>NC_050579.1:94400239-95079405 GCF_011100635.1 Trichosurus vulpecula
ATTTTTATTATTTAGTTAAATGTTTCCCATTATAAAATATAAGATTGTTGTTTATTATATTACAAATACATAAACAAATAACAAATAATTAATTTTATAAAATATAAAAATATTTTTAACATTCATTTAAAAAATTTAGTTCCAAATTCTCTCCCTCCCTTTCACCTCTCCCCCCTTGAGAAGGCAAGCAATTTGATATCATATATATGTGAAGTCACGCAAAAACATTTCCATATTAGCCATGTTGCAGAAGAAAACATAGACTAAAAAAACAGACAAAACTCAAACAAAACCAAAAAACATAGACAAAGAAAACATAGGCAAAAAAAAACCCCAAGAAAATAAAGTTTGAAAAGTATTCTTCAATCTGCATTGAGTTCATCAGTTCTCTCTCTGGAGGCAGATATCATTTTTCATCATGGGTTCTTTGGAATTGTCTTGGATCATTGTCTTGATCAGAGTAGCTAAGTCTTTCATAGTTCATTTCAATATTGCTATTACTGTATACAATGTTCTGCTCACTCCAGTCCGGATCAGTTCACATAAGTCTTCTCAGGTTTTTCTGAAAGCAATCTGCTCATTATTTCTTGTAGTACAATAGTACAAGGTGGAAGATGGGCAGCTACGTGGCACAGGGGAGAGAATGCCAGGCCTGGAGTCAGGAAGATTCCTCTTCAAATCCATTCTCAGACACTTATGAGCTATGTGACCCTAAGCAAATCATTTACCCCTTTTACCTCAGTTTCCTCATCTTTAAAATGAGCTGGAGAAAGAAAAGGCAAACCACTCCAGTATCTTGGCCAAGAAGACCTCAAATGGGGTCGCAAAGAGTTGGACATGACTGAAATGACTCAACAGCAACAAAATGAGATGGAAGAGACTTAAGGCAGGGGAGATTCATTAGGAGGCTATTGCAGGAGTCCCAGTGAGAGGTAATGAGGACCTGAACTAGAGTAGTGGGTATGTGGGGATGGATGGGAAAGACGGAGTGGAGATAGAATGAATAAGGGGGAGAGAAAAGTCAAGGATAACTTCAAGATTGTGAATCTAGCTGATTAGGAAGGTGGTAGTGTCCTCAGCAGAATAAAGATCTTCAATCTCTGTTCATTTCTTGGCTCATTCATTGCTGCCTATAAACATAATTAGTTCTCCCCTTTTCTTAAAACAAAACAAAACCCGTTTACTTGACTCTTCTTTTTCCCCTTAGTGGTATATGGAAAAAGCATCACTCTGGATTGGGAAGACCTACATTCACATCTTGTCTCTGACACTTGAGTATTCAAGTCACTTAATCTTCTTGTATTCAGTTTCCTCTGTAAAATGAAAGAATTGAAATTGACAGCCTCTGAGGTCCTTTCCAGCAACAGATTTCTGAGTCTATATCTTCCTCGCTGTCACAGACAAATTCGAAAGATGCCATTGGTAATTAATTTCCTCTATCTTCTTTTTGTCACATTTCAATAATCTGGCTTTTGTTTCTATTGCTCTTTCCAATCAGCGATCTCACCATTTCTAGATCTGATGTCCTTTTTCAATCTCTATCTTCCGTAATTTCTCTGAAGCTTTGGCACAGATGAACATCTCCTTCTGTGGTTCCTGACTTCTGGTTCTCCTCATATCTCTCTGACTGACCATCTTTTTGCTGGATCTTCATCCAGGTCCCAGTTTCTAATTGTGGGTACCCCCAAGACTCAATCCTGATCTCTCTTTCTTCTCTCAAATCCCCTTTCTCAATAATCTCAGAAGCTCACGTGGATTCAATAATTCAGCCCTAATTTCTCCATTGACCTCTAATCCTTCATCACTAGTTGCCTCATGGACATCTGGGTCTGGATGCTCCATAGGTATTTCAAAATCTACCTGTACAGGAAAGAATTCCTTCTTTTCTATGCTGAATCTGCCCCTCCTAAATGTCTCTTTCCATTGAAGGTATCACCATCCTTCCTGTCACCCACATGCACAATCTCAGAGTTACAGTTGACTCTTCATTCTTTTTTGCTCCCATCCATATCCAACCAGTTGCCAAATCTTGTCACTTCTGACTCTATCCTTCTCCCAAATGATCCCTGTGTGTGTGTGTGTGTGTGTGTGTGTGTGTGTATGTGTGGTCTTTGTATCCCCAATGCTTAGCACAGTGCTTGTGAGCAATTTTTTGGACCAGTCCTGTGAGGCAGCTCCTATTAAGGAATTGCTAGAAATGCAGGCCGGCATCTTCTCTACAACTTATCATCTTAGAGAATTTCCTGTGTGTACTGAGAGGTTAAATAACTTGGCAAGCATCATATAACTAATATCAATCAACCAATAAGCATTTATTAAGCACCTACAACACTCCAGATACTATGCTAAGCGCTGGGGATACAGAAAGAGACAAAAGACAGTCCTTGCCTTAATATGTGTCAGAGGTGAGGCTTGAACCCTTCCTGACTTAGAAGCCAGCTTTCCACCCACAACCTTGATTTTTGCTTTTGGACAGAGTAGGCATTTACTAAACTAGCTGAGTTGAATCAGACCACTTAAATTTCTTAATTCGGTCACCATGTTTCTCTTCCATTAGAACAGTGGATTCTTGAGGATCCTTATACTTGCTTTTGGTTATGTTTATTTAAAATATGGGTGGGAAGTAAAATGTCACATCACCACACTCTGGTAGTTATTATACTAAAATGTGGACCTTTCCTTTCTACTGAGCTCTATTTCTAGCTCTACATTTAACACCAAATAAAAGTGTATCTTGTCAAATTATGACAAATAGTTATTTGAATTGCAAAGGACATGCTAGCTATAAGTAATTCCAGCCTTCCAGTTTAACCTTTGTGCAGCAGAATGAATTTGCTTCTTGTACTTCTGCAGCCTTAAAAGAAGTCTCAGCAAAAACAGCTGGATTAGTCCCAAGGAGGCCCTAATACATTTTTTATTTTAAAATGAACTATTACTCTTTCCTTAAAAAAGTATAACTTCATGCAGTTGGGTACAGAAGTCATCTAAAAATAATATGGTTTGGGTGAATAAATCTTTCTACTAACAACATTAAAACAGTAAAGTCAGTGTTTGGGTATATATTCATGTGTATGCATGTGATCACGTGTATGTTTTACTTTATGGTCAGAAAATTATAACTTTAACTTTAAAGAAAGAAAAGAATTTTAAAAGATGCCTGTGGTAAAATGCATTCCCTATTTGTATAATTCAACTGAAATTCCTACTAAAATGCATATGGGCTTAAAATGCAGGTATCATAAGATTTAGAGCTCTAAAAGATCCATGAAGTCCAGTCCTCTCAAGTTACAGAAGAGGAAATTTGGGTAGGAAAGAGGTTTAATGACTTGCCCAAGTTTATACAGGTAGTAAGGCGATTAGAATCTCTGACTTCTGATCTTGCATCCACTGCTGATTCTACTACGCCATCCTGCCTTTGTCAGAAACTCTACAATGAGTAGGCCATGATTTAGGTTTTTTTTTAGAAATTGTCTCATATTGTATGCCCTGCACAAAGTAAAAATAGCTTTAAACTGCACAAAGATTTTTGGGACACTCTGAATTTCTATTTTGCCATTTAATGGTTTAGGAATTTAAGATTACAGTTTCCATTTACATGCTTTCTCTCCAATGCCATTTAGATCCTTTCTATGCCTTGTAAGGACTGTCTTTGACCTGTTTTTGCTTAGCTACAGTTTTAACTTCTGTGGTTTGTTCAAAGAGCCCTCTGTATGTAAGGCACTCTGCTGGGCACTGGGTGGTGGTATGGATTGCTGAAAGGGAAAATAAAGAACGAGTACCTAAGTATAGTATTGATGTGTAGAGGAGGAGGAGGGATTTTCTCTTTGCCAGTTTTATCTGCAACTCAGTTTTCCACCTGTCACTTTTTCTAAGATTACTAAAACATGAAATTAAATGTTGGAGAAATGTTCTAGAGTCCTTTTAAAAATGCTAACCAGTGAAAGTGCCCAAGAATCCAGTCTTTAATTATATTTTCTATTAAGGAACAGAAGATTTTTAAAAGCTTGACACTTTAAAATCCTGAGCTTGTGGACATGTTGTGGGATTAATCAAAACGAGCTTGAAGCTTCAGTTGTAAGTTTATCTCAAGGAAGGTACCACAAACCACATATATACTTCTGTCCTTTATAAAAAAACATGTGCTTAATGGCACAAATGGAGGTCTGTATTATTTGCATTGGTAGACAAATAAATCTGGCTTATTTAGTTTCCTCACCTTGCAAATATTTTCTGCCCAATGTTAAGATGACACTGCACAATCGTGTAACTGACTTGAAGAATATAGGATGATTTTCAAATCAATCAGCTACGGGTTTCAACTAGCCATTTCCCCGCTACATCAGGTATGAAAATTGCTTTTTCCTCTTTGAACCATTGACTGTTAGTGCTGGAAGGAAGCTTAGATCATCTACCTAGTTCAGGGGTGGAGAACCTTCGGCCTCAAGGCCACATGTGGCCCTCTAGGTCCTCAAGTGTGGCCCTTTGACTGAATGCAAACTTCACAGATTAAAGGATCTGTTCTGTAAAGCTTAGACTCAGTTAAAAGGATGTACCTATTCTGCTAATTTTCTCTTTGCCAGTTTTATCCACAACTCACTTTTCTACATAAGATTACTAAAACACGAAATTAAATGTTATAGAGATATGCTAGAATCTTTTTTAGAAGGCTTTCATACCGTATGATCAATCTTAGAATGATTCTGCATATTAAGACAGTTACGATGATAATGTGAAAGGTTGCAGAGAAGCCCAGATCTCCTGCATAAACTAACAAATATCTGAAAAAGACCCAGGAGAACTAGTGATAAGAAAAACTAAAAAATGGAAATAAGCTTTTCCATCCCATCCAAAATCACACAGAAATATAGAAGCAGGTAAAGGTATTACAGAATGCAGTATTAGTGAAGGTGAATGTGAAGGTCTGAAGAAGTAGGGAGTGTACACCAGGGAACTCAGCATGAACTCAGTCTAATGGCTAGAAACCAGTGGAACAGGGGAGAGAAGTAGTGTCAGGGCAGCTGGAACTAGCTCACCCAAATGGAGCTAGTTATGTCCCCAAAGTCATGCAATGGTGTAAATTACCCAGTGATACCCTATTAGGTTTAGTCCCCAAAGAGATCAAAGAAAGAAAAGGACTGATACACATGAAAATAGTCCTATAAAAATGACAATGTTTCCAAAATTAATTTACTTTACTCCTGAACCAACCTACCAAAGGAGTATTGAATAGAGCTAGAAAAAATAATAATGAAATTTTAATGAAAGAACAAAAGGCTAAGAATTTCAATAGTGAAAATTTTAAATGTTAGGAAGGGTGGAGAATGTCTATCAGTACCAGATCTCAAGCTGTATTACAAAGCAGTAATCATTAAGACAACTTAATATTAGTTTAAAAATAGAGATCAATTAGTAGAACAGATTAGTTATACAACATACAGTAGCACAATGTTTGATAAGCTCAAAGACTGCTCTTACTGTGGGAAGGATTCATTATTTAACAAAAACTTCCGGAAAAACAATGGAGTAGTCTGGAAGAAACTGGGCTTAAATCAACACTTCACATCATATACTAAAATATGCTCAAAATGGATACATAGCCTAGCTGGTGACCCATGTTACAACATAAACAAATTAGAGGGGCAAGGAAGAAATTCCCTTTTAGATCTATGGATAGAGGAAGAGTTCTTGAGTAAAGAAGTGATAGAGAGGATCTCACAAGGTAAAATGAGCAATTTTGGTTATATAAAATTAAAAAGTTTTTGCACAATTCTACAAACGTACATTAGATTATCCCAAATCTAATGTAGTTAAAATTAGAAGGGAGATAGCTAAATGTAAAAAAAAAAACAAAACAATCTTTGTAGCAATTTCTCAGATAATGGTCTCATATCCAAGACAGATAAGGTACTGATTCAAATGTATAAAACTAAGAGCTATTCCCTAGTAGATAAATGATTATGGAATATGGACAAGCAGTTTTCAAAGGAAGAAATCTAAACTATTAGCAATTATACATAAAAATGTTTTAAATCAATGAGAGAACTAGAGAGCACAACTCAAGCAATGTAATTTAAAGCAAGTGTAAGGTTCTGCCTCTCACCCACCAGACTGGCAAAGATGGCAAAAGAGGAAAATAACAAATGTTGGTAAGGACTAGGAAAACAGGCACACTAGTGTATTGTTGGAAGAGCTGTGAAATGGCCCAGCCACTCTGGAAAGCAGTTTGGAACTGTACCCAAAATATTACTAAACTGCACATACTCTTTGATCTAGCCACTAGGCCTTATACCCCAAAGAGATCAAACAAAGTAAGAGGAAAGGACCTATGATGTAAAAAAATATTTACAGCAGCTCTTTTTATAAAAGCCAAAAATTGGAAACTAGGAGACCTATTTTCTTATTGGGGGATAGCTAAATAAACTTTGCTTTATGAATGTAAGAGAGTATCATTTTGCCACAAGAAATTAGGTTCAGAGGAAATGGGAAGACTTCTGTGAGCTCATGTAGAACGAAGTGAGCAGAACAAAGAGAAGAATTTATACAATATTATAGAGAAAAGCAATTTTGAAAGACTTTACAGCTCTGATAAACAATGATAAAGTATGAGTCTAGAAGATCAAAGATGAAATTCATCATTTACCTCCTGACACAGAAGTGATTAACTTAAAATGAAGAGAAAGAGACATACATTTTGGATCATGGTCAATGTAGGAATTTGTTTTGCTGGATTATACATGTTTATGTGGGGTTTTAGTTTTAGATTTTTTTTTTGGCAGGGAGAATGTTATTTGTGGATGGGGCAGTAGGAAGGAACCATTACAAAATGTAAAATAAATAAATATTTATTTGAAAACATTTCCATTTGTACATATTAAATAATTTTCAAGTGTGCAAAAATATATTTTCAAGTTCTCAAACCCAGATATATTCAGGAGGTTTGGCCACCAGATGATGCTATTAGTAGGTATGTGAAATCCCTAGAAGTCAATATAATTAGAAGATTCTATATCCTAAGTGGCTTCTTATATGAGATAAGGTCCTAGAAGGGGAAATAACTTTGAAACTATGAACGTGTATCTGATTTCATAATATGAAATATCTGAATGGAAAATCAAAATAATCTGCCTATTTGATCTACAAAATCTAAATATTTGGAAATGTGGTTAAGGAAACATTTTACTTATCAGAAATCACAGCTCCTGTTAATCTTTGAAGGTTTTTGGTTCAAATAAACTAAGACACAAGTTGAGTTTAGATTGAGACAAGAAAAACCAATTTCTTTTTTGAAAAAATGTTTTTGAGAAATCTGGTAGTCTTAATTAATTTCTAGTAGCTAGATGGCATAGTGGATACAGTACTCAACCTGCAGACATAAAGACCTGAGTTTAAATTTGACTACATATAATTCCTAGGCAAGTCACTTAACCTCTGCCTGCCTCAGTTTCTTCAACTGTAAAACAAGGCAAAAATAGCATCCACTTCCTCAGGTTATTTTCAGGATCAAATGAGATTATATTTGTAAAGTGCTTCAAAAAACTTTGAGTCCTATAAATGCTAGCTACAGTAGCTGTTCATACAGAAAACTTCATTTTCAAAACAGGTAACAGGTTGCCATAAGTTTTTCTTTTGGTTTTCTTTTTGTATTATGAACTTAACAGACTTCAACAAATATGAACAATTCAGTACACAAAGATGAAGGGAAAAAAGACGATTATAGATGAAACCGTCATGTAGAATTATTCAAAACAATTAAATTTAACATGATTCTAACACAAATGCCCTGCTTGTCTCCTTGCCATTCTGAATTTCCTTTTGCTTTATTCTGTGAATTTTTTGAATGTTTCAATAATGCTTCTTTTTTTCTTTCTTTCTTTCATTCCTCCTTTCTTTCTTTCCTCCTTCCTTTCTTCCTTTCTTTCTTTCTTTTTCTTTTTCTTCCTTTCTTTCTTTCTTCCTTCCTTCCTTCCTTCCTTCCTTCCTTCCTTCCTTCTTCTTCTTTCTCTCTTTCTTCTTTCTTTCTTTCTTTCTTTCTTTCTTTCTTTCTTTCTTTCTTTCTTTTTCTTTCTTTCTTTCTTTCTTTCTTTCTTTCTTCCTCTTTTCTCTTTCTTTCTTTGTTTCTTTCTCTTTCCTCTTTCTTTCTTTCTTTCTTTCTTTCTTTCTTTCCTTCTTTCTTAGCATCTCTGGGACTAATAATCAACTAGCCCACAAAGAGAAGCTCTCTTTGGTAATAAACAAGCAGAATCAAGCAAAACATTTTGCCACAATCATTCAAAGTGGTTTATTAATACGTTAGTAATGTCTTTGAATCCAAACTATGAATTCTCTTAAATTCAAAATATATGTTCAGATACAAACATCTACAAAATTCAAATATCTACTACTTAGAAGCCACTACAACATTTGTTAGGGATACAATTTGGAAAAAAAAAAATAACACAATCCCTGCCCTCAAGAAGTTTAAATCTTAATAGAAGGGGATAAGACATGTATATAAATATCTAGCTTGTTCTATGATATTTCCTTTTATCTCAATTTGAGGTACTTGTGGGTCAAGTCGTATCAGAATTTATTTAGCATCTACTACATGCTTGGCTGTCTCAGTACTGGGAATAAGAAAAGAAGAAAAGGAAAAGAAACAGCTCCTGTTCTGAAGAACCTTATAGGCATGGAGGAGAGAGCATGCAAACAGCTATGTATAAATATGATAAATGCAGGATAAATGAGGGTAGTCTCAAGGGAATGATGCTCTGCTTGAGGAGGACAAGGAAAGCCATCTTACAGAAAGTGGCTCTTTAGCTGATATCTGAAGTAAATCAAGGAATCTCAGAGTCAGAGATGAAGAGGGTAAGTGTTCTAGGCATAGGGAACAGCCAGTGAAAATGTTTTGAGTTAGGAAATGGAGTATCATGTGTATGAAAAAATTAGGAGGCCAGTGTCACTGGAAGAGAATAAGGCATAGGAAAAATGGAAAGGTAGGAAGGGGCCAAGCTATGAAGTGCTTTAAAAGTCAAACAGAGTACCATCTTAGGGAGGGGGGAGGGAAGAAGAGAGAAAGTTTAGAACTCAACATTTTATATAAAAAAATGAATGTTAAAAAGTCTTTACATGTAATTGGAAAAAATCAAATATTATTTAAAAGGGAAAAAAAGCCAAATAGAGGAATTTATATTTGATTCCCTTTGCCTGAAGGTAACAGGGAGCCATGGGAGTTTATTGAATAAGGGGAAGATACTGTCACAATCATGCGTTAGACACATCAATCAATTTGATAGCTCAATGGAAGATGGATTGGAGTGGAGAAAGACTTGAGGCAAGGAAACCAACCAAAAGGCTACTTCATTAGTCCAGGTGTGAGGTGACGAGAGCCTGCACCATGGTGGTGGCAATGTCAGGGGAGAGCATAGGGTAAATATGAGAGTTGCAAAGGCAGAAACTATAGCACTTGACAACAGATTGGAAATGGGGGTGGGAGTGGAGAGAGAGCAAAGAACTGAAGATGACACCTGGGTTGCAAATCTGGGTAATTGGGAAGATGGAAGACGGTGGTCACCTCAACAGTAACAGGAAATTTTGGAAAAGAGGAAGGTTACGTGGAAAAGATAATGAGCTCTGTTTTGAACATGTGGAGTTTACGATGTTTATGGAACATCCATGTCTAATAAACAGAATGTAATAATGTCTACTTGAGGATACAGGATCAGAAATGTTGAGCTGGAAAGGACCTTCAAAACCATCTAATGTGAGCTCTTTTTTTAACAGAGGAGGAAAATGAGACCCAAAGAAGAACTTTACCCAAAGTTGCACAGGTTGTGAGTCGCAGTGTTGAGATTTGAACAGGCCTTCTGACTACAGACCTAGAGCTTTGTCCACTTCCAGGAAAACCTGAAGACTGAGATGTAGAGACCTCATCTTACAATGCCTAGAACTGCCTGAGACTCTCCAGAAAACAAGGAACAAGTTGTTGTGTAGTCAGTGATTCTCAGTAAAAGTGACAAAAGGGAATACCCTCAGCAAAGTGTCCGGGGCTGGACCTGGAATTAGTAAGATCGGAGTGCTAATCCTGCTCCAGATACGATCTCTGTGACCTTGGTCAATTCACCTAACTCCTCTCAGTCTTGGTTTCTTTATCTGTAAAACAGGGATAATAATATCACCTACCTCACAGGGTGGTCGTAAGGACCAAATGAGCTAATGTGCCCAAATCTTTGCAAACTATAAGGCAGTAGATAAATGTAAGCCATTATCTTCGTGTTGTTATTATTTGTTACTATTATTATTTTGATGATGAAATGTATTATGCATGGGGCAGCTAGGTAGTGAAGTAAATAGAGCATTGGCCCTGCAGTCAGGAAGACTTGAGTTCAAACTCTCCTCAGACACTTGACACTTACTAGCAGTGTGACCCTAGGCAGGTCACTTAACCCCAACTGCCTCACCAAAAAAAAAAAAAAAAGAAAAGAAAAAGAAAAAAGAAAGAAATAGATGATGCATTATAGAGAGAACTGTATACTGCACTTAGACACTCCTAAGAACTATGGGTTTCTTCTCGTGGTGAGGAAGATCACACCCAACAACAGATAAAAGATTTGCCTTGGTATAGGGGTTTTTTATTGTTTGTCTGCTTGTTTTGCCTTGCTTGGCCAAAAGATGGCTATGAATGTAAGTGGAAGAGATTCACCGCTGAGAAAAGCAGGGAATTTCTTAAGGAGCCATACTACTGGAACTATCAAAGAGAACAGCAGGTCAACAGCCTAGAGAAAAAAGCCAAATGCATCTGCAGTGATCTTTCAGTCAGTCAACAGGTATTGAGTGCCTACTATGTCCAAGGCTTTCTGCATAGATGCCCAGCTGAAAGCCTAGCCTGGGGACAGGCACAGGATTGAGGTTTGGCCAGTCTGTAGTTGGCTAGCTATCATTACTTGGAGCTAGAGGACTCCTATGTCTAGAGAAGCTTTATCTAGGTCACTGCTATCCAGTTGTCTGGTCTCCTGGCCTTGCTCATGCACTACCCCTGGGGATTTGGAAAATGTCTTCCTGGTAGATTCCATTCTCTATGGAACTCAACAGCTGATTGCCAAGCAATAGAGACAACTGAATTCCATAACCATATTTTAAGCATCTATATATCTACTATACTAAGCACAGTGAGTCAGGGTCAGGAAAGGAAAAGACAAAATTTAGATAATACGCAATTACTGTCCTAATGGAACTTACAGTCTGGTAGGAGAAGAAGGCAATGGGTAGTTATAATATATGGTAATCCGTGATTAGTTATGTGTGTATTATAAAACCCTCACCTCTGACTCAGAGCACTATTTAAATTAGACCTTGATCTTTGTCAAAGCAAAAAGAAATAAAGTTCAGTCTCCATATCCAAAGATTTTCCTGCATTGGACTTTCTTACTGGACTGGCTAAACTTCTGTCCATTGTATTTTTTTTTTCCTCACGTGCCTAGTCACTTATTGCCTCCTGACAAACACCGCCATCCAAGGGAAGGAGAAAATCTTAACTGAAGTGGTGGCATAAGGGATATAGAAATAGAGGCATATGTTGAATACACATTGAAAGATAGATCTTGGCAGAATGACTGAACCAGCACAACAACAAAAGATGTGGAAAAGTGGTCCAGTGGATATCAAACAGACAAAATGGCATCCTAATTAAGGGATAAAAGAAAAACTCCAAGGAAAAATGGTATGATAATAGAGACAAAACAAAGGCCTGAAGAGCAAAAGGGATCGGGGAGGTTTAGGTGCCAGAAGAACAATTGCTTATAAGGGATTTGCAAGAAAAATAATAAATAGTTGTAAAGGCAATCAGTGAACGGGAAGATCTTTCCCGCCCCTTTGAGTGGGCTTCAGGGGCAAGGGCTCTCAGGGTCCTGGGGGGAGTGGCTAGGACTGGAGCAAATGGTAGGCGCATGAGTTCTGGTCCACGCTATGATATGAAGCCTGTGGTGGGAGGAGCTTGCTGAATGGGACGGTTGGAGCAGAGCTAAGAGGCAGTTAGTGAGAGCAGTTAAGAGCTGAAGGAGAGAAGAAGCAGTCAGCTAGCTGGAACACAGCTTGGAGATTGCGGTGGAAGTGGTGGAAGCAGTGTCGACAGCGGCAGGTGCTACAAAAAAGCAGGACTGACCCTCATGGAGACCGAAGAGTGCTCAGCAGGGGTTTGAGGCCAGTGGGTGGTCTTCTTGCTCTAGGGCCTTGGCATTGGGGTTGGAGGAAGCACCAGTATGTCTTGGCTTGCTGCCATAACATTTTTCTGTGGCCTCCTGGTCACTATTATGAGATGGGCATATTGGTTTTGGAAGGTTCTTGCCAGGATGTCGAATTGGGGACACTGGTCCGTGGGTCTGCTACTTCTGAGTTTCCATAAATGCTTTAACTCCTCTGCCTTCTACTTAGAGAATTCCTCATATCCTGTGATTCTGGACCGTTCAGGCATATTCATGGTTATCTTTGAAGTCATGAATTCTGCCTTAATGATATAATAGCAAAAGGATCATCTGAGGAAGAAATATGAGAAGAAAAAACAAATACTTATAAGTTGCTAAGCACTGCTTTCTGAAAAGAAGTTTCTTTAAATTATATTTTTAGGAGAAAATGTTCATTAGATGGAAATATAGAAGATGATAGGGGTAGGAATGAGGAGGAAAGGATCGGTCACATGTAGAAAAATACTGTTTTTAGAGATAAGGATTTTGCTTATAAGTTCTTCCTAAAGGCTTTGAGATTCTAACACATTTATTTATAGGTGTTTGGCTATTGAGAAGTAAGGTGGTATTAGAATGGTTCCTATATATTAGGGAACAAACAATGAATGACAGTATTCTGAATCTCAGTTTATATGGCATGATTTTTTTGGATCGATCATTCTTGGTTGATCCAATCCTTGGTGAAGGGTTGGCCCAGGTTGGCCCTTAAATCAATGGCACAGAAGGCAAGAAGTACCCAAACTTTAAGTTGGCTTTGTTTCAAAACTTCATTTATATAGATTTTTAAAAATATATGTAATTCAGTGCACTTCTCCATAGAAATAGTATGATAAGGTTGACTTCCCACCTATCTGACTGTTCCTTCTCAGTTTCCCTTGCTGGATCTTTACCCAGGTCATGCCCACTAAAGGTGGATGGCTTGATCTTGGCCCTTTTCTCCTCTATTAGTGGTCTCAACTGCTCCCATGATTTCAATTTTCTTTTCTGCTAATGATTTTCAAATCTGCTTACTGAACTCCTCTGCTGACCTCCAGTCTCATATCGTCAATTGCCTATTGGATATCTGTAACTGGATGTCCTTTAGACATCTTAAAATCAACATGTCCAAGATTGAAATCGTATTTCCCCCAAAACTATCCCCTCTTTCTAACTTTCCTATTACTGTTAAGGGTACTATCATCCTCCCATCCCTCAGGCTCACAACCTAGCTGTTATCCTCGACTCCTCATTCTCACCTCCCATGTCTAATCTGATGGAAAATTCTGGTTTTTACTTTCATAACATCTCTTCCATATGCCCCCATTTCTCCTCTGACACTTACACTACCCTGGTGCAGGATCTTATCACTTCATACCTGAACTATTTCAATAGCCTGATGGTTGATCTCTTTGCCTTAGGTCTCTCCCATTCCAATAGATCCTTCACTCAGCTGTCATTGATCTTTCTAAAGTGTGTATCTAATAATTTCACTTCTTTAGTCAATAAACTCCAATGACTCCCCATCAATTCCAGGATCACAAATAAACTCCTTTGTTGGCATTCAAAGCCCTTTATAATCTACTCCTCCCACCATCCCCCCAACCACTGCCTCTCCAGTCTTCTTAACCTTATACCCTCCCTTCCCCTGTATATTCTGTTCCTCAAACAAGACATTCCATCTCTGTTCTCCAGGCATTTTCACTGGTTTCCCCCACTGCTGGATCGTTCTCCTTCCTCATGTATACCCCTTGACTCCTCTGGCTTCTTTTAAGATACAAAGTCTTACCTTCTACAGGAAGCCTCTTCCATTTTTTCTTAATCTTAGTGCCTTTCCTTTGCTGATTATTTCAAACTTATCTCATATATAAGCTTATTGTATAGAGTTGCTTGCATGCTATCTCCTCCATTATACTGTGAGCTCCATGAGAACAGGGACCTTTCTTTGTACCCTCAATGTTTAACATAGGCACCTGGCATATAGTAGATGCTTAATACGTGTTTATTGACTGACTGACAAATTAAAGGTGGTTACTTTCCCAGGCTGCTTAGTGGAAAGGTTATTGGCTCAATTAAGCATTTATGAAGTGCTTAACATGTGCTAGGTACTGAGTTAAGTACTGGGGATATTAAAACAAAATTGAGACAATGCCTTCTTTCAAGGACTTCACATTCTACAGGGGAGCATAAAATGTTCATAGATAAATAAATACAGGATATATACAAAATAAATACAATGTGACTTCTTTCTGAAGAGCACTAACACCTGGGGAAATGGGGGAAGACCTTTAAAAGGTACTTCAGCTGAACCATGAAGGGAGCCAGCGGTTCCAAGAGACCCAGGTGAGGAGAGAGAGTGTTCTGGGCATAGCCTCAGAGGCAGGACGTTGGAACTGTCATGCATGGGGAACAGGACATGGAATATCCTATAGGGGAGATAGCAAGAAGGCCAGTTTTATTGGAGTAAAGAATGCATGAGGGGGAGTAATACCATGAGGAATTGACCTTTTTTTAAAAAATTCTTTTTCAATATGACTATAACAATCATGAGTAAACAAACATTTTAATATACAAAGAGGAACAAGGAAGAGGATTGAATTGGAATTGAATAGGAATTGAGCCTTACAGTGCTTAGAGAAAAGAAATGGATAAAATGCTAGATTTGGAATTAGGAATACTGGAGTTTGAATCCCACCTCAGACACGTACTAGCCGTGTGACCCGGAGCAAATTGCTTAACCTCTTTCCATCTCAGTTTCTGTATCTGTAAAATGGGGACAATAATAAGACCTACTTCATAGGGTTGTCATGAGATTGTAAAGTGCTCAGCAAGCCTTAAAGCACTCTATAAATATTAGCTATTATTATTACTATGATGATGGTGATTATTTTCCAACAGGAAGCTCTTCTTTTCCATTATACCATATGCCCAAGTTGATCCATTAGGAAAGGTCAAGGCTGTGTCTTAAATACTAGCTTGTACTGAGCCAAGAAAAGCTAGTGTTTGCTCAAAGATTGGTAGAAATAGGGTTGGAGGCTCATGAAAGAGTGTGATTGAAGCCATGTGTGGGACTGGAAGGGTATTTCATACTTCTATAAATGGGACTATCATACCACCATGCTACCCTGACACTCACAGCTTACAATTCATGCAGCTGTTCCCTGAGCCTGTCAGCAACTTGAAATTAGACAGGAGGAGCGGTGTCCGTGCTTTCTTGTTGCATTATGGTACTGCTACATCTGGAGCTCTCAAATACTCCCTGAGATTGATGGACAAAGTCCATACACTCAATGCTGTCTCAGAAAGCTATCATCATAGACTTACTTAAACCGGAAGACTGGCTCTAAGCTTCTGGGGAGGTGCCAAGCATAGATACAGCGTATAAAAAACCCAAGAAGAAGGTAAAATGCAGATCTCACTGTTTCTAGCTGTAAAATGCAGCTCCCCTGGCTGTCTTCACATGGGTCAGCGTATCTGGAGAGATGTACCCCCATCAAGGAAAGTCTCTCAGGAGTCTCAAGTATCGCAGCTGGGCCTTTTCCTGGCACCATGTTTACTTGGGCCAGATCTGCTCCAAATTGCTTCACAATTATGACCAACCTAATTAACTATTAGCAACAGGTACTGTTCCTCTTCCTCCTTAAATCTTTCAACTAAACACTACACCCACACACTCATAATGATGAAACAATGAAGCTTAACTAATGGCTGGCTCTGCTGCATTCCTTAGCCATAGTGTTGACTGAGTTAGCTGCTTATGGGCTGCACGTCTCACTCTAGCCATGGTCCTGAGAAGACTTGAAAAGTCTCAAGGCATTTCTAGAGTCCTTTCTTTGCAGGTCCCACTGCCATATACACCATACCATAGTGGCCTAAACAATGGGATTTCTCAAGCACCTAACCTAGGAAATGATTCACAGATGGGGAAAATAGACTTTTCTTTATCTGTAAAATGGGCGAGTTAATTTATGCTTGCAATTCACCTTGAACTCTTGGGGCTCTAGGGAGGGAGATAGGTGGTACAGGGTCAGAAGCTATGACATAGGTGCCAAAATATCTGGATAAGAGCGAAAAGATTCAGTCAATCACCCAAACAATTTAGATGTATGACATTAACCATCTCTGTGTTCCTAAATATGTAAATGTTGGGCATCATGTGAATATTCATGCTGCAGTAAGCAGGAACAAAAATAGAATCTGATTTATTCTAGAGGTATCATGGCATCATAAAAATTTCACTGGACTGGGAATTAGGAGACTTGTGTTTGAGTTGTGACTTTGCTACTCGCTAGTTATGTGACCTTGACTTTGGCAAGACACTTTACTCCTGTAAAATTTTCCCTCATCTATAGAATAATAGAACTGAACTTGATGGCATCTCAGGTCCTTTCCAGTCCCAAATCTTATGTTTACAAATATTCTTGAGTGAATAAGAAAAAAAAATCATAGCATCCAACCCCCACCCCAAATAACTGAAGAGTTAAAAAATAAATTGGTGCTTATGCATTATTCTGTCATCAGATAGGGGTAATTTCCTCTTGGCAATTGTGCCAAATGAACAAGGTTGAAAGCCCATCTCACTTATGTACAATATTTCCTTCTGAGTGGAAGCCAACACTCTTGCCAACACTCAGTGCTCTCTTGGCTTTATTGATCAGTCACTGGCATTTCCTCTCTGTAGTTGCATAACCTTAATGCACCACTTTCTTTGAATTCACTGGAAGAAGTGAGATCTCCGTTTTAGCTCAGATCTAGGACATTTTGTATTTCTTCTGCTTTTTGTTCCACAACACCTTTCAATGGAGTGAATAATTAGGGGCAAATTTGGAGCACTATTAAAGAATATCAAGATAGATGTTAAGTTTGATTCATAGCTCATTAAGTTATCCAAAGGGGAAAAAAGACAAAAACCTCTTTTAAAAGTGTTATAAATAAAATATTCAGCATTTTCCCAGTACATTTCTGAACACTATTTTAAAATGGAGACAGGCTGACACAGTGGGTAGAGCTTGGAGTCAGGATAGACTTGGATTCTAATATGGCGCCTACATTTATTACTTGTGTAATTTTGAGCAAATCACTTAACCTCTAAGTGTCTCAGGCAATTTAATCATAGCTGGTTATAATCTGTTCTGCTAGTTGGAGTTTTCACACTGGGAATTCCACACGACAGCAAAATCGCAGACCCTTTGGGCATTTTAAAATTAAGATAATTTGAAGGACAACTGCTGTTTTCCCCCAAAAAAACATAAGCTTTTTGAAAGCAGACACTGTTTTGTCTTTTTGTTTCTGTATCTCCAGGGCCTTACACAATCTAGCTTCATGGTACTGTAGGTGCTTAATGTTGTTGACAGCATGGGGTGATGTCTTTACTTTCATGTGAATTGGATTTAAGTGAAGCAGAGTTGCAGTTAGACTCTCTCTTCTAGAGTCATCTACGTCCATTGGTGAGACATAAGTCAGGACAACTGACAATGGCCTGGGAAGCAGTGTCTGACCTTGGCATCTTCAGTGTCTGACCAAGCTCTAAGCACTCCACGATGCCTCCTTCAGCTGCCTTCATGTCCACTGGAACAAATTGTTCTCATCTTCCCATTCCATGGGGGTGAGGGTAGAGGGGGATGTCTATCACATGCTTGGGTTAGACATCTCCCTAACCCACCAATGGGTTTGAGGCCAGTTAGTTATCCTCAACCTGGGTTAGCCCATCTGCTGAGATGGTTTTACTGGGGTGTGGCCCCCTGCTACAGCTTCTGGGAGCCACAGGTGAGAGCTGAATGACAGGTGGACACCAAAGGTGGATAAGCAACCACGAAAAGGGCTTGGCAAACCCTCACACCAGAGGTGCTAGTCCTCTCTGAACACTCCATACACCTCAGGAGTGTATGAGATGCTTAATATATTTTGGAAGAATGAATAAATGAAATTCTCATGGTAATTGCTTGATAGATTGCAATACTGTGTTTTACTTTGAGCATGACTATTCTGAATGCTATCTACAATTCACAAAACTACCATTTGGGATAGGTTTCAGAATGAAGGTAGATCTTTGGAAAAATGATTAATTTTTTTCATCTTTCTCACTCCCATTTTCTCTTTTTCAGCTATCAACCCACTTGTCACCTTTACCACTATCACTAGCCTCCCTAATTTAGTTATTTTTCCAATTACTTCCTTTTCAGAACCTTTGGTACTGTCTGTTAGCAAGGTTCCTACTAATTCTTTAACTATGGATTCCAGGGCTTTGGGGTCCCTAGTACTGGTACATTCTATTTTGTCACCAAGACAATGCATTTTGAAAATGGCTTTAATGTTTAAGGGTACAGTCTATGACCACAAGATACAGCACAACTAACTGGATCAAGTAAGCCATAACCTTGGCCTCCATTGGCACTACTTCCTAATCGACTGAGTGGTCTGTTAAGGCTACAAAGAGCATTATGCAAATATGTGCAAAAGGTGACAAATTTGGTTAAAAGCAGTTTACAACATGCTATCACATTTTTTTACTTTGGTGTACTTCTTCATATCTACATAGTTTAAAGTGAAGATATATCTTGCTTTATGGAATAGATATTTGTCTCAAAAATACAGGTTGTCCTAAAAATCTTAGTGCAGGTCTATTATCTAATGCTACAAAACTGTACTAAGACTGAGGATACCCTATACATGTGCATATTTTCATAAATTGTATAATATGTTCAGAGTTCTAGAATAAAGGGTTCTTTATCTTTTTGTGTCATGGATTCCTCTGTCAAACTGATGAAGTCTATAGACTTTTTGAGAATGATGTTTTAAGTGCATAATATAAACTGCACAGGATTACAAAGGAAACCAATTATATTGAAATGCAAAATAGTTTTAAAAAAAACAAGCTCCTAGTCCCTGGTGGCTAAGTTTAGAGGAGCACTATGGTAGCTCCAAATCTCTGCAATGTAAATTGAGCTTCATAATTGTGCTTCATGACTATATGCTTTCTTATACGGGATTTTCTTAAAGTATTACAAAGGCGCTCGCTTAATAATTCTTCATTGTTCCTCCTTTAAGACAGTATTAATGGTCTATCACTACAAAGTAATCCTACAGTTAAAACAACATAAACAAAAAAGTGCTCAATTACCATTAGTGATTTTAAAATAACCCCAAATAAATTTATAGCCAGCCCTAGAAGGTGGAGAGAAAAAAAAACACCTATATCCACCTTTTGTTACAAAAAACAAATACCAGTATACAAATTTAAGTCAAAAGCATTAGAAAGAATATTATTGTTGAATAAAAGTAAAAATACATATATACATATATATATATATATATATATATATATATATTTAAACATGGTTCACAGATTTCTTTTTGGATTCATCTTTCTCATTTTATGTTCATTACAGGCACCCAGGATTGTAACTCGAATAGAAAAAGCAGGTCTTTAACCAGGGTGGAAAAATTTAGTATTAGTTGTTTGGCAGGGTAGAAACAACTAAGCTTAACAAGAACATTTCATTGAAGTAGGAAACTACCAGATTTTGTATGTTCTCCCCTTGACTCTCCTCCCACCAAGTGAATTCTTCCCCAGCCAGACCATGCCCTGCTCTGTGCCACGCACCCTTAGTGCCACGCATCCAAGTACCTCTTTCCCTTGCTGCAAAAATGGCTAACTGTGCCTGTCTATACACCCCATCAAAATGAAGGAAGACAATTCCATTTGGCAGTTGCAATTAGCTGCCAAAGCTTCAGTACCTTAAAATTTCACAAAGACTTTTGGGATACCCTGTATTAGTTTGTATTTACCTATGCTTTTTAAAAATGGGGATTCTTCTGTCTTTTCTCTCTATTTTGGTCCTGTCCCTCCCATTTCCTCTTAAAAGCTGCAATAAAAAGTATCAGAAGTAAAGTGGGAGGAAAAATAGATAGTGAGACATTTTGTAAAGAAAGGCAATATATCACAATTGTTTAATTCCAGGCCATGTGTTTGATTTAAAATTAAAAACAAAAGATGGCCAATGTAAAAAAAGGGTATTTGATACCTTTCAGCTCTATAAGGCCCTATACATTTTCCTACTTTAATGGCTCACCATGACATATCAAGGACATGGCCCTGAATTCTTGAAGGCCATGTGTGTCAGCAAAGGCCAAACTTGGCAAGTCCTAACAACCTGGAAAGGCTCTGAGTACCAGCCAAGTGACAAACTGTTATCCTAGCTAAGTTCAGAGAGGCTCATCACCGGAAGATTTGTTATTTTTGGCTAAAGTGACTCATGAAGCCATCTACTATGGTGTCAAGGGATTTGCCATCCATATTAATTCAGAGAGGATCCACACTGGTAAAAATCACAGATCTTTAAAAAGTACAAAAATGAACAGGTCTATTATTGCTGCATATTCCTCTTTTGACAATGTTTACTGGTTTCATTTTTACTTTAGGATAGTGATGGTATCTGTGGGTAAGAAATTTTACACAAATGGAGTGTTCAGTGCAAGAATAAAGTGATCTTATCATGATGTACAGGAAAACCCGCTGGATTTGGAGTCAGAAACCTGGTTTCAAATCCTGGCTCTGTTCTTTACTACACGTATAAATTTGGGTACATCATATAACATCTCCAGGTCTCAGTTCATTTATCTGTAAAAATAGAGGGTTGAATTAGATAACCTTGGGGATCCTTTCCAGCTCTAAATCTCTGATAATATTTTCCTGTAAGTAAATGGAGGAGAACGCAAGAAGAAATAGGAAGATCTGGTGGCTTATACAGTAAAGAACTAAGTTGGCTAGCTATGAAAGGGGTATACAGTTAATCAGTGTGTAGCAATGACAGGACTATGGTCCTAGAGTCAACTAAAATCCTTTCCTTCTTATTAGTTCTCCATTGATAGTACAGAGCTCTTTTGAACATTAGTCAAAAGCCAATCTTTTTCATGGGTGTGCCTTACTTTAAACAAACCTGAATATATGAATAGCCAGAGTTAAGCATTTATTTACTTCAGTAATAAAAAGTTTTTCTAGGATTCTTTTATATAAATCCTAGTGGATTGTAACTATCTTTCATTTACAAAATTTGTTGTACTTACAGCTTCTCAGGGAAATCTGAAGTACAGGGGTGGGGAATCTGCAGCCTCGAGGCCACATGTGGCCCTCTAGGTCCTGAAGTGCAGTCCTTTGACCAAATCCAAACTTCACAGAACAAATCCCCTTAATAAATGGGTTTGTTCTGTAAAACTTGGACTCAGTCAAAGCCCACTCCCAAGGACCTAGATGGCCACATATGGCCTCGAGGCTGCAGGTTCCCCACCTCTGCGTCTGGTACATAAACAAATGGGCATGTCACAACTTCTATGAATCTCACCTGTAAAATGGGTATGATATCTACTCTCATGGGTTCATTGTAAGGCTCAAAAGATCTAATGAATGTAAAACACTTTGCAGACCTTAAAGCACTATATAAAGATCAGCTATCATTATCATCACAAATTTCAATTTGCCTGAATTTAATTAAGCAAAAGCAATTAAATCGAATCTTCCTATTAATAATGGATACAGAGCTATTTTTGGAGCCAGGAAGACTTGAATTCACATTCAGCTTCTGACACATACTAGCTATGTGACTCTAAGGAGTCATTTAACCTCTCAATACTCTAGGCCAGAGGTGTCAAACACAGGGACCACAAGGGACCTACAACACTCCCTTGCAGCCTGACCCAGATGAAAATGTAACTGGGAAATGTTTAACAAAATAAATAAAAAGACAACCTAGGAGATGTTAATTTGTGGTTTTCTACGTTCCTATACAACTGCCAGGGATCTATCTCCATCAAGTTTGCTGCCATAGCATAGGTAACTAATTCTCTGATTTTCAGAGAAGGGGTTGACCTGCATTGACAGAGGGAGTTTCTTGTGCCAATGAAATCACAGATCCATTTCCTGTCTTTATTCTCCTGGCCTGTTAATCACCATCTGCTGCAGCTCTAATAAGGCTCCATGTAGAACTTATCAGAAAAGATGTCAGTGTTCTGTACTGGTATGATATATGAGAGGGAAAAAAAGCCATAGAGATGTCTTCTGGGGTGAATACACAGCCCTCCAAAATATAACCTACCTTGCCATTCAGCAACTTACTAATACATTATTGGTACCACCAAACTTGTCTCTATCATCAACCTTGAGGGCCATCTTTAGTCATTCTGAAATATATCTTGCCACTGGACCCAGATTGCTGTGGAGGAGAAAATGAGGCTGGTGACTTTGCACAGCCCTCCCTCACTTAAAACCAATTCACTTGCAAGTCATGGCATCATCTTCCTGATGTCACAGTCCCTTCAAGAATGAAGGACAAACAACAACAGCAAACATCAACACTACCAACAGAAAGGTGAAAAATCAATCATGCAGTCACCTAGTTTACCTACAAATGCCCAAATAAGTTCTTCCTCTTCTTCCTTCCTCCTCGCAATTGAATAATCTGTTTGGCTGAATGAGCCAGCTGGTTTAACTAATTTAGACACAGATTGAGACGCTTTATCCATCAAGTGCACATTTAGGCAAATGTTAACAGTTACTCTGTACTGTAATCAAAGAGGAAGAAAGATAAATAGAGAATAAGCAAGAAGCATGCAGCCATCTCGTTGAACACAGGACAGAGTGGTCCCCAGCGGTGGGAGCCTAGCAACAGCAGGGAAGCATCTTCCCTACCTTGGGCTCCTTCTCCTGTCTCTTTCTTTTCATTTGTTCTCCAGGGCAGGGTGGGAGGATTCCCAGGGAAGGACAGAGAAGGCCAGCCCAAAGAACACTCAAGGCCCTGACTTCCACATCAGGAAACCAAGGGAAGTATTAGGTTCGGTGGCTTGTGCTCTGACTGAAAGGTCGTCGGAGAGTTCCTGTGACTTTGCAGGAATGCAGGCAGCTGCTCCCTTGGCCTGAATTACCCATTTTTCCAGAGGAGCTTCCGCCTCTCTGTCAAAAGCACGAATTTTAAATAGCAGCTGGCAACTTGCCCCAGTGGCCAGTCCCCACCCAGCCCTTCCTAATTGTTTTGGTGGTTATTTTCTTGGCTTTGTTTGCTTCTTTGTTTTGGATTTTGGGGAAAGCTAACCAACCTGCTTACAGAAGCCAGGCAAGACAAACTGTGGCAGGTCTGAACAGTTATGGAAAGGCAGGACTGCCGTAAGTTACACAGACACACCAAGGCCTAGCTTCAGAAGAGGGGGTGACTTGCTGCCCCCTTTTGGACCTCATTGGTATGACCTCTCGTGTAAAGAGTTGCACTTATGTTTAGGAATGGTTTTCTTTATCAAAGCCCTGGAATGTGGGGTTCATCTTAATTCTTTTTGCACTTGAGAGAGACTATTTGCCTGAATGCACAAGTGTTACTACACAGACAGAACAACTGTCAAGTCAGAAGGGACCACAGAGTCAAAATCCCTTATTTTACAGATGTAGAAACTGAGGCCCAGAAAACTTAAATAACTTGCCCAGCGTTACACAGGCAACAAGTGAGAGAGTGAGGATCTGACCCTCATTCTTTTTCACTTCAAATCCAACACTCTTTGCTCCACTCTGGGTTTGGGCAATTCTCTCTCATTAAATAACAACCAGATTTGGGTCTTTCCTCTCTTCTTCCTTTCCCTTTCTCTCTTCTTCTCCTTCTCTCTTTTCCTCTTCTTTTCTCTCTTCATCTCCTACTCCCATTTCCTCTCCAACTCCCTTTCTCTCTCCCTCTCTTTCTCTTATTCCCTCTCTATCTCCCTGTCTCCTTTCTTCTCCTCCCTTCTCCTCCCCTCCCCTCCCTTCCTCTCCCCTTCCCTCTCCTCTCTTCTCCTGCCCTCCCCTCCCCTCCTTTCCCTTCCCCTCCTCTCCCCTCCCTTTCTGTCCCCTCCCCTCCTCTTTCCCCTCCCCTCCCCACCCCTCCCCTTTTCTCCCCTCCTCTTCTTTCCTCTCCTTCCTTTTTCATTATTTACAAGCCTTGGGAAGGGAAAGGGATTCATACTATTCTTTCTGTGCATAATAAGGCTGTGAAAACACATTCAAATGAGAATAAAACATTGCAACTAGGCAATTCTTTTACTAGATTTTTTTTTACCTTTGTATTTAAACATGGTATTTAACGCACAACATGTGAATGTGGCTGAAAAAATGATAGAGCACCTACTATGTGATTAATCCTATAACTAGACAATGGGGTGATATGTAGGGGAAAAAATTACATGCTGTAGATCCTGTTCTCAGAGGGCTTACAGCCAATCTACTTGGGGCTTATCTCCATTGTCTCTAGGAGGAAATTTAAAAACTCTTCAACCTCACATTTAAAGCCTTCAATAATATGGCTCCTAGGTAACTTTACAGCCTATTTCCTATTACTCCACTTTATGCATTTTCTAGTCCAGTTAAACTAGCCTGCTAGTTGTTCCCTAGATACAATGCTGATCTCTTGCCTCTATACCTTTGCATAGTCCATCCCCAGCGCCTGGGATGCACTTCCTGCTCGTCTTTGCTTCTGGGAACCTCTGGTTTCCTTTGAGGCTCAGGTCAGGTTCCAAGAGAAGCCTTTCCCAACCCACAGAGGTATTAGAGCTCTTTCCCTCTTATAACATGTATATTTCATAGCTACATTATACTTTTACTCATCATTGTACGTGTTGTATCCTCCAGGCAGAATGTAAGGTCTATGAAGGTAGGAACAGCTTCAGAGCCTTGTACGTAGTAGGCACTTAGTAAATATTTGTCAAATTCAAACAATCGACAGATATTTTTTAAGTACCTACTATACGTTGTATTAGATGCTGGGGATACAAGTACAAAGAATGAAACAATCCCTACTTGCAAAGAGCTTATATTCTTGAATTGAACAATAAAAGATACCATGTAGAATCATAGAATCAAAACTTTAGTGCTGTAAGAGACCTTAGAGGCTGCTGAGTCCACATCTCTCATTTTTCAGATGAGAAAACTGAAGAAACATAGAAGGGAAATGACTTGCCAGTCACCTAACTAGCAAGTGTCTGGGTTGGAATTTCAGCTGAGATCTTCCTAACTCCAAGTCCAGCAGGGTTTACCGTGCTGTCTCACATCATGTGCCATAAAACAGCGTTGGCAAAACCCATCCATGGAGCCTGCCTCCAGTCAGTAGCTGGAGCTTCTGTTGATAGCTCCGAAATCTCTTTGCTCTGTGACAATGACTCTTCCTTTTAGAGACTGTCCCCAAGATTTTGTGGAAGGAAAATGTCCATTTCCTCTTTGACTGTCGCATGCCGGGCTGGTCTGACCAACACTCTTCCCAGAATCCCACAGTTATGTCTGGTGGTCTTGTGTCATGTCTTCTGCCTGTTCTGTTTGACAAACTGCACCTCCTTACCTACATCCTGCTGTTATCTGTCTTCCACGAATGTCCAGAGAACCTGGGATACAGCAGATATAGATTTTATGCTGTCCTCCTGGCTTTTAGGACTGGATTAGTTAATCATCAAGCATTCAATGGTTTTAAATTTCCATAGGGAGTGCTGAGGATATTGCTCAAGAAGGCTTTTGTGTGCCTGGTGTCTGGGCAAGTCCAAGTCTCAAGGCCACCAAGTAGAACATAACCCTTGTTCTGTAAATCTTTAGTTTGATTAGGCTATGGTGGTAGATGGTTGGGTGAATTATCACTGTTCCATTGGCTGGACAAATTACTGCACTGGGTTTCCAGGAACAGAAACATGGAAAGTGATCTGCATAGGGCTGATGAAGATTATAGGCCATTGCTGTTGTTTTTCAGTCATTTCAGTTGTATCTGATCCTTCATGACTCAATTTGGAGTTTCCTTGGCAAAGATACTGTTATGGTTTGCTATTTCTTTCTCCAATTCCTTTTACAGATTAGGAAACTGAGGCAAACAGGGTTAAGTGACCTGCCTAGAGTCACAGAGCTATTAAGGGTCTGAGGCCAAATTTGAACTCAGGTCTTCCTGACTCCATGACTGGTGTTCTCTCCACTGCTCCACCTAGCTGCTGATTTTAGGCCATTACTGCTCCTTTCTTAAGGGAAGGTGCAAAAAGTACAGATCAGAAATCATTCAGTCCCAATGCTATGCTCTTCTTCTCAGCATCCCAAAGAACATGATGGCTTTCTTGGTTCTGTTTTTTGTTTCTCTGCTTGTTAGCACATCATTTTTTTTTCAGTGATTTGCTAAAGTATCAACTTTAGTTTGTTTTTTGAATTTTTTATTTTATTTTAAATGTGAGAGGCAGTGTAATAGAATGGATAGAAAGCTGACCTTAAAGACAATTAGAACTGGGTTCGAGAAGTGCTTCTGACATCTGCTGGCTGTGTGACCCTGGACAACTAACTTAACCTCTCAATGCTCTCGGAAGCTCTCTAAGAATATCAGCTGCAGAGGAAGTGTGGATCTGCATTGGTAGAATGAGTTTTCTCATTGAGGAAATTCCCTATACCAAGTAGTCCCTACCCCTATCCTCAGTTATAAACAAATACAAATATTCCAGTATTCCAATATTCCAAACAGAAAAGAGGATTGCATGTGAAACCATGAATTTTTGCTTACATACAGGTCATATTTAAATAGATATCTATATCTATGTCAAATTTAACAGAATAGGTAGAGAGGAGGGGGAGCATGCATTTATTTAGCACTATATCTCAAGCACTTTACAAATATCTCGTTTGATTCTCTCAAAAACCCTGTGAGGTAAGAGCTGTCATTAACCCCATTTTACAGTTGAGGAAACTGAGGAATACAGAAATTAAATAATTTGCCCAAGGTTGCATGGCTAGTAAGTGTCTGAAGCTAGATGTGAATTCAGGTCTTCCTGATTCCAGGCCCAGAGGTCTACCCACTGTGCAACCTCTGTCCTGTTTGTGTCTTCTTATGAACTTTTTTGCTTTGTTTGCTTTTATTTCCTCGAACTGTTTTTAGATTTCTTTCCTTGATATCTTTGAGGCTTTGGTAAAACTAATTCCTATTATCCTATAGCACCCAATAAAACTTCAGATCGATCTTTGATTCACCATACAGCAAATATTTAAGTTCTCACTGCATAAGCTAGTGCTATGGTAAGACAAGCCATAAGTCAAAGACTATTAATGATACTTACAGCCTGGGAAAATGCATAGTTTCTCAGAAATCTGGAGGTATAATCTTGTTTTAGCTTTTAGGGTTCTTGAGAACAGGGCTTTGTAAAGTAGGTCAAGCAACACTGGACTTGTTACGTAGTTTTGCTTTTCTTTTTTGATGGTATGAGTGTGTCTGAGAAGAACGAGATCAGACTATCCAAGGAGAAGAGTCAAATCAAGACATTGATTAGTTCTGAGTAAAGTCTAAATCAGTAGCCTATCCTTTGCTTCCTTCCTTATTCGTCTTTTTCAGAAAATATTATAATTCTCTAGGTTCAATTAGCTATTGGTAGGGAGATGATTTTTTTCGCTCCCATTTTAAACTCAGGCTTTTGGGATAGCTGATCTAAGGAGAAAATTCCTAAAAATTTAAGGGACACCTTTTTCTCACTCTGCCTAAGAAATATTGCAATATCTTCAAATGACCGTAAGGAACCTTGGGATTTCTTTGACTTAATCAGCTGCTCTTAATGTTTCTTTTACTGACTCCCTTTAATTTGTGATATCTTTTGTATTAACCGCACACAAAAAGAAAAGGAAGACAATCCGGATTCAATGTTCTTATGCTCATTTCCTTTGGTATCTTTCTTTTCTTCCTTCCAAATCTTAATTAAATCCAAACTAATTTGAAAACTCTTCTACAGGGAACCTAAGTATTCTTAAGTTGGTATGTGGTGCCTACTTCCCCTAGCTACTTGTACCTCTCCTACCCAAATCACCTTATTTTGTGTGTGTGCATGTGTGTGTGTGTGTGTGTGCGTGTGTGCGTGTGTGTGTGTGTGTGTATAGGTATATAGATATATATACACGCACATACATGTATCTATGTATGTGTGTGTACGCACACAAACATACAAATACATAGATATATATACCATACTAGGTCTCTCACTATTACAAATATTATTACTATTATTATAACATCAGTGATGAATCTTTAAAAACAGTAACAATGAAAATAGACATTTATATAGTGCTTTGGCACAGTGGATAGAGTGCCAGGCCTGGAGTCAGAAAGACCGCAGTTCAAATCTGCCCTCAGACACTTAAGTCACTCAAGCCCATTTGCCTCACTTGCCTCATCTGTAAAATGAGCTGCAGAAGGAAATGGCAAACCACACCATTATCTTTGCCAAGAAAAGCTCAAATGGGGTCATGAAGAGTTGGATATGACCGAAATGCCTGAACAACAACAACTGAAACACTTTGCACACATTACATTGTTTGATGCCACCAAAATAAAAGTCATCACAATTTTCTATACAACTTGTTTTCTCACCTAATAAACTGCCTGAGAGTCAGGGCCATGTCTTAATAGAGTAATAGAACTATAGAGTTGGTGAATCCCTTAGATAGCATATACCTACCTCTTATGCCCACCGCATTTTATAGAGCAGAAAACCAAAGGCTCAAGATGTTAGATGGTTTTCCCAAGGCTATACTATGTCTCTCTGTATCTTCAGCACATAATAGAGTGCCTTCCACATAGTATGTGCTCACTAAATATTTCTTGCCTATTTAAGAAACCATACTCTCCTTAATATAACTATAAATCTTAATTATAATAAATTAATTAAAATAAATCTTAAACATTTTGTGAAAAGAGATCAATTCAGTGAAGCCCAATAGATCTTAGAAAACAAATGTGCTTTCCTCAATACAACTCAATTTAGAAAGCAGTATTTTTAAAAATTGAATTAATCAGCTAACTTTTACTTAGAAATTGCTCTCTAGTTGATTAAACTTTAACCATTATACTAACTTAGCAATCCTGCTATCTTCTTAATCTGAGATAAACATCCCATCACAGGGCCTCAGAGGATGTTGAACAAAAGCTAACAAAAAGAAATGAAACAGTAACATTTCAGAATGAGAAAGAGTCCTAATCTTTCTCTCTTTCTCATTTCTTTCCTTCTTTCTTTCTATTTCCTTTTTTCTTTCTTTCCTTCCCTCCTTCCTTCCTTCTTACCTTCCTTCCTTCTTTTCTTCTTTCTGCATAAACATTTTTTTCAAAGAATGAGAATGACTCTCTGAGTAATTTTTTCTAAATTTAGGGTCTAGAATAATGTGTCCTAATAAACTATTTAAAACCAATTTCTAGACACAAAGCCAAAGACAGAAGAACACAGCAGTCTGGTCATAGCAAGCCAAGAAGTAAAGCTTTGTATCTTGTTCTCATTTTTCATTTATTTACTTGGCCTTCCTTCATTTAAAAATAGCATGATCCAAGAAGAAGTAGGACTAAACAACCTCTGAGGTCCCTTCTAACTCTAAAAGCCTGTGATTTTATGGACCAGTCAGAACTACGGGAGCAGGTGGGCTATTGGCCAGATGGGCTCCCCAAAGACAGAGATTGAAACTTTGATATTCCCTATACAGGGGAGGTGAAAGATCTGAGAGTGAAATGAAATGGAGGGCTTTGGATAGTTTACTGGTAATCAGACGAAGAACATAGCATATATATCCACTGGTCACACATAGTGACATTACTCAATTTTTTGACCTAGCCTGGTGCCTAGGAAGGGTGCTTATCCAAAGTAGTGTGGCAGAGGTGGGGCAAGAGAACGAATTCTCCTTGGGATATACATTCCATCTGCTTGTGTTCATGCTCAGGGCTTTTCCTATGCATGTAAATTTAGTACAGAGAAATTTCCCTTTAGCTATCTCAAAATAAGGTTGTATAGGACCTGTGCTAGGCAAAATTATGAAGTAGACCGAGCTTGTCTTACACCCCCTTTATTCCTCTCCTCTCCCACTCTTCTGTCATAGAAACAAAGGATTTAGAACTGGAAGTAACCTTAGGGATCTAGTCCAATTCCCTTTTCTTTGAGGAAAAGAGCCATGATTTACACTTCTTTTGTTTGTCTTCCTCCCTGCCCCCAAACTCTAGTACCCAGCATAGTATAGAGCACATAGCAGGCCCTTAATAAATTCTTTAAAAAAAACACTGAATGATGATGTTTAGCATTCCAGACTTTGTAGAAGAACTGTAAATAAAGCCACAGTTTTGGTCTGACAGTGGTATGGAGGGATCATGTCTTCTTTCATCTCTCCTTTCTGAATGGTTTCTTTTCTATCAAATCCAGAATTGATTGCTCAGAGCAAGTGGTCTCCATGACCACCAGCAAAGTAGCTTTGAGACTCAGAATGGTTGGTTATTATTACTATTGTTAATAAAGACAATAATACTAGTTATCATTTCTCTAAAGTTCTGAAATCTAGAAAGTGCTTCATAGGCAGGGGAGTACTGAAAAATGTTTAAAAGCATTTTGTTTTTAAAACAAAAGATCACTTTTAAGTGATATCGACCCTGAAGTCACGAAAACTCATCTTCCTGTGTCCAAATCTGGTCTCAGAAAATTACTAGCTGTGTGTCCCTCGGCAAGTCACTTAACTCTGTTTGCCTCAGTTTCCTCATCTGTAAAATGAGCTAGAGAAGGAAATGCCAAACAACTCCAGTCTTTGCTAAGAAAACCCCAAATGGAGTCAGGAAGAGTTGGACATGATGGAAATGACTAAACAACACAAATGACATACTTTTAAGTTTGGTTTGCATTATTAACATTTTCTCTATTACTTTCTTAAGTCTAGACAATCAACAATCAAGCACTGATTTGTAGTGTTTGCCAGTTTCTCAGGTGTATGCTTTCACACTGAAAATTCAACAATTGGCTTTTCTGAGTTGGTACAAGCTAGCTCCAGCACTCCCTTGTTTAGAAGTGTTATTTGATCCTCACACTTCTTGATGGTGCCATTACGATCTCCATTTTGTAGTAGAGGAAACTGAGACTCTGAGAATTTAAGTGACTTGCCCAAGGTAATAAAGCTAATGTAGGGTCTGAACCCAGGTCTTGGGTCCTGTCCAGTACTCTACATACTACCTACATTCCAGACCACCTCTGACACATTAGCAAGATATTTCTGAACCTTAATTTCCTTCTCTGAAAAAATGGGCAAAAAATAGTACCTTTCTCAGGTATGTGTAGAAGCAGTATAAGTTAGAGAGCTGATCTTGGAATGTGAAAGACCCATGACCAACACTCACCTCTGACACATACTGCCTGTGAGACCTTGGGCAAGTCAGAATTTCTTGGTGCTCTAGGCAATTCCAAAAGACTGCAAGTTACAGAGACAATGCCTACATTGATAAGGGAACTCTCCTCATGGGAAAGGGGAGTCTCTTCATTGGAAGGGGAAGTCTTCTCATTGGAAGGGGGAGTCTCCTCATTGGAAGGGGAAATCTCCTCAATGGAAAGGGGAGTCTCTTCATCCAGGAGTTCTCTATACCAATGGAAATTGGTCCAGTACCTATCTCAACCTGTATCACAGGATTGGATTGTTTTTGGTCCAGACCTGTAACTTCCCTGGGGTAGAGAACTCCCAAAGAAGAATTCTCTTTACAAATTCAGATCATCAATTACCCTACAGCTTATATTCTAAGACAGTTGCCTAGAAGACTGAAATGTTAGATGATCTGTCCAGGTTTATAGAATCAGTTTATATCCAAGGTGGGACTTGAATCTAGAGTCTCCTTACTCTGAGTCCAGCCCAACTATCAACTATGCCAGCTGGCCTTACAGGATTCTTATGAGATTCAAATGAAGTAGTGTATGTCAAGAATCATAAGCTATTAGTGTTTTCCTACTGGGATTTTAAAGCTGTAGAGCAAAATGTACAATGTCAGCTGCTGTGTGACTCGTGTGACGAGAAGAATATCTTAGCTTCGTGTCCCACTTACTCCAGGGCCCCTTTTAAGCTTCATTAACAATTGCCCTACCTTGGGTACAATGTTACGCCAGAGAGAAAGAGATTCTCTCCACAACCACTCCTATCTAAACCCATGGCGGCATTTGGTTGGTGGGTTTGGGACATTTCCTTTCCCCATGACAGAACCGGCTGGGAAGGCTTGTAAACATTTACAAGATTGTGTTGCCTCTAGCTTAGATTTTCTTAGCATTTAGTCTCTAGATGAAAGCAAAAAATACCTGATTAAAGAAGTAAAACGTTCACATTCATGACATAAAACGTATAATGTTCTTGTACTAACGGGTCTTAATACATCAAAGAAGGAAAAGGAATATCATGAGAAGATATTGATTTAAATGTTTTAAGAAAAAACAATCTCCATTTTAAAAAATTTCTCCTTTCTTTGAAAAAACTGTAAATTTTGACAAAATGGGAAAAACACTACCATGGCAAGTAGTTTTAATTACATTCTGGAAGTCAACTTTGTAATTCATGAAATGAAAGTAATTGGAAAAATAGATTTGCGATTTTGCTGGTATGGAGAATTGAATGAGGAAACTCCCTCTACAAATACAGGTATTATTTTGGAGGGTAGGGTAGGAGGAAGACATAATGGAATGGGAGCTCAATCTGATAGTTGAGAAAAAACCCCACTGCTCCTTGGAGTACCTGTACAGATTTAAGGGCAGGGGGACGTAGCTAGCTGCCTTCTGGGAATCAACTTTCCAGTGTAAGTGAAAGTTAGGATAAGGCCCCTCAGGGTCTATATTGCTACATGGTACCTACTACCTGCCTGAATGCGTCAGCACTTTCTCTGCAACTTATATGGTCTTAGAGAGTTGCCCTAGAGTGCTGAGAGGTTAAGTAACTTGCCTAAGGACACATAGACAGTAAGAGTCAGAGGTGGGACTTGAACCTAGGTTTTCCTGGCTCCTTGGCTATTCACAACGCCATGCTGTCTCTCTTAAAAATAATACAAGATATAATTAAGACAAATTTAGGTGTGTGTGGGGGGGGGTGGTGGGGGTGGAATTGAGTTGTTACACTATCATAGCCAGTTGGAGTTCAAGACATTACAGTTTAGAAAAGACAACCTCCTCAAACCTTTAGGGGCTCCTGAAACCCTGAGGGGGAGATATGGCCAGTCTGGCTCCATAATAGTTGTTTTTGTTCAGTCATTTCAGTCATGTTTGACTCTTTGTGACCCCATTTGAGGCTTTCTTTGCAAAGATACTGGAGTGGTTTGCCATTTCCTTCTCTAGCTCATTTTACAGATGAGGGAACTGAGGCAAATAAAGTTAAGTGACTTGCCCAGGGTCACATGGCTGGTAAGTGTCTGAGTCAAAATTTCAACTCAGAAAGATGAGTCTTTCTGATTCTAAGCCCAGTGTTCTATCCACTGTGCCATAGTGGGCCAGATTATATTCATTGCATTGGCATTACTTTCACTCTTTGTTGGAAACTCTTACTGGTCTGATTCCTCCTTCTCCGTGTCCTTTGCTGATCCATCATCTATATCATGTCCTCTAATAATGATTATTTCCCAAGGCTCTGTCCTGGGCCTTCTCCTCCTCTCTCTAAACTATCTCTCTCGATGATCTCATCAGTTTTCATGGATTTAATTTTCTCCTCTATGTATTTGACTCTCAAATCTATATCTCCAGCCCTGGTCTTTCTTCTGAGCTCTGCTTGTGCATTTCCAGAGGTCTACTGGATATTTCAAACTGGACACTCAAGAGGCATCTCAAATTCAATATATCAAAATGGAACTCATTATCATTCTGTTCTGAGTGTCCTTATTTCGGTTGAGGGTACCATATTCTTCCATTTGTGTATTTGCAACCTTGCTGTCATTCTCAACTTGTGTCTCATTCACTCCACATGTCCGCTCAGTTACCAAATCTTGTGTGTGTGGTTTTAATCTCCACAACATCCCTTACATCTGTCTTCCTCTTCTGTCTACTCACACAGCCACAACTCTAGTTCATCTCAGACAAGGTCTAGTGCAATATTGATGTCTTCTCACTACAATCCATCTTCCCCGTAACTTTTAAAGTGATTTTCCTAAAAATGCAGGTTTGACCAGGTCACTTATTCATTAAAATCCAGTGGCCTCCTATTTCCTCAAGGATCAAATAAAAACAGCTCTGTCTGTTTTTTAAAAGCCTTCACAAAGTGACGTGAATCTATCTTTCAAACCACTCTGTGGTCCAGCCAAGCTGTCCTTGATGTTTCTCATCATAATAATCCATCTCAACTCTATGGCTGTTCTGGATCAAGCCTAACTCAAATTGTCCAGTGGTCAATGTTTTAAGGATTAGAATAAAATGAGATACTGGTTGACCATCTAGCAGTAAATAAAAAGAGATTTACATAGTTCTGGCCTAGAAAGGACACTCATCAAGGATACAGAACTGCTTGATTTGAACACAGCTTCTGCATTTTTCATGTGTTAAGCCTGAGGAAACCCAGTTCTTCCCTGGAAGCTATGCCAATGGTTTCAGTCTTAGTCTTCTGGACCAACGAAGTCTCAAAGATGTTTTCTTATCTTTTAATAGCTTATGTGGGGTGGAGACTGCTGCCATACTAGGGATGGATTCCTTCCTTACCTAACACACCCCTCTTTAGCTTTTTCTGATTCTTCCAGCTAGTATTGTCTCTCACCCTTCTAAAAATTGATCTCGTATTTATTCTGCAAATATTTTAAGCATGCTTACTTATGTACATGTTCTTGTCATTAGAATGTTCATCAGGGGAGGCAGAGCCAAGATGGCAGCTGGAAAGCAGGGACTTGCTTAAGCTCTCCGCCAAATCCCTGCAAACACCTGTAAGAAATGGCTCTGAACAAATTCTAGAGCTGTGGAACCCATGATATAGCAGAAGGAAGCAGGTCTCCAGCCCAAGAAGGCCTGGATGGTCACTGGGAAGGGTGTATCACACCAAGCTGGGAGCGGAGTGCAGCCCAGCGTGGGCTGCGTCAGGACAGATGAGACCAGGAGTTGGGTGGAGCAGGCCTGAGGGCCATGAATCATTGAGCTGTGGCAGTTACCAGACTTCCCAACCCACAAATGCTGAAGACCACAGATCAGGTTAGTGGGAAAACTGCTAAATCGGTTAGAAAGCGGTCTGGCCCCAGTCCTGGGGGTGGCTGAGGTAATGCGTGGAAGCTCCTGCAGCTGCTTTCAGAGCTCCAGCATTAGCTGCTCCCAGAGTCCCTGGTTCACACAGTGGGAGGAATCAAGCAGCAGACCAGAGCAGGAGTACAGGGCTTGCTTTGCTCTGCTTGGATCTGGATCACAGTCCTGGTTGATGGTTCTTGGGGGAGGAGGAACACTGCTGTGGCAGAGCTTGTGGTGATGGTGGAGTAAAAGTAGCTCTGAAAATAGCAGCGCAGCACCTAAAGCTTGGGATAAAGTACTCTCTACTCTACAAGGAGTCATACTCTGACAAAAAGCTGAAAGGTCAAGTAGTTGGCTGGGAACATGGCCAGGCAGCAAAAAAGGACACAGACTCAGACTCAGACTCAGACTATAGAACCTTTTTTTGGTGACAAAGAAGATCAAAACATACAGCCAGAAGAAGTCAACAAAGTCAAAGAGCCTACATCAAAAGCCTCCAAGATAAATATGAATTGGTCTCAGGCCATGGAAGAGCTCAAAAAGCATTTGGAAAAGCAAGTAAGAGAAGTAGAGGAAAAATTGGGAAGAGAAATGAGAATGATGCGAGAAAACCATGAAAAACAAGTCAATGACTTGCTAAAGGAGACCCCAAAAATACTGAAGAAAATACCACCTTAAAAATTAGATTGGAGCAAGTAGAAGTTAGTGACTTTAGGAGAAATCAAGATATTATAAAACAGAACTAAGAGAATGAAAAAATGGAAGACAATGTAAAATATCTCATTGGAAAAACCACTGACCTGGAAAATAGATCCAGGAGAGAGAATTTAAAAATTATTGGACTACCTGAAAGCCATAATCAAAAAAATTGACTTGACATCATCTTTCAAGAAATTATCAAGGAAAACTGTCCTGATATTCTAGAGCCAGAGGGTAGAAGAGAAATTGAAAGAACCCACCAATTGCTTCTTGAAAAAGATCCCCAAAAGAAAACTCCTAGGAATATTGTTACCAAATTCCAGAGTTCCCAGGTCAAGGAGAAAATACTGCAAGCAGCCAGAAAGAAACAATTTGAGTATTGTGGAAACATAATCAGTATAACACAAGATCTAGGAGCTTCTACATTAAGGGATCAAAGGGTTTGGAATATGATATTCCAGAGGCCAAAGGAGCTAGGATTAAAACCAAGAATCATCTACCCAGCAAAACTGAGTATCATGCTCCAAGACAAAATATGGATTTTCAATAAAATAGAGGACTTTCAAGCTTTCTTAAAAGTAAACAAGAAAGAGAAATCATAAGGGACTTACTAAAGTTGAACTGTTTTGTTTACATTCTTACATGGAAAGATGATGTGTGTAATTCATGAGACCTTTCTCAGTATTAGGCTAGTTGAAGGAAATATACATATACATAGACAGAGGGCACAGGGAGATTTGAATATGAAGGGATGATATCTAAAAAAATAAAATCAAATTAAGGGATGAGAGAGGAATATATTGAGAGAGGGAGAAAGGGAGAGATAGAATGGGGTAAATTATCTCACATAAAAGTGGCAAGAAAAAGCAGTTCTGTAGGAAGGGAAGAGGGGGCAGGTAATGGGGAATGAGTGAATCTTGCTCTCATCGGATTTGACCTGAGGGGGGAACACCATACACACTCAACTGGGTATCTTACCCCACAGGAAAGTAGGGGGAAGAGAATAAAAAAGGGGGGATGATAGAAGATAGGGGGAGGAGGTAATCCAAAGCAAACACTTTTGAAAAGGGACAGGGTCAAGGGAGAAAATTGAATAAAGGAGGACAGGAAAGGATGGAGGGAAATATATTATGTCTTTCACAACATCAGTATTGTGGAAGTGTTTTACATGATGATACACATGTGGCCTACGTTGAATTGCTTGCCTTCTTAGGGAGGGTGGGTGGGAAGGGAAGAGAATTTGAAACTCAAAGTTTTAAAATCAGATGCTCAAAAGAAAAAGTTATTTTTGCATGCAACTGGGAAATAAGATATATAGGAAATGGGGCATAGAAATCTATCCCACCCTACAGGAAAGTAAGAGGGAAAGGGATGGGGAGGGAAGGGAGGGTTGACTGGGGAACGGGGCAATCAGAATATATGCCATCTTGGGTTGGGGGGAGAGTAGAAATGGGGAGAAAATTTGTAACTCCAAATCTCGTGGAAATCAATGTTGAAAACTAAAATATTAAATAAATAATAAAAAGCAATTATCCTTAAAAAAAAAGGATTGTGATTTGAATTGGTATACCTATCTGAATGAAACCATGGATCCTTGAACAGTAGAAGTCTATGCCCAAACAGTATCTTGCATATTAGTAGGGGTCCACTAAATGTTTATTGATTGAATGAAATTTATAGTCCTCTAGGAATAATTGTTTAGAGAATCAAGCAATAAAATAACAATTTTGAGTTGAAGAGTTGAAGTTTGGTAGGATTTGGGAAATTTAATCAGAATGTGTCGGCTTGAGATTAGTAACAGAAGGCCTAGATATTTCAGAGCCAGTGTGTTTCTCACTTTCTTTTAATGAGCCAGGAAGGGAATAGAGGAAGGACACAAGCATATGGACTATATGGAGAAATAAAGATGAGGGCAAGCATTTAGAAAAGTCAATGAGAGTGGGGCATGGGGAGGAGGACTACTTGCATCACTTCCTAGCATCTAAAACAAATACTGGCATCAAACATTTTGTAAGCTCTTCCATGGAAGGTAATGTTTGAACGCTTGGAGCAGAATGGCAAGGGTCTCTGGGAGAATAATTAACTTGATTTGACTGTTTTTTTCGTTGTTGATGGTCCTTTTCTCTTGTATGAGTTAATAAAGCTTGGGGCTTTGGGACACACAGCCTTCTGGACCCTGCCAGTCAACCCCAAAATGGAATATGGGAAAGTAGTCTTTCTCTTTCTTTTATTTCTTAAATCAGGTAAGACTTTGAAAAATATTTATTTTAATGGAATATATAATTTTAAGAGCACCTATGTTTTCTATTTTTTTTTGTAATTTCAAGATGTTTTTCTAGGAAAGACTAAGCATGTTGCAAATGCTTGAACAGTTAAGACCAACAATACCAGTTAGCTTGACTTAATATAAAAATGATTCTTGAAATGACTTTATGTGTAAATGTATGGTTCTTTCAGCATTTGGTCCAGTGAATTGTCAGGCCAAAAGGTGGCAGAAAATTGGAGAACTTATCAGGCAATGATAGCAATTTCCCTATATATATTGTCAAAATAGCAGAGATAAGTGGAGTAGAGAGGAAAATGAATTACTTTCCAAGTTCCAGTATACTTAAAAAGGAAGGTTAGACAAAATATTCAAACCAGTCATTTGCCATTCTAAAAAAAAGTTTGGCTAAGTGGCCAATAAATAAATTCCATTATTATGGCTCTTAATTTACTTAAATTAGAACATTTTTCACAAAAGGTTTCCCTTTAAGACAAATTTAAAACTCCACTTTGAGTATTACAGTCTACTCTTTAAAATTAGGCCCATATAAAGGAAAAATAGGATCCTAGAAATAGTTACAGGGTACATCAAAGACGTGTAATTATGGTGTGTGTGTGTGTATGCGTGTGTGCGTGTATGTGTGTGTGTATGTATAACTGGATGTCTAGTTAGGAAGATGTAAAAAGTGGGGTAATGGTTAAATGCCCCTCTATAGCAACAACTCTGTCCGAGAGGTTCTTTAGCCAGACTGTCCATTTTACTACTCAATATAATCTGGGTTTTTTGTTTTACTTTAATGAATTGTTAGAACAATCTTTGTTTTCCTGCTTCTCATAACATGAGCATTCCTTAAAAGTAATTTAGAAATAATTTAGGAAGGGACAGACATAAAGATATGGATTTGCCTAGTCTATCTTTTTCAATGTTCTGTATGAGTTAACTAATTTTCCATAGTATTTCATTATATAAAAGATGTTTGGATAGATGCTCTAGAGTTGGCATAAATGAGAAGATAGAAAAGTTTACAAAACCATTTTTAAAAAAACTGTGATCAAGCACTTGTTTATATTGCTAACTGCCAGAAGAAAGAAAAGCAAATACAGGTCAGATAAGGAATAAGTAAATAGCTATTTATGGGAAATGAAGGTCTGTTTCAGCAATCTGAACATAGGTTAGAAAACTAGGGAGAAACATTCATATGTCAGTTTATAACACACACATGCACACACACACACACACACACACATACACACACACACTACTTGTCTTAGCCAATCTAAGGGAAAAAATTCTTTAAGAGCACACATCTTCTTAAATACGAGAATTTGTCTTCATTTTAATTTTTCTTTAAAAAGATTTTTTAATTTAAAATTTCCTTTTTATTTTGCACTTTAGTGTCATTTTTCTAGAGCACTGAAATAGCCCTTCCAAATGGATTGGAATGAACATTTTACATCTGCATTTAGCTAATGTACAAGTATTCTACAATTTTGCAAAAATAAAAAACCCTATGATTTATTTTTTAAAACGCATTTGTTTCAATAACAATATATTCTCACCTTGGGCTTACTCTACGAAAATATTTTTGCTGCTAAAATATTTTATGTTGCCATAAGACTTCAAATTCCTTCTAGAATACAATAGCTTTGAGAAAGTGAGAAAATAGACAAGCTAAACAAATGGTGTTTCTTGGGAAGGGCCAAAGTCAACCCCAAAATTCATAAGAAGAAAATATTCTAGAGTTGTTCCTATTTCTCTGGAATAAAAACTCTGAAATGGGTTCTTTGTGGTATCTTCTCAGGATCTTCTCACAGTATATTAGATTGGATGTTTCCAATACATACTTAATGGTGAACAGTAAATCCTGTCTCTCTTTATACATTATTTTAGTTCTGTTGCCTTTTTGACTCCCTACAGAACTTCATAAAGTCTTAACTCCTTTCTTTAGAGATTTATAATTAATTTACAAAGTGTCCTGGTCTACAAAATCGATAGCAAAACTCTCTGAGACTTGAGAGCTTAGCCTGGAACACAATGTAGACCCTAGGCTTTGAAGCTTTTAAACTTTCTATAATTAAATCAATCAATTAAGCTGCTTTCTACGTGCCAGGCACCATGCTAAATGCTGGAGAGACAAAAAAAAATCAATCCCTGCCGTAAAGAAACTTACATTCGAATTGGAGAGACATACACAAATCTGTACTTAGAAGATAGCTACAGAGCATATGAAAAAGTAGAGGGGGAGGCATTAGTAGCTCAGGTTGGGGAAAGGCCTCCTGCATGAGGTGGTGATTAAGTTGAGTCTTTTTTAAAAAAAATCAATCAATTAATTAATTATTTTTTAGTTTAAACACTCAGTTCCACAAGTTTCTAAGTTCCAAATTTTCTCCCCCTTCCTCTCCACCCCACTCCCCCATCTCAAGATGGCATGTAATCTGATATACGTTCTACATATACCTTGACATTAAACTTATTTTCCCAATAATCAAGTTGTAAAGAAGAATTATAACCAATGAAATGAACCATGAGAAAGATGAAATAAAACCAAAAATAAAATAAAATAAAATAAAATAGAGAGCAAATAGTTTGCCTCAATCTGCATTCAGACTCTGTAATTCTTTCTCTGGATGTGGATAGCCTTTTCCATCATGAATATTTTGGAGCTGTCTTAGAACCTTGTATTGTTGAGAAGAGACAAGTCTATCAAAGTTAGTCATCACAGAAGGAATGTGTCTGTGGTGGTGTGCAATGTTCTCCTGGTTCTGCTCTCTTCACTCATCATCAGATTATATAAGTTTCTCCAGTTCTCATGAAGTCCATCTGTTCCTCATTTGTAATAGCACAATAGTATTCCATCACATTCATATACCACAAATTGTTTAGCCATTCCCCAATTGATGGGCATCCCTTTGATTTCCAATTCTTTGCTATGAAAAAAAGAGCTGCTATGAATACTCTTGTACATACGGGTCCTTTCTCCCCTTGTATGATCTCTTTGGGTTATGGCCCTAGAAGTGGTAGTGCTGGGTCAAAGGGTATACACATTTTTATAGTCCTTTGGGCATAGTTCCAAATTGCTCTCCAAAATGGTTGGATCAGTTCACAACTCCACCAACAATGCAATAGTGTTCCAATTTTCCCACATCTTCTCCAGCATTTATCATTTTCTTGTTTTGACGTGTTAGGCAATCTGACAGGAGAGATGTGTACCTAAGAGTTGTTTTGATTTGCATTTCTCTAATCAAAATGATCTAGAGCATTTTTTCATATGTCTATAGATACCTTTAATTTCTTCCTCTGAAAACTGCCTGTTCATATCCTTTGACCTTTTATCAATTGGGGAATGACTTGAATTCTTATAAATTTGTCTCAGTTCCCTATATATTTTAGAGATGAGGCCTTTGTCAAAGACACTGGTTGTAAAAATTCTTTCCCAATCTTGGCTTCATTGTTGTTTTTTTTTTAAAAAAAAAACTTTTCAATTTAACGTAATCAAAATTATCCATTTTGCATTTCAGAATGCTCTCTATCTCTTGTTTAGTCATAAATTCTTCCCTTCTCCATAGGTCAGACAGGTAAACTATTCCCTTCTCTCCCAAATTGCTTATAGTATCAGCCTTTATATTTTGACTTTATTTTGGGTATATGGAGTAAGATATTTGTCTATGCTCAATTTCTGCCATACTGTTTTCTAATATTCCCATCTAAGTTGAGTCTTAAAGGGTAGCCAGGATTCTAAGACTCAAAGGTTAGGAGTGAGAGTATTCCAGGCATATGAGACAGCCAGTGTAAAAGATCAGGGATGGGAGAATGGAGCATTGGATGGGATAACTAGCAAGTAAACTTACAAAACCACAAGTATGTGGAGGAGATTACTGTGTAAAGAAGACTGGACAGATAGGAAGGGGTCAGGTTGTAAAGATTTCTAAATGTCAAACTGTAGAGTTTATGTGATCCTAGAGGTAATAACTTTTATCAAAATCTTATCTCAAGATTCCTATCTAGTCAGTCATCCATTTGATTATTCATTGTTGGGAATGTCTCATCTAAGAATGAAAAATTAGGTCTTCAGTAGACATTGGGTGACTACTTATTTGGGTGGGTAGGAGATATTTTGGTAGGGGTTGAGTGGATGCGATGATCTCTGAGGTCTCATAATTCTAAGATCCTACAGATTCTAAGTTCTAGAAGGACACATCCTACTCCTCTTTCCATTTGTCTACCATAGTATCATTATTTGACATTGAATTTTAAGACCTAGTCAAAGATAGGACTTTAAGTCACTGCTACTACAGCTGTGTGACAATTCAGGTTAGTGTGGCTCATCAATAGACTGGAAACTCCAGAGGAGACCAGTCCTATAAGCCATCTCAAAAGAAATTTGGATTGGGGGGCAACTGGAAGGAAATGAAAATCAGTTTAATTATTAATTAATTAAAATTAAATTGAACTAATAAATTAAATTAATGATAATTAAAATTAATAAAATTTTAAAAATTAACTTTAAAAAAATTCATTAATAGTAGTGACAAAATAATGAATAAAGGAGGTTAAAACCAGGAAAAGATGGAAAGTGAACTGTGCTATGCTGGTAAGTGTGGAATGGAAATAGGAGGGTAGTTAATGGGTCCTCATGGTCCACATCTGCTTTGTTTCAGCCGGTGCCTTACCATCATCAATCTGTCAAGTCAGCTTTCTTTTTTGTCTCCAAACTTCAGTAACCAAAGTGGGAATTTTGCTCCTCCATACTTAGCTCCCCTCCCAATATACTCATCAACTTTTGGAAGAGAAAGAGGTCTCAGTAGGGTTCAACCTAGGAGATCCTCTGTCTTCTGAATTTAACTGAGAGGCAACAGTACATCTCATGCTTCCCTGAAGGTAGGCAGATCCTTTTGGGAGGAAAGATAGAATGCCAGAGTAAGTTTAAAAAAAGAATGAGATAAAGTAATGGATGGGTGACACTGATCTTAGGAAAGTTGTTGAATAAAAGCACATAAATTTTACATGGTTTTAAAACTTTTCTATTAAGTATGAATATTATTTAACCTTTATTAAGGGTTGACAGGATGGACACCAGGCTCTTTAGATAGCTAAGGTATTAAAAGTCTGGGATGGATTTTTCTCTTGGCTTGGCACAGTGCCTGGCCTTCAATCAGGGTTTAATAGATGTTTCTTGAACCAAATTGAATGGATTAACAGTCATGTTGGGGTGCTAACACCTCAGAAATCATGTTCTGGGACACATGTTAGGCACTGCCATCTTCTAATGACTGAGACAGCTTTGCAGAATCTGCAGCTCTAAATGTCTTTAGAAGATGGCAATCTCTCACTAAGTGTAGGGACTTTCACTTTTGTCTTTGTATTCCCAGTGCTTAATATAACATTTAGCACGTAGTGGTTACTTGATAAATGATAGTTAATTATTGAATTTTCAACTAAGGGTCTCTAGCAGCTCAGGGGACCCAGTAATTTGCATTCCAGATTCCATATTGAGGGGAAAGGCTCTGGGGTCCTCTTCCCTTAGAGCTTCCAGGGACTGCTAAGGGATGAGATTACTACACAAACCTCTGAGGCCACTCATGCAGCATCAAGATGGCCCTGGGAACATGGTACTATTCTTTTACCACAAAGGGCTAGCAAGTGCTGCAGTTGTGTAAGACTTATAGGATCCAATCAGGAGTGTTCAAAGGAAAGCAAATGTGACAAAGGTTCTCAGACTTATCACAGAATCTCTTGAGTTGGGAGGAACCTAGAAGCTTTCTAGTACATCCTGAGTATCGGGACAGCTAGGTGATGCAGTGGATGGAGCACCAAGCCTGAAGTCAGAAAAAGCTAAGTTCAAATCCAGCCTCATATACTTACTGGCTGTGTGACCCTGAGTAAGTCATTTAAATCAGTTTGCCTCAGTTTCCTCACATGCAAAATGAACTGGAGAGGGAAATGGCAAACCACACCAATATCTTTGCCATGAAAACCCCAAATGGGGTCATGAAGAGCTGGACGTAACTGAACAAGAACAAATATCCTGAGTAAGAATCTCATTTACAACATACTCAAGTGAGCTTTTAGTCTTTGCTTAAAACATTTCCAGTGAGAGGGAAATCCCCATATGAATTCTACCGAAGGACCTGGGAATATCTAGTTTGGAGAAGAGAAGGTAGGGGGAGACAGCAAACTTTTTCTTTAATTTAGCCTTAAAAGACAAAACTATGGGTGATGAGTGGAAGCTACAAAGAAACCAGCTGAGGTTGAGATAAATACCTCCTACTACTTAATCATCCCAAAGTGCAAGGAGATGTCTTAGGATGTGGTGGCTTCCCTTTCACTGGTCGTCTTTCAAGTAAAACCTTTTTTTTTGTATATGTATTTTGTAGCAGTAATTCTTGATCACAGATTATGGATGTAATTCTGGAAGGGACCTCAGAGGTTATCTTGTGCTATTGCTTTATTTTACATATAAAGAAATTTAGGCCAAGGAAGTTACATGACTGGCCCATGTTCACACTGGTAGTAAGCATCAGAGGATCAAGTCAAGACTGCAAAGCCATCGCTGCTGCTTCCACTGGACAATGTAGCTTCCTTCACTTATTAGGTGCCCTCCAAATCTGAGATTCTGTGAATTGTTATTAATTGCCCCATAGCACCTATAACATTTATCAACACTCCCCCTCCCTCAGGGTATACACAATGTGCTTAACAATAGCTGTGGACTCTACAAAAACACCCACATACCTAAGTAAAAACTCAGATGCTCTTTGTCAGGTGTCATAGTAGTAGCTGCTGTACTGGGTTTAGTCTTAGAAAGCCTGGACTAGAATGTAGAGATTATTAAACCATTTGTGGGGGGGGATCATGGCTCTCTTTGGCAGTCTGGTGAAGCCTATGGACCTTTCTTTGAATAATGTTTTTAAATGCATTAAACAAAATGCCTAGGACTACAAAGGAAATCAATTATATCGAAATACACTTGGCAAACTATTATAAGTTCACAGACTTTGGTTTAAGAACCTCTGCTCTAGTGGTGGGGTCACCTTGGCTTCTTTTTCTCATGCTTTTCAGCTCATTAAATCCTCCACTCTAATGTTCTGGGGACAAATTATTTAAAGCTCATGTCTAGGTCTGCCCTCAGTGTACTCAGGTAAAAGGTATTCAGCATAAACTGCAAATTAGTTATGGGACAGGTATATTATTCTTGCACACCAAAGAATGCTAAACATAAAAGATACAATGAGTATTGATAGAATGACTTAAAACAAGATTCAATAACTTATCAGTACTGTTACAATCTGCTGGGAGACTGATATTAGATATCATCAAAACTTGCAGAAGTTTGAAGGCCTTGATGTTGATCAGGCATTTTAGATTTCACCTTGGTTCTCACTGGTCCTCTTCAAAAACAAAGGAAAAACAACCCTATGTTCTTCTAAGTTTATATTTTCAGGGTATTGTTCCCTTCTTCTTGTAGGTCATCATCTTCTCTTATTAAGAAAATCCCATTGCCATTAGTCAGCTTCACTCAGTGAGCCCAGTGGCTCCAAGAAGCTGTAGCATTTGCAGTGGCCACACCCTGGTAAGCCATCTAAGCAGACAGGCTAAACCAGGTTGAGAGTAACTGACAGGCCTCAAACCCATTGGTGATTTAGTGGGATGTCTACCCCAAGCATGTGAAGACTTTCCGGGTAGATGAGAACAGTGTGTTCCAAAAGCCATGAAGGCAGCTGTGGAGCGCTTAGAACTTGATCAGACATCCATAATGCCAAGGTCGTCCACTGAATTCTGGGCCATAGCCAGTCATTTTGACTTTTGTCCTGCCACTGGACTTTGATGACTCAGGAGGAGAGAGTGAGGCTGATGATTTCACAACTCTGCATGACTTAAATCACTCCCAAGTCAAGACATCACCCGTGATGTCATTGGTTGGCCCTCTTCGAAAATGAAGGGTGGACAAGACGACCTCTCAAACTCCGAGCCTGGACGCGTCCACTTGAGATTGATGTTTAGGAAAGGAAACACAAAGGAGAAAAAGAAGCTAGGGGCCCAGATGCCACATGAAAGCAGTAACCATGATGCTCAGGTGAGAAAGGGCCAGCCTATCCCCACTTCTTGTTGTAAGTCTCCTTTGATGCCACCTAGATGGGCAAAGGAAGAGTGAAGTCTTTCTATTTAACTGATACAATATTTTAGTCTCCTGCTACTGTCACAAGGTAAAGGAGGAACAAGGGACCACTCAAGGTTCTTTGCTTCATCCTCAAGTGACCAGTCTATTCACTGCTAGGCTACCGCATGGCCAGAAGCAGTCATGAAGCTCATCATCCTCAAAACATCCAATCACTGAGTCATCATATTCTCAGAAGTATTGAGGGGGAGCTCCAGACACACAGTCACTGGAATGGCTTTTATAGTTGAGTTAAACCTCTACTATGTGTGTCAATATCATTAAGGATGCCTTCCACGACATAACAATAAAAATAACTGTTTGATGATATTATAATAAAAATCAGGTGAGATATAAAACAGGTAGCTGTATGATCACCAAAGGCATACTCTATGGTCAAGGAGGTTAGGCAGCACAGAGTCCTGGTCAAGGAGGGATTCTTGTGCATTGTGAATCCCTCTAGATCAGAGGTGTCAAAATCTAGGCTATACCTGGCCACTGGAGAGCAGCCAAACCAGATTAAAATGTAATTGGGAAATGTTTAACAAAAATAATAAATAAATAACAACAACAAATAAATAATAAAAATGTTTAACAATAATAATAGATAACAATAATAATTAATAAAATAAATAAGAATACAGTACAACACAGATCATATTAATTTGTGGCTTTTTAAGTCAACATGTGGCCAGAAGGTTTCCTTTCTATTTGAGTTTGACACCATCATTCTACGTTATCCTGATCATGTGATTACATAAAGCCCCAAGACACTACAGCATCTCCTGGAAGAGAGACCTGTAGTCACTCAACCGTGTTTGGTCTATACATCTACACAGAAAAGACTGAGTGGATGAAATATCTGTTTCAACAGATTCCAATGTACAGTTGGATAAATACCTTGTTGAGATTGTCCAATAGTATGTGTACATCTAGGACAGTAAGGTAGGCCTGATGGGCAGCTAGGTGGTGCAGTAGATTGAGCTGGGCTTTGAATCAGGAAGACTCATCTTCCTGAGTTCAAATCTGGCCTCAAACACTCACTAGCTTGTGTGACCCTGGGCAAATCACTTAACTCTGCTTGCCTCAGTTTCCTCATCTGTAATATGAGTCAGAGAAGATCTCAAATCACTCCAATATCTTTGCCAAGAAAACCCCAAATGAGGTCATGAAGAGTCAGAAATGACTGAACGACAACTTATCTAACAGGGTTGTTAGGAGATTCAACTGAGATTAAGTTTATAAAGGAAGTTTACAATTGAGATTAAGTTTGTAAACACAAGTTTAAAATTTGGTTATTATCATGATGACTGGTGCTGCTAATTGCATAAGTAGAAAGGTAGTAAGGTTTTAATAGGGGACATATTAACAAAACTCCCCTTCACTTTCAATATATCTTCTTTAATAATTTTAATGCCCCAAATTTCCTTGGTGCAATGGTTCATCATTAAGATGAATAAGGCCTCCCTTCCCTTCCCACCCCCGCCACACACACACACACACACACACTTATACTTAGTTTCATGAGTTACTCTAGCTGGAAACATTCGTCACCATCTTCCAGTGACAAGCCTTTCCAAACACATATAGTCTGGTCTTTGGGTGACACTCTGTCACTGGGCCCACACAGTCAGTCAGTTAATAAACATTTATTAAGCACCCACTATGTGCCAGGCACAGAAGATACCAAAAGAGGCAAAAGATGGTTCCTGCTTTCAAAGAATTCGCAGTCTAATGGATGAGATGTTCAAAGCTTTCCTGAACTGGTAGCAACTATCACAGCCTGTGTTTCTCTGACATGGCCCTCAAGAGCCCAATCTCATTTCCGAACCATAATGGAGCCTCTGAATAAGACTCGAGTGGAGGTTTAGTTTACTCTCTTCATTCAAATAGTAGCATGCTGCTTTACCATATAGTTATAGTCCATTAAAAGAACTACTTCAAAAAATTTCTTCGTGGTGAGATTTATTTTTGGATTCACATTAAATAGCAACTCTGTGAAGAACTTTTAGGTAGCTTCAATGGCTTCCCATTGCTTGAGGAAGAACAGTCAAACTCCTCATTCAGGACTCCTCATGTTTTAACCCCCATTTACTTTTCCTTCCTCTGAATTCCAAAATATTGATGATATTCACTGAATGGTGTTTGCCATCCCTTTAAACAGTTTTCTCTTTTCTACTCTCTCTAGGACAAGGAGAGCCACTGGAGAGCTATGTAAAAACAGAAGGGGCATCACTTTCTAATTCCCAAAACAAACAATTTGAGGCAAGTAGTGTAGAAGAATGTGAAGCAAAATGTGAAAAGGAAACTGAATTTGTCTGCAGGTAAGTTCACTTGGGCCCCAACTGTGCGTGCATTCTGCTGGTGGAAACACTATTTTGGGGGCAAAGCAAGAATTTATTTAAGGATTTTTTTATCAGCACAAGGTAGATTTAACAAGACAAAAAGAATATGGTGGTGTCATAGCTGGGCGTGAGCAAATAGCATTAGCCTTTTAATCTTCCCTATGTATCTCAGAGTATGCTTAACTAATATCCACTCTAGAACATTAGGCACATTACTGTCTAACATGGGCACGTATGGCACTTCTGTAACTCCCTGTTGGTTACAGTATAAAGGCCAACCTTCTTAGTGGGAATCCTTTTCAAGGGCCTCTAGAATTTGTCTTCTGCCTACCTTTCTAAGCTTATTTTTCACTGATTTTCCTCTCTCTAAATTTCAATAGCACTTTGTACCTCCCTCTGGTACTTATCACATTCTACATTGTATTATGGTATTAGTAGATTATAAACTGCTGAGACCAGACTTGGGAAAGCAATGTAGCAAAGTGGATAGAAGGCTGGTATTAGGATCTGGAAGACCTGTTCAATCCCTGTTTCTAGCACATCCTAGATCGTGGGTGGGGAACTTGTGGCCTCAAGGCCACATGTGGCCCTCTAGGTCCTCAAGTGCAAACTGTTCTATGAAGTTTGGAATCAGTCAAAGGGTCACACTTGAGGACCTAGAGGGCCACATGTGGCTTCCAGACTACAGGTTCCCCACCTCTGTCCTAGATGTATGTGACTTAGTCTTCTTAGTAGGCCAAGCAGCATTTTGATATTATAAATTATGGACAAATTGCTGATCTGTGTCCCTAGAGGGTGGGGTTCATTATTAGAATTTCCCTCCACAACGATAAAATCTCAGGCTCAGAACCACAACCAAAAAAACCTTATAGCACCTAGACATATAATAGTTACTTGATAAATGCTTGACCTAATGAATGAATTAACCTCTATGAGAATATCTCTACAGTATTTGTATTGGCTTACTTCATAAACCAGAGCTATGGCTGCTTAATGACACGGAGGCTGACAGTGAGGAATTGGGCTGAAGTTTGCTTTTATGAAAGCAACTCTACAAATGTCGTCCATCAATATTTCAGTAGACATAATCTCTACCAATTTATTTGAAAAATAGATTTCTCTCTCTTCGCCCTCTCCTTTCCCTCTCTCACCCCCTTTTCTCTGTCTCTCTCTCTCTCTGTCTTTCTGCCCCTATCTCTCTCTGTCTCTCTCTTCTCCCCCTCCCTTTCCTTCTCCCACCCCTTCCTCTCTTGTCTTGTCTTTTCTCTCTCTCTCCCTCCTTCCCCCTGTGTCTCTCTGTCTCTCTGCCCCTATCTTTCTCTGTCTCTATTTTCTTCCCTCCCCTCCAGAATACATGTTCCAGGCAAATTTTAGCTTACTACAAATAGGCAAATGAAACACAAATAGGGTAATTTATCAAAATAGCTTCTATGTTGGGAGTTTAGGTTTAAAGATTGAGCCCTGAACACCCAGGCAGGTATTTGCGAGAAGAATTCCACTGGACTGTCTTACCCAAAAGTAAAGGTCTAGATGTCAGGCTTTGCTGTTCTAAGTCAAGTGATGACAGAGAGGACTAGTGGTGGCCTGTCAGTGGCACTGAGCCAGAGCTGCCATCAGCTGTTGGCTATCCGATCTGGGGGCCCAAAAAAGAGAGGGAGAAAGAACACACATGGTCACTTTGGCTGCACTTGTGGTGTGGAGAGGGAGAAAGGAGGGGGAAAGGGAAACAGTGCCGCCTGCCCTTAGAGGAGAGAAAAAGTCAAAGTGGAGAGATGAGTGTTGTCTCCTGCCTCCTTCAGCAAGGAGAGAGGAAGAGAGAGCACCCACTATCTGACTAGTTTCTGTGTCTACAGATGCGCTCCATCTAATTTCTGAATAATGCTCCAGAAGTCAAGGTCACATATTATCATCACTAATAAGCATTTATTAAGTGTCTACTGTATACCAAACACAGTTTAGGCACTAGGGATACAAAGGCAAAAATCCAACAGCCCCTGCCTTTAAAGAGCATGCATTCTCAATGCCAGGCTGGGAAATAGCATTATCTGCATTCTGAAATTAATGCCAGATCACTCTCCAAGAAATGATCTGATAGAATTTAGAGCTGGCAAAGGACTTCAGATAATCTGCATGTGGTTTCTGGGATATCAGAGAAGTTGTTTGGGAGCTAGGACTAGGAGTAAGGAGAACTCAGGTGCTGGTTCAGGCTCTGCCACTGACTCATTGTGGGACCTTGGGCAAGTCCCTTCCCTCTTCCCAAGGCTTCCCTTTTCCCATTCTGTAAAATAGGAGAGTTGCACTAAGATGATGTGTAAGGACTCTTCCAGTCGAACATTCTGCATTCCCTCAAAGGTCATCTTCCTGCCAGCTTCTGACACAAGTACTTCTAGAAGATATTCACGCTCTGCTTCTAATGTAACTTCTCTATGTGCTTTCCAGTCTTCAAGGTCAGATTGGAAAATAGCACGATGTGCATTCTGAGCTTAATGCCAGATTTAGTCCAAGTATTGAGGTTTATGATAAGTCAGAAAGAACTGGCTGTATTTCACAGAGAAAAGTGTTTCCCTGATCCACTCTTCTTGTCCTCAGTATCGTCTTTCCAAGCATGATCTCCTCTGTCCTAGGATGCTTATTACATGTGTTTTATTAACCAGTCGGGGTGCATCTGGGATGTTGCGTCGTAATAGTCACCCTAAATGCGATCTTTTCCAAAAACTTTCATTTTTTCACCTTTCTTTTTTTTACTTTAATTTATTTATTTTTAGTTTTTGACATTCATTTCCACAAGAAAAACTTTCCTTTTGAAACAATTGGAAGGTAAAAAGTATTAATGATTCCAACAATGCTCCAGCACTGGATGTGGGAGTCAGAAGATATGACACCATGCCCAAAGTTTGCCACTCAGTATCTGTGACATTTTTTCACATGTAAAATGAAGGGGAAATTAAATGACTTGGCCAGGACCACACAGCTAGTAAGTGAGTGAGGTAAGATTTAAACTTAGATCTTCTTGACTCTGTCTGGCACTTTTCTCAGTAGGCTGATCAAAAGCGTAGTATATAGATTCATGAATTTGGAGTCAGGAAAACCTGTGTTCAAATTCAGATGCTTACTAGCAATGCAAGCCTGGACAAGTCACTTAACCTCCATAAAATGGATGATTGTTGTGAGGCTCAAATGAGAGAAAACTGTATACATGTATTCTGTGAACCTTAAAGCTCTATATAAATGTCACAGATTATTTTAATTATATGACCATAGGCAAGATTTACTAGATCTATATGTCAAATATATAGAAGTGTAGTTTGTATACTATGCATCTGAGTGGACTTTCTCAAGCCATAATGTTGCAATATGTGTTGAAGATGGAGGATATGCATGTTGCAGACATTGCCAAAGCATCATTGCTATTTTATAAAAATTTCTTCTAATTCCAATAACCATGGCGCAATTTTTACCCTTCAACAAGGGTATGGGAGGATGAAGGGATCATCGGTATAATATGGCAGTCTTCAATGCACTGTGGATTAGTGTAACTCTCCATGAGACTAGCCTTTGTATTTCATCATCAGTCTGCTTTGTATTGTAGACTGGTTTCACTACAAAGTTATTCCGTCTAATTTTGTTTGTTTCCTTCATTTATTTATTATTTATTGTTAACATTTTTGTTAAGTTTTGAGTTTCAAATTCTCTGCCTCCCACTCCTTCCCCCACCCACTGAAAAGGCAAGCAACATACATGTAAAATCATGCAAAACATATTTCCATATTAGCCATGTAGCAAAAAACAAAAACAAATGAAATAAAGTGAGAAAACTATACTTAAATTTGCACTCAGAGTTCATCAGCTCTCTCTCTGGAAGTGGATAGCATTTTTTCATCATGAGTCCTTTGAAATTGTCTTGGATCATTGTATTGATCAAATTAGCCAAGTCTTTCACAGCTGATCATCATTGCAACATTGCTGTTACTATGTACAATGTTCTCCTGGTTCTTCTTGTTTCACTTTGCATCAGTTTATATAGGTCTTGCCATGTTTTTCTGAAACTAACCCCCTTGTCATTTCTTACAGCACAATAGTACTCCTTTACAATCATATGCCACAACTTGCTCAGCCATTCCACAATTGATGGGTATTGCCTTGGTTTCCAATTTTTTGTCATTACAAAAAGAACTGCTGTAAATATTTTTTACATATAGGTCCTTTTCCTTTTTTCTTTGATTTTTTGTGGTATATATTGATTAAAGGGTATGCACAGACTTATAGTCCTTTGGGCATAGTTCCAAATTGTTCTCCGGAATGGTTGGACCAGTTCACTACTCCACCAACATTTCATTGGTGTTCCTATTTTCACTCTTCCCCTCTAGCATTCACTATTTCTGGTTGGTAAAAAGTTGTTTTAATTTGCATTTCTCTAATCAATAGTGATTTGGAGCATTTTTTCATATGACTATAGATAGCTTTGATTTATTCTCAAAACTGCTTGTTCATATCCTTTGGCAATTTATCAACTGGGGAATGGCTCTTATTTCTATAAATTTTATTCAATTCTCTATTAATTTGAGAAATCAGGGCTTTATCGGAGAAACTTGCTGTGAAATTTTTATATTACTTCATTTTCTACAGTACCTTTTAGCAAAATGTGGTTTCCCTGATTATCTCTTTTAAATAGGCATATCTTTGCTTTTGCTTTGTCTGGGATCATGATTGCCACACCTGCCGCTATTACTTCAACTGAAGCAAAATAATTTCTGTATCAAGTGTGTCTCATGTAAATAACATACTGTTGGATTCTGGTTTCTAATCCATTCTGCTATCTGCTTCTGTTTTATGGGTGATCTCATCCTATTCCCATTCCTAGTTATGATTATTAACTTTGTATTTCCTTTCATCCCATTTTCCTTTTTATTTTTTTTCTCTCTGTTTTTATCCTGTCCTTCCTCAAAAGTCTATTTTCCTTTTGACCACTGCTTTCTTTTATCTGCCCTCCTTTTTATCAACCCATCCTACCCCCCTTCCCCCAGCTTTCTCCTATCTCCTTCTCTTCCTAGTCCCCTACTAGATAAAACAGATTTTCTATACTCAACTGACTCTCTATCTCTGTCTCTCTCTGTCTCTGCCTCTCTTTCTCTGTCTCTCTGTCTCTGTCTCTGTCTGTCTTGACCTGGGGGCTCTAGAATTTGGCTATAATATTCCTGGGAGTTTTCATTTTGGGATCTCTTTCAGGAATTGATTGGTGGATTGCTTAAATTCCTATTTTACCTCTGGAGCTAAAATATTGGGGCAATTTTGTTTGATAATTTCTTGAAATATGATTTCTGTTTTTTGTTATGGCTTTCTAATAGTCCAATCATTTTAAAATTATTTCTTGTTGATCTATTTTCCAGGTCAGTTGTTTTTCTGATCGGATATTTCACATTATCTTCTATTTTCATTCTTTTTACTTACTTTGATTGTTTCTTGATGTCTCATGGAGTCATTAACTTCCACTTGCCCAGTTCTAATTTTTAGGGAATTATTTTCTTCCGTGAGGAGATTTTTTTCTTCAGTGACTTTTTGTACCTCCTTTTCCATTTGGCCTAGTTTGCTTTAAAAGGAGGCCTTTTCTTCAGTGAATTTTTGTGCCTCTTACCATTAGTCTAATTCTCTTTTTTTAAGATGTAATTTCCCTCAGTATTTTTTGTGCCTCCTTTTCCAAGCTGTTTATTCTCTTTTCATAATTTTCTTGCATTGCTCTCATTTCTCTCTCCACACCCCCTCCCCATTTTTCCTCTCCCATTCTTATCTCTTTTTTTAAGTCTTCCAGGAATTCAGTTGGGTTTGTGTCCAATGAGCATTTTTTTCCTTTGAGGCTTTACTTATAGTTGTTTTCACATTGTTGTCTTCTTCTGAGTTTGTGTCTTGGTCTTCCCTGCCACCATAATAACTTTTTGTGGTCAAGTTCTTTTTTTGTTGTTTGCTCATTTTTCTACCCTATTTTTTGACTTGACTTTTGGTTGAAGTTAGGCTCTGTTCACCTGGGGATGGAGAAGCACTATCCCATGCTTCAGGATTTTTCATGCTGCTATTTTCAGAGGTAGTTCTGGGGTCTGCAAGTTTTCAGTTTTTCCAAGGTGGAGTCATCCAGAAAGAGGTGTGGCCCCTGCTGTTCTACTCTGTGCTTTGTTCTTTACCCAGGAAGGGCCCTTGCTTTCCTGCTTCACCAAGTACTAGTGCTCCTCTTGGCCCTAGAACTGGGACCAGGTCCCCCATTCTCCTGTAGTCACAAGTACTTGCACTCCTCTTGGCCCTGGGACTGGGACCAGGCCCTTTGCTCCCTTGTGACTGATTGTAAGTGCTCCTCTCCATTCTGGAACTGTGACCCAGAACTGTGTTTGGGCAATAGAATTGCCAATCAGTGCCAGCAAAGGGCACTGACCAGTTATCCAACCCCCTTACCGTCTCTAGGCTTAGAGTTCCCAATGCTGCTGCAGCTGCTTTTGCTGACATCGGGGATGTGCACTCTGGACAGGGGTCCACCCTAGTGTCACAGACCTCTTCTGTTGACCTCCTAAATTTTCTTAGGCCAGAGAAATATCTTACCCTGACTTTGTTGGCTCTGCTGCTTCAAAATTTGATTTGAGGAGTTATTTTAAAATTATTTGGAGGGAAATGTTGACAGAGTTCAGCTGTCTTGCTGTTTCTGCTCTATGAGGAAACTGAGGCAAACAGGGTTAAGTGACTTTGCCCAGGGTCACCCACCTGGTAAATGTCTGAGGCCAGATTGAAACTCAGGAAGATGAGTTTTCCTAACTCATATCCACTGTGCCACCTAGCTTCCCCTACACCATGCTGCCTTTCTCAAAACCACACCTTGACAAATAGAACTCATTTTCCCCTCTATCAGGATAAACGGTTAAATGATTTGCCCAGGGTCACACAGCTAGCAAGTGTCTGAGGCCAGATTTGAACTCATAAAGAAAAGTCTTCCTGACTCCAGTCCTAGTACTCCATCCACTATGCCACCTAGTTGCTCATCACATGTCAACCACTCTGGTTCAGGGCCTAATCATCTATCGTCTGGATTATAGCAAATAGCCCCTTGCTGCTGGTCTCTCCCCTTCCCGATCCATGTCTCCCATATAGCCACTAAATTAATATTCCTAATTCAGAAAGGTCTGCTAATACGATTCACCCTCTCAAAAAGCTTTAGTGACTTCCACTTCCTCCTAGCTCTTAAAGCCCTTCACAGCCTTACTTCAGTTTATTATTACAGACGAATTCTTCTTTCACACTCTATATTCCAGCCAAACAGGCCTACCAACTGCATATATTCCATTTTCCATCTCTATACTGTTGCCTGTAAAGTTCTCCCTCCTTATCTCTGCCTCTTGGGATCTCTAGCTCCCTTTGAGGCTCAATTTAAATGTTACATCAACATGATCTTTTTCTTGATACTCCCTTGTTGTTAATGCTCCCCTCACCTAGTTAACTTTGAATTTACTTTATATGTAAGTACTCGTATGTTTTCTGGTAGCTAGGTGGTATAGTGGATAAAACGCTGGGCTTAGAGTCAGGAAGACATCTTCGTGAGTTCAAATCCAACCTCAGACACGTGCTGGCTGTGTGAATCTGAGCAGCTCACTTCACCCTATTGATCTCAGTTTCCTCATCTGGAAAATGAGCTGGAGAAGGCAATGACAAACCACTCCAGCATCTTTGCTAAGAAAATCCCAAATGGGGTCATGAAGACTGGAAAACTACTAAATATTTACGTATTTGGGTACACTGTTTCTCTCTTCCAGGTAGAATGTAATCTCCTTGAAGGCAAGTGCCTTTTTTACTTTAGTTTTTGCTCCTGTCATCTATAACAATTCAGAATGGGTGGGATGACTGAACTTGAAGAGTAGTCAGTTGTTAACGGTTTAATGTCCATGTGGTGGGAAGTGTCTAGTAGAATACTGTGCTAGCCTTGCGTTGTGTGACACTTTTATCAATATCTTGAATAAACGCATAGATGGCATGCTTTTCAAATTTCCACATAACAAAACTGGGAGGAATAGCTAATACACTAGATGAGACAATCTGGATACAGAAAGCCCTTGAAAGGCTCAAACACATTGGTCTGAACCTGGTTAGACAAAATTTAGTCAGAATAAATGTCAAGTCTTACACTTGGGTACAAAGCATCAATTTCAAAAGTATAAGATGGAGGAAGATAAGGCATGCTTCTATAGAAATTATTCTGAAAAAGATCTGCGGTGGGGGTAGGAGGTGGGAATCATAAGTTCAATATGAGTCTGCAGGTTTGTGAGGTAACTAGAAAACTGAATGCAGTGTTGGGCTATGTTGAGAAGCATCAGTTCCAGGAAAAGGAAGATGACAGCCCCACTGAACTATGCTTTAGTCGGCCTCTGTATGGACCATCAAGTTCAGTTTCGGGCTTTACAGATTAAGCAGGACAACCTAAAGGGGTCTTAAGCCTGTGTCATCTGAAGCTTGGTTCAAAGAATTAGACATAACTGTCTTGAAGAAGGGGCCATGAGTCCTCAATTCAAGTATTTGAAAGACTTTCGTGTGGAGGAGGGATTAGATGTATTTCATCTGACCCTGAGAGCAGTGGGTGCAGTTTCAGTGGGTACAGTTTCAGCAGTAACAGTGGGTGGAAGTTTCAAAGAACTGTCTAAAAGTGGAGCAGGCTGCTTTGAGGAGTGGAATCTCTCCTTGGAGGAATTCAGACAGAGGCTGGTTTTCTTGTAAGTCAGTTATAATTCCTTTCCTATAGGGATTGATCAGATGGCTGTCTAGATATCTTCCAACTCTCAAATTCTGTATTGTGATCCTGTACTGCCTGGCACATAACGGGCACTCTAAAAATGACTGTTAAATTAGATCAAATGCCCAGTAGTCTTTGGCAGAGAATCTATTTCAGTCAACATGTGATACTACTCAATTCATTGGAAATTGCTCCCCCATCTCTGAGTAATTCTTATTGTATATACCAGGAAGGTGTCATGGTAAAGTAGAAAGGTCTCCAGGATTGCAGTCTGAAGACCTGACTTCTCATCCTTGTTCTGATACTCACTGGCTATGCCACCGTGGAAAAGGCATTTCCTCTCTCAGACTCAGTCTCTTCAAAGATATTAATCTTCGTGCTCTCTAGGTACTCCACAGGGTTGTGATGGAGACAGACAACACTTTGGAAAACTGAGTACAATCTGAGATATTATTGTACCAGTCCTGCTGCCAGCTTTATGATGACCTCAGTGTTCTTTGACCAGATGGTGGCACAGTGGCTAGAATGGGAGTCTGGAGTCGGGAAGATCACATGCTTTGTTATTATTCAGTCGTTTTGCGGTTGTGTCCAATTCTTGGTGATCCCATTGGAGGTTTTCTTGGCAAAGATACTAGAGTGGTTTTGCCATTTCCTCTCCAGCTTCTTTTACAGATGAAGAAACTGAAGAAAACAGGGTTAAGTGACTTGCCCAGGGTGACACAATTAGTAAGTGTCTGAGGTCAGATTTGAACTCAGGAAGATGAATCACAGATCCAGCCTCAGACAATTAATAACTGCGTGACCTTGGGCAAACCACTCCATTATCTTTGCCTCAGTTTCCTCAACTGTTAAATCGGGATAATAACAGCACTTACCTGTTAGGGTTTCCACGAGAATTAAATGAGATAATGACTATAAAGTGCTTAGCATGTTATACGTACCACATGAACATTTTTAAAAATGAGATAACAATTATAAAGTGCATACACAGCACAGTGTGTGGCACACAGTAAGCACTGTATAAATGACAGCCTTTATTAGTAGTAGTATTAGCATTAGTAGTAGTAGTCGTAGTAGTAGGTCCCTTCCTGCTTTAAATCCATTATCTTATGATCGCTTCCTAGGGAGTATGGTAAACAGTTGTACATTCTGAACTCTGACAATTATAATGAATCCTCTGATGAAAGAGAATTGTCATAATCTAATAACTTCACATGAGGCTTTATAGATTGCTGTTTTCTAGTTTTTTTCATATACTACTTCTAAATTTGTTATATGACGTCTTTAGAAGGTAAGGGTAGATTCCCTTTTCTACTGGTCAAGACTGGCAAGCGGGTGGATTATGTTATATTACAGGGTTAAGGCCTCAGATGTGTGTGCCTCTGGGCAAGTCACTTGGCCCTATTTGCCTCAGTTTCCTCATCTGTAAAATGGTAAACCACTCTAGTATCTTTGCCAAAAAAATCCCAAATGGGGCCATGAAGAGTCAAATACAACTGAAATGACTGAACAACAAGCTGTATACAAGAGAGGGTAGTAGGTCCCTGAAATAAGTTTGCTTCTTTAATAATGAAGAGGGAAGAGGAAGAAAAGAAAGACAGGTGGGTAGGGCATCAGTCAGTGTAGGGCTCAAGCTAAAATTATTGGGAAGTTCCAGTGTCTATGACACACCAGTGAAGTGTCTGGGATGTGCTGGTGTGTCCTGGCACTAGCTACATAATACCAGTTTAGATCATGAGTCATCCTTCAGGATCTCTGACAAACAATGACATAATTTACAAGATGCCACTGTACAGAGCTTCATTCCAATTCAAGACGTCTTCCAGGAGGAAGACTGTTCAGTGAGTGAAGCACAGTGCTGGTAATTAGAAGTTAAAAGCCAGACCCACTCTAGGATGTGAATCCCAAGTGAACCAGAGGCCCCAGGAGGACACAAAGGGAGGTGATAGGGTGGGAAGGGAGGTGGGGTGGAGCAGAGCCAGTAGTGGGGAGTGGAAAGCTGCCAGCTGTGTGGGCTGGCTGATAAGTACTTTCATCTGAACAAGCAAGGCCATGTCCTAGAGTCAAGCAGTGGGATGGGAGTTGTGGGGTTCAAATTGTTAGAGTCAAAGGTCAGATCCAAGAAAGAAGGCTGGGGTAGCAGATTTGAGTAAGCCAGACTAACTACTTTAAGTTTCTTTACCATAAAAGGCAAGTAGATGTGACTGAATTTATCTGGAAGTGAATACATTTTGATTATGTTGAGTGCGCCTTGGTCTTCTAGGCCTTGCCTTCTGACCTAGCCCAGAACCTGACATGTTCAGGGCAGCATAAAATCGTTTGCGATCAGATCTTGGGTAACCATCTCTGCTGACCCACCTGTTGAAATCTCCATAATTAGACATTGCTACTGGTATACTGAGATGAATGGGATCATAGATCACAGATTTAGAGCTACAAGAAGTCCTAGAAGCCATCTAATCTAACCCTCTTGTTTAGTATTTGGGGAAACAGGCCCACAGAGGTTGAGTAGCATTTGGATTCAGGCCCTCTGACTCTAAACACAGTGCTCTTTCCTCTGGGATACTGCCTCTTTATGGTACCTCAACACGCAGATGTCCCCGAATTCTTGAAGGATATGCTAGAGAAGCATAAAATCTGCCAGGCTCTACCAGGCTAGAAAGCTTTCAAGTAGAGGCCTAGTAAGAGATTGTGTGTCTATTCTGGAAAGATCAGCCTACCTAAATTTGGATGGACTCATCCCTAGAAGATTGTGTTCAGTCATTTTCAGTTGTGTCAGATTCTTTATGACCCCATTCAGTTTTTTTGGCAAAGATAATGGAGTGGTTTGCCATTTCCTTCTTCAGCTCATTTACACATGAGGAAACTGAGGCAAACAGGGTGAAGTGACTTACCCAGAGTCAACAAGCTAGTAAGTGTCTGATGTTAGATTTGAACTCAGGAAGATGAGTTTTCCTGACTCCAGGTCTGGTGCACTATCCACTGTGCCACCTAGCTGCCTACCCTGGAAGACTGGCCCCTAGTTGAATGGATTTCTTTAAAAAAGATTGTTTTTGGCATTGGTGAAGGTGCTTTACACCAGTATGATCATGGAATTAGGAACCTTTTGAAATAAAATATCTCAAGTTCCTGCAGATTTGTCTGCTTTCTCATACATGTTTAGTAGCCCTGTTTCTTCCCCATATATGGTAGAAGAAAGAGAAATAAGGACAGGAGAGAGTCAACCCGATAGAATGGCAAGTTTCTAGAATTTCCTTTGGTGTATCTCTCTGTCTGGCAGCTAGGTGGCACAGTGGATAGAGCACCAGGCCTGGAGTCAGGAAGAATCATCTTCATGAGTTCAAATCCAGCCTCAGACACTTACCAGCTGGGTCACCCTGGGTAAATCACTTAACCCTGTCTGCCTCAGTTTCTTCACCTGTAAAATGAGCTGGAGAAGGAAATGGCAAACCACTCTAGAATCTCTGCCAAGAAAACCTCAAATGGGTCATGAAGAGATGAACACAACTGAAAAATGACTGAACAAACCTCCTTGTCTAACCCCCTCTTTGGACCACTTCATAATATGTATTTACTCTTTTACTGCAACACATTCTATCTTTCCAAGCTGACTCAAAGTTGCTATCATTCATAGGTCTTTTGTGCTCTTTCATTTCAATGTCATATTTCACAAGTGTTTAAAGATGATCAATGATCATGACTGTCTAATTTCATATGCTTAGTGCCGGTTGTTGGTAAGATCATCAGTACTGGAACAAACCAGAACCAGAACCAGAAACAAACCCAAACCAAAAATTTAGGAACCAATGAGGGTTTATTGAATTTGCCAGCAAGGGAGTCCAACCCTCAGGGACAGAGACTTCTGAAAGGACAAAAGGACAAAGCTTATCTAGGTTTCAATTTAGTCAGGAGGTGAGTTGGGTATGGGGTACCTTAGGATTGGATGAGGTCTGTTGCTGGGAACTTGCAGAATAGAAATAGGGGACGTGGTATCTCCTAATTGGACAGGCCTGTTTTTTGGGGTCTAGTAGCAGGAAAGGCCCTTGTATAGGTTAGCTGTCTTATAACCCTGCCCTGATAGATAGGACTGTCCTTGCTGCTCCAGCAGAAAAGAAGGTTGAAAACTGGGTTGGAGCTGAAATGCAAAAAGGGTCAGGGGCAACACAGAGGAACCAAAGACAACATGAGGTTGTTTTAGCTTTCTCTACTGCCCACACTAGCACAGCACATCATTCAAGGGATCTTGTGTTATATCAGCAAATTGCTAGTCACAGTAAACCACAAGTAGGCTTCCTACTAGATTTTCAGGGAAACACCGCACTGTTACCCTTCATTGTCAGATCCCACTTGAGCAAATATCTTGTTATTGTTAAGTAATCTTTCAGTTGTGTCCAACTCTCCATGACCTCATTAGAGGTTTTCTTGGCAGAGAGACTGGAGTGGTTTGCCACTTCCTTCTCCAGCTCATTTTACAGAAGAGGAAACTGAGGTAAACAGGGTTTAGTGACTTGCCTAGGGTCACACAGCTAGTAAGTGTCTAAGGCCAGATTTGAACTTGGGAAGATGAGTCTTCCTGACTCCAGGCCTGGTGCTCTATGCACTATGGAACCACCTAGCAGCCCACAAACATTTTTATGCTGCTGCTTTTTGCTTCATATCATACCTATCTCTGCATAGGTCACATTCCTGTACCAGACTGTAGATCTAACTATGAGAATAGAAAATGTCTTACTCTGTCCACTAGCAGAGTAGCATAAGCTGCTCTCGGCAAGTGTTTAGTGAATGTTATTAAGTTGAACCAAAGGAACTTCCCTGTTACTAGAAGATAAAGACTTAGGTTAGAAAAGTAGGTAATCTCCACCATAGAATGATTTGGAAGGTTTACATACCAACAAATACGTCCCAAGGCTGAACTTCCCTAGAAATCCTATCCCTTGAGTTACTCCTATGAGTTAGACTTTACTAAGCCCCTGTTTACATTCAATTAAGTTAACTTAGGAAGGATAAGACATTAAGCCATTATTCTCCATTACTTTATTATCACAGATTAGCTTAATAAATTATTCTGCAGAATTTGGGGAGGGGTAATGGAAGGGGTAGAAAGAGAGAGCAAGAGAAAGGTCTGGATCATGAAGTATTAACAGAGAGGGCAGGTTTGGATGGGATGATGGAGTAGAAGGTCCCAACCAGGAGCATTATAAAGACACCAGGTGGCTAGGAGATGAAGGATTGGGTGGAAATGATTGAGTGATGGAGGATGAGGAAGGAAAGGAAGCCCAAAGGCAAACCTCTTAATTTTCAATTTTTCCTATCCTGGAAACTCAATAAATGATGTTGGCTGTATCTGCCTTCATCAGTAAGTATTTATTGAGCATCTGTGTTTTGATTTATTTTTATTTTTTTACTGAATAAAAATTATTTTTTCTCCCCCCACCACTCCTATTAGGAGAAAAAAGACAAAATCTTTGTAACAAATATGTATAGTCAAACAAAGACAATTCCCACATTAGCTGTATCCAAAAAATACATCTCTCAATCTGCACTCCAAATCTATCACTTCTCTATCAGGAGGTAGGTAGAATTCTTAGTCATTGGTTCTCTGAAATTTGTAGTTGATCCTTGCAATAAGCAAAGTTCTTAAGTCTTTCAAAGTTGTTTGTCTTTGTAATATTGTTGTTATAGTATAAACTGTTCTGATTTTGCTCACTTCACTTTCCATCAGTTCACATACATCTTTCCCGGTCTCTCTAATACTGATACAGTCACTTTCCTCATAAAGTACAATGTTATTTCACTACATTCACATGCCACAACTGGTTCAACCATTTCCCAATTGATAAACACCCCTTAGTTTCCTGTTATAAATATTTTTGTACATATGGGTCCCTATCCTCTTTCGGTGATCTCCTTGGGAAATAGGCCTATCAGTGGTATAACTGGATCAAAGGATACGCACAATTTAGTAACTTTTGAGGCACTGTTCCATATTGCTTTCCAGAATGGCTGGACCAACTTACAGCTCCATCAACAATGCATTCTTATAGCTCCTTCAGTATTTGTCATTTTCCTTTCCTGTCAACTTCACCAATTTGCTGGGTGTGAGATAAAACCTCAGAGTTACTTTATTTGCATTACTTTAAATATTAGTGAGTTGGAGCATTTTTAAAGATAATTCTTAGCAGCTAAGCTTTTCTTTAAATTAGAAAACTACTCATTCATATGCTTTGACCATTTATCAGTTGAGAAATGGCTCTTATTCTTATAAATTTGAATTAATTTGTATCACTTGAAAATGAAACCCTTATCAGAAAAACTTCCTGACAAGATTTTTTTCTTTAGCTGTTTCTATTTTAATTTTACTGCACATTTCATGTGTGCAAAGCCTTTCTTATTTTACATAATCAAAATTGTCCACTTTATTTTGTGTGATTCTTTCTAACCCTTGTTTAGTCATGAATTGTTCCCGTTAACATATTTAAAAGGTAATTTCTTCATCATTCCTTATATTTGTTTGTCACTCTTTTTTTAAGCCCTATAACCATTTGGAAGTTATCTTGGAAAATCGTGTGAGATACTATTCTTTATCTACTTTTTGCTGGTCTGCTTTCTAATTTTTTTCTAGCTGGTTTTTGCTGATTAGTAGTAACTTATTCCCAACAGCTGGGGTCTTTGGGTTTATCCAACACTGGGTTACTATACTCATTGTCTTCAATATGTTGTGTACCTAATATATTGTAATGATCAATGTCTCTATTTCTTAACTGGTACCAAACCATTTTTATGAGTACTGCTTTCTAGCATAGTATGAGATTCCTTGTCTTCCTACTTTTTTCCCATTATTTCCTTTGAGATTTCCCTTTTGCATATTCAGGTGAATATTACTATTTTTTCCTAAGTCTACAAAGCAATCCTTTGGTAGTTTGATTGGGATGGCATTAAATAAGTATATTTTTTGTAGTATTGTCATTTTTATTATATTGGCTCAACCTATTCATGAACAATCAATATTTATCCAGTTATTTGACTGGTTTATGGTTGTCTACATCTTGGTAGTTAGACTCCTGCATATTTTATGCTCTGTAGTTATTCTAAGTATAATTTTTTTTCTATCTCATCCTGCTGAGTCTCATTGGTGACATACAGAAATAGTGATGATTTATATAGATATATTTATATCTTGCAACTTTGCTGGTTGCTGTTTCAATTAATTTTTTAGTTGGCTCTCTAGGATTCCCTAAATAAACTATCATATAGTCTTCTATAAGTGATAATTTTGTTTCCTCTGTCTACGCTTATTTCCTCAACTTTTTTTCTTATCTTATTACTATAGCCTACCTTTATAGGACTATATTAAATAGTAGTGGTTATAATGAAGCAGCTAAGAGGTACAGTGGATGGAGCATTGGGCCTGCAATCAGAAGGGCCTGGGTTCAAATCTGGCCTCAGGTGCTTACTAGCTATGTGACCCTAGGCAAGTCACTTAACCTAGTTTCTCTCAGTTCCTCATCTGGAAAATGAAATGGCAAAACACTCCAATATCTTTACCAAGGAAATCCCAAATGGGGTCACAGTCAGACATGAGTGAAACAACAACAATGAAATGATTTTAATGGACATTATTACTTTATTCCTGACAATATTGGAAAGGCTGCTAGTTTATCTTTATTATATATAGTGTTGCCTCTTGGTTTTAGATAGATACTACTACAGAGGTTGAGAGGAGTAAGAGATCATAGAGAACTAGGGTAGTTGGGGGGGAGGGGAACATCTGAAAAGGGTAGATTTTAAAGGAAAGGTAGAACTAAGATAAGTGGATAGGTGAGAAGTCAATCCAGGCAGGGAAAGAGCATGACCAAAGGTTTAGAGGCTGCAACAAGGTGTTGAGGGGATTAAGGAATAGATCCATTTGACTGAAACAGAAGATATGTTCATATACATATATACATTTGTACATGTGAATAGCTGAAGACAAAGTTGGAAAAAAATGATGTGGAGAGCCTTGACTGACAAGCAAAGGATTTTGGATTTTTATTATGCAATTAACATTTAAAGAGATTTATTAAAGGTGTAGGAAAATGACAGCCCCCATGGAAGATTGATCTGGCAGTGATGCCTTGGATAGATTAGAAAGATGAGATGAGGGAGGCAGGGAAGAACAGGTAAGAGAGAGATGATTGATCCAGAGGAAGTGATCAGTCCTCTTTTTTCCACCACAATGTTAAATGCATAGATATTAATTAGCAATAGTTTTAGATCAATGTGTATTATGAACAAATAATTTGAAACCAAAAGATATAGAATTAAATTAATAGAGAGAAAGCTACTGAATAAAAGAATACCTTTATTTCCTAACATTCTGATTCAATTAAACAAACATTTAATACATGCCCAGACATTGTACAAGGTGTTGGGGTTACAAAAATAAAAATGAACTATAGTATTCTGGGTCACTTTTAATTTTACCTAAAATGTATATACGGCAACAGGCTTAGAGTTCTCACAATTTATCACAAGGCATAGAGATTTTCAAATTTTGTTATATATCTTTATATAATTTTGTTGGTCAGTCAAGGCTCTCCACATCCTTTTTTCTAATTTTATCTCCTGTTATCCACAAATACACATCTATATGTGTGTATATACATGTATGTATACATGCACATGTGTATATAATGTATATTGTGTATATAATTCATACATGTATATGTGTGTGTGTGTAAATATACATATATCCACATGTTTCAAGTTTGTGAATAACCATTTGTCTATATTAACTAATGGGAAAAAAAATCTCTCTTGTCTTTGATTCATTTCTGCAGGTCCTTTGAATATTACACCAAAGAACAGAAGTGTGTGATCGCGGCTGAAAACAGCAAGACTTCCTCCATTCAAAGGAGGAGAGATGTGGTTTTATTTGAAAAGAGAAGTATGCATGTCTTCTTGTTCTCCTTCCTTCTTAAGAGGGAGCCATGTACAACTTTTCAATGCTTTTTCTTTCCCAAAGAGATGAAGACAGACCAAGTAGTGAGGGGCTACTTTGTTTTTGTAATAAGATGACCGGAGTGGTAAATTCTTCCTGGGCTGCATAAAAGGCTCTCTAACACTTCCACTGAGAGGGGCTGACTGTATGTCTTAGTTTCCACCTTCAGAATATGACTGGAAAGTTATTAAGAGATCATATAAGTGCCCTGTGCTAGTGTGTATATATCTCTATCTCTATTTTATCCATATTGCTATCTTTGTATTTCTATCTATGCATGTATCTATTTGTATGTATCTGTCTATGTATCCACGTATGTATGTATGTATGTATGTATCATCCATCTATCTACCTACTTATCTATCTAATGTATCCATATATGTATGTATGTATGTATCTATCCATCTGTCTATCCATCTATGTATGTATCTATCATCTACCTATCTGATTTGCATCTATCAATATATCGATACATGTATGTGTCTGTCTACCTACCTATCTATCTATCTGCTTGGTCTGTCTAGAGGGTAGGGGGGATTATAGTCCTTCCTGACAGTATTATAGTAAAATCTTTTAATAGTATTACATTTTTTCTTTTCTTGCAATATATACCATTTTCCTCAAACCTTTAATTAAATTCCATTATTGTTGTACTAAGTTGTGAATTTGCATGTTTTCATTTTCTGCAGTTTGCATTTGTTCCTTAGAAATCCATAATAAATATCGTTGCTATATGGTGTGACATTATCTCAGAAAAGCAGATTCTTATAGGAGGAAAGAGCACTTAGCACTGCTTCAGTTCGAAGATACACAATGACCCTAGCAGAGTTTGGCTATATATAGGAGATGCTCTGTTTTTTTTAAAAGGTATTAATGAATGCTAAGCTTTAGAAATAACTCAGGATAAAGGATAAGCTAATCACAATTAGTGGTGTCTTAGAAAAGGACGATTGCCTGGGATTAGAAAACTCCATAGTGATGCAGTAGGTATTTATTGTTGATATTAAAGTGGACAAATTATATCCTAGTTGATTAATTTTGCTTAAATTGTACCTTGCTAAAATAAGCAATTTTCTATTTCTGGGTTCCATAGAGCTTCATATACTATACCACAGAGATCCCTGCTTCCACTGTAGTCCCTTCCCCCAAATGAAGAACAGAGGCTTTTGCAGTATTTCTCCAGAGTAAGAGAAAATCCAGTCAAAAACACATTGACACACCTTCTTTCCATGACCACCCTACTTTTCTTATTTTTCTGTTCTATCTTTGCTAGAGTGCACCCTTGTCCATGAAACATTTTACCCTCATTTTTTGAGCTTGAAATACAATTTAACACTAAAACCTATGCCATTTAAACACCAATTTACCCACTGAGAACAGGCAGAGGTCCTAGGCTGAAATCTCAGCTCGGCCACTTTTTTCCCTTGTGTAACCTTTGGCAGAGTATTTCACCTCTCTGGGCTCAGTTTCCTCTAAGGTCCCTTCTAGCTCTGGATCTATGATCCCATAGATTTCACTGTTCATGAAACAGAGACAGCATGAAGAATTCACCCTCCCAAATTCTAACATTTAGACATGTTACTTAAGACAAAATGAATAACATAAGATGGGTCCTGAGATTAGAGTTCAAAAGGTGGTTGTTGGGCAGGTGATAGAGACTTCCCTAGGTACATGCCAAAAGCAAGAGTCAGAATATGGCCTTTTCGATATTTGCTTCTTTCCTTGTAGAACATTGAAGCCCTTTAACACAATTGGCCAGGATTTCCTCATGGAACATAATCACTGACAAATCACAGCCATAGCTTCTTGGGTGGTTTAGCTGATGGCCACTGGAGATGGAAGAAATTGTCTTTTCAGGGAGTCTGTGAGCAGCAATAAGGCAGCTGTCTAAAATGTCATTTCTCTCTGCTGTTGGATATCTCATTAGTTTGCAATTAAGCAGGGGGCTCAGTTTTCCCCATTAGATTTATCTGTTATGAAATATTTTGAATGATGGGAATTTCTTTTTAGCATACCTTTCAGAGTGCAAGAGTGGAAATGGAAGAAGCTATAGAGGGACTTGGTCTACAACTAAAACTGGAATTACCTGCCAGAAATGGAGTGATACTAGTCCTCATGTACCCAAGTAAGTGTTTTTTCCATATAACTGTTCACGTGCTGTATTCAGGATAATTCAGTCATCCCCCAAACCAAATCAGACCTGGGAATAGGAACTAGTATCGACGCTTATTACAGATGCTCATTGACGAATGGAACAAATATTTAGAATACAGTTCCAAAGTGGGAGCTGCCAAAGTCAGCTAGGTGGCTCAGTTAATAGAGATCCCTGAGTCTGGAGTGAGGAAGATTTGAATTCAAGTCCTATCTCAGACACTCACTAGCTGTTTGACCATGGCAAGTCACTTAACCTCTGTTTGCCTAATCCATTGGAGAAGGAAGTGGCAAATCCATTCCAGTATCTTTGTCAAGAAAACACCCTGCTGGATCACAAAGAATTGGACACAATTGTTGGACAAGGATTGAATAACAACAACTAAAGTGGGCCTAGTTAACTCCTTATTGCCTAGGGTATTCATTTCCAAAATGGAGGCCCTGACCTCTTGAGGCACCATGATCTTCCAATCAGAGGGTGTAAAGATGGGCTACAGGCCACTTTCCTCCATAGCCGATCCTGGGAGGTGTCTCCAACACAACCATACCTGTCTCTCATGCCTCTCGTACCTACCCCTTATTGATCAGCACTCCCCCTCTCTACCCACTTCTACCGCTGTGTAAGCTCCCAATTTCCACCCTTCCTCTCTAGGTATTGGCTCCTCAGGGCAGTTACACACTAACCCTGAACCAGCACTATATAGTAGCAACTGTGCAAATGTCATTGGTAAAATTCAAACATTTTTTCCATTCCCATCCCCAGATCATCCTAACTTTGTGATTGTGGCAAAAACTTTCTAATATCGGTCTCCCTGTCTCAAGTTACCCCACTCCATTTCATTTCCATATACTTGCCAATGAGATTTTCCCAAAGTGCAGGTCTGACCATGTCACTCAGCTACTCAAATTCCCTACTGAGCTAGGGTCAAATATCCCAGCCACTAATATTCAAAGGCCTTCACGAACTTGTCCCATCCTACCTTTTCAGCCTTATCATATATTACTCCCCATCCTGCACTATTTGGTTTGGCAAAACTGACCTTTTTTGGCCTATTGTTCATATTTATACAGAAACATAATTAAAATATAAATACATACGTAGGAAATTCTGGTATGATACCATCTATGAAGCAGAACTATGTAATCAAAGACAAATAAGTTTATATTGAAAACTTTCTGCTGAGCTGAAATCTGAGAAATTCAAATTTGCTTATTTTTTATAGTATATGGCAAATATCTACACAAAGATGCATAATTCTTGCTTAAAAGCTGTCACACTCACTCACTGTTATTACATATTATTTGAATGTTTTACCACGTATATTTCAATAAAAAATTTCTAAAGTTCATCTGTTCAGCTAACTATATTGCTCAAGTTAACTGAGTAATAGTTATCGTATACAAGCCTGACATCCCATAGGACATACACACGGGGATTTTTTAAAAATCAAAATAAATTTTTTTTTATTCAAATAAAGCATTGTGATTTTTCAGGGACAGTGGGAGATAGCCAGGCATAGCGGAGAGAGTCAGAGTCAAGAAAGCCTAAGTTCAAATCTTGCTTTTGATACATACTAGGTATATGTAGTATGTATACGACCAGGGGCAATTCTCATAAAGCTTAGCCTCAGAGAACCCCCAGGAAGATATCTAAGATTATAAATTAAATAGGCAATTGTTTATCTATATAGAATCTGGGAATTTAAAGAGATATTTGTCTGGTGGTTTTCTTCTTGCTGGAAGGAACAGAAGGGCTTTCCTCAGTTTGTGAGATCTAGAAAGTATGATAAGTAACAGGAGGGATTTTCCTGGGATAAGTTTCAACAATTATTCTTCTAACTCAGTCCTCTTTGCTGGCAGTGCTAACTATAAATATGTTAGGACTCTCAGAGTGGTGAGGTACTAACTTTACCTACCATGGGCAGCTGGACAGAAGTTAACGGTAGGAAAGGGTGAAGGATTTTGTGAATCTGGAAAGCCACCATTTTCCCTCTGGTCACTATACGGAGTTGATGATTCTGGACCTAGGCAAAGATATATCTTAAGCATCTGTTCAGAGACCCCAAAACAGAATGATAATACCAACGATAAATATCACCCTTCCGACAAATCACAAATGTGGCAAAAGTCCTACAGAAATTCCAGTTGTCATACGAGTTCAAATTGTACGTAAACAGAGAGGCAAAATGGAATCCTAGAAAGATCTGAACCTGGAATAATGAGAGGCTGGGGTCTGAATCTTTTCCTGTCTACCTATGTGACCCAGGACAAGTCAATTATTCTCTGGGAGCTTCAGTTTTCTCATTTATAATCAAGTGAGGTAATACATGTAAGGCGTTTTGCAAAACTTGAAGCACTATATAAATACTAGCTATTATCATTTGTTATTATAACCATTACTCCATATCTACCTTGGAGGGCAGGCTTAGGAGGAAAGGAGCTTGTGAAACTTAAAGCACAATATAAATGTAACTTATTATCATTCGATAGATGTGGGTTATTTTATTCTCTATGTATTTGGATGTCAAAAGCCTAAATCTCAGATGAGATGTGCCTCTTTCTCTGGCTTTACAGAAACATATTCATTATTGAAGTAAAAGGATGGGGGATGGAATTGGACATGTGATTTTATTGGTATAATAATGATAATAATAATAGCTAACATTTATATAACACGTACCATGTGCCAGTGCACTGTGCTAAATGCTCTATAAATATTACCTCATTTTATCCTCACAACAATCCTGGGAGGTAGGTACTATTATTATCCCCATTTTATAGCTGAAGAAACTGAGGCAAACAGAGACTAAGCAGGTTGCCCAGGGCCACACAACCAGCAGGCCAAATTTGAATTCAGGTCTTCCTGACTCCAGGTCCAGCAGCTCTATCCACTGAACCACCTAATTACCTCTAACAAAGTAAGTCAGTATTTTCTCTTTGATTGACAGTCCTGGAGTGTTGCTGGAAGCATTGCTTGGGTAGGTGACTTACCTAGCTACTGTACAACCAGCGTATGTCAGTCTTGGGACCTGAACCAGGTCTCCATCCACTATGCCACAGCTATCTCTCCCAATTCATTATTGATACTTAATTAAAGCATTTTCCCCTTTCCACAGCTATACACCAAGCAAATACCCAAATGAAGGATTGGAGAAAAACTACTGCAGAAATCCTGATAATGATGTTAAGGGACCTTGGTGCTACACCACGGATCCAGACACCAGATTTGAATATTGTGATGTTCCTGAATGTGAAGGTCAGGCCTGTCTTCCTCTCTCTCTCCCTCTCTCTCTCTCTCTCTCTCTCTCTCTCTCTCTCTCTCTCTCTCATTCCTTCTTTCTTTCCTTCCTTCCCTTCCCTTTTCGTTCTTGCTTTTTCCTTCCTTCCTTCCTTCCTTCCTTCCTTCCTTCCTTCCTTCCTTCCTTCCTTCCTTCCTTCCTTCCTTCCTTCCCTACTTCCTTCCTTCTTTCCTTCCTCTCTCTTAGATAAAGTAAGGCACACAGATATGCTGAATCTCATTGCGATATTGGAAATAGTTTCAGAGAGCTCATTGTTAAATTTTCAGTGTGAGCACTTTATAAATCTACAAAGGCTACAAATCAGGATTTGAGTTATTGTTTTGTGGCTTTTCTAGACTTAAGACAGTGTTAATAATTCAGTGTGTTGCTTATACATTTTTTTTAGAAGAGCCAGTTGTTAAGCATTTACCAGCACACTCCTGTATTCATAAAGAAATTTCTTGATTAAGCTTGACAATAAGAGGTGGTCTAGAGACTAAAATACTGTATGCTCTTAGCTCTAACTTTCAAATATCTATAGTCACAAAGGTGGAGAGATTAGAACTGCGTTAGGAAATCTCCAGTCTTTTATTAGCCCTTCTTTGATGGAACTTGTCTAGAAAGCAGGTGTAGACAGAGAGTGGCACTCAGCTATTTCTAATCCCATCTCTAGGTCCAGTTTCTCATCTGTGTTTATTCCTCCCCTTCCTCCTTCTCCCACCCCCTACCCCCATTTCAGCTTTGTTACCTTTATTTATTTCAATCTCTCTCTGTATTTCCATCTAACCCAACATGCCAGATGAATGCATGCATTGCAGTGGTGAAAACTACCAAGGCACTATTTCAAAGACAGAGTCCGGCATCGAGTGTCAGCCTTGGGGCTCCCAGGAACCACATTCTCACGAGTACATTCCTTCCAAGTAAGTGCTACCAGGAAACAAGAAAGATATCAAAATTAACTCTTTGACCCACACAGGTATTTCCAAGAAGTGAACGGAAGATCTAAGATGAGAAGCCACTGTGATGAGCTTCAGATATCAGAAATCTCCTTTCTCCTCCTGCCTGTTACTTTAAAAAATTCTATCTATGCCTTTATCATAATGATAACATAAAGGAAGAAGCCAGGGCAAAATAGCAGAAGACAAGGCTATATCCACTGGCCTCAACTGTTCTCTTCCCTACATTCATTCCTTTGATACTTGCCACATGCTCTGTTCTCATCGTCAGGTGTAGGTGAATTAGACCCAAGATCCACCAGCCCTTTTCCCACTAGCTGGGTAATTTTTTTTGGAGAGGGGAGAGAGAGGAGGTTATCTTTTGATACATTGCCAGAAATGCTGATGCAATCAATTTCATCCGGATTCCCTTGCGGCCCTCCTACCCAGATGTTGAGCATCCCAAAGGAATTTTTTGTGTTCAGCATAAGGGACCGTCTGTGCTTGCTTTTGCTTCTGTGCTCCCCGGGGTCCTATTTTTCCTACTCTGTGAACACTCAGTAGGAGAGAAGAGTCACGCATTAAAAGCATGAAGGTCTTCACTCTCTTCTCCAGTGTGTGCCAGCTCGTTATATTTGTGCATATATCAGTGGATAGTTAGGCAAATTCAAAAATTATGTATTAAGTATGTGCCATGTATTTGCTGTTTCCTGTACAATAGAGGTATTGAGTGCACAGTGCACAACAGTCCCACATTCAACCTGAGCCAGATTAAAATGTAACTGGGAAATATTAAACAAAATAAATAAAACTACAGTAGAAATAGATAACATCAATGTGTGGTTTTCTAAGTCAATCGGCAGCCCGCAGAGATCTGTCTCCGTGACTTGGTGGCCTCTGTTTCTTTGATACCGTTGGTGTACATGACATCCTAGCTCCCATCCTGGTGTCTTTGCTCAGGTGTCCCTCCAACTCTTTGATCTCCTACTTTCTTTCATGGCTCACTTAAACACTAAGATTTTCCTGACACCTACCCTTCCCCAATATTTTTCTGCTGTTCCTTACCCACATTACTGTGAATTTATTTTGTTTATAGACACAGTATTTGTATAGACACAGAATTGCATGGTGGGTTGGCCTCAGGGTCAGGACAACCTAGTTTCAGATCCTGACTATGACACGCACTGGTTGTATGACCATGAACAATTGTGTCACGTAATCCCTCAGTTTGCCAGGGAACACTCTAAAATTACCATTACACATTTTAGAGTGGGCACTAACCTACATTGGTAGAGAGAGCTACCTTACTAAGAGTTCCTTAAACCATCAGCAACATCATTGACAAGCATCTATTAAGTGCTTAACATGTGTCAGGCAGTTTGCTAAGTACTGGGGATACGGAGAAAGGCAGAAATACGGTCCCCACTCTCAGGAGTTCACAATTCTAATGGGGAAGACATGCCAATAACTATATATGTGCAAAATGAATGCAGTCTAAATGGGAGGTAATCTCAGCAGGGAAAACATTGGTGGGTGGAGATTGGGAAAGGCCCTCTTGTAGAAGGTGGCATTTGAACTGAGTCCTGAAAGAAGCAGTGTCAGAGGAGAGAAGGAGATATTATATGAGAGATATTATAAACTTAAATGTGATGAGCTCTTTCCCTGCTCAGATTTCCCAGTAAGAACCTAAAGGAGAATTATTGCCGAAACCCAGACGGAGAACCTCGGCCATGGTGTTTTACCTCAAATCCAGAAAAGCGCTGGGAATTCTGCAACATCCCCCGATGCTGTAAGTATGGCCTATTATAGCATTGTGCTATTCAAAGCCTCTGGATAAAGTTTAAATGGGATAAAGGTGAAAATATCTGGCAGTGACTAAGTATCTGGCTGACAGGTGACATTAGACCCTGGAAGTTATTGCTATTTGTTCAGTTACTTTTTTTAGTTATGTCTGACTCTTCATGACTTCATTTGGGGTTTTCTTGGCAAAGGCACTGGAGTGGTTTGCCATTTCCTTCTCCAGACATTTTACAGATGAGGAAACTGAGGCAAACAGGGTTAAGTGACTTGCCTAGGGTCACACAACTAGTAGGTGTCTGTGACTGGATTTGAACTCAGGTCTTCTTGACTCCAGGCCTGGCACTCTATACACTGTATCATCTAGCTACTCAATAAAAACATTAGCTCGTATTTTTCTTCATAATGAGACCTACTTACCTATTACAGAAGGGAAAATATGGATCATCGCTCTCTGCTTGGGATATTGACTCCAGTAGTTTGTTCTTCTCTACCTCTGAGTGAAAATGGGGTCCATTTCTGATCTACTCATTTATTTTCCCTTCATTTTTAAACTGTTACTTTTTTTAAAAAAAATTCTATCTAATTAGTTTTATCGATAATTTTGATTTTTATATCATAGTCATTTCTGGATATACAACAAGCCTTCCCTTGTAAAAAAGGGAAATAGTTAAGCAAATCCAACAAATACAATGACCATGACTGTATTCCATACTCATAGTCCACCAACACAGTTCCTCACTCTTGTTGGTGGCTAAGATTGATGGTTATGATTATGCTCTGACGGGGTTTGTTTTTAAGTGTTATTTTCTTTAGCATTATTATAGTCATTCTCTTCCAGGTTCTGCTTATTTTTTTCTGCATCTGTTCATATAGGTCTTTTATGTTTCTTTTAATTCTTCATGTTCATATTCTTACATTCCAATAATATTCCGTTACATTCACTTGTCACAGTGGGTTCAGCCATCCCATAACTTTATGAACAATTACTTTGATTCCAAATTTCTGCTATCATAAAGAGTACTACTGTGAATATTTTTATATATAAAACCTAAAACAAAGAGGTTATTTCTATTGTTCAGTTGTATCCAATGCTTCATGACTCCATTTGGGGTTTTCTTAGCAAAGACACTGGTGCAGTTTGCCATTTCCTTCTCCAGCTCGTTTGGCAGCTGACAAAACTGGGACAAACAGCATTAAGTGACTAGCCCAGGGTCACACAGCTAGTAAGTGCTTGAGGCCAGATTTGAACTAAGGTCTTCTTGCCTCTAGGCCTGGCACTCTCTCCACTGTGCCACCTACTTGCCCTATCCGTAGATTAACGAGGTCTTAAGGTGAAGAGATTTTAGGTCATCATCAGAATTCCCTGATGTGTAATCTGGCCTTTGCTTGAATATTTCTAGCAATGAAGAATTTACTACTTCACAAGTTAGTCCATTCTATTTTAAATTATATAACTATATATTTCAATCTGATAACTATTTCAATTATTAATTATTAGACAGTACTTTTTTATGTTGCGCTGAAATCTACCTCTTCATATTTTTGATTTATGGGACCTAATTCTGCTCCAGATGACACAGAATAAATTGAATTCCTCTTCTCAGTGACAGCTTTTCAGCTATTCAAAGACAAGTAGCCTGTTTCCCTTAAATCTTCTATTCTCTGTGTTAAGCAGCTGTGATGAAACTCTGAAAACTGACTGAGGGCTTTTGTATACTGGAAATAGTCTTCAGGCTATAGGGCAGAACTTGGCAGTAGATGTAACTGATGTAATAAGCTTCTAAGCTGAAAGAAGGCCCGTCTGCTGTGAAAGCTGAGAAAACCACAAGAAAGCCTGTCTCCAGAGTCCTCAAATGGACCGACTGGCTTCAGGCTAGGCCAAGATGCTTACTAGGGAGGATGAAGCTGATAGAAAAAGGCGCAATTTACTACTGCTGCAGAATTCAAAAAGCAAATGGAATATTTGGAAGTTGGAAGACTGATTTGAAGGAAATGAAAAACAATGTTGTGAAATGGTCCCAAATCTTTTTAGTCTTATATCCCTTTGGTAATTTCATTATAAGTAATCCTGTGCCCTGTTCTATCAGCTCCTAGTTAGAGGGGATGGAGCTGATCTTAATCTACTAACAGGAGAGCCAGACTCATCTATGTTTAGGAGTAAAATGCAAGACTGAGACATGAGATTAAAAAGAAAGAGTTAGACGAGGATAAAGTAAAGAATATTGCTGTTGTTCAAGTGTTTCAGTCATGTCTGACTTTTCGTGAACCCCCCCCCCCATTTGGAGTTTTCTTGGCAGGGATATAAAAGTAGTTTGCCATTTCCTTCTCCAGCTCATTTTACAGATGAGGAAACTGAGGCAAACAGGGTTAAGTGATTTGCCCAGGGTCACACAGCTAGCAAGTTTCTGAGGCTGGATTTGAACTCAGGAAGAAGAATCTTCCTGACTCCAGGCCCAGCACTCCAACCACTGTGCCACCTAGCTGTGCAATTATGGGGTGCTATGGGACAATTATGTTCTTTGTTCAGGATACTCTACTTCTTTAATTAAAGTCTAAGATCCTGTTAACTTTTGGTGCAGCTAAATCATCTTCTTGAACATTATGCTAAACATGTAGTTAACCCTCTTGCCACCCTAAATCTTTTTACAATAATTGTCTTTAACTCATATTTCCTTCTACCTGTACCTGAGCAGTTGACTCTTTAAAATATTATTTTATTAATGTCTTTCATTTTTATATTGGCCTGCCACCCAACCAATGAGACATCCTTTGAAACAAGGAATAAAAAGGAAAAAAAAAGTAGCTGAGCAAAACCAACCAATACATCAACAATTTCTGATAGTGCTTACAGAACTCCAAACCCATAGTCTCCCAACTCTATTGAAAAACAAGAGAGGTACATTTTTCCCAATTCTTCTCCAGGGCGAAGCTTGGCCATTGCAATTACAGTTAGTCAACAAACATTTAGTAAGTACTTGCTATGTGTTAAGCCCCAGGAATACAAAAATAAAGGCCAAGATAATGCCCAACCTTGAGGAATTCATGAATGGGTATGATAATATGTAAATAACTAGGTAATCAGGATATACATATACTATATACATACATGCATACATATATATGTATATACGCAAAAGGGAAACTGAGAGAGGAGGCACTAGCAGCAGAAAGAACGAGAGAAGGCCTTTTGAAATAGGAGGAAATTGAACCGAATTTTGAAAAAAGAAAAAGAAACCAAGAGACGAGGTCAGGGAGCAGAGCATTTTTGGCCTGCAGGACAGTCAGCGTAAAGGCATTGATATGAGAGGTGGAATGTCATGCTCAATGAATATCAAATAGGCCAGGGTAGCTGCATCTTGGAATATGTGAAGGGGAGTGATGTGGAAGACTGGAAATGTAGGAAGGTGCCAGGTTGTGAAGAACTTTAAATGTCTAACAGAGGTCTTAATACCCAGTTTATGTAAATATAGCTATCAAAGCTTTGAAATTGCACTAGGACTTTTGGGATATGCTATATGATCCTGGAGGTATTGAGGAGCCACTGGAACTCACCGACTGAGGTGGTGAATGGTCAGATCTACATTGTAGAAGAGTCACCTCGGCAGCTCAGTGGAGGATGGACTAGATGGGGGAGAGACCTGAGACTGGGAGACCAGTCAGGCACCTGTTGCAATATTGATGAAGACCTGACATAGACCAACATCTTATACTGTATACCAAAATAAAGTCCAAATGGGCACATGATTTAGATATAAAGGTTGATACTATAAGCAAATTAGGAGAGCAAGGAATAGTTTACTTGTCAGATTTATGGAGAACAGAGGAATTTATGACCAAATGAGAATTAGAGAACATTATGAAATGCAAAATGGATAATTTTGATTACATTAAATTGAAAAGTTTTTGTACAAACAAAGCCAATGCAACCAAGATTAGGAGGGAAGCAGAAAACTGGGAAAGAATTTTTACAACTAGTATCTCTGATAAAGGCCTTATTTCTAAAATACATAGAAAACTAAGTCAAATTTATAGGAATACAAGTCATTCCCCTATTGATAAAAGGTCAAAGGATATGAACAGGCAGTTTTCAGAGGAAGAAATTAAAGATATGTATAGTCATGTGAAAAATGCTCTAGATCATTATTGATTAGAGAAATGCAAATCAAAATGACTCTGAAGTACCACCTATCAGATATCCCACCTATTGGTGTGGTCAGATCGGCTAACATGACAAAACAGGAAAATTATAAATGCTGGGGAAGATGTGGGAAAATTGGAACACGAATGCATTGTAGGTGGAGTTGTGAACTGCTCCAATCATTTTGGAGAGCTATTTGGAACTATGCCCAAAGGGATGAAGGCCTGAAGTGGGGTAGTGACTAAGTGGAGAGAAGGGAATATATATGAGATATTGTGAAGGTTTTCAACCTTTTTTTCTTTCTTTTTCCATTGTTGTAGTTTTTGCATATATTATTTTCTTGGTTCTGTTTACTTTGTTCATGCTGTATCAGTTCATGTTCCTCTGAATTCATCATTCTGAATCATATTCATCATTCCTCATGGCACAGTAATGACTCTATTATGTTCATGCGCCACATCTTATTTAGCCATTTCCCCAATTGATGGGAATGTGCTCTGTTTCCGGGTCTTTGCTACCACAAAACATGAGAGTAGTTGATTTTTTGATCTGGATTTCACAGGATTATATTTTACACTTATTCCTATTAAATACTGTCGTGTTAGATTTGGCCCATTTTTCCAGTAACTCTGTTGGTATATGTTTTGGATCTCGCTTCATATCATTTACCAATTTAATAAATATACCCTTTAGGTCTTCCTTACACTCTTAAAATCATGTGACTACCATCCAGTCACATTGTTCCAGAAGGATGTTATGAGATTTTGTCGAATGTCTTGCTGAAATCCGGGTGCATTATTGCATCATTTTTCAGTTGTATCCAACTCTTCATGACCCTATTTTGGATTTTCTTGGCAAAGATACTGGACTGGTTTGCCATTTTCTTCTCCAGATCATTTTACAGAGGAGGAAGCTGAGGGTTAAATGATTTGCCCAGGGTCACAAAGCTAGTAAGTGTCTGAGGCTAGATTTGAACTCACGAAGATGAGTCTTTCTGGTTCCAAGACCAGTGCTCTATGCACTGTGCCACCTAGCTGCCTCTTTTCTCTGACATTCCAGGCTAGTAACATCCCAATTTCTACTTCTTCCTTTTCAAAGTACACACAAAGTGTTTAATAATTGATTCTAGAATTTCACTAGGGATTGACATCAAGTTCATGGGTTTAGTTTCTAGAACCTACCTCCCCTGTTTCAAACATTGGGGTGATATATTCTATTGCTGAGTCATCTGCCACCTCCCCTCTTCTCCAGAGAGATTCCAGAAAGCAGACTTGTGATCACATCTACCAGTTAATTCCTGTATCCTCTGATGTAATTCTTTTGGATCAGGTGTACTCTCTTTTCATCTTCCCATCTATTTATTTCTCTCTTAACCATATTTGTTCTACCCTTTCTAGTTTGAAAAGCATTCTTCTTGACAGAGAAGATGAAAGCATTCTAGGAGGTGATTCATTTGGCTTTATTTCTGGTGTCTGTTAACATTTCATTAACAACCCCAAAGTAGTGGGCATATACCTTTCTTGTTCTGCTTTTTTGTTTTGAAAATACAAAAGGAAACAAAACAAAAAACCCAACCCTATTTGTTCACTTTGGAATTTTTTTTAAATTTAAATTTCCCCCTTAATGCGCACTCCCATTCAGCCAAACTGGCTATGCTTCACACAATATACCGTTTCCTTTCTGTGTGCCTTTGAACAACAGACTGATCTTAGTGCCTGGAGAGTATTCCCTCTTAGAATACCTAATAGTTACCTTCAAAGCTTAGTTTAATTGCCACCTTTTACATGAAGTTTTCCTTGGTTCCCCAGCTGTGGATGTCTGCCCTCGGAACTTGTATATCTTTATGTATGTACATGTTGTCTCACTTGATAGAACATAATAAGTACTTAGGGGCAGGGATGGTTTCATTTCTGTCTTCATATTCCCCACACTTGAACACATATAGTGGGCATATAGTAGGTGCTTAACATAGGGGTAGTTAAGTGGTGCAGTGGAAAAAGTACCCAGTCTGAAGTCAGCAAGACTCATCTTCCTGAATTCAAATCTGGCCTCAGACACTTACTAGGCAAGTAACTTAACCCTGTTTGCCTCAGTTTCCTCATCTGTGAAATGAGCTGGAGAAGGAAGTAGAAAACCACCTTAGTATCTTTACCAAGAAAAGCTCCCGGAGTCCCGAAGAATCAGACATGACTAAACGACAACAAAGACAGGAAAGGTGCTTAATCAGTGTCCGTTGATTCATTTTTGATTGATTCAAATCTCCAAGGTCACCCTACCGAGTCACTGAGCTGGACTTTGGACCTCAGTTTCCTGATTTCCAACATAGTTCAATTTCCATTTCACCACTACTCCTTTGTCAGAATTAAGGCCAGAGTGGCTTCTACTACCTTCTAAGAGATCAGCAGCAACGCAAATCAAAACTTTGTTAGACACTGTGCTTCTAGCAGAGTGAAACTGTATTGCTGAAGCTCTGTCACTGCTGTACTGCAACTTCGTAGCAATTATTTTGCTTCTGTGCTAGTGTGATGTTTGAACAAATATCATCCACATCCTCCACCTTTCAGTCCAGTTTGTTGGAAGCTCTCTCCCTCTTTTTTTCTCCCCCTTACCTCCCCTTATTTTCCTCTTTCCTCTTCCTTCTTTTCTCTCCCTCCTTTTCCCTTCTCTCTTACTCTCTTCTTTCTCTTTCTCCCTGTCTCCTTCCCTCTTTCCCTCTCTTTCTCTCTCCCTTCTTTCCCTCCCTCTCTTTTTTCCCTCTTTCTCCCTTTCTTTCTCACCCCTTCTCCCACTTCCTCTGTCCTCCTCTCTTCCTCACTCCTTCTCTTTCTCTCCCCCTACTCTCTCCCTTCCTCTATCCCCACCCCCCTCCTTCTTCCTGTCTCTTCTCCCTCTCTTTTCATCCAAAGGCTTTCCACCTTGCTTAAGCCCTGCAGAGTTCATTAATTTCTACATAAAGTTACGCTTTCCTGGCATATGGTGTTACTATCACACTCCTTCTAGCCTATGTTTCTTTCTAACTAGGTATAGTAAATTGAAAAGATTATTGGGTTTGGAGTCAGAAATGCTAACTGCAGTTTATACAAACTTTGGTCTCTGAAAAATGAAGGGCCTGGACTAAATGAGTTCTGAGGTCCTTTCCGTCTCTAAACCTATGTTCCTATGCTAGCTGTGAGCAGAGTTAGTATGGCATTATAAAGAATTAGCATTTTTATGACATTAGAAGGTTTGCAAAACATTTTTATAAATATCATCTTATTTGATCCTCACAATGATCCAGGGAGGTAGATGCTATTATTATCCCCATTTTACAGATAAGGAAACTGAGGCAACCCCACCTGTTCTCTTCCTAAGGCAAATAGCAGTTAAGTGACTTAAGGGTCGCACATATTGAGAAGTGTCCCAGACATGATTTGAACACAGATCTTCCTGAGTCCAGGTCCTGGGTTTATTGATTGTTTAATTGCTTGGGAACACAAAGACAGAAGTTAAATAATTCGTCCCCTGAAGGAGCTTGTATCCTATTCAGAGAGACAAACATACGCAGGATCATAAATTTAGAGCTGGATGGGACCTCCGAAGTCATCCAGCCCAACCTCCCCATTTCATGGATGAGAAAACTGAGGCCACAAAGAGATTAAGCAACTGGCACAGGGTTATGCAGCCACCGTGTTTCCAAGGCAAGCTTTCTATGACTTCTGCCACATTCACATTATGCTGCAATAATAAAAGGATAGTGTCCACAACAAGGGAGATTGAAATCTTGATTATGCACAGAATAGGTGAAACAGTGGATAGAGTTCTGGGCCTGGAGTCAGGAAAACCTGAGTTCAAATCCAGCCTTAGACCTTACCCCTGTTTTTCGCCTCAGTGTTCCCAGACAAAAACAGGCACGTACAAGGGGATGGAGAGCATCCAGAAAAGGCCTCTTCAACTGTCTCAGATAAAAAACAGGTGAAGGAAAAGCAAGCCTCATCAAGCTTATGGCCTTGTGAAAAATGGAAAAAAATATCTAAATGCCAAGTCTCGTGGGAAGCAGAGCCAAAAGGGGAACGTAGGCCAGTTTTTTCTTCTCTGTGTTTTCAAAAAAATGCAATATTTTTTTTTCCTCTTTAAGCTACACCCCCACCACCTGCTGGTCCAATGCTTCAGTGCTTAAAGGGAAGTGGAGAAAACTACAGAGGCAAAATCTCGGTCACAAAGTCTGGGCTTACCTGTCAACACTGGAACAAACAGGCACCTCATAAGCATAACCGGACCCCAGAAAACTTCCCCTGCAAGTAAGTCCCCAGTTGATGGCCAATGAGTATGATATAGGAGAATACAATTCCATTCATATATTTTTTTAAGATCACAGGTCATAGATTTTGAGTCAGAAGGAATCTTAGAGGTCCTCTTCTCCAACCTCCTCTTTCTACAGATGAGGAAACTGAGTTCCAGAAAGCTGAAGGATTTGACTAAGGTCACATAGGTAGCATGTGGCAGAGTGGGGTTGGAACCTAGGGCTTCCTGAGCTAAATCTAGCACTCGGTATTCAGGGTCAAAGACTTTAGGCATCGGAAAAGAATTGAGACTGGCTAAGGCTTGCGGAAGGAAGGTGGAAGTCTATACTAACTTGTGTGGGAGACAGACCTTCCTTTCCTTCTCCATCTCCACATCCATACTCCTCATCTGCCAGACCCTTCTGCCATTAATTGTTAAAGGACTCTTTAGAGTTATCATCGACTTCAAGCTAGAAGGAACCCTAGATGCCACCTAATCTAATCTCCTCATTTTACAGATAAAGAAATTGAAGCGAGGTAATTCACCCAGGGTCACAGCTGGAAGTAAGTGACCAGTTTTGACCCCAGGTCTTCTAATTCCAAATTCAGCATTATAATACTCTGCCTTTCCTAGAGGAATACTCAGGTTCACAAATCACATTCTTGAGCACAGTCTTCTTTCCAAAAGAAACAGCTTTTGGGGCTTAACACTAGCTTCATATTGAGAAGCAGAATGGCCTCTTGGTTTAATAGCTTTCTGTGGAGTCAAGGAAGACCTGGATTCAAGTCTAGACTCTGACATGTCTTGGCTATGTGACCATGGGCAAGTCAATCAACTTTTCAGTGCTTCAGGCAACTTTCTAAGACTGTAAGTTGCAGAATATTTGCTTATCTACATTGGTAAAGGGAATTTTTTCATAAATAATTCCCTATAGCAGTGCAATTACAGATCTAGCCAAAACAGTGTCAGTTATAATAATTATTACTGGTATTAGTAGTAGTAGTAGTAGTAGTAGTAGTAGCAGCAGCAGTAATAATACTAGGTAGGTAATAGTAGTAGTTAGTAGTGTTAGTAAGTAGTAGTAGTAGGTGGTAGTGGTAGTAGCAGTAAGAGTAAGTGGTGGTGGTGGTAGTATTAGTAGTACTAGTTGTAGTAGGAGTAGTAGGGGGTAGGAGTAGATAGTGGTAGATGTTAGTAATAGTAATAGGTAATAGTAGTAGTGCTGGTAATAGTAGTAGTAAGTAGTAATAATCATGGGTGGTAGTAGCAAGTATTAGTAATGGTGGTGGTATTATTAGTATTAGTAGTAGTAACAGTAGTAGGAGTAGGAGTAGTAGGTAGCAGGAGTAGATAATAGTAGTGGTAAGTAGTAATACTGGTGGTGGTAGTAGTAGTAGGTAATAGTTGTAGTAGGTAGTAGCAGTCATAGGAGGTAGTAGCAAGTAGTAGTAATTGTATGTAATAGTGGTAGTAGTAGTTAGCAGTCCTTGGTAGTAATATAGGTAGTAGTAGGTAATAGTGGTAGGTAGATAGTAGTATTCATAGGTGATAGGAGTGGTGAGTAGTAGTGGTAGTAATGGTGGTGGTGTTGTAGTAGTAGTGGTGGTGGTAGTGGTAGTCATAGGTGGTAGTAGTAATTAGGTAGTAGTTATTGGTGGGAATAGAGGTAGTAGTAGGTAATAGTGGTAGTAGTAATAGCTAGTAGTGGTAGTAGTGGTGGTGGTAGTAGTATAGTAGTAGTGGTAGTGGTAGGTAGTAGTCATAGGTGGTAACAGTAGGTACAAGTAAGTAGTAGTAGTAGTAAAAGGTAGTAGCAGTAGTGGTGGTCATAGGTGGTAGTAGTAATTATAGGTAATAGTTGTAGTAGTTGCAGGTAGTAGTCAGAGGTGGTGATAGGTAGAAGGAAGTAGTAATAGTAGTAGTTGGTACCAGTGGTGATAGTAGTAGTAGTGGTAGTGGTAGTTGGGATGGTGGTGATTGATTCTTTAGCATAAATAACCCCCAAAAGACTTATATTAAGTAACTCTCACAAAGTTCAGATTCATTCTTTATCCTCATACTCAAAAGAAGTTGCAATTATATGTGAATGCATTCCACTTAAGCTATACCTCTGGCATTTATCCAACTCAATGTGTCTGAAATTTCACTCCTCTGCTCAAGAAGCTTCAGTGGCTCCCTATTGGCTCATGGGGTAAAATACAAACTCCTCTGTTTGCATTTCAAGACCTTCACTGTCTCTAACTTATCTCTCTCTCTCTCTCTCTCTCTCTCTCTCTCTCTCTCTCTCTCTCTTTCTTGTTGATTTTTTTGTGAGGCAATTGGGGTTAAGTGACTTGCCCCGGGTCACACAGTTAGTGTCAAGGGTCTGAGGTCACATTTGAACTCAGGTCCTCCTGGCTCCAGGACTGGTTCAACCTAGCTGCCCCTGCAACTTACCTTTCAAAACTGACAAATTATTTCCCACTTACTCTCTATCCTCTACCTGCTATTGCCTATATAGGACTATCTCTCTCCCACCTCCATGCTTTTGCATAGGTTGCTCCTCATGCCTGGAATGCCTTCTCTCTTCGTTTCAGCCTCTAGGAATATCCAGCTCCCTTCAAGGATCAGTCAGCTCAAGTGCTGCCACCAAAGGAACCCTTTTATGATTCCTTCTGTTAGTGCTGTAAACCCTTTGCCTTGCTATGTACATGTTCCTTCCTCCAGCAGAGCAATAGTACCTGGAGGTCAGAGCCTGTATTGTTTTAACCCATACATTTCCGGTGCCTAGCACACAGGAGGCCACTAGTAAATTATTTCTGAGTCGAGTTGTGTCATGGTGGGCACATACCTTCAGTGTCATGTATAAATCAGTCTGTTCGTTGTAATGGCAAAATATTTCCTCACTGTTACTGATGCCAATCCAATTAACTTTTGACAAATTCTTTTCAGAGGTTTGGATGAAAACTACTGCCGTAATCCTGACGGGGAGTCAGAACCCTGGTGCTATACCACCAGCACTGAAAAGAGATGGGACTATTGTGCCATCCCTTCCTGTGGCTCCTCCCATCTTCAGACAGAAACAGTGGGTAAGGGAGATTTCTGTGAATGACGTGAGTGATGGACCCAAAAGGGATCATGTGACTCTCCTACTTCCAGTACTCTCCTACTTCTACTTTACAGGTCTTTGTCTCATTCTAATTCCAGTTATCAGGGAATGGATTATTTGGCTAAGAATTGCATTCCCAGAGCTGGGGGAGGGTCCCCCCATCAGCTGCATAGAAAATCTCGTTTATTCATTCAATCTGACAGAGATGTATGCAGGGTAGTGGAAAGAACATGGTACTTAGAGTCAGGAGAACTGGGTTTAAATCTCATCTCCGGTACTTATAAGCTCATAAGATCATAGGCAAATCACTTGAACTCCTTGAGTGTCAGTCTCCTAGTGTTGATATTATCTACCTCAGAGGATTGTTGTGGGAAAAAAAAAGCAAATGCTTTCTTCCCTTTCCAACTCCTGCCCTCACATTAGGAGACCTGGACATACATGTTGGTACCCTCTCAAATACCTTAACTTCCCAGTTCCTCAACTTACTCATTTCCCATGACCTACTCCTCTACCCCACTTCACGTTCACACAAGAGCTAATCATACCCTTCATCTTGTCATCACCCACATAATCATGAACTCTGAAATTCAATTATCTGACCATAATCTTTTATCATTCCTTCTTTTCTTTTCTGATTAACCCTGTTCTTTATTCTCACTGCGGTCTCCAAACTTTCTGTTCTTTCCCAGGCCATCACTGCTACACTGGCTACACTCTCTTCCCTTCCCCATCCTCAACTCAACTTTATACTTGTTGGGCTCCAACCTTAGATTGCTCCCACATGCATTGCCTTTGCCCCTTTTCTCATATAGCTGAACAGAGTTGGAGAGAGTCACAAAACTATGTTGACTTGGTCCACTACAAATTTAGGTTACAGAGTCCCAATTGGGCCGTCACTGTGGAAGTAGTGATAGTGAGGCCCAAAGGGTGGCCAAGAAGTGTGTGGAGTAGAATTACAGATCACTAGAGTTGAGTTTCAGCCAGGCTGTCAGGAAGGAAGGTGATCTCAGTCCCAGAGGGTGATGGCAGGGAACGGGGTGGAGAGGAAGACTATGAGCCAGGTGCCAAGGTCGCTGAAGAAGATAATCCAGTGTTTCCGGGTTTGGTAGATAAAAGGAATGTGGATGGTGGGGAGAGAAGGTGAGGGATCTGGGAGAGGTTGTTGAGCGATGACCATGAATGGGTAAGTGGGAGTTGAAAGAAAAGAGGATACCTACCCCTCTTCCCTGCCCTTGGGATCAAGGGTAGTGGGAGGAGAAATGGTCTTTTCAAAGCCCTGATAACAATGTAGCATCCACTGAGAAGTCACATTTCAGTTACTTTGAAGAGGCAAAGGGAGTGCTTTAGTTAGAGTGGAAGGATGTAGGGGAGTTTGTTTACAACAGTATGGGTTTTTTCCCCCAAAAGACATTATGGAAGAGGCTAATTAAGTGTACAATGAGCTAATGAAGGGAAGGAAGGTTAGGGCTGAATTGCATGGTGATGAATATATAGGAGAAGGTCAGGTTGCTCCAAGATAACCATGATCACTAGATTGTGAGAGGAAAGTCTTGGCTAAACTTTTCCCCCAGTGCCTCACACGTTGTTCTACAAACAGCAGTTGCTTATTAAATGCTTGTTGAGTTGTGGATGGATTTAAATTGAAACAGGTGGCTAGGAGTTAGGCCAAAGCCAAAAGTTAGAAGGAGGAGGGCACAGTCTCAAGTGGGCAACCCTGGGAAATGGTAAGAGCTTGTTGAATTCACCGGGCCTAAGGATCCCAATTATTCTGTTGATTATTCCTGTTATAACTTGAGTCACCAGCTCTTCTGATGCATTAAATGTCTATGAAACACGCTGTATTTTCATCTAATTTCTTTTAATTCTACTGCAGTGCCCACAGTGCAAAGCTCTGTGATCCAAGAATGCTATGAGGGCAACGGAGAAAGTTACCGTGGGACATCATCCACCACAATCTCAGGAAAGAAGTGCCAGGCCTGGTCTTCTATGACACCACATCGACATGAGAAGACCCCAGATAATTTCCCCAATGCGTATGTCCACATTATTCACCAGCCAAGAATTTGGCTCAGTATATCTGTTAGGAAAGACCATAAGGGAAATAAGACACTTAGATGTCCATCAGGGGAACTGCTCTTTAGCATGTTCTCTACTAGCGAATTCTGCCCTTAGTGAATTCTAGAATAATTCCTGATTCTGAGTGCAGGAGAGACAAGGGCTTTAAAAAGCTTGGTATGATCAGTTTTGGGGTGGAGTGGAAGTCAAAATTTAATGGAAAACTCAGAGGAACTCTCAGCATCCATCTTTGGGAGGATTCCAATCCAATGGTGGCTAAAGACTTTAGAATAGCTCAGTGTGTATGGTGATTGCATCATCTAATAAGAAATGGAATCTTCACATCATGTAGCTTGCCTGCCCCAACAAAAGAATTAACATGGTGAGAGGTGTCAAAGCCATTGGTGATCCTAAGTCCCAATACCTGTGACTGTAGGTATACAAACATGTTTTCCATATTAAGTACACAGACAAGACAGAGTACATCAAAGAAGGGTGATTGCTATGGTGATGGGACTGTATAGTGTGCCATATGAGAAGTGGAAGAAGGAAGTTGGAATGTTTAGCCTAGAGAAGACAAGGCTTTGGGGACACCATATAATTGCTAAATCCAAGCACTTGAAGAGCTCTTTGATAAACCAGTTTCAACTGAACAAAAGGGCAGAACTAGGTGTAATGGGTAAAGGTTGCTAAGGGGCAGATTTCGGCTTGGTGTAAGGAAAAACTTATCCCCACAGTATAATGGGTGGATTCTTTTTTACTGTAAGCCTTCACATAGAGAATTGATGAGCACTTGATTTAGATGTTCTAAAGGTGATTCTTCTTCAGGTACAGGTTGGGTTGAATGACCTCCAAGATCCATTACAATCCTGCCATTCTGAGATTGGGAATTTGTATTATACACATTGTCATGTTCTGGGCCCTGGGCAATGAGTACCAGTTTGTGGAGATCAGGCAATGAACCAGACCTGGGAGAGCCAAGGCAGGAAGGCAAGATGGGGCAGTGGGTTGGAGCTGGGCCAGTAGAGAGGAGGAATAGAACTGATACATCAGAGACACGAGGACCTTGAAAATGCTGTGACGCCTGCCTGTGAAAGATTTCCTGCTGTGGCAGGATCCAATAGCTTACTCCCTAGTGTATAAAGAGGCTAGCACCTGCGGGTCAAAGGCTATTCTGTTGGCACAATTCATCAAGGCTATCAGATCCCTTCTCCCTCCCCACCCATAACACACACACACTCACACACACACACACACACACACACACACACACACACACTCACTCACCAGATAAACACTCCAGAAGCCACACACAGTAGAAGAGCACAGGTTGTTACGACGGCTAGTGTTTGTTGACGTGTAATATCTGCTGCAGCTGTAGGTGATTACTCCACAGTACAAGTTTTCTTAATAAGTGGCAGACCATGAGTCAGAGCTTATGAATCAAGTCATATTTCAGAGAGTCATAATTCTGTCATCCTTGGGCCTCCCTACCCTCACGCAGGTTACAATGCCTTTATGACTTGGTGGATTGGTCATTGGGAGTCGATGGGACCAATACAACAATAATAACTACAACAGCAATAATGGTGATAGCATTTACAAAGCTTTAAGGTTTGCAAAGCACTTTATATATTTAGCTCATTTGATCCTTAACCACGACCCTGGGAGGCAGGTGGAAATTATTAGCTCTGTTTTACATATGAGAAAACGAGGCTTAGAGAGTTAAAGTGACTTGCCCAGGGTCACACAGCTAAGTATCAGGCAAGATTTGAATTAGGACTTCTTGACTCCAAGTCTAACAGGCTCCTTGATGTATCACCTAGCTGGCTCATCTCTCTGTGGTCTACCTGGTAATGAGCCTCTCTGACTTTAGCTAGGATGCCAAACAGTCTGTCACCAAGCCCAACCATGAAACCTTTCCAGGTTGGTAGGACGTGACAGAACTTGTAGTCTTCTGGCAAAGCAGAAGGAGCCCAGGGTCACTTCAATGCCTGAATGAAGGTAGTAGGACTTGACTTATAGGCTATGAGTCATAGATCATGAGTCACATCATGTTTTATTAAAAGGAGTGCTATGAGGTCCATAGATTTATGTTTTTTGTAAAGAGGTCTGTAAGCACTCTCTATCTTATGACTATACAACTTAAAAATATGCCTCTTGCATAGAAATGTCTGGGCCCATTGGGACAAGGCTGGCCTTGGAATCTTAGAAAATCAGAAATGTTATCATAGGCCACTATGACTAAATCAAATTTAAATGCATTTATTAAACACCTAATACTACCATGCCTTTCTACTTAGTGCTAGAGATACAAAGACAAAAAGGAAATAGTCTCTCCCTCAAGTACCATCTGCTGGTACCTTTGATATAAAGAATTCACAATTTATAACTGAATATGTATTCCTATGTGACTTTAAACATTCTCTCATTATTATTAACAAAAATTGTTTTTGTTCCTACAGAAATTTGATACGGAACTACTGCAGAAATCCAGATGGGGATAAAAGTCCTTGGTGTTACACCACAGATCCCAGAGTCAGATGGGAATTCTGTAATCTGGAGAAATGTTCAGTAACAGGATTGAATCTCCCAAATGCCCAAACTACAAGAGGTCCTAGTGTAGAAACAACTTCCCCCCCAGAAACAGGTAACTAAGCATCTTTTTGAGGCCTGTATGCTTTGTCACAGGGAAGGGGAAAAAGAGACACGTCTTTATAGGCAGAAAAGCCTATTAATATATATCAGAGGTGGAAAATGGGGCAAGACTTTGGCACTTAACCTGGGAAGGGAAAAAGGTTAAGAGTTTTAATGGTGGTGAGCCAGAACTTACTATTCTAGGTTCTACTTTCATTATATATCCGTCTTCTCCAACCCCAAATCAAATGGCTCTATAGCAACAGGTTATACACTGTGTGCCAGGGGCAAAGAACAGACACTACCAGAAGGAAATTAGAAATGATACCTATTTAATCTCAGAACAGGAACCCAAAGCCAAGTCTTCTGTGTACACATGTATTCATGTATACATAAATTTATATATACACATATATTTGTAAGTGTTACAGTAGATAAAGTAATGGCTTTGGAGAAAGGGGACCTGACTTTTGAATTACAGCTATTACTTATCATCAAACAACCACGGCCAAATCATGTCACCTTCCTCACTGGGAGTTCCCTACAAAAGCAATCATGGTGTCACAATCCACACACATACACCCACATATTGCTTTAAAGATCACAACAACCCTCCCTTGTTGTTGTTCAGTCACGTCTGACTCTTCATGACCCCATGGACAACAGCACACAAGGCCCTTCCATCCTCCACTATCTTTCAAAATCTAAGTTTACAACCCTCACTTGGGGAATGGAATTATTATCTCTCTTCAGCATAGGGGAAAACCGAGTTTCAGAGAAGGTGAGTGACTTGTCCACAGTCATACAGCTATGTGACAGAGTAGGTAGACCGTACTATGTCTTCTAACTCTGAGCCCAATGTTTTTTCCACTTTGTCACTACTTTGACAAAAAAAAAAAAAAGCAGAGGAATGGGAGCCAGTAGACCTAGGTTCTAATTACCTGTACTCTTCTTTTTAGGCACTAGCCTGCTAGAAATGATTTTTATTTATTTTGATTATTCTAATCAAATTAGATGATAGTGGGCAACCTATGGCCTTGAGGCTACAGGTTCCCCATCCCTATATCTAATCTAAGCATTTCCACTTAGAGAGAGAACCAAAGATGGACAAAGAGAGACACCCTAATGACTGAAAATTTCTCTCTCCCCCACCATTTTCTGGCTACAATTTATGATATTCTCAAAACAACAGAAAAAAATTCCACAACTAGATAAAACACAGCTATAGGAGTCAAGGAAAATTCAGCTAACAGTTTGCTTCATCAAACAGAACTGTCAAAACTTTCAGCACAACCTTGGAGAATCATTTTCCTAAAGTCATTCAATCTCTCTTTGATTACCCCCATCAAGGATTCTGCTTCCCAGCTGACTAAGGGGTAACTCAAAAGATGCCTTCATTAATGGAAGTAATTAAAAAGACTTCTTTTCAGGACTCCTTGTCCTCGTCCAATCATTGCCCATATCACTTCAGGGTGGAGTCATTTTCTTGGCTGATCTAGAGAAAGGGAAGTATGACATTGATTTGGAATTGATAGTCAAGGACTAAAAAGATTTCTTTTTCATATAAATCCAAAGGCTTCGGATTAGGATAAATTGAAAATATTTTCTTAATAGTTCTAAAAGAAGGAGGGAAGGGTAGCTTTAACTGGCTTCCTTGGGATCTTGGCTCTGGTAATGCATGACCTCGATAATTCAGGCTCTTATCGCTACTGCTGTAGTTAACTATTTGGTATCTCTGTTTCAAGTCTCTCAACTTCAATCTATCCTCCAATCAGCTGCCAAAAGGATTTCTCTCAAGATGTAACTTTTGTTTGGATTTAAAATGATTTGAAATGTATTTTTTTATTTAATGATTTAAAATGATTAAAAAATTTTATTTAATGATTTAAAAATTTTTTCAAGAATTCTCTTCCAATCAAACAAGTGTACCTCGCTTACTAGCTATGTGACCCTAGGCAAGTCTCTCAACCCCGTTTGCCTCAGTTTCTCATCTGTATGGCAAACCACTCCAATATCTGCCAAGAAAGCCCAAAGTGGGGAAGCACAAAGAGTCAGGCATAACTGAAACGACTGAGCAAAAATAGAACACTCTGTGGTCCTCTGGCTTGAAATCAAGCCCCAGTGTTCTGCCCACCATGTCACCCCATCTCACTAGGACTATTCTGTGAAATTCTGTAAACAGTTATTCTGTCTCCAATTTCTAGGCGAATAAGTTCTTTCAATAACTCATCAGAATAACAAATATGAATCAATATTTCTTGTTCAGAATTTGTAGTAGGATCTGAATATTTAGCCTGTCATCTGACACAAACCAACCCCCCGGGGGTGGGGGAGGCCTTTTAATCACTGCTGGAAAGTGCATTGCAACACATTCTCTTTCTTTCTTATGCAGACTGTATGTTTGGGAGTGGTAAAGACTACCGGGGCAAAAGATCAACCACTGTCACTGGCACCTCGTGCCAGGCCTGGACTGCACAGGAGCCTCACCCACATAGTATTTTTACTCCAGCGACATATCCAAGGGCAGGCCTGGAAGAAAATGTAAGTAGCACCAATACATTTGTTTAACTTTTATTCCCCACAGGATTTCTTTTTTTTTTAATTCCTTTAAAAATGAGTGAATATTTATTTTCTCTCTATCTCCATCCCACAAAAGAAAAAGAAAACCCTACTAAAACACATGTTTTAATCCATAGCTCAATTCCTATAAACAGGGGAGTTGTTAGGTTAAGGCTGGGCCTGCTACTTGGGAGCTGGAAAAGGAGAATGAGAATCAGATTAGATGATCGAGGGGAACCTGTGGCCCCTAGGCCACATGTGGCCCTCTAGAACTTCAAGTGCAGCCTTTGTTCAAATTCATGGGCATACAAAATATTACCAGGGATAGTATTCCCTGGGGAATGGAAGATTTGTTATTTCTTTTGACACCTACCTTGAAGAGTTCTGCATATTTTAAAAATCATAAACGTAACACTGGAAGGAACTTTCAAAAATATTCAATCCAACCCTCTCGTTTTAAACATGAGGAAATGACAATCCTAGAGGACTCATGTGGAACGTGATACTCACCTCCTGACAGGTGATGAACTCAGAGTACAAAATAAGATCTACAGCTCTTTGAACATGGCCAATAAGGGAACTGGTTTTACTTTACTACAGCTATGCCACATGAGTTTTGTTCTCTTTCCTTTTCAATGGGGACACAGATAGGTTGGGAGGGAGAGGAGGTATATTTTTGTTAATTAAAAAATAAGATTTAATGAAAATAAAATAAAATAGAGATGAGGAACACAGAGGCCTAGAGGGATAGAACTCAAGGTTACATTGATGGTAGACCCAGGATTCAAACCTGCATCCGGATAGCTTTTCTGGGGGGATGACAATAGGATGTGGGGGGAAAAAGGAGGACTTCCAAGATGTTATTTAGTAGCATAACCCTTTGGAAGTATCACTTTGTTCTTTAGGACTCAATTTCCTCATTTGGGAAATGAGAAGGCTGTGTCAGAAGATCTTGATTGTCCCCCCTTCCAGTTCTAAATCCTGTGGCCTCTGAACCCATAGGGAAACAGTCCTTACCTGGAGAAATTTCACTGAAGAGAACCCAAGGCAATGTCAAGTCACTAGGGCCTTACTCTGCTTCCTTCTCACAAATCTCCCCAAATAACTGATCATTACCTAAGAAGGGGACAAAGTGTTAACTCCTAGAGACCCTCACTAACAACATTAGAGTGTTATAAGTCTCTCTCTCTCTTTTCTTTCTAGTACTGCCGTAATCCTGACGGTGACCCCAATGGTCCTTGGTGCTATACAACAAATCCTAAAAAGCTCTTTGACTACTGTGACATCCCCCAGTGTGGTAATTCACTTTCCTTCCTTTTCTCTTATTTCTTAAAACCCTTGAGAGATGAAAGAATAACTTCTTAGTCACATTTTCATATTTCTGTGTAAGATAGTTGAATCTTGTCAAATGACAAGAATCTTGTCCCAGGATGCCCTTTTATTCTCCACAGGAGGGTCTACCTGACCTGCTGCCGGCCCTCCTCTGGGCATTTTAGCATTGTATGGAGACCAATGGAGCATATGAGTTCTCACAACCCAAATAGCTCACTTCTTTTCCCAATCATAATAATATCCTCATAATATTGTTTCTAACACTTCTGTGCAATTCTTCATTGGAATGGATTGTCATTTAGGTACTGTAGAATGGCCTACAATACTCGATGTAATCTGTTCATATTAGCCATGTACCACTCTGCCCTTTAGGTGACCTATGGCTTTATTCTTTAGAATTCAAAGTATTTCACGACAACCAACCATACAGCATCAGTGGAAAAATATTTATATTTAAGAGCTGATCTTTTGATTAGAACTTTGGGGTAATTTAAAGCACCACACGATTTTCCCTAATTACAACCCAGTCTCCTATGCTCCTTCTATTTAATTTTATTTTTATTTACATTTCTCTCCATCTCCTGAATCAAGCCTTTGTACCAGGGCCAAGGAAGACCCCTTGTACTCTTGGCAAATGTGGTCAGCCCTGCTGGACTCATCTTGGATTTCCTGGGTCATGAGATGACCTTTGCCTCTAGGGCTTTAGGGTCCTCTCTGATCCCAGGCTGTTCCAGTCTAAGTGCTAGGCTTATCATGTCCTAGCTACTTCCTAGGGTTTTCTTGGGGGAGCCCTCTTCCTTTGTCATGTCTGGTCATAGAGCCTCACAGGCTAAAGATATTTTGGTCCTTCTGGGTGTTTGTTCCACTTTGGCATGGCTTTGTTGGCAGATCCCCTTTCCTACTGACTGTAGGCTTCTGGCTGACTTTTTCTTCAGTTCTGGGTTAGAAAAAGTCACTTACTATAGTTTTCCATTGGATTTATCCATCATTATTGGATCTGATATAAAATAAGTAACTGAGAGATGGGCAATCAACCACCAGTTCAGGGAGCCATCTTGGCTAGATGTCATTTACTTTGGAAATCCAGTGTGCTATGTTGCCTGGTACTATTTTGGAAGGTTTCTAATGGGTCTTTTCCAAAGATGTTTATGCCTACATAGTTTGTACTTAGCTGACATTTTCTGTTTTGACCCTTGTTAATCATTCTTGAATTGAATGATAGAACTGACAACATAAGTCCTTTCAAAAACCCTCTCTTTCCTTCTTCAAGTCTCACCAACTTCATTTGACTGTGGAAAACCCAGAGTAGAGCCACATAAATGCCCAGGAAGAATCGTTGGTGGGTGTGAAGCTCAGCCTCACTCTTGGCCCTGGCAGATCAGCCTCAGAACAAGGTAAGATGCTTCACTGTTGCATTCCATACATTCCTTCCAAGCAAGACATTTAATCAAGTATTTACATTTAAGTATGTACTGACATTTTAGATGAAAATAACTTAATTATTGATAGGATGGTAAGATTGAAGATCAAACTAACCAAAGCATTCTCCTTACCTGCTGCCCTACCAAAACGAAAAAAAAAAACCCACCCAAGGGATGAATAAGAGCTATTAGCCAATCTCCTTTGGAATGGAAGCTCCTCCTAGTGGACAGAGCTTGAATACACTGTATGTTCTCAAGGTGTCCAGGATCCAAAATCTATTCAGGCTTAGAAATAAACAAAGACCCCCCAAAACTGTTACTGATGAGCCAGCTTTGTTTCAATAGAACAGTATTTCTGAATATGCCTCCCTCCCACCCCACCCTCAAATTTAGTCTTCCCTTTTCACTAAAAATAAAGTTAACAAAAATAGTGATCTACACCTTATATAACATTCTTTCCTTAGTTTCCAGTCTCTCCTGAGAGAAATATTCAATCAAACACTAGTGAAAACAAAGCTGGAGGAATGTTGCTAATTTCTCTGTACTATTTTGGTATCTTATTACAGTGATAAGAGGAAGGGGAATAAGCATTTATATCACACATAATTATTATCTCACTTAATCCGCACAACTCTGGAGGTAGATGCTGTTATTAGCTTCATTTTATAGTTGAGGAAGAGAAGCTAGGATAGAACTCTGGACCTGGAGTCAGGAAGACTCCTCTTCATGAGTTCAAATCTGTCCTCAGACACTTAATAACTATGTGACCCTGAATAAGTCACGTAACCCTGAGCTTCCTGATTCGTAAAATGAGCTGGAGAAAAAAAAGCAAATCACTCTAGTATCTTTGCCAAGAAAATCCCAAATGGGATCATGGAGAGTCAGACACAAACCAAAAACAACTGAACAGCAACATGGCTGAGGAAAGTAAAGCAGACAGAATTTAAATGACTTGACCAGGGTCACACAGCTAGAAAGTATATGAGACTAGACTTGAACTCTGGTCTTCCTGACTCCAGGCCCAGCACTCTATCCACTGCCCACCTAGCTGCCCTGATAGAGACTGAACCTGTATTTCATTGAAATAGAAAAATATCTCAAATGATGAAACTTCCTATGCCAATCCAAGTAGGCACTTTCTCCAACCTATAGTCTTAGAGAGTTGCCTGAGCTTATCCAGGGTCACATAGGCAGTATGTGTCAGAGGTTAAGACCTGGATCCCAGTTTTCCTGGCTCTGAGGCCAGCCCTCTGTCCCCTATGCCATGCTGCCTTTCAGATCTTTGCAGCTATTAAATATTTCATTTTCACAGTATGTCCTGCCCCCAGACAGTCAATGTTCTAGGGAATATTTCCAAGAGATAATTCTTCTAAGTTGAAATTGGCAGAATTCCCTAAAAGACTATCCCTTGGGGACATCTTTAGCTCTCTATAAATGATCTTGATGGATCTTGATCCAATCTTAGCAAAAGGTTTCAGAAATAAAACCTTTGTCATAAGCCTGTGGCTGGTTATCTCCATTAGAGCAGAAAGCTAATCAATTCAGTGCCATGGATTCAAGCAATCTCTGTTTTAGGAATACTAGATATGCTGCATTCCATGGTGAATGACCAAGGACATAACACCTGCCGGTCACCTGAAAAATCCTGGGAGCAGGGTAGGGGCTGGAGCTGATCCGGTGAGAGCATAAATCAGGAGAGTGCTGGTAGATGTTAAAGCTCTCTGAAAACTCACTACATTATTAACATTTTATTCATTACTCTAAGTCTAGATAATCAACAAAACAATAAATCAAGACCTGATTTGTAGGATTTGTTGATTTCTGAGGTGTATTAAGTGTTTACACTGAAAACTCAACAGTTGGCTCTCCTAAGCCTGTGGAAGCTGGCTCCAGCCCAACCCTGGTAGAAATGATCATTAGAAATTCACCTGGATGTGATAACTCCTAGCTAGCCAATAAAAAGCCGGTGTGGAAAGTGGGCTACATTTGGAGTCAGATTAACTCGAGTTCAGACTACACTACCTACATGACATTTACCCTGTCTGGGACTCAGTTCCTCATCTGTAAAATTAGGGTGCTAGATGGTCTCTAGGGTCTCTTCAAGCTCTAAATTTAACATAAACTCTAAATCAGGAATTCATGAAACTTTTTGGAGATATCCCATGATGCAAGTAAAAGAATATATTGATGTTTACTATCTGAAGTAGGGAGAAGGGAAGGGATGCATGAATAGAATTTGGAACTCAAAACTTTAAAAAAAAATGTTAAAATTGTTTTTACATGTAATTGGGAGAAAATAAAATATTTTTTAAAAAAGATACTAAAAAAAATCCACCCAGAAAATTTCAACACCAAAAAACTGATGCGAAGCACCTAGCCCGTTGATAGTGGGTGTTAGAAAAGAAAGAACACTGGATGGGAAGCTAGGAGGCCTGTGTTCTAGTCTCTAACTGAGCCCTTAGGTCATTCTAAATCCAAGGGTCCCCATACCCTATTTAAAATGAGGGGTTTTGACGCCATAATTTTTAAGAGTCATTCAGTTGGTCAACAAGCATTTATTAAGCTCTTACCATGTACCAGGCACAGTGACAAGAGCCTATGCTTTGAATTTCTAGGATTCTTTTTTATCTGAGAAGGACAGTATGGTTTGTCATGGCCAGCCTAAGCTGCCTTACAACATGTTAGTAGGAAATGAACAATCAGTTCTTCAACTAAAACCTGCCTCTCTCTTCTAGGTTTGGCGATCACTTTTGTGGAGGTACTCTCATAGCTCCCCAATGGGTGCTGACGGCTGCTCATTGCCTGGAACGGTAAGCTGGCTGCTAGGAGTCATAACTGCTCAGTAGTCTTGGGAACTATTACCTTCCTTCTGTGTAGAGAGCAAGTTCAGGCAAGCTTGTGAGTCTAAGGGAATGGCAGGATCAAGGCATTTAGCTAGTCTCAGGCCTGATGTGCTATGGTCCATGGGGTCAGGAAGAGTCAGACGTGACTGACGGACTGAACAGCAACTACAACAAATGGCCTGGATGTTCCCAATTTTCTTAAGATAATCAGTACTTATTCATGTCATCCCTTTATTGTTCCATTCTCCCTTTCAGATAGTGGCAACATCAGGGACAGGTTTGTATATCCCATCTTACTCCTGACACTCCTTAACAGCCAAGGAAGGGCAGGAATGATGATGTAAAACCCACAGCTTCCTTTCCTGCTAGTCAGATATCTGTGATGCAGTTATCCAATTATTTATTAGATATTCATTAAGCAAGGTAGAAATGCAGATAAGGAACTTTCCTGATCTCAAGGAATTTTATCATTTGATAGGGGGAGACAATACATAAAAAATCAAGATAAAAGAGAGTGCAATAAGTGCAAAAGAGAGATACCAGGAAAGTATACTAGACATCTGAGAATCAAGCAACACGCATTTATTTTAAATGCCTACCATGTGCCGAGCACTGTACTAGAAATACAAAAAAAAAAAACAACAACAACAACAACAAAATGAATGGTCCTTGCTTGCAAATAGCCTACATTCTACCATATGGCTAGATATCTTTGATGTGGGAGTAGAGTGGGTGGTGGTGCCAGGGGGAAGGTCTCTTCAAGGCATGGAAGGACTTCAGTGAACAGAGGCACAAAGACAGACGGAGACAGAGAGAAGGGAAGAGAGGAGAGGGGAAAGGAGAAGGGAAGAGAAAAGGGAAGAGAAAAGAAGGGAGGAGGAGAGGAGGAGAGGGGAAAGGAGAAGAGGGGAGGGGAGGGAAGGGGAGGAGAAGGCAAGGGAGAGAAGAGGAGAGGAGAGGAAAGAAGAGGAGGGGAGGGGAGGGGACAGGAGGGGAGAGGAGGGGAGGGGAGAGGAGAGGAGAGGGAATATGACAAGCTAGGATGTAAAGTAACCTGACTGGTTTGAAAAGTAGAGTGCTTGATGGAGGAGTATGTTGAAGAAGGTCTTGCCTATTAGTACAAAGATTTTATGCTTTATTTAGTGGGTTCTGGGGAACCACGGGAGGATCTTTGAGTAGAGGAATGTGACATGATCCTGGTGGTACAACAGGAAAGTACTGCCTATTGGGCAATGGGGTGAACTTGGCCTTTTGAATAAAGCCAGAATTCAAAGGAGAATGCTAAAGATTTATTTAGGAGGATCATTTCTGCCCGCAGGATGGTTCTTCAGGATCAACATGCCCTGCCTTTAATTGTACTTTATATTGCAGCTCCAGCAGGCCTGCTTCATATAAAGTTGTCCTGGGGCTACACAAGGAAGTTCCTCTAGAATCATATGCTCAAGAAATTGGAGTTGCTCAGCTATTCAAGGGACCCTATCCTGCAGACATTGCTTTGCTGAAACTGGACAGGTATTAATTGACTCATCCATGGCAACATAATAGGTCTGTTTAATCCTAGATGTTATAAACCAAAAGCAGCAGCTACAAGGTAAGCAAGAGATCCATCATGGTAGGTACTCTGGGGCAGCCAGCTGGGACTAATACAAGAGAGCCAGTTGTTTAATTTTTCCGTGTGAGCATTTATGCCTCAGAAATTGCTGTAACTCAGTATTTGATTTATTGATTTGTTGACTGCCTGGACTTAAGAACATGTTGATTAAAATTAAACTTAAAAATGTGTGTGCATATGTTCATTATTTAAATAGATCCTTACAACAATCCTATGAAGTATTATTATGACCATTTAGAGGATTAAGAGACTTTCCCCAAGTCAACAGCAAGGTTTCTATGACTATAGCTGGAGTCAGTCAATAAACATTTATTAAATGCCCTGCACTGTGCTCCAGTGCAGAGCACTGGAGAGATGAATAAGAAAAAGAAAGACAACCACTGCCTTCTAGGAGCTTACAGTCCAATGGGGGAAGACCACACACACAAGGAAGCTGGAAAGGGAGGAGGGAAGAGGGAGAAAGAAAGAGGGCAGAGGGAAGTGTCCAAAGGACTATGGCCAGGTGAGAAATGAAAAGATGGCTGACCTGAGCACTTTCTTTAAAAGGAGGACTCACCTATTTAAGTTTTTAAAAGTCAGCCAGTTTAATAAAAAGGTCCTTGGTAACATTATTTAGGAGTAAAAGTTATTTCAATAAGCAACTTTGGGGTGGAGAGAGAGACTTGTATTGACTTAAGGCCCACCATTGAATTTAGAGAGACAGCATACACATTACTTATCAGTAGGAAGACCGGAAATAATAGCATTGGGATAAGCCAGCTGAAGAAACCTTGTTTTTTGGTTTTGTTTTGTTTTTTACTTCCAGACCTGCTGACATCAATGATAAAGTAATTCCAGCATGCTTACCTTCAAGAGATTATATGGTACCTGACAGAACCCTCTGCCATGTCACTGGCTGGGGGGAAACCCAAGGTGAGAGAAATTCTATAGCACTAAGACACAATTGGTCTTTATCTATTTTTTTGTGAAATGATCTATATTTTGGTGGCTTCTAATTGAGAAAAATGATCATATTCCTGAATATAAATCTGTATTACTGAATATCATTCATTCACCCCTTTACCTTTCTCTTTAGAATATGTAGTTTTCAGAGACACAGAGTCAGCTTGTGTCAAAATAAATGAGAATTTGCTAAGCTCTTTCTATGTGCCAGGCACTGTGCTAAGCATTGGGCATGCCAAAGAAGGCAAAAAGACAGTTCCTGCTCTCAAGAAACTCATCGTCTAACAGCAGAGACAACATGAAAAGAGTTACCTACATACAAGAGATTTACCATTTAAATGGGAAGTAATTTCAGAAGGAAGGCAAGGGCAATGTTTCTTAGATATGTCCTCCTTGTGGAAGCTTCCAGAGGATCCTATAATTTTATATTTAGAGCTGGAAGGACTTTTGAGGCCAACTAGTACTAGCCTTTGAGATGAGCAAACTAAAGCTCTGAGGTTTGAAATGGGTTGCCCAAGGTCACAAAGGTAGGAAAGAATAGAGCTGGGATTCGAACCTGTGTCCTGAGTTCAAATGTTAAGGGCTTGCCTAAGTCACCCAACACAGCTTCTATTACTACACTGGAGTCAGTCGATAAACATTAAATGCTCACTGTGTGTCAGGCACTGTATTCCAGTGCTAAGCTCTGGAGATACTAATAAGAAAAAGAAAGACAGCCCCTGCCCTCCGGGAGCTTATAGTCTAATGGGGGAAGACAACATATGAAAGAAAGTCAAGAAGGGGGAAAAGGGAGAATAAAGTTCCATGACTCCAAATCTAGTCTTTTCTACCATGCCAGGTTGACTCTTCAACAATTTTAATACTGTTTCTTTAACTAAATAGGCTTTTGGCATAAGCTCAGAAATTGATTTTTTTTTTTAGTTTGTAGAATCTCTATCTATCTCTAGCTTATAGAGTCCTAGGCAGCCAGACAAAAAGCATTTATTTCTCACCTATTAGGTGCTAGGCACTGTGCCAAGTGTGAGAGATGCAAAAAAAGACAAAATACAGCCCTTCTCTCAAGAAGCTCACAGTCGGAGTTAGACAACATGCAAATAACTATGTACAAAAAACTCTATATAGGATAAATTGGAAATAATCAACAGAGGGAAGGCACTAAAATTAAAGGGAATCTTGAAAGGCTTCTTATAAAAGGTAGGATTTTAGCTATGACTTGAAGGAAGCCAGGAGGAAGAGATGAGAAGGGACAGAGTTCCAAGCATGAATGACAGCCAGGGAAAATGTCTGGAGTCGGGAGATGGAGTGTCTTGTGCAAACTACAGCGAGGAGGCCAGTGTGACTGGATTCAAGAGGAGCCAGGCTATGAGGGGCTTTAAAAGCCAAACAGAGGATGTTATATTTAATACTGGAGATAGTAGGGAGCCACTAGCATTTATTGAATGGGGTGATGGTGGTGGTGGTAGTGGTGATGTGGTCAGATCTGAGCATTAGGAAGAATTAGTTTGCTGGCTGTGTGGAGGATGGACTGGGCAAAAGAGAATCCAGATAGAGATTTGTTGTTGTTTAGTTGTTCTTCAGTCTTGTTTGACTCTTTGTGACCCCCAAATAAACCAACCAGCTGATTATTATAATAATCTGGGCTTGAGATGATAAGGGGGTATAGGAGGGTGGTAGTCGTGTCAGGGGAGAGAAGATGGCACGTATGAGAAATGGTACAGAGGTAAAACCAACTAGCCTTGGCAATAGATTGGATATGTGTGGTGAGTAAGTCTGGGGGACTGGGGGGATCATGATGTCCTTGGTAGCCGTAAAGAAGTTAGGAAGAGGGGGAGGTTTGTTGGGGGAAAGATAATGAGTCCTGGAAACTTAAGTGTTGGAAGTGACCTTAGCGACGGTAGAGCTGAACCCCCTACTCTCATGCAGGAATTTGCTACCACCCTCAGTAGCAACTGGCACTTGTCCCTAAAAAATGATCCAGTCTCTGTTTAAACTCTTCACCACCTAATAGAAATACCTTAGATTAATAATTGTAATAACAGGGCTAGAATTTATATAGCTCTTTAGGGTTTGTAAAACAAAATTATAAATTTCTCATTTTATGTTCACAAAACTTGGGAAGTTGGATGCTACTATCATCCTTGTTTTACAGATGATGAAACTAGGATAAACAGAAGTTAAAGGATATGCCCAGGGTCACACAGCTAATAAGTAGGTGAAGTGTGATTTGAACTTGGGTCTTTCTTACTCCAGGTCCAGGAGGGTTGGCATTCATCCAGGTCAGCCAACCTATGCTTCTGCATCTTGTTCCTAAAGACCAAAAGCCTCGTTCCATACCTTATCAGAAGGTGGAAAGTTGAGTAAGGGTTTTTAATGAGTTTATCAATGGAGCAGAAATACATTTTGGCATGAACTTCTTGTGTGTGGGGACTGTCTTTTACTTTTCTGTCTGTCCTCAGGGCTTAGCAACATACCTGATACATAGTAGGGGCTTAATAAATGCTTTTTGACTGCCTGCCAGGTCTTACTAAACTGGAGAGGTAGTTCATTCAAACTGTAGTTTGAATTTGGACAGGTTCATCACCAAGTTGATAGTAGTACGGTGATTAATGCATTTTCAGTCATTATGAGGGTCACCAACTAACAAAGGCTATCTATCTGTGAAGATTCCAGCCTATCAGGGTGGAATGTAATCCTGGATCTTTTGAAGCGTTGAAATGATTTTGCATAACTAATTACTGGCAGATGCAGGATTTGAACCTGGGTCTTCTGACTTCTAATCCAGCCTTCAATACCATACATCCTCCCTTTGTGATCATTCATGAAAGGCTGATGAAGTCTCCCTTCCCTGACAATACTTGATGGTGTAGAAGTAGCACTTGACTACAAGTCAGAACTAGTTTTTTTGCTTTGTCCCAATTCTGCCCCCTACTTCTTGCCCTGGGATATTGAACTAGACTTGAACTAACTGTGTGATTTGGGGCATTTTGAGGTCACCTCTCTGGACATTTCCTTGTTTATTAAGCAAGAGAATTGAACTAGTTGGTTTTCATCATTTGACTTGTCATGATAAGAACTCATAAGTAAGACCTTATTTCTACCAAATCTACAATTCTGTGGTTATCAGACCTCTTCTCTCCCTCTTCCTCTTTAAAAAAAAAATCATCATATTCTTCTTTGCAGAACTTCCAAATCCATTCCCTTTCAGGAAAAATGAAATGGAGGCTGATGCCTGATGGATATATAACAGTTTCAAAAACCATTCTGAAGTGCTTTCTTTTTCCCAGACAGCTAGGTGGCTCTCCCTTCCCTTCCCTTCTGTACTTCTGGTCCTGCCTCCTCCCCATTAGAGGGTCTGCCCTTAACTAGCTGTCACAATAGCTGTTTACCTACTTTCTATAAAATAATAATTAGATAAATAATTCCCAATATGCATTTTCAGGTACAATGACACAGTAAAAAAAAAGTAAGGTTTGAAATAAAGAGATCTGAGTTCAAATCCAGAGTTTAACATTTATTAGCTGTATGACTGAGGGCAAGTCACTTTATGAAACTCAGTTTCCTCTTTGGTAAAATGAGAGCATTAATGCCTGCACAAGGTTATTATGAGGAAAATGCTTTGTGAACTTTAAAAGTAGCATCTAAACTTGAGAAATTATTAATTCCCATGCTTATTCTATTATTTTCAAAAGATTCTCCTGCTTTTGAAACTATAAATATGTTGAAATTGAGGGACCCCTCCCAGCCTATGTTCACAAATAATTCACTAATTTAATTATTGTTAATTTACTTAATATTATTTTAATATTGTTGCACTGGGTTTCCTCCCCTCCCCCACCTCCAAATTTACTACTGCACAGAACACACACCCCACCTCCTCTTTGTCTCTCTTTTGGCCACAAGATGACAGTATCCTCACACAAACAATTTCACCCACTAACAAAGCCCTTGAAAGCTAATTGCCCAGTTACTCATCAGGATAATGTAAAATATATTACTGTATCCTATTAATAATAATAGCCCCCCACATATACAGTGCTGGAAGCTTTACAAACTACCCTACCCAAGGGTTGATTTGGGGCATTTTTATTAATAATTTATTAATAATTATTTATTTATTATTCATTCATTTATTTATTAATAATTTATTAATAATTAATAATTTTTATTAATTTCCATATTAATACCTTGATTTTATAGATGAGGATACAGAGACAAGTTAAGTGACTTGGCCTTGGGATATTCAACTAGTAAATATTTAAGACTAGATTTGAACTCAGGTCATCTGTTTACTCTGTCACCTGCCCTCTCTTGCTGAATGAGCAAATTTTTCTTTTAAAATCAGATTTGAGATTCTATTGGTAGATGGAACTTCCCATATGGAAACTCCCATTTTCCAATACAGATTAGCAACCCCTCTGTAATTTATAATCTTAAAGAATCGCCTGAGGCCACTGAGAGGTTGAATAATTTATTCAGAATCATACAGTCGATATGAGTCAAAGGTGGGAGTTGTTTCTAGCCTTTTTTAATCCAGATCCTTGGAACTGTATCTGATTCTCCTTTTCTCCCCCCAGATTTAATTATTTATTTTTACTTGACCACATTAGCTTTTATGAGATTTTGAGTTCTAAATTTCTGCCCCTCCCTCCACTCTCCCCTCCCCAAAGACAGCATGCAATCTGATATAGGCTATCCCTGTATGATCAAATTAAACACATTTCCACATTAGTCATGGTGTGAAAGAAGACTCTGATTCTCCTTTTAAACGAACTCCTTAGAGCATGACCAGGTCTCTCAGGCAAGGCATTTGGTTGATGCTAGGGAGGTAGACAGAAAGGCTCTCTGTTCACACCTGTTCTAATTGAAGGATTCGAGCAAGCAGTGCTCTAACCAACAAAAGCAAGTGCTTTTAAGTGACTGGGATAATCACTGGAGCCCTACCCTTCCTTTCTGTACCAAGTTAGAATGAGTTGAAGGAACAGAATATGTTTAGCCTGGAGAAGCGATTTTAAGGGGGCCTAATAGCTGTCTCTAAGGGATATTGTAAAGAAGACGGAATATTAGATTTGTTCTCCTTTGGTCCCAGGAGAAAGATTGAAAGTTGCAAAAGAGGTCAATTTAGACTGGATATCAGGGGGAAAACTCCCTAATAACTAGAATTCTCCAAAAGTGGAGTGGAATATCTTAGGAGAAGGTTCCCCTTCACTTGAAATTTTCAAGCACAAGCTAGATAACCATTTGCCCCATATATGATTTTTGTTCAATCATTTTAGTCATGTCTGACTCTTCATGACCTCTTTTGGGGTTTTCTTGGCAGAGATTCTAGAGTGGTTTGCTATTTCCTTCTCCAGCTTGTTTGACAGATGAGGAAACTGGGGCAAACAGGGTTAAGTGGCTTGCCCAGGGTCACACAGCTAGTAAGCGTCTGAGGCTGGATTTGAACTCAGGTCTTTCTGACTCCGGGCCTGGCACTTTATCTATTGCCCCATGTAGCTGTGATAGACAGAATTTTTTTTCTCGTACAGGTTGGACTCCATCGTCTCTGAGGCCCTTTCTGAATCTGAGATTTTTAGAGGGGGCATATAACCTTGAAGAGTTTGAATACTCTGTTCTCAAAATGAAATAAAATGTAAAACAAATAGCTTTCAATAAAACGAATGTGTAGTGAGGGACATCTGAGCTCAAATTTGACCTCAGATTCTTACTAGCTATGTAACTTTGGGTAAGTTACTTAACCTTTGCCTCGTCCACATCTATAAAGTGGGAATAATAAGAACACTTACCTCCCAGGCTTGTTGTGGGGGTCAAATGAGATAATAATTGTGAAATGTTCTCTCTCTCTCTCTAATTAACCTCTGGCCTTTTGGTGGTTGAGGCAAAAATCATTGCGCTCGAAATAGAAAATAAAATTATCGCGTCTCTGGGTGCAGCGTCCAGTGCAGTGCCTGACATATAGTAAGCGCTACATAAATGTTAACTATTATTATTATTACTATTGCTGCTGCTATCAATTTATTTATCCAATTTGATTAAGCAAGATACAATAACACCTAATTTTTTTTTCTGATTTATTAGTCCTGAAATTTCCATGTGAACCCATCTGGAGCTTGATAACCATTTCTTCACTTTTCTCACCCAAGGCACTTCTCCAAGAGGTCTGCTCAAACAAGCCAGCCTCCCTGTGATTGAAAACCGAGTGTGTAATCGCTATGAGTATTTAAATGGGAGAGTGAAATCTACTGAACTTTGTGCTGGTCATTTAGTTGGCGGTGTGGATAGCTGCCAGGTAAGAAAAGGCTAGTGGGTGCCGATCTGAGACTACACTAGGGTTTGACATGCTGTGACGTCTTACTCTGGTTCCCATGTTGGGCAGTTCAAGGAGAAACACCCCATAATTTTGTACAGCCAAAACAACCGGATAGAATCTGACACCATACAGACATGCTTTATAAGCAAGGAATGGCCATAGGTAAAGGCGAAACAGGTAGCCACCAGCAGGATGTTGTTTGAGGAGAGCTCAAAAGTTTTGCTCCAAATAGATGTCCCACCCATCTGATGTTTCACCTGCAGTTATTAATGTGTTAAACCCAATGATAGAGGCCATTTTCTCCATAAGTGCATGGCAGAAAAGGTTCCCTGGGAGTAGGTTCTTTAGATCTCTTCCACAGGAAGAGAGGATCAGATTAGCTGGTTGAACCTCAGACCTGGAAAGAATGAAGTTCAGAAAAGCTCTCAAGGGTGGAGAACCTGTGGCCTCAAGGCTATGTGTGGCCCTCTAGGTCCTCAAGTGTAGCTCTTTGACTGAATCCAAACTTCACAGAACAAATTCCCTCAATAAAAGGATTTGTTCTTTAAAACTTGGACTCAGTCAAAAGGCCTCACCTGGGGACCTAGAAGGCCATATGTGGCCTCAAGCTTGCAGGTTCCCCACCCCTGGTAGGAAGGACAGGCCTAGCAGAGATGCACCCCATCTAAGCCAGTAGGAAGCAGAAGACTTTGGCAGGCCTGGTGGGGAAGTATCTTAGGAAAGAAGAGATAGGATGCAGGCTGAAGTCAGACTTTACCAAGGTCATGCCTTTGTCTAGGCCTGACCTTATCTAACAGAAGAACCGAGAAAGAAATGATGAATTTTTAATGATAGTTCCTACAGTTTCTTCACTTTAAGTAAAACATCCAAACCGATAGTTTCATTGAGTCTACAAGCAGAGTATTCAGCACCAAACGTTGTGCTAGGAACATAGCCCTCTTCCAGTAAATTACTGTTTGACAAAATATTTCTTCACTGAAAAAAGGGACGTTTTAAAAACATGCAAGAAAGAGATTCTAAAAACAAAAATATAGACAATAATTTCTCATGGAAGTGTGAGTCATTCTACTAAAAGGTGGCACAGTGTCTATGATTCAGTCATCACATAATCACTGATTGCTGCATTTTTCTCCACACAGGGTGATAGTGGAGGACCTCTGATTTGTTTTGAGAATGACAAATATGTTTTACAAGGTGTCACTTCGTGGGGTCTTGGCTGTGCCCGGCCCAATAAACCTGGTGTTTATGTTCGAGTATCAAAGTATATTCCTTGGATTGAAGAAGTAATGAAAAATAATTAATTGGATAGAAGAAATTGTGAAGAACTGACTCTTTATGGTAATCAGCACACAGGTAGATGATGTGCTCAGAAGTAATTTACAGTAATTGAACTAAGACTCTGGGTGTTATCATTGGCTGTGAGTGATACCATCCCAACGGTTATTGGGGATTTTTTTGTGCACCAGATTTCCGTCTTATTGACTGTCTGATTCTGTATTAATAGAGACTCAGCTGCGACATTTATTAAAAAAAAATAAATTCTCTACTTCCCTTGGCTTTTGTCAATTTTTTTTTATCCTTGAATGCTAGAACAAAAAATGTAAGAAATAAAAGCTGAGTTTAAATGTTTACACTTCCTTGTCCATCTGTGTAAAAGTACTTTTCTCTAGCTCAAGGTCAGGATCACTTATTTACCTGGCTACACTAACCATATGGTGTTGAAGTTAACTAACTTAAGTGAGGAAGATCTGCTTCTCAGGAGTTGTATAGTGGAGAATGAGGAACCAGGCTATAAAAATTATTGAAAAAGGGATGAGATGTCCCAATGGTTCACCTACCTCCCTGCCATTGCCAATGTGGGACAGCTTGGTGGCACAGTGGTTGGAGCACCAGGCTAGGAGTCAGGAAGAACCAATTTCAAATCCAGCCTCAGACATTTACTAACTGTGTGACCCTGGGCAAATTACTTAACCCTGTTTGCCTCAGTTTCCTCATCTGTCAAATGAACTGGAGAAGGAAATAGAAAACCGCTCCAGTACCTTTGCCAAGAAAACTCCCCCAAAATGAGGTCACGAAGAGTCAGACACGACTGAAATGACTGAACCACTTGCCAACAGAGGCCCGCTTGACGCATATACTTAATGTCATTACTTTTGGCACCGAGAGGTTTTTAAAAAGCAGCAGCGTGCATGCAGAGTTATGACAAGAAGCCCTATTCTTAGAAATGATATCTGTCAGTAACTACTTTCCTTTACCCAAGCACAGGAACACTGAACTTAGTGTTATCTGTCTATAGTGAGGTGAACTGGGCAAGGGAAATGTAATTCGATATTGAGCTAAGTGTCTGAATGTTATCCTGGGTCAGAGTAGAGTCTAGGAAGCCTGCCAAAATCGTTAGGAGCAACAACATGTGAATAGTTATGGTTCTCCAGTTATTTTCGAGTAAGATTGTTTGCTTCTTTTAAAAAAAATGCTATGCTTAATATCACTCTATTAAGGTGGCTGTAGAAAGTGGAATAAACCCTAATGCTAAATTTTCAGTTTTTGATTAATGTGTCAGGTAATTTGTGTTTTTGCTTTAAATATTCATCACATTTTTCCCTACCCCAAAGAAACAGGACTTCTTGCTTGTTCCTTGTCTCCACCACACCACCCCATTACTTCTACCAAAACTGTGTTTTAATATTCTTCTACTTAAACTATCTTACTAGAAAGCATTACTTCCTTTTTCCACTTGGTTAGCAAGCATGAAGGACAGCAAGGTGGTACAGTGGATAGAGTGCTGGGCCTAGAGTCAGGAAGATGAGTCTTCCTGAGTCCAAATATGGTCCGAGACACTTACTAGGTGAGTGACCCCGTTTGCCTCAGTTTTCCTCATCTGTCAAATGAGCTGGAGAAGGAAATGGCAAGCCACTCCAGTATCTTTGCCAAGAAAACCCCAAATGGGGTCAGGAAGAGTCGGACATGACTAAAATGACCAAACAGCAACAAAGCAAGCATGAATGTACCAGACAGAATAGTGATGGAGACATTTGAAAGTTTATTCTTTCAGGTTGGGAGTAGTTTTCCACTTATGCTATATGTATTTCATAGATATTACAGAATATCAAAGTCTTTGAGAGATTAAAGTTTCAGGTCACTTAAAACTTCTAACGGAGAACCACGAGTTCGTGTAAATATATTAACAAAAGGATTTACACAAGAGAAGTGATAGAAAAAGGTCTCAGTAAAGATGTATGAAAAAGGGGTGATGGGCCAGTAATGTGGAAAGAGGTAGGGTTAACCAAAGGACTCCTCGTGTGTCCCACTAGTATCCAAACAGTATCAACAGATGTAGAGAAGGCCAACAGTACCTTGGGTGCATCCATGCTCTTTGAGTGATTTATGGGTAGGTCATTCAACCTATCTCATTTTTTTTCACTACAAAATTAAAGGGTTGAATTAGGCAGTATTGACGATCCCATCTAGCTGCAAAATTATGTGATTCTGTAGGTGTTGTGACTCATTTTGTGAAAAGTCTTGGAACTGCACAATGCTACCACTGGGAAGGGACTTAAGAGGTCATTGAGTCTGATCACTGAATTTCCCATGTGTACATGCTGATGCTTTGAGAGATTAAGCAACTTGTCCAAAGTCATACAGTTTGTTAATACCAGAAGCATTACAGCTCTTTAATTGTTAAATTTAAACCTCACACACCAAGCAACATCATGCCAGACATCTACCACTTTGAACTTTATCTACAATCAAGCCTCGATGCTCTGTTTAGCCTTCTGAATAAGAATATAAACCAAATAGGGGGTGATGGCATATATTTCTTTATGCTTTAATTTTTGTAAGTTACTTTCTCCATATATCTTAAAATTTTTGAGATGAGGAAACCAAGGTTAAAAGGTTGTGCTTTGACCAAGGTCACACAAGGAGTAAGAGGAAGAGTAGGATTTGGATCCATATATTAAGGCTGTGGTGGTCCTTCCACTATGCCAGTCACCTCCTGGGGACAGTAGTAAGCTGGCCAATGACCAGAGACACTCTGCTGAAAAAATCCTGAGAGATACAAATATTCCAAATGAGACAAACAGTAGAATTGTGAATTAAGCTCATTATCGAAACGCCTTAGAAAGTAAGAGGAATCCAAAAGCTTAGAACCAAAAGGTTTTAAGAAAAGGCTTTTATCTTATTTTCCTTATCTCTAGACAAGGACATGTTTATTACTGACCAGAAGCTGAAAGGGAAAAATATTTTGACGTGTGGGGAAAATGATCATACTAATTTGCTTTGTGAATTTTTCTTAAAGCTGAGAAAAGAGGAGAGAATCATTATTAATTTTTTTCTGCCAATTTAACATTTTTTATTGTTACTGGAGGTAAAATAGCTTAAAGATACAGGGTGATATTAAAAACACTAAAGTGTTCTTAAAGCTAGTGCTCTTAAGGGAAAAAAAGGCAACAGCAATACAACTATGAATTAGTGAAGCCATTAAAATCCAAAGCAAATTGTTTGACATATTTTATAAAATGAACATTTAACATTAAATCAATTGTGATATAAGGATTTAAAGCTTATATTGTGATTAGCACACATATTGTGTACACATATACATCTATATATGCATACTCTAATAGAAATTCTAACATTGTCTAGATCTCATGCCCTTTAAGTGTCCCTCTATCTCATCCCAGAAACATAATATTAAAAATACCGTATAAGGTACATACTCAACCTGAAAAGATAATATACAGAGTAGCATACCAAAAAACCCTGACGACATTCAAAGATATTTTGTGATGTCTATGAGCACTTGCAAAACTGGATGCTAATTAGTTTAAGCATGACTGTATGTACTCTTCGTTTTGCATTAAGCATTGGCCCAGTCCTTGGATAAGCAAGAATTGGAAGAAGTGAATAAGAAATCTCTGTGTCTTATTAAATACAGATATCATCAAGAAACAAACCTAACAAATACAATGCAAACCACTTTAGCCTTTGAAAATGCAGAGAACTATGAACTCATCTGTAGTGAGGGCCATTTTCTCCTCCACAGTTCCTTCTCATTGAACTAAAGATCTGGCTTTAGGTGCTCACAGCAGGAAAAAAAATAATAATCTTTTTGGATAATCTCAGGGTTAATCTTGAGTAATAAGTAATCTAGCCAAAATCTCAACCTATATTACAAATGGATCTTTGTAATTGGCACAGCACAGAAATCAAGCTAAGATTTATAGAAACTGACAGGATAGAAAGGGAAAATCAAATTGGTGAATGCTATATCCCAAGTGCTCAAGATGACAAGAGATGGTAAAGGCTCAGTACGGTGTTGTCCAACATATTTGGATTCCAATATCAGCGTTCCCAAATCTTGGCCCTTTCATTGTTCGTCCAGATTTTGATGAAGTCGTCCCCATATTTTTTTCTTGTTGAATTGACCTGGATTACTGCTGCTCAAGTCACCAACACCATTCTTAAATTCTGCTTGTTTGCATTTCCTGACTTGCTGGAGGAATCCCCATCAGAATGAGGCAGGCATGTTTTGTCATTCATCATGGAGCTTTTTCCCTCCTTGCATCACAAGTGAACAACTCCAATAGAAAGAACATTTCTTGGCTCCATGAAAGCTGCTGAATGAAGTGGCTCTTTACCGATAGGGCCACATGTCCAATTCTCCCAAAAAGAAATGCCTATTCTTTCCAATATTATACAAAAATACACTGTATATTTTAAAAGTCTATATATCATACTTGATATACAATATATATATAGTACAGAGACCTTGCTCATATTAAAATGCAGTTGAAAATGAAATACATATCCTTGCAAGTTGTGTTTTACTGATTTCAAAGGAATATCTCATAGGAACCAGGTTCCTGGGGTGCAACCTCACACCAAATACCTTCTTTAGTCTTTGGCAAGGACTCAAGTATGAATGGTTGTTACTTGACTTTTCTTCTTCTTGCCTCTTTTGTAGAGATGTGGGCTAGCAAAACACAGAAGAAAAAAGAAATTCCATATTCAAAAGTCACTTAATGAATTAGAGGAAAGGGAAAATACATTTCAGAAACATATTAGTCAATATGGAATTATTTTGGGTCATGGCCACATGCTGATTGACAGTGCAGCGTATTGTCTTTATTTGTTTTCCACCGAGAAAGAGATAGTTCGAAAATGGAGCTGTCTGTGGCTTCAAAAAAGTCATCAGATGTGAGACAGCAGTATTGGTAACATGAAAAAGTAATTAGGTGAAAAGATGATTTTAATAATTTGAGGGACAAGTAATTTGTTTTCAGAGTATTTAGGAAGGGAATTGATAAGCTAATGTTCATTGAAGGGAAGGTGACCAGGATTTTGAAAGGGACTAGAAATCATCTCATATATGGGCTGGTTGAAGGACCTCAGGCTATTTAGGCTAGGGAAGCGAAGATCTATGGGTGTGATACATGCCTTGATATGGGGAAAAGATTTGAATTATTCTGCCTAGCCATGGAGGCAGAACTAGCAGCAATGGATAGAAATTGCAAAAAGCCAGAGTTTTCCCCTTACAGTAAAGGGAAAAAACCAAACTTGTTAACAATTACAGATATCACAAAATGTAATGGGCTGCTCTGGAAAGTAGAAGGTCCTCCATAACTGAAGATCTTCAAGGAGAGGCTTGATGACCATTTCCTGGAGCTGTAACTCCTGTCCAGGTACAGTTTGAAGTGAGGGCTTCTAAAAGTGTCCTTGTACTCAGTGCTGCTTTCTAAATGGCTTATAATAAAAACGATAGCATCTCACATTTACATGATGCTTTAAGGTTTACAAAGTACTTTATATGCATTCTTTTGTGTGTGTGTGTGTGTGTGAGGTGATGGCTTTGCCTTGAATACATCCCAGAGTTGGCTTCTTGTGAGAGCCCTGCATTTTACTTATTGGTTTTATCTTCCAAAATAATGTTATGCAAATAGAATGAAAATGTGGGGTTCTTACTGAGGAAGAGAAAGAATTTATTTCATATAGGCTGATAAACTAAAATAAGGAGGTAGATTCTGATTTTTAAAAGTTTCTAGTTTTAAAGAGTATTTACTATTTTAATATTGAGAGATAAAATATGAACAAAAAAATAAAAAAAAACATAATTCAAAGTCATATGGTGTGGAGCAAAACAATAATAGGTATCTAGGAAATGATGGTGCTGATTATATTTCTCATTATGCTTCTTTTACTTACAAAGTAAAAGATGTACCATCGACAGCTGATTTTGCCTAGGTCTTTGTGTTCGTTATTGCTGATATGCAAACTCCCGGAGATCCAGGCTTTTAATTTCCATGAATATTAAGAATGCTTATATGCACAGAAGATACTTATTATGTCAATCATGATGATACAATACCTGGCAAGTTTTTCTACATCCTCCACTGTCTCAGGTAAGGCAATCCCCTTCGTTTCAGGTAAGAGCATGACAAGACCTCCACAGACTGATGCAAGAATACCTAGGGAACAGTAATCAAAAGCATTATAGTACCAGGATTGGATATGTTTGACTTAATCTTCAGTTCTCAAAAATGGTGGGTTTTTGGAAAGAAGCAGCAAAATTTACAAATAACTTAAATAACCAAAATTTTCCCATAGGCCTGTTCTCCATGTAAATTACAAGACTAATAATTAAATAAAAGATTGTATTTATACAAGGACATAGAATTCAAAGTATATTACATTCTCTTATTTGATTCTCAAAAGTTATTGTTATTCTTTTCATCTACATGTTTCAGGTACTTTTAAGCACATCTCAGAGTCCTTTGATGCCCCCATTGACTAGGGCTTTATTTTGGTATTCCTACGGTCTCATTATAAAAGGATGTAAAATCTTCCACTGATGAATATTTTGTTCTGGAACTGATGTCTCCTTAACAAGGTATGATATTCCATTGACAAAAGTCACCTTGCCAATACTACATACCTGGGCTACACCTTTGGACTTGGTGTCTAAGTGCCACATTAGAGAAAAAAGGAACATGGAGAGAAGGAACTAGTGCTTAGATACAGAGGCCCTCCTGAGAAAAAAGGATTTGGGTGAGTGTTCTTTAGGGTTTCCCGTTGGGTTAGAACCTGTCCTATATTTGGTGTTTTGTTAGCTTTGGGGCTTTTTTGGGTAGAAACAGACTATGAGCTAACGTCTGATATTTCCAGGGGAAACCATGGGTAGAGTCACAAATGTGATCTGTATGATAACATCCAAGATTGAATCTGGTCCAAACCAGATTTCTCTAAACCTATTAGGTTTTTGGTTCTGAACCAAAAAATTACATGTAGGTTAAGAAACTGAGGTTCAGTGAAATTAACTTGACTGAGATCACACCACTAATACATAGCAACATCTGTCTGGAATCAAACTTAGGTGTTCTGATATGAAATCCAAGATTGTTTCCACAATAATAAGCTGCCTAGTTTATCCTGGATTGTTATCAGTGGTATCCTCCTTTTCACCTTAGCTCCAGAGTTAACATGGACCTTTGGTAAGAAAATAAAATGGTTAGAAGGAATCTTTTATGGAATTCTTGACTTGAGTTCAGATGCCCTGTTGAACACCTAAGATTATTTTTGTGAATATTTTTATTAGACAGGAGTTTGGCCTGGATTACCTCTGGGTACTTATTGATGCTCAGATTTCTATCACATTCTTCAACAATGGGTTTGTGAGATTGAGTGAAACTAAAACAGGTTACATATATGACTATGGTTAAGTGCTTAATTTCTTTTTTGGCTCACTGTATTTATCAGCAAACTAAATAAATAAAGAGATAATTATAGTGGAACTCCATAAAACAGAACTCATTTTTACAAAGATTGTTTTATATCCTCAAGATCAAAACACATCTTAAGCAGACACAAATCTGATATGATATAGATGTATCCTATAAAGAGGCCTCAGCTGGAAATATACATCAGGCAGCTGGAAAGAGTGGCTAATTAGAATTTGGGAGAGAGGTTAGAGCAGAAGACAAAGACCTGGGAGTCATCTGCATAGAAGCAATAGCTCAAGTTATGCTGATGGATAAATTACTAAGGGAAAGAAGATAGAGAAAGGGATTGAGAATAGAACTTGGGGAGGTGCGCTTACATTTGAAAGCTAGAAGGAGACAATGGGTTAAAGAGAAAGAGGAGTTATCACAAACAATCAGAATAGTAGGACTCAGGAAGGAAGGGACGGTCAGCAACGTCAAATGCTGCAGAGATTTCAATAAGGATTGAGAAAATTCCATAGCACCTGGTGATTGGGGGATAATTTCTGGTCTTTGAGAGAGAAGTTTCAGTCATCATGGTGAAAGATAGTGATATGTTACTTTTGGATCAGGCTTTACCGTATTTACTTTCACATATTTCTCTCAAATCAGACACAAGATCAAGGATTGGATATGACAAATGGAGACAGCAAGTGCCTGATTTTCATTTTTCTAAGAGTTTTATTATGAACTTGATAAGCATCAGGAAACATGAACATGTCCATATAAAAAGAACAGAGGGAGTTGTACATGAAACTAAGATTTTCTATTTCATGTAGTTTTGCTTTAAAATATATAGATGGATTTTTACACTTTTTATTCAAATCTTCTTGTACAAAATGACTAATATGTAAACGTTTTACACGATTGTATATGTATAACCTATATCAGATTGCTTACAGTTTCAGCGAGGGAGGAGGGGGAAAAGGGAGGGAAAGATAGGATTTGGAACTCAAAACTTTTTAAAAAAAATGCTTAAAAATTGTTTCAATATGTAATTGGGGAAAAATAATTTTTTTTAAAGAGGTGTCAGTTCTGTTCTCCAATACCAGCATTTTATAGGACTTCCACTTTGGTTTTGCCTCAGAAATCTTTTAAAGATAAGTAATTAACAAATAAGAGACAGAATCTTGTAGGAGAACTTTATTTATAGGCCAGAAGTTTACTGTGTTATAGCTGACTCCTCAAAAATAGAATAATCAAAGGGAGAAGATTAAATGTACCCCACCAATGACAAATCTAAGAATTAATCTAGAGTTCTATTAATAATACTAGCTGACATTTAAATGGCACTTTGAGGCTTGCAAAGCATTTTACATATTGTCTAATTCAATCCTCCATGAGGTAGGAAGTACAGCTATTTTTCTCGTGGAAACTGAAACTTGGAAAGGTTAAAGGGTTTGACCTTGGTCACTCAAGTTGAAAATGTTAGAGGCAAAATTTGAACACAGATCCCCATGAGTCCAAATTCAATACTCAGGTTAACTCTCCAGTGAAAACAACCATATTTAAAAGAGACATGTTAAATTCTTACCAAAAATGATAAGAGGTAGTTCTAGCCAGATGGCTGATAGCCGGAACAGCAAGAATGGAGCTACAATACCACCAAAATCACACAAACCTGAACACAATGAAACACCAAAGTTTCTGCAAAGGAAAAAAAATACATTTTTTCTTTAATGATCAAGGCATTGGCAAAATCAAGAAAATGAAAAGTGCATGGTATTGGTAATAAAAACCAAAGAACTAATTTATATTCACAGAGTACTTTACAATTTGAAATATATTTTCATACTAATTAATCTAGTTTTATCCTGTGTGACAAGGCAAGTATTAGCTTCCAACTTTTATAGATAAGGTAACTGAAGTCAAGAAAGGTCAAAAGACAACCGAAAATAATCCTTCTAATTAGCGTCACAGAATAGAAGTCAGGTGCTTGCAGTGGGGGCCTTCTGTTAGATCCTCCAACATGCTCACGGCTGTATCTCTTCTATTTCTTATTGTACTTATATTCTACTCTTCAGTGAAAAGCATACATTTTTCCCACTGGCATTATACTATTCTCACATTTTACTCCCTTCATATTGTAGAGTTTTAGCTTTCTTAAAAACTATAGCATACTTTTATTTTGGGTTACACATGATAATTCCCTTTCTAAATAAGCTAAATAATATGCTCATACAATTTCGTTGTTGTTTTTGTTGTTATCGTTCAGTTGTTTCAATTGTGTCTGACTCTTTGTGACCCCACTTGGGGTTTTCCTGGAAAAGATACTGGTTTGCCATTTTCTTCTCCAGCTCATTTTATAGATGAGGAAACTGAGGCAAACAGGGTTAAGTGACTTGCTCAGGGTCACAAAGCTAGTAAGTATCTGAGGCTGCATTCGAACTCAGGGAGATGAGTCTTCTTGACTCCAGGCCAGGAGCTTTATCTACTATACCACAATACACACACACACACACACACACACACACACACACACACACACACATCTATGTACACATACACCCATACCCACAGATATAAAAGAGGACTGGATTTGCTATCTGGGGACCTGCATTTGAATCCTGACTCTTTTTACTATGTGTCTGACTGTGAGAAAGTCATTTAAACTTCTGGGGACTTCATATATGACATGAGGGGCTTGAACTAGATGATTTATGACTTCTGTTCTAGGGGACACACACACACACACACACTTTAATGTATTAGAAATAAAACTGGGCTGGGAAATTGTAGAACTAGAGAAGTAACAGTGTTTAATAACTGATTTAGGAAAGTTATTGTTTCATCTTTATAGATTTGGCCCAATGTTCTACTCTTATCAAGAAATCATGGCTTGTTGGTTAAATTTGTATAATGCAATTTTAAAACATATACCATAACAACATAAAACATACATCACTCTGGTTAACAAGTGAGGTGACAACAACCTTATGCAAAACATGTGAAATTTAAAAGCCGTGCTAATGCAATAAATTTTTGAAAACTTAAAGATAACATTTGGTAGCAAAAAATGCAAGTATAAAACTTCATTCTCATATCTTGGGGTATAAGTACAATATGGAGAAGGTATGGTTAGGTAGTTTATCAGAAAGAGATCTGGATGCTAGCTTAATATCAGTTAATAGTGTGACAGCAGCAAAAAAAAAAAAAGTTAAGGTGATCTTGGGCTGCCCTCAGAGGCAAAACTTCTAGGAGCAAGGAGGTAATAATCACACTGTATTCTGCCCTAGTAAGACCATATAACTGGATAACTGTATTCAGTTCTCTGCACCAAAGTTCTGGTTCAAATGCCTCTCTTTTATTCAACATCTGTCTTTTTTCATTGATGGTTAGGCTCAGGTTTGCAGGGCATATCACTATGAGTTACATCTTGAGCTCCTTTGATTTTCAGAACAGATTCTATTTCCTTCTGCTATTTCCGTTGGGAGCAAAGCATAGTCTTGTGTTATTCACATTTCTTTCTGTTTATACTTGACAGACTTTTTCTTGGTTGCTTGTAGTATTTGTGGTTTGTCTTAGAATTGTTACACATAAACAGTATATGTTTTAGAGCAGGGGTGGGGAATCTGCAGCCTCGAGGCCACATATGTCCTTCTAGGTCCTTAGATGTGGCCTTTTGACTGAGTCCAAGCTTTACAAAACAAATCCTTTTATTAAGGGGATTTGTTTGGTGAAGTTTGGATTCAGTCAAAGGGCTATACTTGAGGACCTAGAGGGCCACATATGTGGCCTTGAGGCCACAGGTTCCCCACCCCTGTTTTAGAGTTTGCAGGATAGGATTTTTCTGGTGGGGACCTGTAGATTCTTTTAATTGGCACTTTTTGTTTTCTGTATTCAGAAGTTCTGGGCAGTTTTCTTGCATTATAATGGTCAGGTTATTTGACTTCTTATGTTCTTGTCAAAGATTTATAACCTTAATTCTTTTTATGCATTCTGTCTTCAAGATCAATTTGTTTTGCTTTTACAGAAATCATAAATTCTTTTAATATTATTCTTTTTTAATTTTTCTTCTTTCAGATTGTTCTTCATGTCCATGTATGTGTATTCTCAACTAGTTATCTTCTCTTTATTTTTTTTGGAGAGATGTAGCACCATGAATCAAATTTTTCTGTTTTGCCAATTATTTCCACCATACAGGCTATACAGTTTCTCACACTTCTTCTTTCTTGAATCATTCAGGAACATCATGCTATGGTTCTATGATCTCTTGGGAATTCACAGGATCTTCTTCTTTAATAGGTGCTGATTCATTATTCTTTGTCTTGCAATATTTATTCAGAGATGTTTGAACTCATTTAGGTGTCCTGGAATCCATCTTCTCTTTTGTTATTAATATTATCTCTGTTGATTTATCTGCTTGTTTTCTAGATTTTTATCTGAGTTTTCTTCTTCCTTAGATCTTTGGAAATTTCATTTTTGCCCCTTACATTTCCTTGTTTCTCATTTTCTGACTCTTTCCACTTTTATGCCCAATCTCCTGAGGGTTAGACTTTAGCATCCTCCCAGGCTGAGGAATTCACTTTTTATCAATGTCAGTCCCTGAGCTAAGTGGCTTTAAGGGAACAGAAGTGGATTCTTGGATTTCAGACCCCTTCCTTCTGGTCTGGTACAATCCCATACATAGGCAGGCACCTTGCCACAATTCCTTCTCTTCTTCCTTCTCTGGTTCTGGTTGAGCACTGTTGCAAAACAGCGTGCTTATTATGCCCCAGATAGAGCGCCACTTAGGGGAACTAAGGAGGGCAATCAGAATGGTGAAAAGTTACGGCAAGTCAAGGGTTGGTTGAAGGAAATAAGGATGTTCAGCCTGAAGAAAAGAAAACTTGTAGAACCTGATTAACTGTCTGCAAATATCTGAAAAATTGTCATTTTGAAGAGGGATTAGATTTATGCTGTTTAACCTCAGAAGGAAGACGGTAGAGCAAAAGGTAGAAGATCCAAAGAGCAACATTAGGTTTAATGGAAGGAAAAGCTTCCTGACAATTAGAGCTGTCCAAAACAGGAAGGGACCACATCAGTAGGCAATGACTTCCCCCTCACTGGAGATCTTCAAGCACAGGCTAAATGACCACTCATTAGGTATATTGTACTAAGGATTTGCTTTTGATACAGATTGGATTAAATGGAAGCAGGAGGTCTTTGCCAACCCTAAAATTCTGCAATTAACTGAATCTATCAGTATGATGGTAGCAAAGACTATGAGCACTGCTAAGAATGGAACACTCTTTTTTCCTGTTGTTCACTGCCCTGCTCAATATGAGGGACTGTGCTTTGTGTTATCAGGATGCTATTATTAGCTCACTGCAAGCAAGGCATGAGCACTGAAAATTTTACAGCAGCAGCAGACTTGCACTGATCCATAAATGTACTCACTTTGTCCATTTTATGACCAGCAGCACACATCTGGGCTGGGATTAAAAAGACAGCATAGGTCTAGTTCCTATTTCTATATAAAAGATATATAGCTACATTTTACCATGTGGTATACTAGAAAGAATTCTGCACTTGGGAGTCAGTAGACTGGGTGTGAATTGCATCTCTGACATCAATGTGATCGGGTCATTGCTTTCTGTTTCCTTATATGTGATATGGGGATAATAGAATTTAACTTTTACTACATATCTCATAGGGTTGTAGTAAGGAAAGCACTTTGTCAACCTTGAGGTTCTATAGGAATAAATTGTTATTATTGCTATGTCTGAGTATAACATTCTCAGCATTTTTATCTTTGTGAAAATTTTGAATATATTTGAAAATTCACTTTAGCAAGTGATTGACCTGCACTCAGGTTTAAGGGCAAACCTGATTCATATTTCAAATCATTCAACATTTATTTAGCTACTCAGGCTAGCTCTGAAAAACACTGGCGCTTGAAAGAAAAGCCACGTTATTTTACTTGACAGTATTGGGGGGAGGGGAGGTGATTATAGCTTGCACCACTCTATCTTTTTCCCTAAGAAGAGGTGTGATTTCAAACTCAAGGAGATGACTGGACTGGGAATAATAAACTAATATGCTCTCTGTGTATCACTAAATCTGAAATAATTACATAGGAAATGTCATAAACAGTTGTCTGAACCTTTTGGGGGGTTTGGAGGAGGAGGGAGGGAAAAGTGACAATATTTATATTTCAAAGTATGTTCCAGCATCAGAAAAGAACTTGAGCCCTGAAAGGTTATAAATACAGGGTGGAACATCTAATTTAAATAAGACTGAAACAGCCAGAGTTTCAGTTCAGCATGATAGTATTTCATAAAGAAAGAAACTGAAAAGGCTGAATCTAAAAAAAAAATAAACCAACTCAGTTATAATGATGTGGTAACACCTCATTTAACACTAGAACCCATCTAGGATGCCCAGGAAATGGGAAGCCCCATTATCACCACCAGGGGGCATCCCCTTCTCTACTTGTACCCTGATCCCCTTCTTCAGCCCCACTACCCAAAACCTGAACAGACTGCTTGCATAGTTTGGATGATAGGAGTCACCATCTCCATTCCTCCTGATGATATGAAGGACCACCAGGCTTTCTTACCATCTTCCCTGGTACTGCCTTCTAGGGTTGTTCTCCAGGCCTTATTATCTGCCCTACCTCTACATCCCTCAGAGCCCCTTGTGACAGATAGATAGAAGATACAGACAGAAGACACAGAACAGAATTTAAGGTTCCTTTCAGGTCTAATGTTCTGGGTTTTTAAAAAAATTATTACTCTGCTAGTACAGTGATGTCCTCAGATTTTTAAAAGAACTGAACTTGTGATTTCATTGGTGTATGGAATTCCTGGTGAGGAGCTCTCCTCACCAATGCAGAACAGAAACTATTTTGACACTTCTAGTCTTAGAGGATTGATTGGGAGCATTAAAATGTTCAGTGACTAGCGCATGGTCACATTGCCAGTATATGTCAGAAATGGGATTTGAAATCTTCCTGATTCTAAAACCTACTCTCCACTGACTGTGCAACTTTGCCTTTTGTCCTCTGATGATGATGATGATGATGATGACAGTGATGATGGTGGCAGTGATGGTGGTGGTAGTGGTGGCGGCGGCGGTGGTGATGGTGGTGGTGGTGGTGGCGGTGGCGATGGTGGTGGTGGTGGTGATGGTGGTGGTGGTGGTGATGGTGGTAGTGGTGGCGGTGGTGGTGGTGATGGTGGTGGTGGTGGTGATGGTGGTGATGATGGTGGTGGTGATGGTGGTGATGGTGGTGGTGGTGATGGTGATCACAAGAGTTTTTACTTATGATGGATATTTTAGTTTACAAAGTACTTTACATTCTTTATCTCATTTGAGCCTCACAAAATCCCTTAGATACTATAGAAATTACAAGCCACATTTTACAGATGACGAAACTGACACAACCAAAATTACTTTTTCATGATGATGGGAAGGGAGGGAATAAGTGTTTGTATAGCACCTACTACATGCCAGGCACTAGGCTAAATGCAAATATTACTTCATTTATACATAGATATACTCATACTTACCTTGTGTGGTAGGTGCTGTTATTATTCCCATTTTACAGTTGAGGAAACCAAGGCAAACAGAGGTTATGTGAATTGCTCAGGGTCACATAGCTAGTGAGTGTCTGAGGTGAGATTCAAACTCAGGTCTTCCTGATTGCAGGTCCCACACTTGATCCCACACTTGATACCTCATAGGATTATAGAATTAGATCTGGAAGAGTTCTCAGGGATTATCTCATCTAACAATCTATAGCTGAGGACGCTGAAAAAGCCTTGGGAAGACCTGAGCAAGATCGCACAAGCCACCCTCTGACTCCAAAGAGAGTGTCCTTTCTCCTATGCCACAACTAGTGTTAGAAGCTGAAAACTCAGATCTCCCATGACTCTTTTAAGAGGAAGTCAGGTGGCTTAATGGATAGAGCAGTGGGCTTGGAGTCAGGAAAACCTGAGTGAGTCCAGACCCTACCTTGGGCGCTTACTTAGCTGTGTGATCCTGAGCAAGCCATTGGCTCTCTCCTAACCTCAGTTTCTTCATCTGTCAAGTGGGGATTATAATAGCAACTACTTAACAGAGATGTTGTAAAAATCAAATGAGATAATATAAGCAAATATTTTGCAAACTTAAAGGCATATAAATGTCAGCTATTATTATGTATTATTCCTGCTGCACCATTGCTATCTCTCTAAGGCTATAGAGCTATATGGAGGGATTTACATTTATGCTAAATGTCCCTAAACTTCATACTCTAGTGCTTTTTACATACGATGTCTCCTTCCTTTAGAGGTCATTTAAAAAAATAGACATTTGCTTCTTTCAGCTGTCAGGGCCAGGCTATAGCTATTGTCTCCATAGTAGAAGGAGAAATGTAAGGTGCAGAAATGTAATGCTACGGAGTATACCAGTCTCTCCCACATTGAGAGTACTAGTAACTAAATAAAAGTAAAATCATGTAAAGTTCACATGAGGGTAAATTGCTTCTGAGTGAGGACCTGAGGGGTTTTTCTATGAGTAAAGGGTATGGACTATGAAATAACTATTTTGGTTGCTGAGAGAAATTTTTGTTTTCTTTCAAGTTCTTGACTACATTACAACTCATTGACGATCTTAGATAAGTGACTTCCGAGTTAGTGAGATGTGACTGTAATAATAACATACATCTGTATGGTCCTTTTGTACTTTCTAAAATGCTTGCACTTACATTACTAAAGCTAGTCTTTGATTAGGCTATTTTAAATGAATGAGCAGTATTACTTGCCAAAAGAACACATCAAGCTTCCCTCTTGTTTTCTGGGATGAAATTCTTAGTGGAGAATTAAACTGATCCCAGATGCAACACGAATCAAACACACAGAAACACACACATACATGCTTCTCTCACTACTTTTACAGTTGGGTTAGGTAAAGATTCAAATACCAATGGTATTATTCTTGAGAGCAGTACACATACTCTCCCTTGGTTGGGGTGCAGTGATGTTCTCCAATCCTCCCACATAGGAGAAAGTCTTTTTATAAGGAACAGTATAAATGGGTCATGAATATAATGTGACCACTGCTTGGCCCTGCATTAGAAAGAATAAAACTTACCAATACTGGAAGGAAACTTGGAAAAATGCATGTACTCTGAATTAGTACTCCTCCTGGCAAATTAATTTTAGACGAAGTGAATGTAGCTGGTAAAAACTTAGAATATTGTACTAACACTAGGAGATATTTTGAATTTCTGAAAGTGTATAATGGCTTAATTATTTCAAACTTGGCTGATAACATATTTCAGTGCCATAATGGAGCTGGCTTGCTTTTATTTAGGTCATTTCTGACTCATAATAACTTTAAACTTTAATCACCATCACCTTCTCTGCTCTTCATCCTCTATCTCTCTACCATCATTTTGCTCTCTAAGGAGCTAATTTTCCCTCAAAAGCTGATGTTTCTTATTGCTTTAATGAAAGACCAATTTTTGTTGCACCATGAATTCCTACTTCTAAGTGAATTCAAAACTTCATGCAGTAAAAGTGTTTTGATTGATGGTGATGCCAACATCTTCTACAAGGCAGACTCCATTTTAACAATGGTTTCAGCAATTTCATATGAGAGCTAGAGAGTAGAAGAGGGCTTATGAAGGAACTCCTTTGTTAGTTCCGTTGGGGACTGGCTATGAAGAAAGGGGATGCCTTCTGGCTTTTGGCACTTCCCAGAAGCTGACAGCCCCTATTTTCTTATTGTTTCTATTTCTACTTGCAGACACTATGAGCTGTGCAAGAATATATTCTCTTGGAAACTAATTATTTGAAAACAATGGTTAGCCTAAGGTAGAATAGTACAGTTATCCCTTCCATGTCACAACTTTCCCCATTGGGGTTTCTATATATCAGTGGTGAGCATAAGAAATTAAATGGGAATTTGGGGGGAGTTTTGTGAAAGCTGCAGACTATATTGCAAAGGCCAGCAGAAGACACAGAAAAAGCTTAGAAACTCAGAAATTTTATATATGTGTATATATATATGTATATGTATGTGTAATATATATACATATATACATACATACACATACACACATACATACATATGGTATTGTATGATATCAACACATTTTATCTTTTAATACTATAATAATTTAGACTTCTTCTCTGATATGAAGGGAGAGCCGAAAAATTTTATGTGGATTTTTGAGACTGTGGGGAGGCTACACCGTGATACCCTTGATGTAGAAGGTTAAATGTAGAATGTTACAACCTGAAAGGCCTTTAGAAACCATCTAGTTGAAACTCCTTTCCCAAGAACTGGAGCCCAGTAAGTAGAAGAACTGGGGATAGAAACCCAGGTCTTTGACTCATAGTCTAGTGTTCTTTGATGGGTGTACCATCTCTTTGCCAAATTATTCAAATGATAGGTATTTACTGAGGGCTGCACTGTGTGTCTTTTGGCTTGTAGGATATCGATCTGAATAGCCATGGTTCAGTCCTTTGTTTTCTAGCAGTCAAAGCTGTTGGTGTCTATTATTGGGAAGCTAACATATCAGTAAGAACAAAATGCAAACAATTCCATCCCTCCCATCTATAACTATCTTCCTATAAAATACACAGCACAAAAGCTGTCTGTTTCTCACCACTTGCAGCAAATAGAACCTGAGGTAACAAATGGTCTTCTTAAGTTTCATCAGACAGAAACCTAGTTTAGGTATTTAGTTCAATTAACATCTGATGACAAAATGGGTACTAATTGAAATGAAAAAATATTTTCAGTGATGAACAAACAGACTATTCTCTAACCATGCCAGAGAACTTTGACTGCAGTTCAATGGGACCCCTTGATAGACTAAGTCATGTGCCAGAACCCTGAGGCAGAAAACATTTCCATCATTCATTTCAAAGACATCATGCATGAAGGAAATGAAACAGAGTTCTGTGGGCCACGTAAGCTTTGTCATAGGCAAATTCTAGGTTATGTGCTTTGAGAGTATTGCCCTGAAGCTAGGCATGGGCCAACAGATTACTGAGCTAAATAGCCTTTTTCAAAAGGTTGAAGTCCATCCTGAAAGAGCTCAGTCATAATATTTAGAAATGAGAAATTGGGAGTTACACATTGTAATTACCTTAATGTTGTTGGATACAATTCTGAATTCACCAAATAGACAATTTCAAAAGCCATGGTAATCCCCAGTCTTCCTATAGTAGCTACTGAGGTTCTCAACCACGGTGTCCCTGGAAATACAGAGAGAAATGATAGGGATTTAATGTAATTACCAGCCAACCATAAAATGCATTTGCTTGGTTCCTCCCACAACCCCATAGTTTCTGAAGCACGTATATCAAACAGTAGCTAACATACACTGTATATGTGTGTATAATGTAATTGTGTATATGTATACATACATACATGCATATGTGCATATGTGACTTGTGTGTGTATATATACATATGAATTTAATGGGATAAGTGGCCCCCCAACGCTCCCCCCTCCCACCACAGGTGACATCACAGAACAGAGCTGTAATAAAACAGCAGAATAAAGAAGGCAAAATCTGTCTTGGATGTCTTTCTTTTCCAATTTCTGAAGATATTTATGTTGTCCTTCACATAGGATCTTCAAAATAATATCTTGGCTGTTGTCATTCCTCCTTTACATCGTGCTATTCCTTTATTCTCTTCTGCTCTGCTTTCCCCTTCGTTTCATTTTTTAAAACCAGCAGGATCCGTCTCACAAAACTAGAGCTGAAAGCAGCCATAGAGTCCATTTGGTGCAACCCCCTCATTTTACAGATGAGGAAACTGAGAGGCCCAGAGAGCTTAAATGACTTGCCCAAGATCATACAGCTAGGAAGTGGCAGAGCTGGGATTTTGTCTCATTACTCTGCCATTCGGCATTCTCTCCATTGTGCCAAACTGATCTGATGCCTTCACCTAGCATGCCAGTTAGATTCCTACCATGAAATCAAATGAGTTAAATAATATTCATCTTCACATTCTCTGTCTCTGTCTCTCTCTCTCTCCCTTCCTTCCCTCCATACACATACATACACAATAAAGCAACTTTTCAGGCCACTAGAAAAATCTCCCTATCCTTTTGGAGCATGTTCTATCTGCATGTATCTGTCCCAAATGTTCTAGAAAATTAAAAAACAAAATTAAACAATTGGCTAACTCATTGAATTCCAGGCAGGAAAAATGTATAGGCAGTTGTTTCAGATGTTTGACTCTTCATGACCCCATTTGGGGTTTTCTTGGCAAAGATACTGGAGTTGTTTGCCATTTCCTTCTTCAGCTCATTTTACAGGTGAAGAAACCAAGGCAAACTGGGTTAAATGACTTGTCCAGGGACACAAAGCTAGTAAGTATTTGAGGCCAGATTTGAACTCAGGAAGATGAGTATTCCTACTTCACCCACTGCACCAGCCACCTAGCCATCATGTGAAATAAATTCTTTGGGATGGCTTTGGCAAATCAAAAAAAAATCATACTCCTTTCCCTCTACTCCCAAAGTAACTTTCAAGAAATGTTTATTAAATAACTTCTATGTTCAGGGCACTGCGTTAGGTGGTGTTAGGTATTTCAGGTTAAATAAATAGGATGTATCACCAGCCCTCTAGAAGCTTATAATTGACAAGAGTTTTCTCAACATTTTGACTATTTCTATATGATCCTATATTCATAGAACAGCAGTGGTCTTGACCCAAAGTGGGGTCGCAATTCACAGTTTAGGAAGTGCTGACGGGGTCACGAATGGAAAAATGTTTAAGAAGCCCCAGAGAGGAATGACTTTTTATAAACTGATGATTTATTAAATGAGTACTGCTATTGTCACTTTTTGCCATTTATTCAGTAACATAAATTTGCCAAGTGCTTTGAAAAAAAAAAGATATAGCTGCTATCAGTAGTCAGTGTAATATAGTGGAAAGCCAATTGGAATTGGCCTTAGAAGCCTTGGGTTCAAGTCTCAGCTTCCCTGCTTACTAGCTCTATGACTCTGATGAAGGTTTTCTGAGCCATAGCCATAAAATGGCTCAGATGTATACAATGTATTATCAATTATACTCTATATACACATAATTATACAATATATACATTCATTAATTATATAAAATGGATAATACTTCTATACAACACAGTGATTGACAGGAAAATACTTTTTGAATTGTAAAGCCATATATAAAGGTGGCTTATAAAAAAGACAAGAGTGAGGGCACAGTAATATGCAGCACATAGTTTTCAATGAGAAATAAAAATGACAGAACACAAAATACATTTGTCTTGAAATGAAATTTTCAATTTCTTCATTCATTGGGACATTAACTTTTGAGGTCTGAAAAAATTTCAGGGAAATGTATTTTACTACCAAAGAAATGGGCATTCTCCTCTCTCTGAAATAATTTTGTATTTACTTTGTATACATTGTTAACTTACATATCTCTGTCCATGTTTAGTCCTTCAAATAAAACAAAAGCTTCTTAAGGCAAGGACCATTTTGTTTTTGTATATGCTCAGTGACTTTATAGTGCCTAGCACATTGGAAGAGCTTAACAAATGCTCATTGAATGAATGAATGAATGAATATTAGGGGAGAATCTGTCTCAGTGAATTCAAGTTCATTCTGTTAGTAAATATTCAGCAAATGAGGGGGGAAATTCTTGAAAGTCACTAAACAAAGTAACAATCCAGCTAGGAGGAACAATGAGAAAAGCCGATTACTTTAATTCAAGATAATGGTTTTGAGGATTAGCATGTACTTTGAACGCAAACTCACTGAATATTTATCTACGTCTGTTTCCCCCAGATAAACTCTTGCATTAACAGTTAAAGCAGAGAGGAACAGGAGAACAGAATTGACGCTTGCTAGACTGCCATCTGTTCCAGCACTGAATAGTTGTAAACATGTGTCTTATTCATGCTTTACTGTTGCATCAAAGCCAGATAGAAGGACGAGGAATCTAGTCCAACCCATTCCTTCAATGAGCAGGTGGTGCCCAGCGCCAGGTGCAGGATAATGAAGGGTGGATATTGTTGCCAAAGCTCCCGGTATCGTGCCCAGATTTCACAATCTCTGCTGGCTTCATGCCTTCCAGGAGTGAAGAGACTGGCTGCTGAAGGGGAAATCATTTTACTACCCAGGTTTGATACTTAAAGTCTTTCTTTAATCCTCTAAATAAATTTAATTTGCAGGGGGAGTCCAGTTGAAAGGGCAGTGGCAATATAGGTGCAAGATTAAGGCTGTATCTGTGGTTAAAAATAAATCAAAACCCAAGAACACCTGGTTTATGGTGCAATCGAATCCAGATTCAGAAGACCTGAATTCAAATCCTACCCCTGCCGCTTAATACCTGTGTAACTTTGGGTAAGTTACTTCCCTTCTGGTTCTAATTTTCTTTATCTTTAAAATGGGGGGGCGGGCAGGAGAAGGCAAGGGAAGAAGAGGAGTAGACTAGAAAATCTCCAAGGGCACTTTCAATTCTGATCATATGATCTTAGCCATTTTAATAATATCTTCTTCTGTGAAGTCATTTCTTTGGAAGTAACTGGTAAATGTTAGGAAGTAGTGGGTTCCCCCTTATTGGAGACCTTTAAGCCAAGGTTGGTCATCTACTTGTCAGGTATGTTATATTTATCCCTTTTGAGGGATGAGTTGGACTGAAAGGCCAATGATTTCCCTTCTGACTCAAAATTCTGTGCAAGTTTATATGTATGGACTTGCATGTGAGCATACACAAATAAGCAGGAACGCAACCACAAAAGTCAGTAAACACTCGTTGAGTATGTGCTCTCCTCCCTACGTTAATATTAGGAATACAAAAAGGAAAAATGAGATAGTCCCAGCTCTCAAGGATCTTCTAACTTAGAGGGATTCCACCCCCACCCCCACCCCTTCACTCCATACACACCCCCACTCCCATGAAGAATCTACTTGGAGATTCCTCTTCCTTATGTCGCACCTTAATTTTTACTTTCATAACTGGTTTCAGATTTTGCATAGAATTACACAATTATGGAATTATAGAATATTAGAGCTTTGGAAAAGACCTTAAAACATGGAATGTTAAAATTGGATGGGACCCTCAAAGTGAAAATGGGAAACTGAGAAGCCATGACAGTCATCACAGTAGTTCTGCAGAATGTAGTGCTTGGGCTGAAAAAGATTGCTGTGTCCACATTAAGCTACTTCAAAGAACATAGAGAAGTGTGATGTCCAGATGAGAGTGGAAATTTGTCCAGGCACCTCAATCATTAGAAAATAATTGATCAAATGAGATAACGTACGTAAAGCACAATATAAATACTAGTTATGTTATTATCATTGTAGTTAAAATGAATGTTGGATTGAAAATGACCCCAGCTTTGTAATTCATCTGAAAGTGACATTTGCATTTGAATCTGAATGAAGCTAGATAGAGTGCACATCACAGAAGTGCACAGCATTAGCAGAAGGAGTTTCCTCCTTGGGAATCTCTCAACACTGATAAATCGCTCCTCTGGAATCATTCCCCACCACGCCCCTCCCTCCCCTTGCTGCGCACCCCCCCCCCCCCCCCCCCCGGCCCTGCCCCAATTAAACAAACCAACCAACCAGAAACCAGGTTAATCTTACTGAAGGTAATGAAAATGCCTAATGTGTACATTTTATTTTGCTTCTGATATTTTTCTGAAAGTGAAAGGTAATTTTTCCATGTAGAAATAAATTAGTGTAATATAAAGGTTTGTGCTGGTTTTCTTAAGTAAATCAGGTTCGAGATGACAAAATCATACAAATAAGTAGAATTCTTAACTTTTCAAATTTCAATCAGGGCTCAGGAACATGGCCTAATGTCAAACTAGCCAATTTGGGGCTAGAGTACAGGCAGGAAAATTTTTTGCATGTGCCTAGAACCTTTTTTGACCACAAATGTTTGGTTTACTGGTCTGAAAGTTAGCTAATGAGTGTTCCTCAGAGGATGCTTTTGGAAGTGACTCTGTCAAGAGGCTGCTCAACACTTAAAGCACTATTACATCATCCTATCCCATCCAGTTTCCCGTTGTTTGCCCTGCCTGCTACTATGCTTCCCAGTTCTGGAGCCCTCCATGGAGCTGTTTTGGCCTGATTGGTGATTATGTCATGTGGCCTGTCATATCTAGTTGGCCCTGCCCATGTTTCACATGCCACCATTGCACCCTGGCCACCTGGTTTTCCATCATCTGCTCTTCTGTTATACTTATACTTGTTTGATAAACACCAGAAACCTAAAGCAGAACTGAACCCACTTTGTGATTTCACTGGGTTCACAGCTTCCCTATAATAAGGAAATGTTTAATCTCTTATTTTGCATCTTCCCCTAGAACAGGGATTTCTTTTGGTTTAAGATATCTTTTCTTCCACTCCTGTTAGGCTAGTGTTTCAATGTAAGTCAGTACCTGTAAGAATTTCAAGGAGGGCAGAGCCAGGAGGGTGGCTGGAAAGCAGGGACTTGCTTAAGCCCCCCCACCCCAGGCCCCTCCAAACACCTATAAAAATGGCTCCAAACAAAATCTAGAGCTGCAGAACCCACAAAACAGCAAAGGGAACATACATATACATATCTATATATAGACCAAGGGCATAGGGTGAGTTGAATATGAAGGGACGATATCTAAAAAAAAAAAATTAAATTAAGGGATGAGAGAGGAAGAAAGGGAGAGATAGAATGGGGTAAATTATCTCACATAAAAGTGGCAAGAAAAAGCAGTTCTGTTGGGAGGGAAGAGGGGGTAGGGGAGAGGGAATGAGTGAATCTTGCTCTCCATGCATTTGACTTGAGGAGGGAATAACATGCATACTCAATTGGGTATGTTACCCCACAGGAAAGGAGGAAGGGGATAAAAAAGGGGGGAATGATAGAAGGGAGGGCATATAGGGGGAGGAGGTAGTCAAAAGCAAACACTTTCGAAAAAGGACAGGATCAAGGGAGAAAATTGAATACATGGGGACTAGATAGGAGGGAGCAAAATATAGTTAGTATTTCACAACATGAGTATTGTGGAAGGGTTTTGCATAATGATATATATGTGGCCTATGTTGAATTGTTCACCTTCTTAGGGAGGGTGGGTGGGGAGGGAATAGGGGAGAGAATTTGGAACTCAAAGTTTTAAAAGGAGATGTTCAAAAAAAAAGTTGTTTTTGCATGCAACTGGGAAATAAGATATACAGGCAATGGGGCATAGAACTCTATCTTGCCCTACAAGAAAGTAAGGGAAAAGGGGATGGGGGGGAGTGGGGTGATAGAAGGGAGGACTGACTGGGGAATGAGGCAATCAGAATATATGCCATGTTGGAGTGGGGGGGAGGGTAGAAATGGGGAGAAAATTTATAATTCAAACTCTTGTGGAAATCAATGCTGAAAACTAAAAAAAATTAAATAAATAAGAATCCCGAGTCTAGGGAAAATCCAGGAAAAAAGAAATAAGAATTTCAAAGCAATCTCTGCTAAATATAATTAATAGTAGGATTCAGTTGCATGATGATTAATACATAATAGCTATTTCTTTTACCAATAAGCATATACTTAGCAGACTTTAAGTCAGTGAAGCCAAGTGAAATCAGTGATCACACAGCCCAGCAGAAAGAATATTGTATTTGAAGTTAGAGTACCTGGGTTCAAACCCTTGTTTGACTACTTACTACAATGGCTCCCTCTGGGTCCTCTCATCTGTAAAAGGAGGGGGTTGGATCATACGATAACTAAAATCTTTCCAGGTCTAAATTTATGATCCTATAAACCAAAGGGGCTGTTACATCACCAATATCAGCTTGTTCTGTCATAGGCTCCTGAGAATTCAGATCATTGATAAATTCTGGAAAAATAGTTACCTTCTGGTAAGAATGCTGTAACAAGACAGGCAATTCCTGCTACTATATTGCTCACTGCAAAGGGAAGGCGTCGTCCAATACGCTCAATTGTTAGTAAAATCAGGACAGCTCCCGGCAATTCCACAACTCCTGAGATAAAAAAATCTATATAGAGGTTTCCACCTATGATTCCCAGGCGCATGACAAGTCCTTGGTAAACCACTGCACTTGTGAACCTGGAATAACATCAGGAAAAAACAGAGCAAAACAAGTAAGTGATGAACTTCAGTCAGAGGTGAAGGCAGGCGTCTGTGTAAAATTAACACACTTAAGTCTTTTTAAAATTCAATGCAATCGGAACTTACCAAGCAAACATTAGAATAAGTGTGCATTTCCTCATTTGGGGAGTCCTCACCAGATCTAAAAAGGATGGATTACTAACCTCCTCATCTGTAACAGTGATCTAAAGGGAAAAAGTAGATTTCGAAAGTAGTATACAGCAACAAACGCCTCGATTTTAGAAGCTAGAGACTTGTCATTAACCAAACTCAAGGCAGCTGAGTCACTGACCCTACAAGACTTATCCAGGGTCTTTAGCCAACCATCACATATTATTTTATAGACTGGGAATAGAGTTATTAATTTCATACTTAGTCTTCCATCTATGATACATGGACTAAACCAAAAGGTTATTACTCTGTTGAGAATGAAATCTTGGCACTATTATCCATAGTAACTGTGAGTTAACAGAGAAAGAAATGTGGCAGATTTGCCATTTGCAAGTTAACTGAGTATGTTACACTTTTGAAACTAGAAAGAGGAATGTAGAAATAACTAAAGTAGGTAGGCCCCAGCATTGTATTTTCTTTTGGGGAAAAAAAGTAGTGAAAAGTTAAATTCAGAGACAGAAATTAAGAGTAATTCATTGAATCAGAGATAAAGATCTGGAAGGGACCTGAGATAGCATCTCATTCAACTCTCTCATTTTAATGATGAGTAAAAGGTGTCCCACTAAAGTGAAAAGACTTGCCTCCATTTCCTTACCCACCCACCTGCCCCGCCCCATTCACTTCTTCTTTCTTTCTTTCTTCTTCCTTGTTTTTTTGCATCACTATGATCCAACCACCCTTAGAGTTGGAAGGCAGTCTTACACAGAAGACTGCCCCCCAACCCACTGGAATCCACTCATGTTTCAACCCCCTTCATTCTGAGTTCTGATCCTACCACTTGACTGAAGCTCCTTTCCAGGTTAAAAATATTTCCTAACTGCTAGATCCAATGGTCTTTTCTCTCTCCTCATTCTATGTGATCTTTCTATAGCTCCTGATACTGTCCACTCTGTTCTCTCTCAGATTCTCTCTCTATCATTGGTCTCCATGTCACTACTGACTTTTGGTTCTCCTCTTAGCTTTATAATAATTCCTTTTCTTCAAAAAATTTCCCTTTCACTACTAAAATTGACAAGCATCAACAAACATAAATGTTTCCATATACAAAGAAGAGGAAAAGAGGGCTATATGAAATCACAAATCTCCACTGCATATAACTAGTTTGTTTATATTTCAGATTTAACATGGTTAAATGGGCTGTCTGCGTCCTGTTCTGAACTTCCTTTTGCTCACTTTTGTTTGTTTTTTAAATGATTCACCATTGCACTCTTTTTTGTTTTGTTTTGTTTTCTTTCTCTTAGGATCATATCTTACTCTTCTTTGATCACTCCTCCATCTGTTCACCAAGCATGGGCATTCTCCAAGGTCATGTGCTGCTTCCTTTTCTTTTCTCTCTCTCTATTTCTCCACCCTAAATATAATCAGCTCCCAATAGGACAAATATCACCTCTATGATTTTGGACTCCCAAATTTATGAATCTGACACTAATCTCTCAGTCCTACATTACCAATGTCTATAGGACATTTGTCTCCATCTTGATTCACAATCTGCACCTGAACCTTAACATGTTCAAACTTTCCTCCAAATCTACTCTCCTCTAAACTCTCCCATTTCTTTTGATAGCATCACTATCCTCCCAGCAACCATGTTTATTATCTTGACAATATTGTTTAAACAATTTTTTAGATGTCCAAAATAAGGAATAAAGAGTATGAAGAATATTGGAAATATTTTATGAAAGATAAAGGAAATCAGTCATCTCATTGCCAGACATCTTTAAATTGACGCAAAATATTGGTTCATAATAATAATAATAAGCTATGCATTTAGTATCACATATTTTTTACAGAAAACCTCTGAAACTTTTATAAAAAAACTGATTCACTATATATGATTCTGGTCAATTATTATTTTAAAACATGTCACTAAAATGTTAGGGAAAGTACAGAATAGCTTAGGATTTGAGGAACCCTTGAGAATTCCTGTTTCTCATTCGAGAATCCTGAAGATTAATATCTGTCAGAAATTTGCAAATACTAAAGGGGCTAAACTAACTGATTAGGTGAGTATGGTGACCCATGCCTGTAATCCCTGATACTGGGGGAAGCTGAGGCTGTTGGACTAACTTGAACTTAGCAGATCAGAGCCACAGTAGAGCTAAAACCAATATGGTGTCCACACTAAGTCCAGTACTTAGTGTGAGGGCCCATAAAGCTGCCTAAGGAGGGACGGACCTGTCCAGTTTGGAAACAAAGCAGGTCAAAGCTTCTATGCCAATCAATAGTGAAGTTGGTCAGTGAGTGGCTATATGGTCATCTTGTGTGAGATAGCAAGGCCCAGTCTCCACCTCTACCACATAAAACAAAACAGTTATTATACACTTCCAGATATAGACCTCTTTGGTTTAAATTATCCACATTGTCTATAGTAAGTTATCTAAATAAGCTTATCATTGACATAATAATTAAGCAACTTCCTATTTCACAGTGACATCTCAATTTCCACCTGGTTGAACTTATTTTGGTCTTCTTTGGGTTCTCCATTATGACCCCATGCCAGTTACCTCCTTCCCACCTCCTTTTCAGCTTTCTTATTTGTTTGTTGTCTTTCTCTTTTAGATTATAAGTGCTTTGAGGACAGGGACTACCTCTCCTTTTTGTATTTGTAATCCCTGCATTTAGCATAATGCCTAGCACATAGTAGGTAACTAATAAATAAATGCTTATTGGTTATTTATTGACTATTGCCTTAGTTGAATCTGACTTTTACTTGGTCAGATCTATGGATAATTGAGTTATTTTATGAATAGATCATAGGATGATAGATTTAGCTTTGGAAGGGACTTCAAGAGAGGTCATCTAATTCAATCTTTATTTTTAAAATGAGGTAATTGAAGGACAAGGAGGTTAAGCAACTTTCCAAATTTGCCCAAAGTCACAGGCAGTAAGTAACCAAGGTGGGATTTAATACTTAAACCCAGTCTTCTGACTCCAAATTCAGTGCTTTCCCCACTGTATGTACCACACTGACACAATGATTTTTTTTTTTTTACCACAACTGCTAGGTACCAAACACTGCGTAAGAAAAAAAAAGTCCCATGGGGCGGGGAGGCGAAGGAGAGAGGAGAGAGAGAGAGGAGAGAGAGAGAGATACAGAATCATACCTATAGAGATCATCTAGTCCAATTTTCCCATTTTACAGATGAGGAAATAGAAGCCCAGAGAGATTAAGTGACTTTCCAAATTTGCACAGGAAGTAAGTAGAAGAATTGACTTCACACTTAAGTTCCATGGATCCTAATCTAACGTTCTTTCCACTGAACCATGAGATAGGCCATTTAATGGAAAGAACTGAAAAAATTTTAGCACAATTTTGTCGACAAGTGTTTCTGTTGGCCTCAACGAACAATGAAAAACATCCAGACTCTTAGATCAGACTTACCCTGGCCAAGCAAAGTGGAGGCAGTGTGCGGAAAATTCAGGTCAGAACATTTTCCATAAATAGTTGAATATTTAGGGTCACAAAGATAAGTGTGGGGAAGTAGTTTTGGATTGAATGAGATAATTGCTTCAATACTCTAATTGGCTTTGTTAGTATAGATAACACTTTCAGTGTTGCTCAACATCAACAGACGTTTATTGAATTCTAACTATTTGCAAAGCACTGAACCAAACTTCAGTCATACAGAGATATGTAAGACAGTCTTCATCCTCAAGGGATGAGGAGCTATACGTTAGATAAATATAAATATATAAACATAATATTTAGATGTAATATATTATTATGTATTATATAACCATTATATGTATACATGTGTGTGTATGCATATATATACGTTATCTAAAATATATGTTAGATAAATAAGAGTCCACAAGACAGAGATGACTTTGGTTGATCCAGGGCAAGTTACTATTCTGTCATATTTAAAGAACAAATCCAGCTGGTCTTTGATTTAGAAAACATACACCACAGTGATGCTAGTCTCACAAAAGGTTGACTTCATTTGTTTTTTTAAATATCCACAGATCTTAGAGACTAAGGATAAATTAACTAGGTTTGGATGAACTCATAAAAGGTATGTTTTGAAAGGCTTAGGCAATCTCATGTGGTTGCTGCATTGTTTTTTTTTAATAAGTTATGTCTTGCTACCATATATAGTTTATAGCAGCAAGACATAAAATACAACTGTTTCTAAAGAAGTAAAAAATGAACATCACACTGAGGGCAATGGAGAGGGCTATGGTAGGTATGAGGAGTCTGTGTCATATAACCAACAAGGAATTCCAGAGAATAGGAGTACAAGACGTCATCAAAGAATTGTATAACAGGAAGAGAAAATGTCAAATGGTAAGAATGATGGATGACATGGGTAGGCAGAGTTTTGCACTTTTTTGTTGTTCGGTCACTTTAAGTTGTGTCTGACTCTTTGTGACCTCATTTGGGGTTTTCTTGGCAAAGGTACTGCAGTGTTTTGCCATCTCCTTCTCCAGCTCAATTTTGCAGATGAGGAAACTAAGGCAAACAAAGTTGAACAACTTTCCAGGGTCACACAGCTAGTATCTGAGGCCAAATTTCGACTCAGGTTTTCCTGACTCAAGGCCAGGCATTCTATCCACTGGGCCATCTAGCTGCTCTTTGCACTAGAGCTCTCAAAATATCAGGAGAAGTTTAGCAAGTTCTTCACCATGTTGGGTAGACCCATTGGAGAAAATTTATGAGAAGATCTAGACAAAATTATGTTGGATGGGAAGGCACAGATGGGTTGCAATTGGCATTGTTAGAGAGAATAACTGAATTGATGAGGATATAAATCCATCTGAGTATTCTAGAATGCCTTTTGCAGTAAAGATAATCAACCAATTAATAATAAAGTGCCTACTCTGTGCTAGGCACTGCGGATATAGATACAAGGGAGAAAAATGGAGTTGCAAAAATATAATTACATTTGGCAAGGTCATTGTACAGTATGTTTTTTTAAGGAGCAGAAGCCCTATACTAGATGTAAATCTTGTTTTTACATTTTTATCACACCTGTAAATGGATTTCAAGACCCAATGGATCATGCCAGTTTTGTCTGGGAAAAACTGAAGAAAATAGATTGATAACATTTTACCTTTTTGAGGCTCGTTACCAGTTAATATGATTGATGATAGTTTTGGAAAGTGAGAGGCCTCATGGTATAGTGGATTGAGATCTAGCCTTGGAAGCAGAAAGACCCGAGCTCTAGTCCTGTCTCCTGGCAGAATAACTCTGGACAAGTTGCTCAACCTCTCAAGGCACCTGGCACCTCTCTAAGACTCTACATTAAAAAGGAGGTGCTGATCTGCATTGACAAAGGACATTCCTCAGAACCCCCCTCTGCTGATGAAATCACAAGTCCCACTTAAATAACCCAGAAGAGCACCACCTAGGGTTGTTCACTCATTTCACTCACTGTCGTGAGACAATGTTGCCTGCTCCACTCGCCTGCTTGTCCTTTAACTCTGCCAAAGCTGTTGGTTTGGGTTTTCTTCTCCCAAACAAGGTAACCTACACCACACTGGAAAATTTTATTCATTGTTCCTCTGATTAATTTAACATTGTTTAGAATTTCTGTACATGCTTCCCTGATAATTTCTTCAAAGTGACCTTTTTATTATCTGGGAGAATCAAGGCACTAGGAATAACATTTGGCTACTCGCATAGCATTTCACTGAAGTCTTGCTTGTTGCTATAACCCTTCAATGAATTGTTTATGGAAAGCCTGAAAACATCCTTGGTTTGTTTATTTATATAGCACAAACAAATACAGCATGTTCTAAAAGTCTTAGTAAGCTTTAGTAGCTTAAAAATGAACTAACTTTGGGGACACTTGATATTTTCTGACCCTATGCCATGTGAGAATAGCAACTAGACAGGAAACAATGAACTGAGAGTTGTTACAGTTAATGGCACCTTCTTGAATAAGCTCAGCTAAAGTATAGAATTTAATCCTATTTTCTCAATCAGGATTCTTAACCTGAATCTAATCTATTCTTACAGACAGACCAAAGAGTTTTAACAGTTTTGTTGATTAGATGGTGTTCTAAGCAAGAACTTTGTACAAACATGGTTTCATTATTTCCAGAAAAATTGAAGTCAGTATTTTAGACTCTTTCCTGCCAGCCAAACTTGCTCTTACAATGTAATAAAAATAGATAGGAACAGCAAAAGCATCCCCAGGTCAGAGACCCCATCTTCTTATATCTTCTTCCCTTCTACATACTCTGCAATCTAGTGACAGTGGTCTCCTTGCTGCTCCTTGAACACAATACTCCATCTCCTGACTTTGTGCCTTTTTGCTCATTCTCCCCTATGCCTGGAATTCTCTCTTTCCTCATTTGAGTCTCTTGACTTCCTTCAAATCTCAAATAAAGTCTCACCTTCTGCAAAGAGCCTTTCCCAGTCCTCCTGAATCTTCTACCTTCCCTATGAGATTTTCCCCAACTTAGCTTGTATGTATCTTGTTTGGACATAGTTGTTAGCATTTTGTCTCTCCTATCAGACTGTGAACTCCTTGAGAGCAGGGATTATTTTTGTTTTTACTTTTTCTTTTTATCTCCAGCTAGTAGCACAGTGCCTGGCACATACTAGACACTTAATAAATGCTTGTTGATTGATTTTAATTCACCTAGCAAGAAAGCACCAAATAGTAGTGATGTCCATCAGAAGTCACTGTGGAGGGTGTCTGGGTGAGGAACACTTCTCACCTATTCTTCCTTTAAGGGACTGGTTGAGTGGAATTGATCATGCCAAGTTTCACCAATTGGGGGCTGTTTCAGATGCCTTCTGCCATCATCTAGTCCTTCACCTCTACCTTACATAAAGAGGTGGCCCTTTTCCTCACCATGGAAATTTGTATTAAATATATAATGTACAATGTATATCATATTTATATAATATAATTATATTAAAATCCCTCTTTATATGTACAAATGATCCCATTCCATCTGATTTCTCCAGCAGACTGTTCTATCATACCTTTCCCCACTAATCTTCATATATCTCCCTGCCTCCTGGCTGCTTTCTTACTACCTACAATTATACCCATGTCTCCCTCATTTTGAAAAAGCCCTCAAATTGATATGCCCCTCCCTGATACTTAGTGTCCTATAATTCTTCTCCCCTTTGTGACTAAATTCGTTGAGAAGACCATCTACAATTGGTGCCTCCACTTTCTTTCCTTTCATTTTTTTGTAAACTCTTTGTAGTTTGGTTCCCTACCTCATTATTCAACCAAACTGCTCTCTCCAAAGTTACTAAAGATCTCTTGATAGCCCAATCTAATGGTCTATTCTCAATCCTCATCCTTCCTGACCTCTCTGTAGCCTTTAATATTATCAATCACTCTTCTCTCCTTGATTCTCTCTTCTCTTTAGATTTTTAAGACACTGCTCTTTGTATCCTCCTGGTTCTCCTCCCACTTTTCTGATTACTTGCTGGATCTTCATCTACTTCAAGCTCACTAACTGTGGAGATCCCCTAAGGCTCTTTTCTGTGCCTTCTCTTCTTCCTCTATTTACTTGGTGATCTCATCAGCTCCCATAGTTTCAATTATCATCTCTATGCAAATGATTCTCAGATCTACTCATCCTGCCCTAACCCCTTTCTTGCCTTAACAGCCAGGCTCACATCTCTAACTGCCTATTTAGGCATACTAAACTGGATGTCCCACAGACATCTTAAATTCAACATGTCCAAAACTGAACTCATTATCTTTTCCTCCAAGCCCTCCTTGTACTGTCCGTGTTGAATGTACCATCATCCTCCCAGTTACCCAGATTTACAACCTAGATGTCATCATCCTCAATTCCTCTCTCTCAACCCACCCCCAAATCACATCTAATCAGTTGTCTGAGGTCCCTTCCAACTAAAAGTCTCTGATTCTATAAAATACTTAAAAAAAACCCTGCTCATTAATAAATAATTAGAAATGAAGTTATATTATAATTTCATATATAATTTTAAGTAAATGAGAAAACATAACTTGATTTGGAGACAGGGATTGGGCCTGGAATTTCACTGGTATAAAACACCTGGAGGTAAAGACTCTAAACCTTATAATGGCTAGAGCCCTTTTCTTTCCTTGATTTGCAGTTTGGCTCATTAAGAGAATTCAACAGTGACAGAATTATAACCCACTGGAACAATGGTGAATTAACTCTAATCTTTGTTTCTCCTTTCTGTTTTACGGCCACATGCAGTATGGTCCATTACCAAGTGTTTCTCTGCTATTTGAAGTTTTCCTCCCTGGTTATTTGCATTTCAAACAGTGGTTTAGATAAGATAAGATCATTCAAATTGGAGCCAGAGTTTGTTTTTGTTATAGAAAGTGAGGTGAGGGTGGGAGGGAGAGAGACCGGTGCATAATTGCTTGTAACAGATTTAAATGGCTGGGAGTCTGCCCTCCAGTTTACCAATCAACAGATGGCATGGGCTTTCTGGCATTTTATAACATTTATTTACAATCTGCATTTTTAAACGTTCTGTCTTTGTAGAGAAAATAAGCCACTTGGAGCTGAGACCTTTACCTAGACCAGGGATTCCTTGCCCTTTTTTTGTGTGCTATGACCCCCTTCCCTTGAATAGTGTGGTGATGCATAAGGACCCTTTCTCATAATGCTTTTAAATGCATAAAATTAAACAAGTAGAAATATTGGACAATAGCTGGTGGGCATGGCAGTATCTAGTGAGGGTTTGTTCTTTTTTAAAGAATGCAGAACAGGAAGAGAGCCTCTGTGTGTATGTATTCACACACACACAAATATACATATATATACACAGAGAGACATATAGCTAGATATCAGTATATGTGCGTGTGTGTGTGTGTGTGTGTGTGTGTGAATATTTGTCTCTATGTGTGTATCTAGGTATCTATCATTTTCTTTGATAAAGATAAGGGCTACTTTTTCATGTGAGATGTGGAGATAGATAAAGGCAAATGAGTAATGTGAGATAAGGAAGAAGGGAGAAGGTGGAGCTCTTAGCTAATGGCTTCAATTTTTTCAGTGAAATATGAGGCAAGGTTTTCAGCTATGAGGGTGGGGGGAGGACAGCCATCGAAGGACTGAGGGGAGATACGAAGGTTTGGAAAAATCACCGTGATGAGTGGGATAATGAATTGATTAGAGTGTTGTAAAAGGATCATTTTATTGCAGTGAGGACTCAACTGAGATTATGTAGCATAAATCTGTGGTAGACCTGGTCAGCATGGTTAGGAATTTTTCTCTAGCTTCACTCAGTGGCATGTGAATAGGACAGAAGGAGGGACATGATCATAGTAATCCAAGGTTAGAGTTTGGCAAACCGTGATTGGCAATAGAAAAGAGGAGAAAGGGATTTGAGTGTGGTTAAACTTCTTCACCAAGGCATCAATAAAGGGGTGCAGGGGTGATGGCCTGAGAAAGAGCTGAGTTCAAGGATTAATGGTCATGGTAACAGAAAACAGGGTTGGAATTATAAGGCCCAGGGCAAGATGAATTGATAGAAGATAAAGGAAATCTGGAGTTCATGAACAGAGAAATGGTTAACACTTACAAGTGATGGCAAACTCAAGGATATAATAATATCTATGTAGGTGAAGTATGATGGAAGAACAGGTCATGGTAACTGAGTTGATGCTGGAATTGGGAAATTAGGGTGGTTGAGGGAACAATAATATGTATATTGAAATCTTCTAGAATGAGGGCAGGAATTGGGGTAGAGAGAAATACTGGGCCAGGCATTGAACTCATTGAGCAAGGAGAGACAATGGGCCTTGAGTGGGGAGGTGGCACCAAAGATAATGGCTAACAGGATCTGGATTAGGTGATAATTTTGGACAGCATGAAGCTCAGAGGAGGAGAGACTGCTTAGTAGTGGTTGTAGGACAACTGGGAAGTAACAGTGTGGAGCAAGGGGTTATTACAATTCTCTTATTGCAATCAGTGAAGCAGGGTATGAATGAAAGTACAGTCAGTGCTGGATGTGATGTTATCAGGAGGGAACCAGGCTTCCGTGAGTGGCAGAAGATGGAAAGAAAGGAAAAAGGAGGATGTTAAAGATGAAAGAAAGTTTAATTGTAAATCAAGCACTCCAGAGAGCATTGTGGGAGGAGAGGACGTGTCTGGAGAAAGACTTTTCTGGGGGTATGTGTGTAGAGTTGAGGGTGTCAGGAGTTAGAGAATGGGCAGCTGGGGATGGCAAATAGGGTTTGTACATCAGCAGTCAGGTGTTAAGAATCACTGGAATAAGAAGAATATGAAGAAGTATATGCTAACTGCTGGTGAAAGAATTTAGGAAAAGCAAACTGAAGAGAGGTCAATGGAGACAGGTGACTAAAATGTTCAAAGTTCTCCCTCAAAGTCCAAACTCATGGCAGGTGATGATACTGTGTCTCAAGAGGCCCAGAGTGGGGTGTTCCACAGCAAACAGGTACAGGCAGAGGTATGGCTCAGGGCAGCCCATTCAGGAGGCAGAAGGGAGCAACTGGAGGTAGACCAGCCACAGAAATGGAGGTTGGCGTTGGGGTCTCCTAGAGAACTCTTTCCAAGCTGACAACTAATGCACAGAATTGTATAGGTAATAGGTTATAGCTTTAGCATTGGAAAAGACTTTAGATTTCATCTAGTCCATGCCCTTATCTTACAATTGAGGAAACTGACCTTTAATCTCTGTTAGTAATTGATTGATTCACTCATTCATTCATTCAATAAACACCATTCACAGTGTGCTGCAGTAGGCAATGAAGAAAATACAAAATTTAAACAAGAAATGGTCCTGGGGTGGGGGGCAGAGCCAAGATGGCAGCTAAAAAGCAGGGACTTGCTTAAGCTCTCCCCCAAATCCCTCCAAACACCTGTAAGAAATGGCTCTGAACAAATTCTAGAGCTGCAGAACCCACGAAATAGCAGAGGGGAGCAGGACTCCGGCCCAGGACAGCCTGGATGGTTGCTGGGAAGGATCTATCGCACAGTGCTGGAAGTGGAGTACAGCCCAGTATGGGCCGCGCCAGGACCAACCAGACCAGGAGTTGGGCAGAGCAGGCCAGAGGGCCATGAATCATTGAACTGTGGCAGTTACCAGACTTCTCAACCCACAAATGCCAAAGACCACTGAGAAGGTTAGTGGGAAAACTGCTGGATCTGGGTGAGAGTGGTCTTGCCCCAGCCCTGGGAATGGCAGAAGTGGTGTAGTGGTGGCAGTGGCAGCAGCAGCAGGAAGCTCCTGTGGCTGCTTCCAGAGTTCCAGCGTCAGCTGCTTCTAGAGTCCCTGGCTCACACGGTGGGAGGAATCAAGCAGCGGATTGGAGTGGGAGTGCAAGGAGCACTTTGTGGGCACCAAGGCAGTTTCTCTTGCTGTGCCCTGCTTGGATCTGGGTCAAGGTGCTGGTTGGCTGTTCTTAGGGGAGGAGGAGCGCTGCTGTGGCAGGGCTTGTGGTGATGGTAGGGTAGAAGTAGCTCTGAAAACAGCAGCTCAGCCCCTAAAGCTTGGGACAAAGTACTCTCTACACTACAAGCACTCATACCCTGACAAAAAGCTCAAAGGTCAAGTAGTTGGCTGGGAACATGGCCAGGCAGTGAAAAAGGACTCAGACTCAAACTCAGACTCAGACTCGGACTATAGAATCTTTTTTTGGTGAAATAAAGATCAAAACATACAGCCAGAAGAAGTCAACAAAGTCAAAGAGCCTATATCAAAAGCCTCCAAGATAAATATGAATCGGTCTCAGGCCATGGAAGAGCTCAAAAAGGATTTGGAAAAGCAAGTAAGAGAACTAGAGGAAAAACTGGGAAGAGAAATGAGAGTGATGCAAGAAAACCACGAAAAATAAGTCAACAACTTGCTAAAGGAGACCCCCAAAAATACTGAAGAAAATAACACCTTAAAAAATAGACTAACCCAAATGGCAAAAGTGCTCAAAAAGCCAATGAGGAGAAGAATGCCTTGAAAGGCAGAATTAGCCAAATGGAAAAGGAGGTCTAAAAGACCACTGAAGGAAATACTACCCTAAAAATTAGATTGGAGCAAGTGGAAGCTAGTGACTTTACGAGAAATCAAGATATTATAAAACAGAACCAAAGGAATGAAAAATGGAAGACAATGTGAACTATCTCATTGAAAAAACCACTGACCTGGAGAATAGTTTCAGGACAGATAATTTAAAAATTATTGGACTACCTGAAAGCCATGATCAAAAAAAGAGTCTAGATATCATCTTTCAAGAAATTATCAAGGAGAACTTCCCTGATATTCTAGAGCCAGAAGGTAAAATAGAAATTGAAAGAATCCACCAATTGCCTCTTAAAAAAGATCCCAAAAAGAAAACTCCTAGGAATATTGTAGCCAAATTCCAGAGTTCCCAGGTCAAGGATAAAATACTACAAGCAGCCAGAAAGAAATAATTTGAGTGTTGTAGAAACACAATCAGGATAACACAAGATCTAGCAGCTTCTACATTAAGAGATCGAAGGGCTTGGAATATGATATTCCACAGGTCAAAGGAGCTAGGATTAAAACCAAGAATCATCTACCCAGCAAAACTGAGTATCATGCTCCAAGAAAAAATACAGATTTTCAATAAAATAGAGGATTTTCAAGCTTTCTTAAAAGTATACAAGAAAGAGAAATCATAAGGGACTTACTAAAGTTGAACTGTTTTGTTTACATTCCTACATGGAAAGATGATGTGTGTAATTCATGAGACCTTTCTCAGTACTAGAGTAGTTGAAGGCAATATACATATATATAGGCAGAGGGCACAGGGTGAGTTGAATATGAAGGGATGATATCTTAAAAAAAATAAAATTAAGAGGTGAGAAAGGAATATATTGAGAGAAGGAGAAAGGGAGAAATAGAATGTGGTAGATTATCTCACATAAAATGGCAAGAAAAAGCAGTTCTGTTGGAAGGGAAGAGGGCGCAGGGGAGGGGGAATGAGCGAATTTTGCTCTCATCAAATTTGACTCAAGGAGGGAATAACATACACACTCAATTGGATGTCTTACCCCACAGGAAAGTAGGGGGAAGAGGATAAAAAAGGGGGGACAATAGAAGGGAGGACAGACAGGGGAGGAGGTAATCAAAAGCAATCACTTTTGAAAAGGGATATGGTCAAGGGAAAAAATTGAATAAAGGCAGACGGGATAGGATGGAGGGAAATATAGTTAGCCTTTCACAACATGATTATTGTGGAAGTGTTTTGCATCATGGTACATGTGTGGCCTATGTTGAATTGCTTGCCTTCTTAGGGAGGGTGTGGGTGGGAAGGGAAAAGGGGAGAGAATTTGGAACTCAAAGTTTTAAAAGCAGATGCTCTAAAAAAGTTGTTTTTGCATGCAACTGGGAAATAAGATATATAGGGAATGGGGCATAGAAATCTATCCTGCCCTACAAGAAAGTAAGGGGAAAAGGGATGGGGGGTGGGAGTGGGGTGACAGAAGGGAGGGCTGACTGGGGAAGAGGGTAATCAGAATATATGCCATCTTGGAGTGGCGGCGGTGGGGGGGGGGGAGGTGGAAATGGAGAGAGATTTTGTGCTCAAAATCTTGTCAAAATCAACGTTGAAAACTAAAATATTAAATAAAAAAATATGAAAAAAATGTTAAAATGATGGTTTTCCAAAAAAAACCCCAAAAACAAAAGAAAAACAAACAAAAAATAATAAAAAGAAAAGGTCCTTGATCTAAAGAATCTTTTAATCTAGTAAGAATGATTAGACATGTATACAGATAAACTTAATACCAATTAGAATATAAGCACAGAATAGAATAGAATAATAATAGAATATAAGTACAGAATATTAGATGAAAACTGTTCCAACAAATACATCATTTTATGAAGGGAGCTGCTTTTAAGATATTCTGTCAATCTTTTAGTGCAAAGAATTGTCCCTCTCTATTCCTATATTTTACATTTGGGTTTTTTAAAGTGAGAAATATCTATAACCTTAATCTTTTGGATAGGTAGGCAGGGTCCATATAAAAATGTGCCACTTTTCATAAACATGCGGGTAGATACATTAATTATTGGTAGTTGGGAAAACATGGGTACTCAAAAGGGTTGTTTTTCCCATAACCAGAATAATTTAAGGACAATAATGAAGATAGTGATGACTAAAAATGTAATTAATTTGACAGAGACTAATATTGTCATTCATTCATTCATTTGTTCAAGAAATTGTTAGTAAGTAGCTATTTTATGAACAACCTGGTGCTAGGCATTGAGATACAAAGAAAAATAACACATGGTCCTTGTTGGAGACTTCTTTGGGCAGTGGGAACTCTATCATGCACCTGTGTGAGTAAAATACTACTTGAGAGCTAAATGGGAGACTTCTTTTTTTTTTCCCTTTGGATGCTATTAGTCTCTTTCAAAGTCATATTATCAAGATGACTTTCAAGAACTTATCAGTGACCTCAGATAGGGAAAGACAAAGAGACATTAAAGTCATCAGCAGAATTAGATTGCTTTTCCTGAAGCCCAATTTCCAGTGACATCCTATGCATGATAGCCCTATTTTCCAGAAAACTCTCTAGAAGTGTACTGGCATCATAAAATGGATTTGGCTTTATTGAAGTCCCCTATATAAATCACAGATTCATAACATCTTGGAATTTGAAGAGACAACAGAAGTCAGCTAGTGCAAACTATACCGGAACAAGACTTTACCAAATGATTTTTTTAGTTCCTTAGAAAAGTTCACCTCACTTTATTCCAAAAGCGTACTTTTAATATTCAACACATAAGTAACTTAGTGGAATAGAAATGCTCTCATCAACATCAATATGAGAACTTAATGCCTATTTAAATGGTTTGGTATTTTTTCCTTTTGTAATACAAGTTATGTGGACTATTTTGGGCCCTCAGCCAGTCCTTTTGTTAAGACATGATGGAGAGAAGAAATTTGGTGCCATTAGTTTTCAGCCTGGGAGGAGAGATTCCCTCCCTCATCCCACACTCTGCTGGGCATGTTGCCTAGAACAGCAAAAAGTGCGTTTATCCAAAAGGTCCCATGGGGGGATCCAAAGGGCAGCCTGGATATTAGCTAAGGTTAACCAGCTGCAGCTGTGGGAAGCATAGGTCATGTGTGTGAACATTTCATAAAAACAAAATTAAGAATTTACCAAGTTTGAGCAGGGTGACAGGTAGGGGGAAGGGGGCATACAATTCTTAAGCTTTAAAATCTAATACAAGTGACTCTGATAAATTAATAACCTAATAACTTTTAGGGGGATAAAGTACATAAATTAAATACTAATATTTAATGCCCCACATTAATATAGTTAAATGCAGTGATAAAGATCTTCACAATAAGAAGAAAGTTGAGAGTATTAACAAGCCTTCATTATTTGAAATACAAATGTTTCAAAACATTGAATGTAAAAGCAAAATATACATGCTCTGGTACCTATGATGTTTAATGAGATGCATTAAAATTCATGTAAAGAAACTAATCTGTAGGGTAGCATTCCATTATTCATTGATTCAATAAACATTTATTAACTGTCTACTTTGGGGCAGCTAGGGGGTACAGTAGATAGAGAGCTGGGCCTGGAGTCAGGAAAACCTGAGTTCGAATCTGGTCTCAGACACTTACTAGCTGTGTGACCCTGGGCAAATCACTTAACCTTTGCCTCAGTTTCTTTATCTGTAAAATGAGCTGATGAGGGAAATGGCAAACCACTCCTGTATCTTTGCCAAGAAAACCCCAAATGGGGTCATGGAGAGTCAGACTGAAATAACACAACAACAAACAATAACAACAGTGTCTACTATGTGCCAGGCATTGTGCTAAGTGCTAGGGGTACAAAAAGAGGCAAAAGACAGTCCCTGCCCTCAAGAAACTTACAATCTTAATGACTCACAAATCAAATACTACTTAAAGAGCAGAAGGAACAAAGAGTAACTTAAAAGAAAATGTAAATACAAACCAAAGTCACACTCAGAGTAAAAAAAAAGTCTGACCTCAACAACTATTTTCTTTTAGACTTCTACTGAATTTTCAAAGAAATGTACAGTTATAACATGTGAATTCTTTCTAAGCTCAGTCCCAGAATTCTGGGACTCAAAGGGCTCAGAGATTCTCTGATTCCTCCTCAGTATCTGAGAGCCAGGGAAGCTCTTCCAGCCCCCACCACTCCCAGAAATCCATAGACTTAAGACAATTAGGAGGGAATGAGGTCTATTCTATAGCATTTTAGATTACCAGGTGCATAATTTATCTCAGAAATGAAAGATTAAAAATCCTCAAGTCAGTTAACTTATTTTCAATGAATAAAGTTGTAATCTTGATGTGGAAGAGGTTGGTGGCTTTGCCTTTTGGCTTTCATAGGTTAGCTTTCATTTATCTTGTTGGGGGCCAGGCCTCTTTCCTGGCCATTTCCATACTATGTATCTAAGTGAATATTAACCTCTTCACTCTCACTTCCCTTTCTTGCTCTCCTTTTATGTCTTTTTCCATCTGAATGTAAGCTCCTTGAGGGCAGGGACTGACTTGTCTCTTTCTCTCTCTCTCTCATCTCTCTCTTGTCTATTTCTCTGTTTCCAACTTTCCCCTCTCCCCATCTCTTTCTCTGTCTCTATCCTTCTTGCCCCATCTCTCTCCCTCTCCCTCTCTTTTATCTGTCTCTGTCTCTCTGTTTCTGTTTCTCTCATTGATCTAGATATTTATTCTATCTAGATTTAGAGCTAGAAAGAACTCTAAAATCTAACAGCTTCCATTTAGAGATGAAGAATGGAAGTCCTGAAAGATTAAGCGATTTGCCCAAGGTCACACAAGTAGTAAGCAGCACAGTCAGGGTTGGAATCCAAGTTCTTGGCCTCCAATTTTCAAGCTTCTATTGCTTTACTGTGATTCATCCATTTCTGTGGGTAGAAGCTAAAGGTCACAGGACCAAAAAATTTGGAATTAGAGTAGGACAAGAACTTAGAGATCATGTAGGCTAACATATCCATTTAACAGATGAGGAAACTAAAGCCTCATGAGATTGTGGGTTCATCTCTCAGCTAAGATTCTACAATCCTGGGGGGTGGAGCCAAGATGGCGGCTGGAAAGCAGGGACTTGCATGAACTCCCCACCAGGTCCCTCCAAAAACCTATTAAAAATGGCTCTGAACAAATTCTAGAACTGCAGAACCCACAAAACAGCAGAAGGAAGCAGGCTCCAGCCCAGGACAGCCTGGATGGTTGCTGGATGAGGTCTATTGCACACAGAGCTGGGAGCGGAGCAGAGCCAAGCGTGGGCGGTGGCAGGACCAACCAGATGAGGAGCCGGGCGGAACAGGCCCTAGCACCCTAAATCAGTGAGCTGTGGCAGTTGCCAGACTTCTCAACCCACAAACACCAAAGACAACAGAGAAGGTTAGTGGGAAAAGCTGCGCAAGAGTTCCCGGTTCAGCCACCGCCCCAGGGCTCAGCAGGTGGTGCAGCTACAGAACTACAGCTGCAGTTGCTTCTGGCCCCAGGCCCACCTGGTGGGAGGAATTAAGTGACGGATCAGAGCAGGAGTGCCGAGCCTGCTGAAGATCTGAGTCAGGTTCAGGCTGGTGGTTCTTGAGGACCGAGGAGTGCTGGTGTGGCAGAGCTGGCTGTATAGAAAGAGCTCTGAAATCAACGGCGCATCCCCTCAAGTTTGGAACAAAGTACTCTTTACTCTACAAGCAGTCATACCCCACTGAAAAACTCAAGGGTCAAGTTAGTTGGCTGGGAATATGGCCAGGCAACGAAAACATACCCAGATTCAGTCTCAGACTTTGGAATCTTTCTTTGGTGACAAAGAAGACCAAAACATACAGCCAGAAGAAGCCAACAAAGTCAAAGAGCCTACATCAAGAGCCTCCAAGAAAAACATGAACTCAGGCCATGGAAGAGCTCAAAAAAGATTTGGAAGAGCAAGTTAGAGAAGTAGAGGAAAAATTGGGAAGAGAAATGAGAATGATGCGAGAAAACCATGAAAAACAAGTCAATGACTTGCTAAAGGAGACCCCCCAAAATACTGAAAAAATATTGAAGAAAACAACACCTTAAAAAATAGACTAACTCAAATGGAAAAAGAGCTCCAAAAAGCCAATGAGGAGAAGAATGCCCTGAAAGGCAGAATTAGCCAAATGGAAAAGGAGGTCCAAAAGACCACTGAAGAAAATACTACCCTAAAAATTAGATTGGAGCAAGTGGAAGCTAGTGACTTTACGAGAAATCAAGATATTATAAAACAGAGTCAAAGGAATGAAAAAGTGGAAGACAATATGAAACATCTCATTGGAAAAACCACTGACCTAGAAAATAGATCCAGGAGAGATAATTTAAAAGTTATTGGACTGCCTGAAAGCCATGATCAAAAAAAGAGCCTAGATATCATCTTTCAAGAAATTACCAAGGAGAACTGCCCTGATATTCTAGAACCAGAGGGTAAAATAGAAATTGAAAGAATCCACCAATCGCCTCTTAAAAAAGATCCCAAAAAGAAAACTCCTAGGAATATTGTAGCCAAATTCCAGAGTTCCCAGGTCAAGGATAAAATACTACAAGCAGCCAGAAAGAAATAATTTGAGTGTTGTAGAAACACAATCAGGATAACCCAAGATCTAGCAGCTTCTACATTAAGAGATCAAAGGGCTTGGAATATGATATTCCACAGGTCAAAGGAGCTAGGATTAAAACCAAGAATCATCTACCCAGCAAAATTGAGTATCATGCTCCAAGGCAAAATATGGATTTTCAATAAAATAGAGAACTTTCAAGCTTTCTTAAAAGTAAACAAAAAAGAGAAATCATAAGGGACTTACTAAAGTTGAACTGTTTTGTTTACATTCCTACATGGAAAGATGATGTGTATGATACATGAGACCTAAGTATCAGAGTAGCTGAAAGGAATATGCATATATATATATATATATATATATATATATATATATATATATATATATATATATGTGTGTGTGTGTATGTATATATATACACATATGTGTGTGTATGTATATATGTATGTATATATATATATACATATATATACACAGAGGGCACAGGGTGAGTTGAATATGAAGGGATGATATCTAAAAATATAAACTCAAATTAAGGGATAAGAGAGGAATATATTGAGAGAGGGAGAAAGGGAGACATAGAATGGAGTAAATTATCTCACATAAAAATGGCAAGAAAAAGTGGTTCTATAGGAAGGGAAGAGTGGGCAGGTGAGGAGGAATGAGTAAATCTTGCTCTTATGAGATTTGACCTGAGGAGGGGATACCATACACACTTAATTGGGTATCTTACCCCACAGGAAAGAAGGAGGAAGAAGATAAAAAAGGGGGGGGGTGATAGAAGGGAGGGCAGATAGGGGGAGGAGGTAATCAAAAAAAAACACTTTTGAAAAGGGACAGGGTCAAGGGACAAAATTCAATAAAGGGGGATAGGTTAGGAAGGAGCAAAACATAGTTAGTCTTTCACAACATGAGTATTGTGGAAGGGTTTCATGTAATGATAAGCATGTGACCTATGTTGAATTGCTTGCCTTCTTAGTGAGGGTGGGTGGGGAGGGAAGAGGGGAGAGAATTCGGAACTCAAAGTTTTAAAAACAGATGTTCAAAAACAAACAAACAAAAAGTTTCTTCATGCAACTAGGAAATAAGATACACAGGCAATGAGGAGTAGAAATTTATCTTGCCCTACAAGAGAAGAAGGGAAAGGGGGATGGGAGAGGAGTGGGGTGACAGAAGGGAGGGCTGACTGGGGAATGGGGCAACCAGAATATATGCCATCTTGGAGTGGGTAGGAGGGTAGAAATGGGGAGAAAAGTCATAATTCAAACTCTTGTGAAAATCAATGCTGAAAACTAAATATATTAAATAAATTAAATTTTAAAAAAAGATTCTACTGTCCTGCTTTGAGAACATTTTCAGATTTTAACTACTGGGCTGGACCAAGTAAAGATACTAGTGGGGGATGGGGAGGCACTAAGAAGAATATAAACTAGTTTACTATTCAGGGGGACCTCAAGTGAGCCCTCTGACATTGTTGGACCATGCATGAAGAACCTGTGTTCAGATCACTATTCTAGTTGGTGGGGAATGTATAGAGTTTAGATTAAATTCTTCCCCTACCCTCACTGAAGGCAGCTTGTGGCACAGAGTATCCTCTGAGCCTGGAGTTAGGAAAACCTGAGTTCAAATGCAGTCTCAGACACAAGCTGCGTGACCTTGTACAGGTCATTTAACCTCTGCCTCAATTTCCCCAACTAGAAAATGGAAATAACAACGGCACCTACCTCCCAAAGTTTCTGTGAGGATCAAATGAAATAATATGTGTAAAAAGTGCTATTTGCTAAGTGCCTGGCACGTAGTAGGTGCTATATAAATTTTCCTCCCCTCATGGAGCTTATAGATCAATGGGGGGATATGATATAGATAAAGATTGCTATGCTTCATGGCATTGCATGTAAACCTAGTGAGAGAGACTCTTATGGCACAAGGTACACTTTAGGAAGATTTCTTACTTTTCATGGCTTATATGCTGCTACCCAAGGAAACATGGAAAAATTTCTAGAAAGTACACATGGTACACTGTTGCAAGCACACAGCTCACCCTAGTTTTATTATGGGAGAGGGGGGAAAACCCCACGCTGAGAAGCTCAAATGAGCAATCATCTCCCAAAGAACTATGTGAAATTCACAATCGTATTTCCAAATATGGGGATTTTGTTCCCACTTCAGGTCCCAGCCAACAGTTCCAGAAGTTGCTTCTCTATTGGTGGCTTCAGATACTTTTATTACCTTTATGCTTCCCTGTATCTAGGAGGTGGCTTGGTCGCTGTCCACTGGGATGATTCTGCTGCTTTCTGCTGGTGGGCAGTTACGACTAAGCACAGCTTTTGTCTTTGCTAGTCAATTTCCAGTCTATGCAAAGGGAGTTTAAATGGTTTGTGGTCTAGCTCATATCTCTTTCCAGTCAATCAACAAATATCTACCAGAAGGTGGATTCAGCCACTGTCCTGCCATCAATATGATTGTTTCTTGACAAGGCAGGCAAAACTCTGTTGTTCAGTTGTGTTCTTCACTTGGTAGGAGGAAGAAACCTCAAGAATTCCCCTTATCTGGTAGGAATTACCGATCTCACTGTGGCATTAGGGTTTTCTTGTTTCAGGACCAGATTGAGTCTTGTCGAATCTACTATGATTTTCCCAACAGCTCCTGAACACATTCACCAAATTGCCCCCAAACACAACCTATTGTGCCCTGGTTTCTTTCATGATACTTCCCATCAGGAAGTCTATATAATTTTACAACTCTATATCCTGCATGGAAAATCAGTTAAGTGTTGCTTTGCTTTAACAGAATAGATAAGCTTTAAGATAAAAGGCATGAAGATTAAAAGATCAAAAGTTAAATAGGAGAGAATTAGGTAATATGTTGGAATTCATTGTATTTTCACTTCTTGTACATACTCCAAATAGTTGTATATTGTCTTCCCTCTGTATCTCAAGTGCTTTTTAGCTTCATTCCGTATTTGTTGGATCCAGTTGACTAAAACACTTCAAGATGTCCAGTGACCAGTGATTCATTTTTATGGGGCCCCCACAACTGACAAGGTTCACATTGAGTTGCCCTGCCTGTTGCTCTGGGTAACAGTATACAAGCCAAGAAAGATAAGAAACTTTTCCAAAGTGTACTTAGATCCATTGTGCCATAAGAGTCTCTGTCACTAAGCTCACACAGAATTATCACCTGGTCATCAGCTTTCTCTTGATAAGGCTCATTTCCCTGAACTTAGGTTGGTGGACCACTTGGATAAAGAAGAGTCTGTTGATGGGTTCATATTTTAAGCTTCTCCTAGGCCTCCTAGATGCTGACACAGCTTGAGTCCTACTGGACCCTGGGGTCCTAGGGTTATCTACATGCCCTAATTAGGTATCATAGGAAATTAGTGGAAATGGGTAAAACATATACTTGGTAAGAATGTCATCAAAAATCTTTGCCAAAGACCAAAATGTCAAAAAGAAACATCAAGTCCCTTCAATTTCGTGTTTGGAAAGGTATGGAACTGGGAGCCATTTCACTATTAGTTTTGGACCTAAACTTTCCTCACTAATTCTGAGTAAGTAATGAAAGATATGGAGAAAGTCAGTTATTATTCAGTAGAAGACTACCTAATGGTTAAAAGCACAGAATTCCCTAGAGGGGTGGCAGATAGATAGGAGACTGTTATGAAGAAGTAGAAAATGTAATAGTTGTAGTTAATAGAGAGGGTAAAGTACACCAACCTGACCTCCAAACTTTAGATAAGACTAATAACAACCAACATTTACATAATGTTTTAAGGCTTGCCAAGTGCTTCGTTTAATCCTCACAAGAACTTGGGAGATAGGTGCCCATCCCCATTTTATAGATAAGAAAAATGGAGTTAATTGACTTCCCCCAGGGTCAGACAGCTAGAAAGTACTTGAGGCAGAATTTTAAGTCAGATCTTTCTGATTCCAAGGCCAGTGTTCTATCCATTATGGCGTCTAGCTGCCTAAAAAATTGTGTAAAGCAACACTGTACTGAGCTAACAGACAATAAGGCTTTCTTCGATACATTTCTGTAAACACATAGTTAACAGCCATAGTTAACAGCTAGACTGGTCTAAACTGCAATTAGAGTGTTTTCCAAATTACCCAGGATTCAGTTTTTAATTATATGCAAGCAATGCCCAGGGTAAAACATTCTGAAATGTTCTCCCAAACCCAATAATTAACTAAACATTAAACTTAAGTATTTCCCAACTAATAATGTGGAAAAATAATTTTTTTGTTCTAATAAAGTAACATAGATGAAAGTAGATCAGGTTAGGTAACAAGCTATATTTCACCTAAAAATTGCTAACAACTCCTACCCTCACAAAACTTTAAAAAATGAGGCAGAAATTAAGAGAATATGAAATGTAGGAAAGGAAATCATTGTTTGGGGTCCCTGAGGAATCCTTCTGAAACTGGGAGTCCTTTGAGGACTTTTCAAAAAAGTAAATTTACAAGGTTGATGACTGCTGGTATATGCGTGGTGCCCTTGTTTTATGGGTAATCTGATTTTTGTTAGTCACCTATGACAATACTGTAAAATGGATTTAAATGGCCTACATTGAATTCACATTGGCTAGTCTTACTAGACATATGGTCCCCCAGATGAAGCATATGCTCTTATTTGAATTTTCTTTAATAGGAATAAGGATAGGAGTGGACCTGTGATTTCACTGCAAAAGGAACTTCCAGGTGAGGAAATTCTCTCAACCAACGAAGGCTGACACTGTCTCAAATGTGCAGTCTTAGAGAGCTGCCAAGAGCACTGAAAAGTTAAGTGACTTAACAAGTATCATCCAACTAGTATGTGTCAGAAGGAAGACCTGAATCCAGTTCTTCCTGGCTTGGAGGGTGGGCTCTTTGTCAAAGACAAATCTCTCATTATTTTTATTTTTTTAATTTTTTAATTTAATATTTTATTTTCTCCCCAATTGTGTGTAAAAATAATTTTAATTCTTTTTTTCCAAATTTTTTCAAATTTCAAATTTTTCAAAATTCAAATTTTCCAAATTCTCTCTCCTTTCCCTTCCTCCCCATTGAGAAGGCAAGCAATTTGACATAAATTATACATGTGTAGTCATGCAAAACACATTTCTATCTCATTATTTTAAAAAGAAATGTTTCTATGACAGAAGTTTGTTGACTTGTTGAAGTTTTTGAAGGGAATGTTTTCAGTCAAATTATATTACCAAAGTGCTTTACAAAATTTCAGGAAAGCAGCATATGTGGTAGACCCTCCAATTTCATTTTTACACAAAAGGAGAATTCTGTGTAGAATTGACTATGAACAGACTATGTAGAAAAGCAGCAAAAATTGGCACACTGCAGTGTCATTTCCAGACTCTCAATTTCCCTCAATGTTTCCTTAAGACCCAGATTATAGAATATATTGTATAGGAGCTCTTAATCCTAAGTAAAAAGAAAAACAGTCACTTTTTAAGATAGTAAAATGATTGTATACAAATGTTGCTCAACTCTTTGAACTGCTACAACATGAAAAACTTCTTTCAAGGTCAGTGAAACACCAGGATATATTATGCTCTGGTTCATTTCATTGAATAAGCAGAAATGTAAGAGATCTTTAAAGTTGTTTCCAGGGCATTTATGACACCCCAGCTTCTACATGGGTCCCAAGGAAACATCTGACCTAACTTCACATGTGCTCTGCACACAACTGGTACTCAATTTTATTGACTGGCTACATCTGATTTGTGTTCATCACAAACCATTAAAAAATGTTTTTATTCTAAGGTCAAGTTTACCCCCCACAAATGAGCGAGTGGATAAAATGGAGCCACAGAGTTCCAGCTCTTTCATGACCCACTGTATGGATCTAGAGTTCCCTCTTCTTCCATTACCACTGATGGAGAAGAAGAAAATTCCTTTCATAGAAAGCTGAGTTGTTGGCTCCAGCCTCCTTTTCTTAACTCACTACGATTTTTTTCCTCCCTGAAAAGGGTCTGAAAATATTCTCCTTTTTGGGACAAGCTACAACTGTCTCATATATTCTGGGATCTTTATTTCCCAGATCCTTCTGCAATCTGGGAAGTTCTCAGGGCATTCTCTCAATCAATTTCTCTTTTGCTATTACAATTGTCTCCCATTATTCACTCAAACAGTTCAAACATGTTAAAACTCTAAAGGGGAAAAATAACCAAGTATCATGGCTACTTTTCTACTGAGTTTATCTTTCCTAATCTCAGGCTTTTAACAGTTCTGATTCTCTGGTACATGATTGGATGAAAAGTAGGATAGATCTAGAGTGTGGAGGAATCTAAGAGCTCATATGGTCCAGTTTTTTCATTTTACATATAGGGAAACTGAGGCCCAGAGAAGTTAAGTGAGTACATATGCTAAGATTCAAACTCAGAACAGTGTGGCAGACCTGGTCATTGAACTCAAGGTGTGGGACTCCCAAGTTCAGCACTCTTTGCACTGAAACCTGTTGGCACCAGATGTGATATAAGGGGGCCATGGATCACTTGGCCAGGAATTCTCCCTCCTACTATAGTGGATGGATCTAGGTGGTGCAGGAGATACAGCACTGAATGTAGAGATAGGAACACCTGAATTCAAGACCTGCCTCAGACATTTACCAGATGTGTAGTCCTGGGCAAGTTATTCAAATTCTGTCTGCCCTAGCTCTTTCATCTGAGATAATAAAAGCAGCCACCTGTCAGGGTTGTGAGGATCAAATAAGATAAAGCTCTTACAGTGCTTCGCAAACCTTAAAGCATCATATAAATGCTAGCTATTATTGCTATTTATCATTGTTTATCATTATCTTCCGTTGTATTTGTGTCATCCAAAAGGAAAAATAAAGATAGCCATAGTGAATATTTCTCCAATAGTAAGGTACCACCCAGAAGTCCTACTCTCTTTAGCTTCTCTTTTTCACCCTCACAGCCTTCTTTACCTAACCCTTACATCTAAAATTGGGCTTGTGATAAATGTGGTCCCAATACTTTTTCCTCCATATTATCAGTAATTTCTGATTGGTTCTTCATAGTTACATCTAAACACAACTTTTGTCTTTGCTAGTCAACATCCAGGCTATGCATAGGGAGTTTAAATGGTTTGTGGTCTAGCTCATATCTCTTTCCAATCAATCAACAAATATTTATTAAGCATTCACTATGTTCCTGGCATAGTAACAGGTGCTGGGGATACAAGCACAAAGACCGAAACAATCCCTACTCGATAGGAGCTTCCATTCTGATGAGGGAGACAGTAAGGATATAAAGAAATGCACAAATAACTAAATGTAGCATAAATATAAAGTTGATAAATATAAATATATACAAGATAGTTACTGGAAGCAACTTCAAAGACAAATGCCTAGGTTCTTCTAAAGTTTGTGCTTGTTTGTCACTGAGGCTGTAGGTTATATATTCACAAAGAGCTTGGAATTTTCTCATTTAAAAAAAAAGATGATACTGAGCCAGTAATACAGAAGCCAGACAGTCAGGAACTTGACTCTTGTCTCTATAAATGGGGAAGGCAGAGGGATTACCAAGAATGTAGTGCAGCGCGGTGAGTATCCTGTGGACATACAAACAAACAAAGCTCTTCCATGACTGGTATTACTTAAAATACGTTTGTGTGTGTGTGTGTGTGTGTGTGTGAGTGTGTGTGTATGTGTACATGTGCATGCCTGTGTGAGCACATGCATGTGTGTACATATAAATGGAAAGAGAGAGAGAAAAAAGGATGAGAAGGGAAGAGAAGAGGAGGAAAGAGAAAGGAGAGAGAGAAAGAGGAGAGAGGAAGTTAGTTCTTGTCATTAACATTTTCAGTATTTAACAGGTTATTGGTTTGGCAGTTTGTAGACAAAGTAAACCAAATAGGTTTACATCACAATTACCATGATGTTCAACAATTAATCTTTCTGCTATTTTAAATGAATCATTAATGTACAGAAAATCTAGATTGAATGTTTTATTAGTATAGAGGCTAGTTTTGGTTTACTTTTTTCTCTAGGTGAAACAGAACATGATTTAAAACTTACTTTAAAATGTTATAGTTGAAATTTAGAAAAAAAGATATTATTAACTGTATCAATGTATAAGTCAGCATACATTGAGCAGTACATTGTAGAGATATAAGAATGGGGTGAATGGGAGAAAGATGTCTCAATGTCCTACTGCATGTTAAAGAGTTTTAAAAATTTGCATGGTCAACCAGTGAATCTGATTCTGCTGCCCACACAACAAGGTTGGAGAGTGTTGGGAACTTTGGAACACCCCTTTTCCCAACATCCATTCATGGTTAAACTCTCCTAGGAGCTATTCTGCCTGTGTCTGTTGTAATGGGATGCCAATTTAGTATTCAGTCACAAAACTCTGGGGAATGAGCATGGGGAAGGTATTTTTGATTTATCTCCTTCTGAGAGACCACTTAATATAATTCTGTTTTCATTTCATTTTCATAGGTACCTCTTGTCCTTTTTATTCCATACTGTCTTGATTAAACAAAAGTAATTCATTTGAACAGCATTAGTATTGGATAGTAGTACCTCCAGATTAATTGCCAATAGTGTTTCTCTCCATACAATGAGATACTACTGAAGTGGTACAGTAGATGGTGTACTGAACCTGAAGTTAGAAAGATCTGGGTTCAAATTCTGCCTCAGTAATTCCCTAGCCCGTGTGATCCTAGGCAGGCCAATTAATTTCTTGCCCTCAGTTTTCTCATCTGTAAAATCAGGTTAATAATAGCATGTGCTTCGTAAGGTTGTGGTGAGTATCAAATAAGGTATTTTGCAAACTCTAAATAGCTATGTAAATGCTGCCCATTAGCAAAGCATGGGTCTGACTGTCACTTTTTAATTTTAGAAACCTCCATAGCCCTCTATCGCCTCTACAATCAAATATAAACTTTTCTTTTAGCATTTACAGAGTTTCATATCTGCTTCCAATCTATTTTTTGCAGAATGATCTCACTCAGCCTCATGCATTGTAGGGTCCAACCAAACTGATCTGCTCGCTGAACGCATTACATGACTTTCCACCACTCACCTCCAGTTTGCTCAGGCCAGCTTCTGTGCCTCAGTCCCACCTACAGGGTGTCATCATCCTTTCTAAAATAAGGCACCAGAAACTGAACACAATACTCCAGTTGGGCTTGGGCTAGGGCAGAGCACAGTGGGACTATTATCTCTCTGCTTTAGGACATAATCCTTTTGTTAATGCAACTTAAAACAACATTAGACTGTTTGAGCTGCCACATTACACTGTTGACTCACACTGAGTTTTCAGTCTATCAAAACCTTCAGCTTTTTTCATGATCCATTGTCTCATTTTGCCTTCCCATATCCTTTATTTGTACAGTCACAGAACTAACATTTATTCCTATTAAATTTCGCCTTAGGAGATGCAGTTTTAGCCTAGTAAATAGACGATTGACCTTGTAGTTAAAAAGACCTTGGTCTGACTCCTAAGCTTTTCTACATACTGTATGACCTTAAGCAAATTCCTTAAACTTCTCAGTAACCTAGTGAACCTACAAATCAGAGAAGAGCTCAAGATCTCCCTCAGTGGGGGGAGTTTCCGCAATAGGAATTCCATATGCTGATTTAAAATCCCATCTCTGTACCAAAATAAGTTTAATTTTATTAGAATTGGTCTCCTTGAGAGGATGGTGCAATGGATGATTCTTTGGGATGCTGATTCTTTCATATGGTACAAATAGCCCATCCTTCCTAGCACTGTGTTATCTGCAACCTGATAAGCATTTTCTATGCCTTCAATTCAAATCACTGATTTAAAAAAAAAAGAAGTTGTAATGTTATAATGGAAAAGCACTAGATTTAGGAGACCTGGGTTTGAATTTTGGTTCCACCAATTACTAGCTGTTTGATCTTGGCCAAGTCATTTAAAATCTCTGGGCTTCTCTTTCCTCAGCAGTAAAGTGAAGCATTTTGACTTCAGGGCTTCTTAAACTTTTTCCACTTGAGACCTCTTTTCGAGTTTTGGCAGTGTTTGTTGGCATTGCATGGTATGAGAGCATGTGCAATGCAAAGTGCTCATGCTGTGTGTTCAGTACCAAGGCTGCAATGAAGCTGCACTATGCAACATGGGCAAGTGCTGCCAGGAACACCTCAGATTCACTATGCATTTGATTTTTAATTAAGTTTTGGTTGTTGTATGTTCAAACTTTTTAAGTTGCCAAATTTTTCATATGGGGTTGTGACCCACGGTTTAAGAAACACTGGATTAGATGACTTCTAAAATCCCTTTCAGCTCTAAAATTCTAGTTCTATGTTGAAAAAAAAGGACTAAGGGACAGGCACTCCCTTAATGCTTCCTCTAAGAGGTTGACAGTGACCCACTGATTCCTTCTGTGGGTCTTTTCAGTCAGCCAGTTCTGTGTCCACCTAACAGTATTTTTATCCATTCCACATCAAGGATATTGGGGGAGATTCTGTTAAATGCCTTCTGTTGTTCAGGCATACCATATGTCTATGACATCTTTATGGTTACTAGTCTAGCAACCTTTCTTAAAAAGGAAATAGGGTTAGGCTGGTATGACTTGTTCTTAACTGAGCCAAGCTGACTTAAAGTGATTGCTATTTTCTCAAGTGCTTATACACCATCCCTTTAACTTATTCTAGAATGGAGGTGTCAAACATGTGGCTCACAGACACATACAATATACAACATTTCCAAATATGGCCTGAACCAGATTAAAATGTAACTGGGAAATATTTAACAAAATGGATATTTAGCATCACGTTTTAAAACTAAGGCAGGGATTCTTCTGTATAGATTAGGGGCCCCTGTAACTATTTGAGTTTGATACCACTGTTTTAGAATTTTACAGGGAATCAATGTCAAGCTTATTAGATAGCAATTTGAAGCATCCGACTTCTTACCCTTTTAAAAAACTAAGGAAACATTTGCCTCTTTCTGGTCCTGGGCACCTTACTGATTTCCCTCGATTTTTCAAAGATTATTAAAAGTGGTTCAGAATTCACATATAGAAGTTTTTAAGTAACCATGGATATAGTATGCTTGGGCCATAAGAGTTAAACTCATTAAGCATAGTTAGGGGCTCTCTTATTCTCCCTATCACTTATCTTGGATTTTACTTCTTTGTTGACAACCTTTGACCTAGCTTTTCCAAACTGAAAGTCATTTCTTTTGGTTAAAAACAATGAAGTAAAATAAGGGTTGAGTAACCAATCAACTCTCTCTCACCACCTATTACCATAATCCCATACCCAATAATTAGAGTGGCTACCTCTTCTTTGTTTTCCAATCCCATCCTCAAACAGCTGGAATAGTTCTTATTACTGTCTTTTGAATTCACTAGGTAAATGAAGTAGAGCCATAGAAGATAGAATTATGGGCTTTGAGTCAGGAAGCCCTGAGTTCAAATCCTTCCTATAAATATTCAGGAGTTAGATGATTTTGGGTAAGTTGATTAACCTCTTATGTGTTTTACTTCTTAATAAAGAAGCATAAGACTTCTTTACTAAGTTTTACATAGATGGGTTGCAACAGAAGACATGAATATTTTAATATGTATATGATCTTTCTTTTGTTGACCTCCATGGATTACGTACCCACAAATGGGATGGATGGGCCAAGAGATATGAACAATTTAGTAACTTTTCTAGCATAATTCCAAATTATTTTACAGAGTGGTTTGATCAGTTCATATCTCAATCAACAGCATATTATTTTGTATATGTCTTCCCAAAATCTCTTCGACATTTATTGAGTCTGTCTTTGCTAACTTAATGAGTCAAGTATGTTCTATTTTACATTTTTCTTTATTAGTAACTGGAATTTCTTTGCTATAGTGAATGATTTTTGTATGTGTTGTGAAAAATATTCATATCCTTTGATCACTTATTTAATGAAAAATGACTCAGTCATGTATTTGTTGTTGTAGTTTAATTGATTAGTTGTGTCTGACTCTTCAGTACCTTATTTGGGGTTTTCTTGGCAAAGATACTAGAGCGATTTGCCATTTCCTTCTCCAGCTCATTTTACAGATGAGGAAACTGAGGCAAACAGAGTTAAGTGACTTGCTCAGGGTCACATAGCTAGTAAGTGTCTGAGGCTAGATTTGAACTCAGGTATTCCCGACTCCAGGGCTGGCACTCTATCTATTGCACCACCTAGCTGCCCCTTATATCTATAATAATTCTCTATAGATTTGGGATATTAGACTTTTATCAGAGGTGCTTGATGTAAAGATTCCCCACCCCCCCACCCCCCCAATTTGGCTTACTTCTTATTCTAGCTGCATTGGTTTTCTTTATGCAGCTTTTAAAGTTTATATGGGGTGTCCCAAAAGTCTTAGTGCCATTTTAAGCTTCAATAGTTTAAAACTTTAAAAGCTTGTATAATCATAACTGTTCATTTTTCCTTTTGTAATCTCCTCTAATCTTTGCCTAATTATGAATTCTTACTCTTAACCATAATTGTGAAAGATATGGCCTTCCAATTTCCTTTTTAAAAATTATTCTGTGGCTATCCGTACTTTATTTGCTTAATCATTTGGAGTTTATTGTAGTAACATGGTATAAGATGTTGGGCTAACCTCATCTTCCACCGAACTCTTTGCAGTTTTCTCATCCATTTTTATCAAGTGGGGCGTCTTTCTCAGTAGTTTCTCTCATTGAGTTTATTGAACACTGGGCATTTGCTTCATATTCTTACTAATCTAGTTTCTTCCCTGATCTGTTGTTGTTGTTGTTTTTAACTATCATCATATTATTTTGATGGCTGGCAGATCTGGTAATGTTAATAGTTAATAATAATAATAGCTAACATTTATATAGCACTCACTATGTGCTAGGTACTATATGACATTTTATAATTATTCTCTCATCTGATCCTCACAACAACCATAGGATATAGGTGCTATTATAATCCCCATTTTACAGCTGAGGAAACTGAGGCAAACCGAAGTTAAAAGACTTGGCAAAGGTCACACAACTAGTATCTGAGGCTGGATTTGAACTAAGTCCTCTGGACTCAGGTTAGGCATTCTATCAACTGCATCACTTAGCTGTTAAGTTGCTTTTCCTCTCCACCCCAGTATTTTCCTTAAAATTCTTCTATACCTAGTATTTATTTATTCTTGACCATTTGTTCCTCCAAATAAATTCTGATTTTTTTTAGTGTAAAAAAGTAATCCTTTCATATTTTGATTGGTCTAATACTAAATTTGTAGATTAATTTAGGTGTTGTCATTTTATTATATTGGTACAGTCTAGCCATAGGTGAATAAATGTCTTCTCAAATATTTGTCTTTGATTTCTATAGAGGGTTTCATAGTTTTATTTATATAACCCTTGTGTGTGTTATTGTAGGCCAATTCCCATATATTTTATGCATTTTGCCATTACTATGAATGGAATTTTTCCTTCTGTCATTCCCTCCTGATTTTTATTAGTATTGTGTCAAAAAAACTCAATGATTTTTGTGGGTTTATTTGTATCTTGATAGTATACAGAATCTATTAAACACCATGATTGGTTTCTTTGCTGATTTTCTGCACTTTTCTCTAAGTAAATCATCATATTGTCTATCAATGGAAGATTTTGCCTCCTTTTCACCAATGCTCATCTACTTAATTGGTTTTATCTTATCGCTATAGAAAACTTTTTTTTAAATCACTGTATCAAATAGTGTGGAGACAACATAACCTTGTTTTACTGGGAAATTTTAATGGGAATTTATTGGGAAAGTTTCCAGTGTTTCATGATTACAAATACTTCTGGCTTTTTAGCTCTATTCCCCTTTCTTTCTCATTAGATTTATTTTATTTTTTTATTATTTATTTTTATTTTATTTTTTTGAAGGGGGGGATGGCAGGGCAATTGGGGTTAAGTGACTTGCCCAAGGTCACACAGCTAGTAAGTGTGTCAAGTGTCTGAGGCTGGATTTGAACTTAGGTCCTCCTGACTCCAGGGCCAGTGCTCTACTCACTGCGCCACCTAGCTGCCCCTCATTAGATTTATTTTTGACTACAATATCAGAACTTAACTGAAGACTCTCCCAACCCCCTTGACCCTACTTCCTTTGTAGAATGTAGGCATTTCCCAAATTTAAAATTCACTTTATACTTTGTTCTGTGATCCCCGTTCTTATGTAATTACAATCTATATTACTTGCTTCCAAAGGTTCCTGTAATTTTAATTTGCCAATCAATTCCTCCTTATTGTTAGAAAAGATATACTCTTAGGGCAAAAAAGTCCATTTTGTTGGTCATGCAAGGAATGACATAATAAGGAATAATCTAATATGGTATAAAAGGGCACCAAGAAAGAACCCTTGATTTAAGTTCTTATAATGGTAGTAACTTTCTTCTAGTTACAAACAGAACCCTCTTCCCAAACCCATGAGAACTTTTAAGAACATTTTCATTCATGATTTCTTAGGCTAAACAAAGGTGCTTTTCTGAGTGTTGACAGTTGTCCCACTGTATTTCCAACTTGCTATTTGAGTCACAGGATCATATATCTACAAGTGGAAGGGACCTAAGACTCTACCTAGATCAATTACCCCATTTTACATATGAAGGAATTGAGGGGTAGAGAGGTTACCTGATTTGCTATGGAGTTAGTGGCAGGGCCAGGATTCAAACTTAGTTCTTGTGAATCCAAGTTCAGCCCTTTTTCTATCACCCAATCTGAAATTTCCATGTGAAATAATATGAAGCAAATATAAAAATTGGTTTTGTACTGCATGCCAAATACTGTTATACAAATATAATGCAAGGAACTAATATGATATTACAGACTATTACTATCTTTGGGTATAATTACCATCTATATGCACATAGGGCTGGATTTGAACTCAGGTCTTCTGGGTGATTAAAGAGATAGACTACACTTAGATTTTGCATGGCCACATTATAATTCCAAGATTTAGAGACAAATAGAACTTTTTTTATTGAAGGTATTCTCTGTAAGAGTGAGAGAGATACACTTTGAATATAAAGAATATGATTTGGTCTCTAGTATGACTTGATCTAGGCTTTAACAAGGTAGTTTATGATGAAGTTGTATTATAATATATTCTAAGAGTAGATGCTTTGTTTACCTAGCATCTCTACATCACAAATTTTCTCCCTGTCTTTTTCTCATTCTCTCTCAAAAAAGGCTGCAGACATACTGCTTCAACTTAAAGAAAGCTTAGTTTTACTTTCAAATCTGACTTTTAAATGAAATCATCTGTCTGCTTGCTCAGAAAAAGAAAGCATCACTTTTCCTCATGGTTCATAGTGTTTTACAAGCACAGTCACACCAAAAAATATAATTACTTCCCTATTAATCTTCATAAATCACCTTTATAGCACTTCATAACGTAGAAGTAGGACCAGATCTATCTATGTATCATCTATCTATCTATCTGTCTGTCTGTCTGTCTGTCTGTCTATCTATCTATCTATCTACCTATCCTGTTTATGGATTGGACCAGGCAATGGTTCATAGAAGACACAAAATATCTCCTTTACTTTTTAGTAGGGGCATTATGGCCAAGAGGAAGTGGATCTGGTCTAGGGCACAGCCTCTCAGCAGCATTTACCATAAGAAAAAATGAGCAAGTTGTTATGGCACTACATTTTGCCAGAGGCATTTCATTCCAGGAGTTTTCTAAAATTTAGTGTTTCTTTTAAGCTTCTGTTTGATCCAAGGACAGCACTACTAACCAACTTTAGTTTAGGCTGGATACAACTTTAACTTGGGGAAATTAGGCAATGTTTTAAGGCATGAAGTGACTACAGAAAGGCAGACCCAAACGTCCATGTTGGTGGCCTTAACAGTAAATGGAGACTGCTACACAACTTATTCAGAGGTAATTATAATAATAATGATAGCTCACACGTGCATACACTTTTAAGGCGGTAGAGGTGTAATTATCCCCATTTTATGGTTTGGGAAACAAACTCACAGATTACACCTGGATTGTCCAAAGGTCATGCTAGTAAGTGTTGTAGCCAAATCTCAAAGACAAGTTTTATGACTAACTCCACTATCTCATACTGCCTCAATGAGCAGTGGTAATTTTGATGGTGACAAAAATGAAAGAATAAACCATGAGGTTGTTTAGTGTAGTGACTTTGTAAAGAGAAGTCTTAATTTCATCCAAGTAAGGGAATAGACTTAGAGATTGATAGATGCCTTTTATTATCGGCGAAGGCTAATGGTGTCTCAAAATTCCCATTTTAACATATATTTAAATTCCTCAATCAGCAGAATTCTAAGTTCATATATGATTGACCAGTTCCCATTTAACTGTAATTTGAAAGACAGATGTAAAGTAGATATCTAAAGTAGTCTGATCCAAGTAGGAAAAAGGAAACCTGACCAACAAAAGCTTCTCTTGGTAGAAATATCTTACTAAATAAAAAATGTTATTTGATCCTAGAAGTCAGGTCAAGATTCACTTATTCCAAGAAACCTTACCAGACTAATCCTACCATCCAATGGTCTTTCCTTACCTTTGTTTTCCCTGAGTTTGTATTCCTCGAGTTCTTAAGAGTCTATAGCTTATTATCACACACCTCTTTATATGCTGTCTGGTATTTATTCTCTAGTCATTTCCAATGGCTCCCAATTACTGATAAGATCAAATATAAATACCTTTATTACCCACTTGAAATTCTTTACATTCTGGTCTCTTCCTAGCTTTCCAATCTTTTAACATTTAACATATTACTCCCCCTCTCCATACTCTATGACCTAGCCATACTGGTTTACTTGCTGTTCTTCACATAGGATACTCTGTGTCTTCCTTCCTTTGAACCAGCTGTTCTGCATGCCTGGAATCCTCTCCCTTCTAACCTCAGCTTTCTTTAGGACTCAGCTCAAGTTCCATCACCTTCAAGAGACCTTTCCTTGTTCCCACTGCTGTTAATGCTTTCTCCTCTAAGGCCAACTCCCATCTACTCTGTATTTGTTATGTAAGTATCGACATATACAAATATCTACATAGATATATTGCACTAAGACTTTTGGAACATCCTGTGTGTATATACTCATATGTGTGTGTATCTGTACATATACACATACACTCATTTATGTGTACTTGGATATATGTGGGTTTATTATGTATACACATGTGTATATGTGTGCATACACACTCTGCCCATTAGAATGTAAAGTCCTTGTGTGTGTGTGTGTGTGTTCAGAGACTGTTCTTGATTTTTCTTTGTATCCCTAGTACTTAACATAGTACCTGGTGTATAGAAAGTGATTAAGAAATTCTTGTGGATTGATGTGCGTGTATCTCTTCTCTATTGGATTATAAACTCTCCAAAAAGACTATTTCTTCTACTGTTTTCGTAACTCCCAGTAAAGACAATTAGGACAGTGCTGTACAAACACAAGGCACTCAATAAATGCCCATGGCGTGTCTGAATGAACACATATAAATCCAAAGACTGAAAGTTTACTTTACTGTTCCAAAAATATTTCAGATAAATGTTGTTTTGCATTAAGTTTAAAGAAAAATCCTTACCCTAACTACTGTGTCAACAATAGGTCATAAGTACACATTGTACAGTCAATAAAAATCTATTATGTAATGGTATGTGTTCAAAGAAATAATTGTAACATCAAAGCATGAAACTGTTACCAGCTGACCACAAACAAAAAGCTAATACAACTTAAAAGAATATTTCTTCTCTAACCCCTCTTTTTAACCCTTTTTAATCCTCTCTTTTAACCTCCTTCAACCCTTTTTTTCAAGTCAAAACAAACAATTCAATCAGACATTTGAACAATTATTTCACTACCTAAAATCATTTTTATCAAATACGCAGGTGTCATGAAAACAAATCTACTGATTTTAATGGAAGATAAAATAGAATTACCTCTGAGTAATTTGGTGAGAGATATTTCCCATTGTACTTGGCAATGCTCTGCAGAATTTTCAAGGCCTTTTCTCCTTTCTTCCGAGTGATTAGCCATCTGGGAGACTCAGGAACCACCCTGGCAAAGTAAAGAAGTTGGTGAACTATGTCTAGACTTTTCAAAATTTTGATATTTGTGCTTTGTTTATTCTTTTTCCCTCTCTTCAAATGGGATCTTGCTATTGGCTAAAAAACCAACCAACCAACAACCCAAAAAGCAAATTCTGAAGATTCTGAGAGTCAGGTAGTAAGTAGGTTAAGGAAAATTTCACCGACTGTATTTCCTACTCACTTGTATTTGGAAAATCATACTTATTTGAGGACTTTCTGAGGACACTCTAAATGATAAAGCATTTGATAAATTCTATAAATTGAAGAAGCTAGAGGAAATGAAGCAGTTTTTACCTCCCTAGTCTTGTCTCTCCAAGAAGGAAAGTTTGAAGAAATGGGGTCAGAATGAATCATTAATAACTAATAATTTGATTAATTATTAATAATTTATTCTATTCCTTATGAATTTCTAATTGTTAATTTGTTAACTTTTGTTTAATACTATCTCAGTTGATAGATTAATTCTGAATGGTCTACAGTTAACTGGAGGAAATTTATCCACACCAATAAGATCATAGATTCATCAAATCATGAAGAGAATCATGTATTTGTTTGATTTTAATGTTCTTTTTTAATGATAGTCATTTGTAAGATTTCACAAAACAACTAAATGTGACACATGCCTTCATTTATCATTTTATGCTTTTTGAAAAGCCAACATATAACAAATTGGTCTTGGTTAATTTTCAAAATTTCAAACCTAGGATACAGTTTTGAAGAATTGGAAAATCTCCCTTACTTTTGGTTTTATTATGACTCTGACTCCAAAGTGTTGTACCACCATAAAGAATACATAACTATAACAATGACCATGATCATATTACCAGTAATAGAGAAGGAACAGAAAGTTGGGCAGTGTGATGGCTAGCTGGATCCCTTGCCAATTGGGGATAAGGTAAGCAATCCCAGGGATAATTATGATTCCAAGGGTGAAGAACATTTGAATCACGATTCCCACAATCCTTCTCTGTTTTGAACCAACCATTTCTGTCACTGAAGAGAGAAAAACAAAAGAGGTTAAGAATGAAAAGGAACTATTGTACAGAAATACATTAGACCAATAACATCCATTAGGTGCTAGATGTATATTAGTTTGTTGGGTTGTTTGTCTGTTGTTGTTTGGTGGTATTAGAACCACCACAATCATTGAAATCATGAACAAAATGGTTTGCAGATATATAACAATCCACATCTATGTAGTACTTTGCAATTTATAATACTATAAGGTAGGTAGTCAAAGCAGTATTAATTTGAATTTTGGGGGTGGGTAGATAAATGAGTTTAAGTGACTTTCTCAGGGTCATACAGCTATTAAGTGTCTGAGGCCAGATTTGAACTCATGAAGATGTCTTTCAGATTCCAAGCTCTATCCACAGTGCCATCTACCTGCTTTAACATGAGAGCATACCTCTTGCTTTCTCATGTTTTCACAGAGATATCCTTAATAAATGAACTATTTTTTAAAGATGAGAAAATAGGCATATGTGTTGCTAGTAGCTACCGTCTTCTCAGTCACTTTTTTGGGGGTAATAATATCATAGATTATCTTTTTATTTTCTTGGAATCTTTCTCTCTTTGAGATAAACTTGAAAACCGGATCGCTTTAAAATAATTTTCTAGATATTTGCTTGGGTTCAACTATTCTTCTGAATTTAATCTTCACAAATGCCCTCATATGTCCTTACCTATGTCCTCATATAGGTGCCACTGGCTATTGAGATGATAGGAGCCAAATGTAAATATTTCACTGTCACTAAAAATAAAGAATTGTAACAACACTGAAACTATTCCATTTCACATTTATTTTTGTTCTCCCTTGCAGTCTCATTTATAAATGCTTTGGGGATCATTTGCCTTAACTGGGACTCACGCTCTGCAGAATCATTTTCTTCTCAATTGTTTTTTGCTTGCGGTGTCTGAACATCCTTCTCTCCCATGTTTTTCACATTAGCCTGGGTGATAAATTCCCAATGTCTTTGGCAGTCTTCTTCCTTATCACATCAAGAAATCACTTTAATACTGCAGTTGCTAAGTCCTATGTAATCCTTATTGTGGCTCCCTGATATTTGAATTGTTTCTTTCTGGCCACTTGCAGTATTTTTCCCTCGACCTGATAGTTCTGAAATTTGACTATAACGTTCCTTGGAGATTTTATTTTGGGATCTCTTTCTTGAAATGATCAATGGATTCTTTCAATGCCTATTTTGCCCTCTCATTCCAGGATATTAGGGAAGTTTTTCTTGATGATTTCTTGAAAGACGCTGTCCAGATCATCCTTTGGATTATAGCTTTCAGGTAGTCCAATGATTCTGACATTGTTTCTCCTGGATCTATTTTCCAGGTTGGTTATTGTTCCAATGAGGTATTTTACATCTTCTATTTTTTCATTCTTTTGAATTTGTTTGGTTGATGCTTAATGTCTCATAGAATTATTACCTTCCACTTATCCAATTCTAACTTTTAAGGGGTTGTTTTCCTCAGTTATCTTTTGTACCTCCTTTTCTATTTGGTCAATTGCACTTTTTAAGCAGTTGTTTTCTTTTTCTAAACCACAAAGCTGACTCTTTTTTCATAATTCTCTTGCATCACTCATTTCTTTTCCCAATTTTTCTTCTACCTCCCTCGTATGATTTTAAAGTTCTTTTTTCAGCTCTTCCATAGGTTCTTTCTGGGCTTGAGACCACTTCCCATTTTTCTTTGGGGTTTTGCCCACAGGTAATTTGATGTTGTTTTCCTCTTCTGAGTTTATATCTTCATCTTTCCTGTCACCATAATAACTTTCTATGGTCAGATTCTTTTGTTGTTGTTGTTTGGTTTTTTTTTTTTTTTTGCTCATCTTTTTCAGCCTTTTTCCTTTCTTTTAAATTTAAGCTCTGCTCCCGGGGTGAAAAGGCACTGTCTCAGGCTTCTTGTGCTTAGGGCTTCAGGCCCTGGCAGCTTACCTGGTGCTCAGCTGGGGTCCCAGTGCTGGTGTCTGGCATGTGTTGAAGCCAGTGGGGTATTCCTGTTTTGTATTCTGCCTGTTTATCCACACTATACTGAAGTACTTGGTGGTCCTTGTTTGCCTGGGACTATGCTGAAGCAAGTGGTGGGGCCTGGCACCAGTGACTGCCCATTTGCTTAGGCACTTGTAGGGTTGCCTTTATTTGTTTGCCTGGGGCTATGCTGAAGCACGCAGAAGTTCTTAGAGCTGGCATCTGCCCATTTCCCTGGCTGTGCTGAGGCACATGGGGGTAGGGGGTTCTGGTGTTGGCATTTGCTTGTTCCACCACACTGGGGCTCAGGATCTCCTGCTGGTTTGCTGAAGCAGGGCTTGCTGAGATGCTTCCTGTACTAGACTGTGCTCTCCTTTTACCTAAGTGAGACAGACCTTTCCTGCTGACCTTCCAAGTTTCTTGGGCTAAAAGATTGTTTCACCCTATCTTTTTGCTGGATCTGCTGTTCCAGTATTTATTTAGGGAAGCTCTTTTATGGTTGTTTGGAGGTGAATATAGGAGAGTTACAGTGATTTCCTGCTTACTCCACCATCTTGACTCCCAGAAGTACTGTTGTAACTATTCTTTCTTGTTATTCAGCAAAGGAAAATTGAAGGCGAAAAGACCTCATAAGCTGTAGAAGTTTAGAAGAGCCAGCAGCTTGCTAGTTGGCAGATGGCACCACAGCTCTAAGATGTAACTTCCTTAACCTGGCTCAGCAGTGGATTGGCTTGGCAATGGGGAAACCCTGTCCTTAAAGCAAGTTCTGGCTATGCTACACCCAGAAGCGAACTCAGTGGTGGGAACAACGTTTGTCCTTACCACTGTAAGTTGGAGCCCATTCTCCCCAGTGACCAGAGTATGAAGAGAAGAGTATGCTCTGGTCTGAGAATGTTTCCATATTTTGGTTCTTGCTATATCTTATCAGTAAATATCCCTGCACAAAAGTTAATTGATATTAAAGGAGAAAGCTGATGATCAAACATATTAGAGAGACAATAACTGGCACTATAAATATTATTGGAGCAGTAATCACTGTAGACTGATATTACGGGGAACATATCAGAATGGGATCTCAAGCTAACAACATTAGAATGACTCCCTAATCTTCAGAGGTATCAATGGAACTCTGAGGGAGAAATGTAGCCTTATTATGGAGACCCTACTTGCCAATGGAACATACAATGCAATTATCACTCTTGTCTACCACCAATATTTACCTTTGCTATTTCTTTTGAATAAAGTATATCTTTATTTTTTTTAAATTTTCGAGTATGAATTGGAATGGCTGGTCATTGGGATCCCTTTCACCTATCAAATTCTGTGAGTCTGAATTATTTGTCTTATTATACTCTTTGGTTTTCAAGGAAAAGGGACATTTCAGCCCTGTTGTATGAGATGGCAGCTTTTATAGAATTCTTTGTTGCAGAAATAAATCAAAATAAAATTTCTTTGCTTTATTTCTAAAAATTCTGAGATTGATGTCAAGAACAAATCTGACATTCACTTAGAATCCACCATTTAAGCTGGAGAGGATAACTGAACTGAAATGAATTAGAATTACAGTAGAATGTAAGCTCCCTGAGGGTCACTTTTATTTTTGTATCCCCAGTGCCTTCTCATTCCACGTGCTCAATTAACATTTATTGAACTTCTTACCAATAACGTAAGATGTCATCCATGTTCCCTTTCCAAAAACACCTTGCAGGAAGCGAAAGATCACAAACACAGTAAAGTTTGGAGCAAATGCCACAATGATACCACTTACTCCCACACCAAAGCAGGAGATCAAATATATAATTATTCTTCCATACCTTTTTGAGAAAGAGAGAAAAATCACTTCAAATCATTCTTTAACACAATACAATCAACAAATACCATAAACATATACTAAAATGATGTCATGTGTAGAATCAGTATCCTTCATAATTTCAAAACTAATTATAATGTTAAATGAATACAATGTACTCTAGCTATGATTTAAGGGCAAGCTGGGGGAGGGGCACCACTTGCCTAGACAGAAGTAATCTTAACATTAAAAAGAATCAAATGAGATATTTTCTATTACAGCTTTTCATAATTTTCTTATAAAAATCTTTTAGATTCTCCAATGAAGTCCTCTTCTAAAGGCTGACAGTGGTGCAAAGGCTGCCCTTGGGTCATGAAGGCCATACTACCAGATTACATGCTTTGATAACTTATCATACGGGAAATGATTGTCAGAGGAATCATCTATTGTATGTGGAGGGGTTCATCATCAGAAAGGTTGACTACTAAGCAATGAATATTTCGACAATAGTAATTAATATAACTTGGAGGGACTATGATGATTGTCTGAAGAAGTGCCCATACCAACAAAATCATGGATCCTTCCCCAAAAGTAATAAAATAATTCACTAATCCAATTCATAAAAATAGCATTGAAAAATATGCAGGTTATAGATAGGGTTTTGTTTGGTTTTTGAAAGTAGGATGCTTATTGCTTTAGATAACAAAGAGAACAAGTAAAACTGGAAAAAAGACGAGGCTGGATATCTGACAAGAAAGAGGATCTGCTGACAAGTTCTAGGTTTTTACCCCCAGGATACAATGAGGAAGACCTCTAGTGAATTGTATAGATCTTCTATGGAGGATTTACAGAAAGACAAAGATAAGAATTGTACAGAGTGAGAAGATATAGATAGTGGGAAGATTTCCCAATTCTGATGGAAATGTGGATTTGTTAATTAAGTCATGTATTCAAGTAAAACATGGATCAAAGTAAACTAAGTCAAGTTAACAAGCATTTATTTATTAAGTGCTAGGCACTGTGCTATACTCTAGGGATACAAGGAAAGGCAAAAGACCGTCCCTGCTCTTAAGGGGCCCACAGTCTAATGGCGAATACAACAAACAAATATCTATGTACAAATCATATTCACACATACATATATATATACACTGTATATACATGTATATATATATATATATATATATATATATATATCATATACAAATACATATATATGTATGGAGACACACACCAGAAAAATTGGAGATAAAATCTCAGAGATTAAGGAGAATTTTCAGAAGGTGGGATTTTAGTTGATACCTGAAGGGAGCCAGGGAAGCCAAGAGGCTTGGATGAAGAGAGAGTTCTAGGCAAGCCAAGAGTCAGGAGATGAAGTGGTGTGAGCAAGTAACGTCAGGGAAGGAGGCCAGTGTCACTAGCTCACAGAGTATGTAGAGAGTATAAGGCGTAAGAAGATTAGAAGGGGGGCAATTTATGAAGGGCTTAAAACACCAAACAGGATTTTGTATTTGATCTTGGAGGTAATTAGAACCAGTGGAGTTTATGTAATATGGGGAGGACATCATCTCCCACTTTAGGGAGATCCACTTGACAGCTGAGGAGGATGGACTGAAGTGGGAAGAGACTTAAGTTTGGAAAACCAACCAGAAGAAGACTATTGCAATATTCAAGGCTTGAGGTGACGAGAGCCTACACCAGGATGGTTATAATGTCAGAGGAAAGAAGGGACTTTACAGGAAAATGACATGACTTAACAACTGATTGGCTATATACAGAGGGGGAGAGAAGGGGGAGAGAGAGAGAGAAAAGGGAGGTGGGGAAAGGAGAAAGAGGGAAAGGGAGAGGGAGAAGCTGTAGAGGGAGGAATCAAAGATAACATTTAAGTTGCAAGCCTGGGCTAATGGATTATGGTACCATCAACATTAATAGAGAAGTCAGGAAGAAGGGGAAAGATAATGAGTTCAATTTCTGGGACATGCTAAATTTAAGATTTCTATGGGACATTCAGTTTGAAATGTCCAATAGGCCATTAGAGATGCAAGATAAGATCAAGAGGGGCTGGAAAAACATATCCAAGTCATCTGAATAGAGATGATAACAATAGAGAGCTTATGAGATCACCAAGTAGAAGAGATAATAGGGGGAAGAGAAGAGGCCCAGGACAGAGCCCTGGGGGATATCTACTGTTAGTGGGCATGACCTGGATGAAGATCCAGCAAAGGAGACTGAGGAGTGGCCAGACAGGTAGCGGAATAACTGGGAGAGAGCGGTATCATAAAAAACTAGAAAATAGAGAGTATCAAGGAGAAAAGGGGGATCAACATTATAAAGCCTGCAGAGTAGTCAAGAGCGATGAGGACTGAGAAAAGGTTTGTCAGTTAAGAGATCACTGGTAACTTTGGAGAGAGCATAATGAGGTCAGAAGTCAGACCGTAAGGTTAAGAAGAGAGTAGGAGGAAAGGAAGTGGAGGCACTTATTGTAGATGGTTTTCTTAAAGAGTTCAGCCACAAAAATGAAAAGAGATTTGGGATGATGGCTGCTGGGGATGAGGATTCTTTTCAGGATGGGGAAGATATGGGCATATTTGTCAGTGGTAGGGAAGCAACCAGTTAACAGGGAGAGAGTAATAATTAGTGAGAAAGTAGAGATGACAAACGGGAATTTGCTGGAGAAGAGGGGCTGGTAATGAATTACTTGTGCATATAGGGGGGTTAGCTTTGGCAAGAAGGGTCACCTTCCATCAGAATAATCCTTACAAACTTCCATACATTAATGCTAAGTTGTTGAAGTAGAGAAGAGGAGCAGAAGAGAAAGTAAAGGAGAGGATGTCTGACTCTTCATGACCCCATTTGGGTTTTTTCGGGCAGAGATACTGGAGTGGTTTGCCATTTCCTTCTCTAGCTCATTGTACAGATGAGGAAACTGAGGCAAACGGGGGCTAGTGGCTTGCCCAGGGTCACATTAGCTAATAAGTGGTTAAGGCTGGATTTGAACTCATGAAGATGAGTTTTCCTGACTCCAGGCCTTGTACTGCCTACCTGCCCAGCTTGAAGGAAAGAGGTTGGGAAAAGTGAAGAGGAAGAAGTAAGAAAGGGACATGGTCCTTTGAAGTTGATTTGAGTATTTATAATACCCAGAATAACTTGATTGTTCACAGTTGTTCTTCAAACTCTATTGCTATATATACAGTGTTCACTTGGTTCTGCTCATTTCACTTTTCAAATTTCAAGCCAGCCTTTACACACACACACACACACACACACACACACACACACACACACACTATGCATATAATATATAGGCATATAAAATTGTTCTAAATCATTATTAATTAGAGAAATGCAAATCAAAACAACTTTGAGATATCATCTCACACCTATCAGATTGGCTGGTAGAAGGGCAAAATAACAATTGTTGGAGGGGATGTGGAAAAATACTGATACTGATACTGACACTGATACACTGTTGGTGGAATTGTGAACTGATCCAACCATTTTGGAGAACAATCCAGAATTATGTCCAAAGAGTTATATAACTGTGTATACCCTTTGACCCAGAAATGCCACTGTTAGATCTGTTTCCCTGATCAGGGAAAAAGGAAAAGAACATTCTAAAATATTTATAGCATAGTGGTAGCAAATTGAGGGGATGTCCATCAACTGGGGAATGGTTGAATAAGCTATATTGTGGTGGAGTACTACTGTGCTTTAAGAAACAATGAGCTGGCTGATTTTAGAAAAACATGGAAGGACTTTCATGAACTGATGAAAAGCAAAATATACCCAGTTTTCTACCAGACTACTTTCTAGTTTCCCCAACAGTTTTTGTCAAATAGTGAGTTATTGCCCTGGTTTTTTCTTCATCTATTGAAATAGTCCTATGACTTTGTTAATATAGTCAATGATGCTTCTAGTTTTCCTAATATTGAACCAGCCCTGTATTCCTGGTATAAACCCAGCTTCCTCCTAGTGTATGATCTCTGTGATATATTGTTGTACTCTCCTTGCCAATATTTTATTTATATTTTTACATCAATATTCATTTAGTAAATTGATTGACCATTTTCTTTCTCTCATTTGACTCCTTGGGTTAGGTATCAAGATCATATTTATTTCATAGAAGAAATTTGTTAAGATGCCTTTCAAACAGTTTACTAGTACTGAAATTAATTGTTCTTTAAATGTTTGGTAAAATTTGCTTGTAAATCCACCTCATCCTGGGGTTGAGAGGAGAGGTTTCATGAGCACGCTTCACAAAATCCATACTTTTCATAACAATTGATGTTGCAGAGATACTTTTGATATTCTCTCTTTTAAAACTATCATAATTTATCTGGTCTTATTGACCGTAAAGTCACTGTTTCATAATATTTCATGACTTGCTACTATAAATGATATATTTGATGGACTCATTTCATTTTGGATATTCTAAATTTTAATTTGTGATGTATCAAATCTGATAACTCTGCAAAGTATCTAAAATGCCTGTATTAAAAAAAAGAGTTTGACAGTATCTCACTATTTTTTTATTTTATTTTTTCTCAATTACATGTAAATTTTTATTTACTTTTTAAAATTTTGAGTTCCAAATTTTTTCCCTCTGTTCCTCCTCTCCCCACTTCTTGAGAAGGCAAGCAATTTGATGTAGATTATACACATGCAATCATGCAAAACATTTCCATATTAGCCATGTTGCAAAAGAAAACACAGACAAAAAAAACCTCAAGAAAAATGAAATAAAAAGAATTCTTTAATCTGCATTCAGACTCCATTTTTCACTGGAGAGGAATAGCATTTTTCATTATAAGTCCTTCAGAATTGTCTTGGATTCTCACTATTTTTCCAAATATAACTATATTTATCAAAACATAACCAATTCATTTGTTACACATACTATTTTCATGTTATTTGTGGATTAACTGTTTGCAAATCCTTGGGAGATAGCACATTCTCATAATATGCTGAAATATGAAATCTAAATCTGCAGAATTAAACATGTGGATTGTTTAGTTGGTAATCTAAGAACTAGCAAAAACTAAGACTAGCTCTGTATGACTGAGCTAATCAAACCACAGATTGTAATTCACCCTGCCCTGACCATTCAATCAGTTTGGATCATGATGTCACAGTCATTCAGGTAGAGTGAAATCAGTTCCTACAGAAGCAGATCACTCACCAAGCAGACAAGAATGGTTTAATGTGCCACATGGCTTAACATTTTGGCTGAGATGAAAGCGCCTTCATTCTGATTTATTAACGCGTAATAGTCAAGGCATAGTACAAACAAGTTTTCCATCAGGAGACAGAAGTCACAACTTGAAAAGATGAAATCCCATCAAATAAACAAAAAGTGTGAATTAATCACAAACTCAGAACTTCAGAATTTGGGGGGAGTTCCAAATTTAGAAAATCATTTTTCTTTTAAACTCTTAACATGTTCATCTTTGTAGTTACATGTATTAATTAAAAAAAAAAAACCTCTCACCTTCATACTTACCTATCTGCTGCGTAGCACAGAGTAAAAGCCCCAGCCAGAAACCCCAGATTCAGAATAGCCTGGGTAAAGTCCAGCATCCAAGAGTTTAAACACACCAGGTTAAACTGTAATAAAAAAAACACCAAAAATCATAATGAGACATGATGAACCCATCAAAAAGCTTATTATAAGGTGTTTGCAAGCTGATGATAAGTTGTTTAATCATTCTGTGGCTCAGTTACCTCATTTGTAAAGTGAGACTAATACCTACCTTACCTAACTTACAAAGTTATTCTGAGAATATCAGCTAAAATATGAGACAAGAAAGCACTCTGAAAGGGTAAGAGCCATACAAAAATCAATGTACAGTAGTAATAACGCTGATCAATTTAAAGTGTTTTATCATCAAATTGGGTGCTATGATGTAGGGAGAAGGGTGAGGGAGAGGGAAAGAGAGAGAACTGAGTACAGATCAAAGAGTAGAGACTAGGGAGAACTGAATGATCATCCCCCAATTCAGCCTGAGAGAACCAAAAGACAGGTGCAAGTAATTACAGAAAACAAAGCAGATCATTTCAATTACATAAAATTAGGAAGCTTTTATGATAATATAAACAATGAAAGTAGGGTAAGAGGGGAAATGGTCAATTGGGAAGAAATCTTTATATCAAATATCCCTCATAAGGGTCTGCTAAGATATATTGGGAATTAAGGCAAATCTATAACACCAAAAGCCATTTTCCAATGGATAAATGGTCAACAGATACGAACAATTAGTTTTTGAAAGAACTGCAAGTTGTTAACAACCATTTGAACGACTGCTGCAAATCCCTAAGACAAATGCAAGTCAAAATTATTTTGAGATTTTACCTCATATTGAGCAAGCTGGTAAAGATAACAAAATATGGGAATAATTGGTGCTTGTAGAAGGATGGGCACACATTTTTTGGAGATGTGAATTGCTCTTATACATCCTTGAAATACATTTGGAATTGTGCTAAGAAAATGAGTAAAAAACCTAACCTATTTTCCCCGAAGACCTCACTGTTAGGCATATACCCAAAGGATGCCAAAGATAGGAAGGAAGAAGGAAAGGAAACAATGTGCCAAGTACTGTGCTTAGCACTTTACAAATGTTATCTCACTTGATTTTCAAAACAACTCTGGGAGATAGGTGCCATGATTATTTCTATTTTATAGTCAAGGAAACTGAGGCAGACAGAGGTTAAGTGACTTGCCCAGGGTCATACAGCTAGTAAGTATCTGAGGTTGAATTTGAACTGTAGTCTTCCTGACTCCACCTATAAGAAAGATCCAGTACACACCAAAACATTTATAGCAACAAAGACCTCGGAACAAAGTAGCTGACAATCAGTTGGGAATATCTCATTCTCAGTGGGAATGGTCAATGGGAATTAACCATGAACCACAATGGGAATTACACTGTTGTTCATGAGGGTGGTAGAATACTCTTGCCCAATGAGAGAAAGTGATTATACGAAGAATACAGTAACGCATGGGAACACATTATGAACTGATACAGTATGAAGTAAGTAGAACCAAGAAAACAATAAATAAAAACTATAACAATTTAAATGGCAAAAACAAAAAATGAAAATGAACCATATTTAATAACGATGACCAACCTTGGGACTGAAGAACTTACATGACAACGCATTCCCTGATTTTTTGTAGAGATAGGGGACTATAGCTATGAAATGCTGTATATACAATACAGCTGGGCATAATGGGTACCACTGCTGAGTATTTAGTTTTGCTGAACTGTTTTTTTTCTTTTTTATTCTTTGTTAAAAAAGTTGAAGAGAAGGAAGCGATATGTTGTTAAAGCTGACTTTTTAAAAGATATCAATACAAATATTTCTTAAAGACTTAGCTTGTACTGCCAACCTTTTCCCTGAATTCATTAAAAAATAAGGTGTGGGAGTGGAGAAATTCTGGCTTTGGAATCATAGGCCTTATGTCTGAATACTGGCTTCTCCACAGGTTATAGTCTGAGAGGTGCCTGGGGTCTGAGAGCTTAAGCTGTTTGCTTGCAAGGTCATATAAATCATCTGTCAGAGGTGAGACTTGAACCCAGATATTTCTGCCAGCACTCTATCTATTACAGCATGTAGCCTCTTGAGGAGTTTTCAATAAAACAAAGATTTCTATAAACTTATTAATCTTGATTGTAAAAACACAATGCAAATTATTTTATGCATTATAAAGTTGGGATATCTAGACAATCATTAAAAGAAGTGAGGCATGGCTCCAAAATAGATAGATCAGATTTGGGAAAGAATCCCCAAATAATGACAGAGGCATTAGTCTATTTCCTCACTCATCCCCTTTCCTGGATGGGTTTAAATAAGGAAATACAATATAGCAGAAATGTAGGCAGTGCTATAACCAGGAATTTTTGCCCAAGGCAAGTAGCATGAAGCACTTCCTCAGTTGACTGGGTAACAGGGTGGGTGGTGGAGAAGAGATCCTGGGACACCACGGCTCAAGGTCAATTCTAGGGAGGCTACCCTGTGTATGGCAGAGGTCCGGTAGGGAAAAGAGAACCAAAATTATACTATTTTAATTATTGGCTCTTACCAACCTGGTGATAAGCATAGTTGTCTGTACTGTTGCTAAAGGACTACAAGAGATATCAGCCCTCTAGACTTGAGGCTGTCAGAAAAATACCTGATTACTTTAGCAGAGCTATGGCTCTGATCCTAGAAATAGTTCCTTGAACAACTGTCCCTCAATTGGCAGGCAATTGGCAGGCAGAGCAAAGATGTCCACAGAACTGCTTTAGCCATATTAAACAAACTTCTGAAGAGACTGGTTTGTTATTTTGGGGTTCAGGGAAGGGGCAATGACTAAATTTTCAATCATTGTCTATGAACTATAGTTCTAGTATACAGTATATATACTTCTCTATATAGAACTAGTATACTAGTATACATATATATATACATATATATATATATGTATGTATTTGTAGTATATTGAAGTTACTTCCAGTGTCAAGGAACATTCTAAAATAAAAACAGAGAATTTCTATTCCTATTGCCCTTGTATTCATTTTCTAAGAGTCACTTTAAAATAGAACCATTTTCAAATGGTTAGGTTTTTAAAAACATTTTTAATTTCTGCTTAATCTCTCATTTTAATCTGTGCCTAATATTTGTATCTGTGGCAAATATTAGTATATCTGAAGGCCAATTAGAACTTCTTGAAATAGCCAAAACAAGTTACATACTTTTCTAATGTAGGGATTCTGCTGTTTTGGTAGCAATAAGAAACTACATCATGATTTGTAAGATATGAAAACAAGCTTTGCAGCCGATAACTACACAATGAATAAACAGAATCTTCTTGGCTGGGTTTCTAGTACTGAAAAATTTATATTTTGCTAATATATATAATATATAAGTTCTCTCCTCACTATGCTATACTATTTCTCTCTCCATACATGTATATACATATATATATACATACCATATATGCAATATATACATGTATAATATATAACTATAATATAAATATACAATATTTTGCATTTCATATCTATGATAAATATGTAACATATTATATATGTACATATATATATGTGATAGCACTCACATATATATGTATAAACCTACATTCACATATGAAAAGGAGCACAGTCAAGAGATGTCCCTTCTTGGTTTCAAGATGAACCTGTCTCAGTTCAAATCTAGACACTTCCTAATGACGTGAGCAGGGCTAAGTCACTCAACCTTCAATATAATCAACAATCTAAAACTTTATGTTGTATAAGAGTTGCCGATTCTCTTTAGTGAAGTTTCTACACTGAGAGTTTCCTGACAACAATGTTCTCAAACCAAATCACCTTTAAGCTATATATGTACTACCACACAGAGATACCAAATTAAAGTTCAATCAACTAGTTAATTTTAAGAAGCTAGTGTGGGTCCAGCCCAGTGCTAGGTATATATTATAAAGTGGAATCAAAGGAAATATAGGAGCTTTCCTTTTGGTTTAGCTTGGGACAGAAAACTAACAAACAAAAATTTAAGTACTAAGCTATACTATAGTTTAAACTATATTTAAATATTTAATTAACTACTAATTATATGTTTTTTGTCCTTCATTTTCAAAGAGAACCAATGACATCACAGGTGATGTCTTGATTGGAGGGTGAATTGGATTTAAGTGAGGCAGAGTTGCACAAAGTTTTCAGCCTCACTCTCTCTTCCAGAGTCACAGAAGTCCAGTGGCAAGACAAAAGTCAGGACAAATGGTCATGGCTCAGGATGCAATAGATGACCTTTGAACCTTTGATGTCTGACCAAGCTCTAAGCACTCCATAGCACCTGCTTCAGGCACCATCATAGCCACTGGAACAAATTATTCTCATCCACAGTCTTCAGGAGAAGTCTTCACATGCTTGGGGTAGACATCCCCCTAACTCGGTGACAGGTTTGAGGCCCATCAGTTACCCTCAACTTGGTTTAGCTGGTCTGCCAAGAAAGTTTACCAGGGTGTGGCCACTGTACACTCCACAGCTTCTTGGAGCCACAGGTGAGAACTGAGTGACAGGTAGACACCAAAGGTAGATGAGCAGCCCTGAAAAGGGCTTGGCAAGCCCTCACACCAGAGGTACTAGTCCTCTATGAACATCTAACACAACCCAATTATACACTCTAATTATAACTGGCATAACGTAAAGAGAGGTGCCCTTGGAATCTGGAAGCTATGAGTTGAGAGTCCTGCCTCTGACCAGTCCTGGCAGTGTGAGCAAATCACTTAATCCTCAGAGCCTCAGGTAACTGATATATTGCAAAGTAGGTGGTCAATCTAAAGTGAATTTTCTCTCTGTGCCAGTGAAATCAAAGGTCTGATCCCACCTTAATTAAATAGAGTTATTGTCGAATGTTAATTTTAACCACCCTAGGAGTTTAGAGAAGAAAGGGATTACTGTAGCCTGGAAGAATCAAAGAAATCATTCACTATATCAACTGGTAAAACTTAAACTGGATCTCAGAGGATGTGTAAGATTTAGCAGAAAAAAATACATTAAAGGTGAATAAATGGCAAGAACAAAAGCAGGGAGAAAGAAGTGTAACATATTTATATTTAGGAGCACTTCTTCTAGAAACATCTGGAGTGAGGAAGACCTCATTTTAAAATGAAGCACAATTTGGTAGTAATTAGGTGACTGATTCTCATTTTGATGGTATTCGACCTCACGACTTAGGATAGCTTCCAAGAACTGCATGTTTTAGGTAGAATGTCAAGAGTATAAACTTAGAAAGCTGGCGGACATAACGCTTCATACTTCTTCTGAATGTATGTAGCAATAGTAAACAGCGACAACAACAGCCACGACTAATTTCAGCATTTCACTAATTCCTTGTTGTTTATTAAACCGTATAACATTCATAATGAGTAAAACTTTAGGAAAAATGTGTCTTATACACTAGTGGGGTCGATCTGTGGGTTCCACCTTAACTCCTAGAAATGAAAATCTGCAATTATGTCTCTATAAAAGACTTATAATTTCATCAAACAGTTGAGAAAACAAAACATTTAGAAAAATGCCCTTGGAATGCTACAGGTCTCTAGACCACTTTTAGTATTCAAATTCCCAGCAAAATATCACTTCAATTCACTAAATTCAATCCCTAAATACCAGGTTTGACCATATCGCTCAAGTGTTCAATGAATAATAGTGGTTCCATATCACCTCTAAAACTGAATACAAACTCCTCTGTTTGGCATTTAAATCCTTTCTCAAACTAGCTTCAAACCACTTCTTTCACCCTTATTATATGTTATTTCCTCTTCTTTGGTCCAGCCAAACAAGTGATCTTGCTGTTTCCCACAGAGACACTCTATTTTTGTCTGCGTGGTCTTATGTTGGCAATCTTCAATTCCTGGCATGTACTCCCTGCTCTGTCTTGTCTCTTAGAATCCCTGGATTCCTTTAAAACTCAGCTCAAATGCAAGATCTTACATGATGTTTTTTCCTGAGCTAGCTTTTAGTGCATTTCCTCTAAAACGTCCAAGTGCTTTATTTCTCTCTATCCATATATCTATACATCTATGTACACATGTATAGGTTTATGTGTTGTCTCACCCTATAGAATGAATAAAAGCTCTATTTCATTTTATCTTTGTATCTTTGTGCCTAGCACAATTCCTAGCACTAAGTAGGTCCTTAATAAGTGCCTTTTGATTGATTGGGTTCAACAAACATTTATTAATGCCCATTATCTGGAGAGCACTGTGGTAGTCACTAGAGATAGGAGGATTCAAATATGACATAAAAAGTGGTACCTGCCAACATCAAGGCTGCACAATCATAGAAAAGAGACAAGCTACTCAGTAATGAAGATCTGACCCATACACAGCATGAATATCATTCCGATCAGGGGAAGAGCTATTGTCAGCACCTGGACTTAACTTAAGGAGGGTGGCACATGGTGCAATGAGGCAGTGTGTAAAATTATCTTGTAATGTATGGGAAAGACAGAGACTAACACTCAGCTTAATCAAGCAATATTACTATGCTATCATTTCATTTTGTTACATAAAAAAATCTAGGAATAGCACGATAGTAATACAGAATTCACGTATTTGCCTGGAGAGGGGAGTGGGAGTGGGAGTGGGTGGTTTTATTGATTCTTGGCACTCTTTCTTCTGGCTGTGACAATTGAAGACATTTAATCCTCCCAGTAAGCACTGCTAGATTGGCTAGCTTCTTGAGTTGTCTTATGTAGGTCAAGGGGATGTTGAAATAGGATTTGGAGATCACCAAGTTTTTCTGGGTTTCTTTCCTTCCTGTCATCAACTCCCCCAAACTTTAGGAAATAGCCATTATTTCTGAGAACTGTCTTAGAACAAAGATTTTGTTACAGTTAACTACCTATTTCTGATTATTTGTGAACTACGCTAACTACAAATACATGTTTGTTTTCTACTAAAGAGAAAGGATTTCTGTGAAAATTGCAGATGAGCAAGCAGCAAGATCTGTAGAATTATGCCCCAAAGCAAAAAAGCCAAGTTGACAGCAACTCTGATACTTTTAACACCACAGAAAAATTCAGAGATGACAAAATGATGCTCATTGAATACATAAAATAGATTTTGCTCTGTCATCATTTTATTTAAAAATAATTCTTCTCAGGGTAAATCTAAGCACTGATAGACCTTTGTTCTCAAGCCCTTTATTATTGTGAGTACTTTAGTAACAAAGCAACACTGGGGGTAAATGAAAATCAGTGTTTTTCACACTGTTTTGGTAGACAGTTCCACGAACTCTCTCTAGAGACATTTTGAAAGAGAAGACATGCTCTGTTCAGGTCTACTTAACATGCAATGAAACCACATCAAGGATTCAAGTTCGGAGGCCTGAAAAACAATGAAGTGTTCACAAGCTCACAAAGTTTGGAAAACCACTGATTTAAATAAGTCATCAAAGACAGCTATTTACAAGAAGCCATTGCCAAAACATTAACTCATCTTCCCTTGTATCTCTCCAACAAGATCTCATTTAAGTCCAATACTAATTTAATTAAGTTAATTACATTATTTAATATCCCCAAGGTAGGTCCTTATTGTTTTTCCCATTTTGTAAATGGGATTAAAACAGATTAAAGCAGCAGGAGGATTAAAAGTTTATATGTACAAACTAAATAAATAAAAGATGCAACTCACCCCAATGTTGAATCCACTCCCTAAGAGAGTCTAGATTTATTACATATAATCAGAAAAAGTGGGTAAAAGAAACTAAAGTGATTAGTTGCAGCTTCAGTATTGCTAAATATTTAAAATGGAAACCACCTGGATGAATACTCATGTCAAATTTGCATTTGATGGTTTTTGGGAAATTGTTTTTTAAACCAAGAACTTTCTGGTTTATGCTAACTTTGCTTCTGGTATATGCTGCGCACTCCAGATGGCTCTTTTCCTTTCTTTTCTCTTTCCTTTTTTTTCTGGCCAAGAAGAGTACACAACTTCAAAAGGATATAAATTATGACTTTGTGAATAGTGTGGAAAAGACTGGTCCTAGGCATGGGAAATCTACAGTAGAGAGTATGGGCGTAAACCTAACTGTTTTAAGTTGTCCATTAAGGATAGTAATTAATAGCTTTGAAAATAAATGCTTGAAAACATAGGAAAAACAAAATTAAACCTTTGAAAAAATCCATTAAATGGTATTGAGTTTCACTTATGGGCAAGTAAGTAGTAATTTAGAATAATGTACATAGCAAAACCAAAACATCCATTTTGGCATAGTCTCAAGCTAGTATAATTTCATCATTATAATCAATGAGTTCAATTATCCTCCTATGCCTTTTCTTGAGCTCATTCAATCCTTACCCACTAGAGCTCTTAGAACTGTCTAAATAAGGAAGATAAAGAAAACTATAAAGCAATATTTCTAATGAATACCTATTCAAGAAAATGAAATAAAATAGCAAAGAGGCTGTAGCAACATATGAAAAGATTATAACCAGATGGGTTCATTCTATGCATTCAGCATTTGTTCCATATATATGAACATAACAGAAGATATTGAAAAGATGATAAAATTCAAATGAAAAATTACAGAAAAAACCTTTGACAAAATATAAGACTCATTTTGTTAACAATGTTAAAAAGTGTGAGAATAAATAGACTCTTAATATGCTAAATAGGACACATCTAAAACCAAGAGCTAGTATTACTTGAAATGGATAAATGGCTACATGCCTTTTCAAGAAGATCATGGGTAAAGCAAAAAGGTGTCCATTATTTAATTTAGCACTATACTAGTACTAAACTAATGCTAGAAAGGCTAGCAATAGTAATGAGGAGAGAAGAAAAAAAAATGAAGGGGATAATCATAGGGAGAGAGGAAATAAAATCATTGCTCTTTGTAGATAATAGACTTAGAGAATTCTTGAGAGTCAATTAAAATGAATTGAAACAGTATCTTCAGCAAAGTAGAAACCCACAAAAACAAATCCACAAAGTCATATACTTTAATGTATATTACCAGCAAAACTCCTTTGAAAGAATTAGAAAAATAAAATTCATTCAAAATAACTAGAAAATTCTGTAAAAATATTTGGGAGTCCATTTACCAAGACACAAACAAGAACCATAAATACAATTATAAAATATTCTTTCTAGAAATAAAGACAAACTTAAATAATTAGAGAGATACTAATTGCTCATTTTTGGACTGTGCTAATATGATAATATTTCCTAAATTAATTTCCATATTCAATGATATGCCCATCAAATTAAGAAATTATTCTTATAAAAATGAGAAAAATAGTGACAAAATTCATGTGGAGAAATAAATTTAAAGAATTTCAAAGGGAATAATTTTTCAAGAAAGTAGGAAAGAAGGAGGTTTAGGATTATCAGATCTCATGCTATACTACTCAGCATTAATCATCAAAACTATATAATGCTGGTTTCAAAGTAGGAAAGTTGATTAATGGAACAGATTAGGTATACAACATACAGAAGTTAGTAATGCAGTAGCACGGTGTTTAGTGAACCCAAGTACCCTAAATACTAAGATAAAGGCTTACTATTAAACAAAATCTTATTGGAAAACTGGATATTAATGTGGCAGAAATTAGGTTTAGAACAAGCCCCAAAGGAATACAGAAATGAATATAAAGGGTCATATTACCTAGAGCAACAGAGATATTTGAAAGGACCACAAGAGGTAAAATGGATAACTTCAACTATATAACAAAGTTTTGCATAAAAATTAATAGTTAACATTATTTTTTAAATTAAATTTTATTTTTTAAATGAAAATCCACCTTCTCTCTCACACCCCCCATTGAGAAAGCAAGAAAAACAAAACCCATTACAAACGCGTATAATTTTAAAAAAAAACACAAATTCCCACTTTGTTGATGTCCAAAAATATTTTCTCAGTCTTCCATCTGAGTCTATCACCTATCTAAAAGAAGGTAAGTACCATGTCTTATTATGAGTTTTCTAGAATTGGGGTTGGTCATTGCATTAATTAGTGTTCCTAAGTGTTTCAGAATTGCTAGTCTTCACAATTTTGTGTTATTTTATAAATAATTTTCCTGCTTCTGCTCACTTCACTTTGCATCAGTTCATATAATTCTTATTAGGTTTTTCTGAAAACATCTCCTTATTTCTTATAGCATAATAGAATTCCATTATATTCATATATCATAACTTTTTCAGTCATTTCCTAATTGATGGGCACTGTTCTCAGATTCAAATTCTTTGCCACTGTTAAAACAGCTGCTATAAATATTTTTGTTTATATGAGTCCTTTTCCTCTTTTATTGATCTCTTTTAGATATAGACATAGTAGTATCACTGGGTCAAAAGGTATGCACAGTTTTTATTGCTTTGTGAACATTGTTTCAAATTGCTTTCCAGGATGACTAAACCAGTTCACAGTTCCACCAATAATGCATTAGTGTACCTTTTTTTCCATGGCCCTTCCAACATTTGTCTTTTCTTTTGGGTCAACTTTGTCAATATGATAAGTATGAGATGGAACCTCAAAGTTGTTTAAAATTGGATTCCTCTAATTATTAGTGATATAGTGCATTTTTTTCATATGGTTTGGGTTTCTTCCCTCAAAATTTGCTTATTCATATTCCCTGACCACTTATCATTGAAGAGTGGCTCTTATTTTTCTAAATTCAAATCAGTTCCCCCTATATCTTAGAAATGAGACCTTTATCAGAGAAACTTACTGCAAAGATTTTTTTAACCATTTACCTGCTTCTGTTCTAATTTCATCGGCACTGGTTTTGATTATATAAAAACTTAAAATTTTTTGCAATCAAAATTGTCCATTTTAGCTTCCATGATCTTCCCTGTCTCTTGTTTGATCAAAAACTCTTCTCCTATTCATGTATCTGATAAGCAATTTTTTCCTTTCTCTTTTGATTTGTTTATGATACCACCCACCCTTCACATTTAAGTAGTATACCTATCTGAACTTTATCTTGGTATACATTGTGACATGTTAGTCTATATCTAGTTTTAGAAAAACCATTTTTAAGTTTTCCCAAAAGATTTTGTTGACTCAATTCTCACCTGGTTGTGGAGTCTTTGGGTATATGAAATGCCGGGCTACCAGCTTATTTGCTTTTGTATATTATATACCTAATCTAATCCACTGATATACCTCTCTATTACTTAACCAGCATCACGTTGTTTTGATAATTACAGCTTTGTAGTATAGTTTGGTATTGCTAGGCTCCCTTCCTTCTCTCCTTTTTTCATTGATTCCCTCGACATTCTTGACCTCTTGTTCTTCTAGATGAATTCTTCTAATTTATTATTATTAACATTAAATATTAAAAGTATTGATTATTCTAGCTCCATAAGGCAATCTTTTGGTAAATCAACTTAAATGGAAGATAATAAGTAAATTATTGTCATTTTTATTATATTGACTTGGTCTATACACTGAGCAATTATGAGCAGTGAGCATGAACAATCAATATTTCTAAATATTTAGATCTGTCTTTATTTGTGTAAAGAGTGCTTTATAATTGTGTTCATATAGTTCCTGCATATGTCTTGGGATGTAGACTCCCAAGTATTTTATATTTTCTTTAGTTATTTTATTGTTTTAGAGTTGGAAGGAAGATTGACATCCATTTATTCAAGCATGGAATGCAAAGAACACTAGATTTGGAGTCAACAGTCTGAGTTGGAGTCTTTGCTAAATTGATTGCTCTCTATGCCAAATTAGGCATGGCTATGTTCCCTCTCTGAGATTTAATTTCTTCTTCTGTAAAATAAAAGTGTTGGATTTGAATTTTATGATCTGTGATCTGGTCAGACCTTTTCCGTAGCCATTTTAAATAGAATTTGTTTTTCTATCATTACCTACTGGATTTTGTTGGTAAAATACAAAAATGCTGATAATTTATGTGGGTTTATTTAATATTGTGGAACTTTGTTAAAGCTGTTAGTTGTTTCCATTAGCTTTTCAATTGACTTTCCAAGGTTCTCTAAATAAATCATCATATATATCACTTACCAAAAAGTGATAATTTTATTTCCTCTTTACCTATGCTTATTCCCTCAATTTTTTTCTTGTTTTACTGCTATAGTTAGCATTTCTGACACTATATTAAATATTAAAGAGTGATAGAGGACATCTCTCATCCTATTGGAAAGGCTTTTTCTATAGTTCACCTTATTATAAGTAATACTTATTCTTGGTTTTATATATGTATGTAGTCTTTTTGTTAATATTTTATTTAACATTTTTGTAACAATATTTATTAGGGATACTAGTCTATGATTTTCTTTCTCTGTTTTGAGTCTTCCTGGTTTATAATATTTGTATCATATACAGAATTTGGTAGGATCCATTCTTTTCCTATTTTTTCAAGCAGTCTATATAATATTAAAATTAATTGTCCTTTAAAAGTTTGAGAGAATTCACACGTAAATTGATCTGTTTCTGGGTTCATTTATGGCTTGTTCAATTTCTTTTTCTCAGATTGTCTTATTTAAGTCCTCTATTTTTTGTTCTATTAATCTGGCCATTTTATAATTTTGTAAATATCCATTTCATTTCAATTATCAGTTTGTTAGCATAGGATTAGGAGAAATAGTTACTAACCATTTCTTTTATTTATTTTCATTGGGTATGAATTCATATTTTTCATTTTTGATTCTGATAATTTTACTTCTTTTTAAAAATTTTGTTAAAGTTTATTTTATTGTTTTTAAAAAACAGCTTCTAGTCTTATCTATTAATTCAATTGGCTTTTTTAGTTTTGCTTTCAACTTTTTGATCTTTACTTTGATTTTCAGGATTTCTATTTTGGTGTTTAATTGAGGGTTTTTAATTTGTGGGTTTTCTTGTTCTTGTTTTTTTTTTAAACTATTTTCATGCCCAAGTCACTGATGTCCTCTTTGTTACTTGTATCGCTGAAAGTGTTTATAGATATAAATTCTCCCCTGAGTACTGCTTTAGCTGCATCTCCCCAATTTTTTAATATTGCCTTATTGTTATCTTTATCTGAAGTAAAATTAACTTTGCTCTGCCTTTCAGTTAGAATTAGAAAGTAAAGAGTTAGAAGGAACAAAATATTCTTTGCATCACGTTTCTCTGATAAAGGTCTGATATCCAAGATATATCGGAAATTGATTAAAATATGTAAGCAATTCCCCAACAAATGAGAAGTCAAAGGATATGAACAGCTGGTTCTCCAAAGAAGAAATACAAATTACTAACACTCCTATGAAAAATGTTTAAAGTTTCTTATAAGAAGAAAAATTAAAATTAAAACAACTATAAAGTTCCATCTCACACCTTTAACATTGGCAAAGATAAATAAGAAGGAGGAAAAGAAGGAGGAGGAGGAGGAGAAGTAGTAGTAGTAGTAGTAGTAGTAGTAGTAGTAGTAGTAGTAGTAGTAGTAGTAGTAGTAGTAGAAGAAGAAGAAGAAGAAGAAGAAGAAGAAGATGAAGAAGAAGAAGAAGAAAATATGTACATAAACATATTGTTTATAAAGCTATGAATTTGTCTTTCATTATGGAAAGCAACCTGTAACTATATTCCAAAAGTCAATAAATTCTAACCCATGGATACCACTATTAGACACATGCCCCAAAGAAATCAAAGAAAAAGGAAAAAGAATCATATGTATGAATATATTCATAGCAGCTCTTTCGATTTTGCCAAGAACTGAAAATTAAGGAATTTCCCATCATCTGGGGTGTAACTGGGCAGATTATAATAGATAAATATAATAGAATATTATTGCATCATAAGAAATGATGAAATAATGGATTCAGAGAAACTTAGGCTATCCTATTAATTACTATAGAATGAAATGAGTAGAACCAGAACAATGCTAAAAAAAATAAACAAAATTTTGAAAAGTTTAAGCAACATGATCAATGCAATGACCAAATATGTTTGCAGAGGGTTAATGATAAATTATGTTTTCTAATGAGACACACATTTTTCAAACATAACTAACGTGTAGATTCACTTTGTCTGACTATGTTTATGTGTTTCAAGAGGAGACTTTTTGGGGTGGGAATGAGGAGTAGATATAGAAATGCTATAAAGGGAAAGGAAGTGAGCAATGATGTAAAAAAGAAAAGAAAAAGAGCATTAATAAAACATTTGAAAATTTACATAAGAGGGGATCTCAGGGGGTGGAGCCAAGATGGTGGCTGGAAAGCAGGGACTTTCCTAAAGCTCTCCCCAAAGACCCTCCAAACACCTATAAAAATGGCTCTGAACAAATTCTAGAACTGCGGAACCCAAGAAATAGCAGAGGGAAGCAGGGCTCCAGCCCAGGACAGCCTGGATGGTCGCTGGGTAAGGTCTATCACACCGTACTGGGAGCAGAATGGAGCAGAGCCCAGAGTCAGTCTCACGCAGACCAACCAGACCAGGAGCCGGGCAGAACAGGCCATAGCACCCTGAATCAGTGAGCTGTGGCAGTTACCAGACTTCTCAACCCACAAACACCAAAGGCAACAGAAAAGGCTAGTGGGAAAAACGTCTGGGGCAGAGTGAAAGGACTTTGCAGTTGGCTACCACTGTGGGGACTGCAGAGGTGGTGTAGCTCTGAGGCTTACAGAGCTACAGCTGCAGTTGCTTCTGGCCCCAGGCACAACTGTTGGGAGTAATTAAGTGGCGGATCAGAGCGGGAGTGCAGAGCCTGCTTAGAACTGAGTCGCAATCTGGGTTGGCAGTCTTTGGGGGAGGACGAAAGCTGGTGTGGCAGGGCTTGCTGTATAGAAATAGCTCTTAAAACAATAGCACAGCCCCTCAAGCTTGGGACAAAGTACTCTCTAATCTAGAAGCAGTCATATCCCAACAAAAAGCTCAAGGGTCAAGTAGTTGGCTGGGAACATGAACAGGCAGCAAAAATGAACTCAGATTCAGACTCAGACTCTGGAATCTTTCTTTGGTGACAAAGAAGACCAAAACATACAGCCAGAAGAAGCCAACAAAGCAAAGAGCCTACATCAAAAGCCTCCAAGAAAAACATGAACTCAGGCCATGGAAGAACTCAAAAAGGATTTGGAAAAGCAAGTTAGAGAAGTAGAGGAAAAATTGGGAAGAGAAATGAGAGTGATGTGAGAAAACCATGAAAAATAAGTCAATGACTTGCTAAAGGAGACCCAAAAAATACTGAAGAAAATAACACCTTAAAAAATAGACTAACCCAAAGGGCAAAAGAGCTCCAAAAAGCCAATGAGGAGAAGAATGACTTGAAAGGCAGAATTAGCCAAATGGAAAAGGAGGTCCAAAAGACCACTGAAGAAAACACTACCTTAAAAATTAGATTGGAGCAAGTGGAAGCTAGTGACTTTATGAGAAATCAAGATATTATAAACAGAACCAAAGGAATGAAAAAGTGGAAGACAATGTGAACTATCTCATTGGAAAAACCACTGACCTGGAAAATAGATCCAGGAGAGATAATTTAAAAATTATTGGACTACCTGAAAGCCATGATCAAAAAAAGAGCCTAGACATCATCTTTCAAGAAATTATCAAGGAAAATTGCCCTGATATTCTAGAGCCAGAGGGTAAAATAGAAATTGAAAGAATCCACAGATCGCCTCCTCAAAAAGATCCCCAAAAGAAAACTCCTAGGAATATTGTGGCCAAATTCCAGAGCTTCCAGATCAAGGAGAATACTGCAAGCAGCCAGAAAGAAACAATTTGAGTATTGTGGAAACACAACCAGAAGAGATCAAAGAGCTTGGAATATGATATTCCAGAGGTCAATGGAGCTAGGATTAAAACCAAGAATCACCTGCCCAGCAAAACTGAGTGTCATGCTCCAAGGCAAAATATGGATTTTCAATAAAATAGAGGACTTTCAAGCTTTCTCAGTGAAAAGACCAGAGCTGAATAGGAAATTTGACTTTCAAACACAAGAATCAAGAGAAGCATGAAAAGGTAAATAAGAAAGAAAAATCACAAGGGACATACTAAAGTTAAACTGTTTTGTTTACATTCCTACATGGAAAGAAGATGAGTACGATTCATGAGACCTCAGTATTAGGGTAGCTGAAGGGAATAAGCATATATATATATATATATATATATATATATATATATATATATATATATATATATATATATGTATGCACATATATATGTATGTTTGCAGATATAGATATAGAAATGTGTGTGTATGTATGCATATGTGTATATGTGTATATATATATATATATATATATATGTATAGACAGAGGGCACAGGGTTAGTTGAATATGAAGGGATGGTATCTAAAAAAAATAAAATCCAATTAAGGGATGAGAGAGGAATATATTGAGAGAGGGAGAAAGGGAGAGATAGAATAGGGTAAATTATCTTGCATAACAGTGGCAAGAAAAAGTAGTTCTGTAAGAAGGGAAGAGGGAGCAGGTGAGGAGGAATGAGTGAATCTTGCTCTCATCAGATCTGACCTGGGGAGGGAATACCATACACACTCAATAGGGTATCTTACCCCACAGGAAAGAAGGAGGAAGAAGATAAAAAGGGGAGGATGATAGAAGGGAGGGCAGATAGGGGGAGGAGGTAATTAAAAACAAACACTTTCAAAAAGGGACAGGGTCAAGGGAGAAAATTCAATAAAGGGACATAGGTTAGGAAGGAGGAAAATATAGTTAGTCTTTCACAACATGAGTATTGTGTAAGGGTTTTACATAATGATACACATATGGCCTATGTTGAATTGCTTGCCTTTTAGGGAGGGTGGGTGGGGAGGGAAGAGGAGAGAGAATTTGGAACTCAAAGTTTTAAAAACAGTTGTTCAAAAACAAACAAAAAAAGTTTTTTCATGCAACTAGAAAATAAGATACACGCAATGGGGCATAGAAATTCATCTTGCCCTACAAGAAAGGAAAGGAAAAGGGGATGGGAGGGGAGTGGGGCGATAGAAGGGAGGGCTGACTGGGGAACGGGGCAACCAGAATATATGCCATCTTGGAGTGGGTGGGAGGGTAGAAATGGGGAGAAAATTTGTTATTCAAACTCTTGTGAAAATCAATGCTGAGGACTGGCTAACGAGCGGGCCGAGTGGGGCCGGGCAACGATGTTGAGCAAGTTCCTGGGGCTGCGCTACAAGGAGCTGGTGAAGTACTGGCTTCCCACAGCAGGCACATGGAGTGCTGTTGGTGCTGTGGGGCTAGCTTGGGCCACTGACTGGCATCTGATTCTGGTATGGGTGCCATACATCAATGGCAAATTTAAAAAGGACAGTTAAGCTATCTTTTTGTTCTTCTGGTCTAGGGATAGAGGAGTTTTTGGGGACTGCTTTTCTTGGGGATCCTGATCAGACACACAATGTGAAGTGCTCAGGGTGGACTCCAAGGACCTCATTGTCTCTCAATGACCACCTTTGATGTATCACTTGTATAGGGATAATTAAACCTCCCTCTGAAACATGCTGGCTGCTTAGGTATTGAGCACAGGAATAACTGTCACAATAGATTGAATTATACTGGATTCACAATGACATTTGGAATTAAAAAAAAAAACCACCAAGGTCAAGTTTGACAAAAAAAGAAAAAAGAAAGAAAATCAATGCTGAAAACTAAATATACTAAATTAAAAATAAAAAAAAAATAGACTAACCCAAAGGGCAAAAGAGCTCCAAAAAGCCAATGAGGAGAAGAATGACTTGAAAGGCAGAATTAGCCAAATGGAAAAGGATGTCCAAAAGACTACTGAAGAAAATACTACCTTAAAAATTAGATTGGAACAAGTGGAAGCTAGTGACTTTATGAGAAATCAAGATATTATAAAACAGATCCAAAGGAACGAAAAAATGGAAGACAATGTGAAATATCTCATTGGGAAAACCACTGACCTGGAAAATAGATCCAGGAGAGATAATTTAAAAATTATTGGACTACCTGAAAGCCATAATCAAGAAAAGAGCCTAGATATCTTTCAAGAAATTATCAAGGAAAACTGCCCTGATGTTCTAAAGCCAGAGGGTAAAATAGAAAACAAAAAAAAAAGTTTTTTGCATTCAACTAGGAAATAAGATATACAGGCAATGGGGCATAGGAATCTATCTTGCCCTACAAGAAAGTAAAGGAGAAGGCGATGGAGGGGGAGTGGGGTGACAGAAGGGAGGACTGACTGGGGAATGGGGCAATCAGAATATATGCCATCTTGGAGTGGAGGGGAGGGTAGAAATGGGGAGAAAATTCGTAATTCAAACTCTTGTGGAAATCAATGCCGAGAATTAAAATTATTAAATAAAGAAAAAAATTCACAGAAGAGAAGAAAAGCATATTCTAGTGATTGAAAATCAGGGCCGCTTTGGGACTAACATGCCGAATTTGTGAAATACTTTAAAAAAACAAATCTCTTGATATATGATTTATACAATTAATTTTGAAGATTTAAATTTGAATCTCGAAGCTGGTGTTGGCCTACAATGTCAATATGCTTAGAAAATCTTTTAGCCTGAAACACTAAAGTGTTTCATAAGTCCTTGTTTAGAAGTTTCTATAGTTTGATAATAATAATTAACACTCATAGGATTAAGGTGCAAAGTGCCTTACATACATTACAAAGGACACACTCCAGAAAACACACATATATGCACACACAAATTATGGATTTTTTAAAAAAATGATAGTGATGATAATCCTGAATGAGACAGAGTTGAGAGGAAGTAATCGCTCTCATGGAGAAGTCAGGAAACTTGGGCTAAAATTTCAGCTCTGATACTAGCTATATAACCATAGGAAAAGTGCTTAATCTTATCTTTGAGCCTTAATTTTCTCATCCTATATACTTCACATTGGGAGCTGTGAAGAACGTACTTTGTAACATTTACAATGCTATCGAAATATGAGCTGTTACTATTTTTTTCTTTATCAGACTGTATACCCTTTCATTAGGTTAGTTGTTTTGTTCTTGACCAAGTGAAAGTCAATCCGATAAAATATATTTAGGTTCTACCGCATGCAAGTACTATGTTAGGTCTTGGTATATCAATAAACAAACAAAAATAGAATGAATGAATGAATAAATAAAATGACATCCCCTGCTCTCAAGAAACTTGCAATCTAGTAGGGAGATAAGCCACTACTTATAAATAATAAGTTAGATAATAATAAGATAAGATAAACTCTTCATTTGAGACAAATTGGCATACTTGCTGTTCCCTTTATATGACATTCCCATGCCTGGCTATTCCCAATGCTTCTTCTTCATTTCTCCCTCATAAACTTCCAAACTTCCTTCAAAACTCAGCTCAAATGTCACTTCCTACAGGAAGTCTGGTTTGATTCTTTTCAGATGCAAATGCTCACTCCTGGAAATTAATATTCTGTGTTGCCTATCATTTCTTCCCCCAAGAGACTATTACTTCCTTGAAAGTATCAAGACTTTTATTGTGGTTGTTGTGATCTCTACATCACCAGCACCTAGCAGATTACCTGGAACATAGTAAGTGCCTATTAAGTCCTGTTGAATGAGACATATTCACAAGCAATTACGATACGAATTAGAAAATGAAAGATTCAAGGAACAAGAGACCATTTCTGGATGGGATGATCAGGAATGGTGAACATTGTGGTGGTAACTGAACTTGGCCTTGAAGGGAAAGGATCCCAACAGGTGGAGAAGAGGAAGAGATGGGATATGGATGAATGAGTCAGGGAAATAATGAGTAATTAAGTAATAAGCTCCTGACTAGTTTCTACCTTCAATTATAGTATAATAGATTCAAAGTTAAAAGACATCTCAGAAGTTATCTAGAGGGCCAGCTCTGAGAAAGTTCATTCTGGGATAAGATACAGGCCAGGTTTTCCCTGAAGCCTGTTCTTGCTCTTGGGTTGATAACTCAGGCTGTGGGCTCTCCAAAACCCCCTCAGCACACACGTACTAAATACCACCTGTGGGCTGCTAACACGATATTGTTACAGCAAAAAGGGAACAAAGCACAAAGAAATCATGCAATGTAACTAATGTTTCACATGAGGACTTGCCGATTATGCTTGCCTGAAAGGTATATAAGCCCTTTTCCTCAGCCTAATAAACAAAGTTGTGCTATACTCTCCCGCCTGGCCCGTGTCTTCTTTTCACTCTCCGTGGCATTTGGCCATCTCTGGCCATTCCGTGCCACAGCCGCTGGCAGCAAGTTGCACCTGAACAGACTGACCTGAAGACGAACCTAAAGCATACGAAACCAGAGGAAAGAGGCTCTGAAAGAGTGAGTCTCCCACGGAGAGGCCCTGACAAAAATGGAGCTCCGGTCAGCAAGCAGAGTCAACTAAGATAAGGGCTATAATCTTTCCTCTCCTTTACTTTCACTTTCCTTTTCTAAGTATCACCAGGCTTATGCAGGGATTAAAGAGATGGGACAAGTACAATCAGGGGAAAGAGACTGAGAATGCTATATGAAAGTTCTGAAGAAGCTAGTAAGGGAAAGAGGTCTCTTAATAACAACTACCCAAATTACAAGAATTTTTAGAGACAGCAGAGATGGGCACATTTCCCCTACAGCTGGGGATCTGCCCCAGGTCATCTTAAAAAGCAGGGTCTCCAAGACCCCAATAAAGCATGGCACCTGGCCTCTGTTACATTCCTGAGAGCCAAGCAATTTGTGCAAAGGATTCAAAAAATCCTCTCTGTTTCCTGTCTCTGTGTCTGTGTTCTGTATCTGTGTTTCTGTGAAGTGTGTAATCTGACACCCTGTAATGTTCACTATTTGTCTCTCTCTCCCTCCCTGACTTCAGGCTCTTGGGAGGAATGGGAGGGTGGGGGAGAGAGAAAGAGAAAGAAAAATGTTTTCTTGTTTAGGTTTTGTTATGGAAAAGGAAAGTTGGAGAAGTATCAGGTCAAAATTAGAAAGAAATAAGGTTTGGAAACTTTTGGGAAGTAGTTGGAAAAAATGCTGTTACTTTCTCACTCCATTCCAAATCTGGCCAATTTGGAATGTGAAGAGAGATAAGAAAGAAAACGGGAAACTTTTCCCACAAATTTAAGTGAAATGTGTTACTCCTAATATGATGTAAGATAAATCAGAATTTATTATACCATTTGGCACTAAGGCAAATTGGGAAAATGCATAGATTTGAAAAAGAGACACTTTGAGCTCCCCAGTACGAGGAGAAGGGACAAGGCACCACTGGATTTTTTTTTCCAGAGTCCCATTCACTTTTGACTGGCAGATTCAAAGTTCTCACTTTCATAAAGTTTTTAAGGAGTGAACACAAAAGTGAACATACTTAATGTCATGTGAAATTTTAAATTGTAGTAAAATTCTCCTATATTGTAAAACTTGAATGACCATTGTGACCATTCTCTTAGAAATGATGTTAGCAGCATTGCTAACCCTGTCTTATAATGTTTTATAACTGCCATTTAGAAAACCAGGTATTTCTACCTTCTCCCCCCCACCCCCAATACTGCAGTCAACCCTCTAGGCCTTAAGCCTTTACAAATTTGTCAAATGGATGTCACTCACTACCAACCATTTGGTAAGCTTCAATACATCCACGTTACAATAGATACCTTTTCTTCATACACTATAGCCACTGCACAATCAGGGGAAGCCTCTACACATGTGATATATCATCTCTTAGCCTGCTTCATGGTGGCCAGTGTCCCAGAAACTCTAAAGACAAAAAATGGCCTGGCTTACACCAGCAAATCATTCAAAGAGTTCTTTTCCACGTTACAGATAAAACACATCACAGGAATCCCACACAACCCAACAGGACAGGCCATTGTAGAAAGATGTGACAAGGACATTAAAATTCTCTTAGAAAAACAAAAGAAAGGGGGAGGCGGGCAGGAAAAAAGGATAAGAAGAAGGTTGGATCAAGTGCTATAAACTACAAATTTTCTAACACCAGATAACCAAAATTTAACCCCAGCACAAAAACCATTTTAATAGACAAAAACAAAGGTTCCAAAATGATGAGGACACACCAATCATGTGGAAAGACCCAAAAACAGGATGCTGGAAAAGGCCAGCAAGGCTACTAACATGGGGGCTAGGGTATGCTTGTGTCTCCCCAGATAATGCAGAAAAACCAATCTTGATCCCAGAAAAAAAACATCTGACCCTGTGACTACATTGGCCAACAGGATAAGGATGCTCAAAACACAGAAAAAGCCCAGAACAGAGAAGAGGAGAAGAAACCAAAGACCCAGGAGGAGGGGCAGCTGCAAGAGCCTCACTACCCTTCTTGCCATGATGATGATTTTGGGAGTGAAAGAAAATAAGTCTCACTAGGCATGTATGCCTTTTCCACCATGGCTTAAGCTCACCACCTGGTGGAATACAACCAAGCTGCCAGGTGGCTTTGAACTTGATGTCTGGTCTGGACAGACGGGATGTCATGGTCACCATGGGTCCCATCACTGTGAATCACAGTATATGGTACACACATCATTCGGGAGAGGGGGATTACTATGTACAAGCTTGTCTCCCATATCCCTATTTCTTTGTATCCACAAATTTATGGCATAATCATAATGTGACACGAGAGATAAGTGATTTAGAATTTATCACCCACCTAATTGAACACAGCAAAGCCCCAGGAATTGATCCTGAAGGCATCACCAATGAGTTATTGCAACTCCTAAAGCAAGTCTCTGAGGACTTTACTGAGATTCTATGGAAACTAGATTTTGCTTCAGCAAATTCTAATGAATCCAAATGCTCAGCTGATAATACCAGTTTGCTGCTGTACCTTTAAAATCTTATTAGTAATCATATTTCTTCAGTGTTTACTTTTAGCTCAGAAATGCATTTGTGGGTGGCATTGTGGAAGCATCATTGTTGGTTGCCCGTGTCATATAGCTAAACACTATTTCTAGGATATTGGCGAGAAGAAAAAATGTGAAGATAGCACAGGGACAATGTGGCCTATTCATAAGATTTTTGTATGAAGGTTAAATAAGTGATCAAGATCAGTAATTTTTCAGTCATTTCAGACTCTTCGTGTTGGCCTTTTGGCATTTTCTTGGCAAAGATACTGAAATGGTTTGCCATTTCTTCTCTGCTCATTTTACAGATGAGGAAATGGAGGCAAACAGAGTTAAGTGACTTACAGGGTCACACAGCTAGTAAATGACTGAGGGAGGATTTGATGAATCTTCCTGACTCCAGGCCCTGCACTCACTACACCACCTAACTGCCTCATAAATAAGATTTTAATAAATTAAATAAAAATTTGTCTCAAATACTCTATAATGATTCTAGGACTTGCAACAATAACATTTTTGGAAAAGTCATGTCAATCAATTGTTCTATGACTCAGTTCACCATCCCTGTGATTTCCCCAACCAAAATACCCCTCCCAAGTCATCACTCCCCTAGAATGTAAGTTTCACGATAGCTAGGAGTATCTTGCTTTTTGTATTTGTATCCCTAGAACTTCTTGTCTGGTACAAAGTAAGCATTTAATAAAAGTTTTTTCATTTATTTCATATATTAATTCTTCATCATCTTCTGAATTCTATCCAGTTTGTCAGTGTCCTTCCTGAAACGTGGTACTGAAAAGTGAACTCAAAATTTGTTATGTGGTCTGGGACCATTTCATGCCTCATTCTGGACACTACGTCTCTCCTAATATACCCTAACATAACATGAGCTTTTGTTTTCTTGTTGGCCATATCATGCTTTTTTTTATATTGAGTTGGCAGTAAATTAAACTCCCTCAGATAATTTTCTGATGAATTAGTATCTATCAATATCTCCCCCATCTATACTCAAGAAATGAAAGCAAAGGGGAAACAGAGAAATAGCTCAAAATAGCTACTACATTATGTCTATGTAAGGCTAAAAAAGTGACAAGAAGGTGTCAAGCATGTTGGGTGGGGCCTCTTTGGATGATTAATGGGAGGAAAAAACCAAGAAATTAACAAGATAAGCAGGTCTGGGTGGGACGCAAGTCAAACCACTGGAGGGAGCACCCATTGATTAGATCATAGACTCATGTAACTTCTCAAATAAGGTCCAGGAAAAGAGAAGGGAGGTAAGTAACAAAGAGTGGAGAAAGTGTAAGAGGATATGATGGAGGAAAACGCATAATTAACAATCATGCATGACTACACATGTATAACCTATATTGAATTGCTTGCCTTCTCAATGTGGGGGAAGGAAGGGAAGAAGGGAGAGAATTTGGAACTCAAAGTTTTAAAAACCAGTGTTAAAATTTGTTTTTACATGTAATGGGGGGAAAAATACTAAATAAATTTAAACAAAAAAATAGAGATAGCTAAAATATATTTTTAAAAAGGGAACTACATTATGTCATAGACAATTAATTCCAGGTACCACAGATTATTTGATAATATTAGTACTTAACATATATGCACCAAATGATATATTAAAAGGAAAAGTTAATCAAATTAGGAAAAATAGATATCAAAACCATAAAAATTGGAGACCTGAAACCCTTTGAAACCTAGATAAAGTTAACAAAAAAGTTAAGAAAGGATTTAAATAGAATTTGAGAAAATTTGGATATGATAACTCTCTGGTGACTACTTAATGGGAATAGAAATGAATATACATATATCTCAGATACAAATAGTACCTTTACAAAAATCCTTTACTCACGACATTGCAATAAAAATAATAATCAATAAAAAGACTTTGAAGAAGGGATTCAAGCAGCAATACTTTTATCAAAGAAGGCTGGCTGACTACAGGTAGATCATCCAGCTCCCACATACCTATTCCAGAGAAAACCTGAAATTTACACCATATCAAATAATAATCAAGAAATCTAATGAGAAATTACAGAAAGTATCCTTGTCCATGCAGAAGTGCATAAAAAATTAGACAGAAGCCTATGAGTGATAGCAAGGAGCAGCCACTAAGTCTTTCTGTCAGACTGATTCTTCCCTGGTTTGGGGGGAGAAAAATGAGGTTCATGATATCTTAGACTACAGCTTCTATTGCTTAGAATCACTAGTACCATTTGGAAAGGCAGCATAGTATAGTAGATAGAGAATACTGGACTCAGAGACAGGAAGATATGGGTTCCAATTCAGCCTCTGACACACACAGGCTATGAGAGCCTGGGGGAAAAATCATTTTAATTTCTCAGTGCCCCTGACAACTTTCTAAGAGTGCAAGTGGCTGAAAAGATCCTGATCTACAATGATAAAAAGACAGTTTCTTCACTGGGAGTTCCCTATAAATATGAAGTCATAGATCTGGGTTTAAAAAAAAGACTACTTATTCAACTACTTGGAAGCAACAGCTGCTATAGACTTTCATAATCTAGTAAGAACATGGAGTAACACATGTACCCTTCAAAGTTTGCCAAAAACCATATTTTCTAATAGCAACATGACATTGGGTCAGAGAGGGCCACTCTTATGAAATGTTACCAATACAGCCTTTTAAAAAGCTGTTTCTCCAGGACAAGAATTCACATAAAGTAGTCTGGAGAATTCAAACTTTTAACATATACCTCATCCCTATTTCTTTTAAATTTCTAAAATCACTCTTTAAAAAACAAATTTTGGATTTGAATACCAAACAACTCTCTTTTCTCTCCAATCTATCTTTAACACGATTAACAATGTCCCCCACCCCCAGCCCTAACTAAAGAAAGAAAAATCAATAGCTCTCTACTGCTCTACACCAAAATACAAAATCCTGGCATTTAAAGCCCTCCCCCAAATCTGGTTCCTATTTATCTTTCCAGTTTCCAATTAAACTAGTCTCTGCTTAAATAGTCTTGTTGGGAACGTGCTCCCTCTTATTCTCTGCCTACTATAATCCCTGATTCCTTTAAAGCACAGTTCTTATTCCAGCTCCTCCATCCTTTTCTGATGTCCCAGGTTATTACCTCTGTTGTTGCAACTGTTTTGTATCCACTCATGCATGCTCATGCTATATTCTCCAGAAAGAATCTACACTCTTTGACAGCAGGAGCTGTTTTCATTTTTGACTTTGGATCCTCGGGATATAGCAGAGTGTCTCAAACATAGTAGTAGGTACACACCAGATGTTTGTTGAATTGAACTGAATCTAGGTTTTATTCATCACTTTGCTACTATGTGACTTCAGACAAATCACTTCTACTGTTTAGGATTCTATTTTCTCATCTATAAAAACGAAGTGCTGGATTAGTTTATATCTACAGTCACTTCCATTGTTAAAATCCCAGGAGTTATTGAATATAGACTAAATATGTAGCATTAGCTATGATAGATTCTGGGCAGGGAAGAATAAAACCTATGATTTCATTGCTATATTTCATCGCTGTATATACCTTGCCATATACTAAAGTGAGGAAAAACACCCTCTACCAGTTCAGGTCAGGACATTTCCTGCAACCTCCAGCCTTAGAGCTACCAAGGGCTCTGGGGGAAGTAAACCCAGTTCTTTTTTAAAAAATTTTTATATTTTTTATTTTTCGTTTATAACACTCAGTTCCACAAATTTTTGAGTTCCAAATTTTCTTTCCCTCCCTTCCCTCTCCCCTCCCCCCAAGATGGCATGGAATCCAATTTATGTTCTACATATACCTTCACATTAAACTTATTTACACAATAGTTAAGTGGTAAAGAAGAATTATGACCAGTGGAATGAATCATGAGAAAGAAGAAACAAAACCAAAAACGAAGGGAAAAAAAGAGAGAGCAAATAGTTTGCCTCAATCTGCATTCAGATTCCGTAATTCTTTCTCTGGATGTAGACAGCTCTTTCCGTCATGAGTCCTTTGGAGCTATCTTTGAACCTTGTATTGCTGAGAAGAGCCAAGTCTATGAAAGTTAGTCATCAGAGAAGCAATATGTCTGTGGTTGTGTATAATGTTCTGATTCTGCTCCCCTGTTCCCCTGATTCTGCGTCATATCATGTACGTCTTTCCAGGTTGTTATGAAGCCTGTATCTTCCCCATTTCTTAAAGCACAATAGTATTCCATTACATTCATATACCACAACTTGTTCAGCCATTCCCCAATCGATGGGCATCCTCTTGATTTCCAATTCTTTGCTACCACAAAAAGAGCTGCTATAAATATTTTTGTACACATGGGTCCCTTTCCCACTCGTGTGATCTCTTTAGGATATAGCCCTAGAATTGGTATTGCTGGGTCAAAAGGTATGCACATTTTTATAGCCCTTTGAGCATAGTTCCAAATTGCTCTCTAGAGTGGCTGCATCCATTCACAGCTCCACCAACAATGTAACAGTGTTCCAATTTTCCCACATCCTCTCCAGGATTTATCATTTTCCTTTTTTGCCATGTTATTCAATCTGAGAGGAGAGATGTGGTACCTAAGAGTTGTTTTAATTTGCATTTATCCAATCAATAGTGCTTTGGAGAATTTTTTCATATGCCTATAGATACCTTTAATTTCTTCCTCTGAAAACTGCCTGTTTATATCCCTTGACCATTTCTCAATTGGGGAATGACTTGGATTCCTATAAATTTGGCTCAGTTCTCTGTATATTTTAGATATGAGGCCTTTATCAGAGACACTCATTGTAAAGATTTTCTCCCAATTTTCTGCTTCCTTCCTAATCACTGTTGCACTGGCTTTGTTTACACAAAAACTTTTCAATTTAACATAATCAAAATTATCCATTTTGCGTTTTGTAATGCTATCTCTTGTTGGGTCATGAATTCTTCCCTTTCCCATAAATCTGACAGGTAAACCATTCCTTCCTCTTCCAAATTGCTTGTAGTATCAGCCTTTATTCCTAAATCATGAACCATTTTGACTTTATTTTGGTATATGGTGTAAGATATTGGTCTATGCCCAGTTTCTGCCCTACCATTTTCCAATTTTCCCATCAGTTTTTGTTAAATAGTGAATTCTTAGTCCAGAAGCTGGATTCTTTGGGTTTATCAAAGAGTAGTAATTGCTATAGTCATTAACTATTGCATCTTGTGTATCTAACCTATTCCACTGATCCAGCACTCTATTTCTTAGCCAGTAACAAACAGGTTTGATGACTGCTGCTTTATAGTACAGTTTAATATCTGGTATGGCTAGGCCATCTTCCCTAACATTTCTTTTCATTAATTACCTTGATATTCTGGACCTTTTGTTCTTCCAGATGAATTTTGTTATTGTTTTATCCAGCTCTGTAAAATAATTTTTTGATAGTTCGATTGGTATGGAACTGAATAAATAAATTAATTTAGGTAAAATTGTCATTTTTATTATATTAGTTTGGCCTAACCACAAGCAATTGATGCTTTTCCATTTATTTACATCTGACTTTATTTGTGTGAAAAGTGTTTTCTAATTATGTTCATATAGGCCCTGGGTTTGTCTTGGTAGGTAGACTCCCAAATATTTTATAGTGTCTACAGTAACTTTAAATGGAAATTCTCATTCTATCTTTTGCTACTGGACTTTGTTACTAATATATAAGAATGCTGAGGATTTATGTGGGTTTATGTTATACCCTGTGATTTCGCTAAAGTTTTTTATTATTTCAAGTAGTTTTTTAACTTGATTCTCTAAGTAAATCATGATATCATCAGCAAAGAGTGATAACTTAGTTTCTTCTTTGCCTATTCTAATACCTTCACTTTCTTTTTCTTCTCTTATTGCTAAAGCTAATGGGAATGATAATGGACATCCTTGTTTCACCCCTGATCTTATCGTGAATGGATCTAGCCTATCCCCATTACATATAAAGCTTGCTGATGGTTTTAGGTAGATATTACTTATAATTTTAAGGAAGACTCCATTTATTCCTATGCTTTCTAGTACTTTTAATAGGAATGGATGTCGTATTTTGTCAAAAGTTTTTTCTGCATCCATTGAGATAATCATATGGTTTCTGCTAGTTTTGTTGTTGATATGATCAATTATGCCTGAACCCAGTTCCTAGTGCTTCTAAGGCCAACTTTGTAGGCACAATGTCACATTTACTCTCAAGGTTTCTGACAAATCTTTTTTTTTTTTTAGGTAATTCACATCACTGAAGGAATCTTGTAATTTCTCTTAATACTCCAGGTGCATTGACTGGTAGAAAAAGTTGTTTGGTTCTTCTAGGTAATCTTAAATTCTGGTTCTTTTAGTGCTGTAAGCAACATTGCACAATGGATAAAAAGATGGCTTCAAAGTTAGAAAGACAGGTTTCAAAGGTCCACCTCTGATACATACTGGCTGAATCACCCTGGGCAAGTCACATAACCTCTCAGTGTCCTAAGCAACTCTCTAAAACTTTTTTTACTGGAAAACTTTTTATTGTAGGGATAGCTAGACACAGTTTAGATGATTCCAATTTTTTTAGCAACATCTAAAGTATAGTAGTCTGTAGCAAGTAGGACATACGCTTTCTTCTCTCCATCAGGCTGGATCAGTGTGTTGACCTTGGCCACATCAATGTCATGCAGCTTCTTTACCACCTGCTTGATCTGGTGCTTGTTGGCCTTGACATCCACAATGAAGACGAGGGTGTTGTTGTCCTCAATCTTCTTCATAGCAGACTCAGTGATCAAGGTAAACTTAATGATGGTGTAGTGATCAAGCTTGTTTCTCTGGGGGCCACTTTTCCAAGGGTATTTGGGCTGCCTTCAAAGTCTTAGTGTCTTGGGTTGCTGGAAGGTGGGGGATGTTCAGAACCTCTTCTTTTTTTTGAGTGTATATATTTTATTTAATATTTTAATTTTCAACATTGATTTCCACAAGATTTGGAGTTACAAAATTTCTCCCCATTTCTACCCTCCCCCCATTCCAAGACAGCATATAGTCTGATTGCCTCATTCCCCAGTCAGCCCTCCCATCCGTCACCCCCCCCCCCCCATCCCCTTTCCCCTTACTTTCTTGTATGGCAGGATAGATTTCCATGCCCCATTCCCTATATATCTTGTTTCCCAGCTGCATGCAAAAAAAACTTTTTTTTGAGCATCTGCTTTTAAAGCTTTGAGTTCCAAATTCTCTCCCCTCTTCCCTTCCCACCCACCTTCCCTAGGAAGGCAAGCAATTAAACTTAGGCCACACGTGAATCATTAAGTAAAACACTACCACAATAGTCATGTTGTGAAAGGCTAACTATATTTCCTTCCATCCTATTCTGTCCCCCTTTATTCAGTTTTCTCCCTTGACCCTGTCCCTTTTCAAATGTGTTTGCTTTTGATTACCTCCTCCCCCATCTGCCCTCCCTTCTATTGTCCCCCCTTTTTATATCCTTCCCCTTACTTTCCTGTGGAGTAAGATACCCAACTGAGTGTGTATGTTATTCCCTCCTCAAGTTGAATCTGATGACAGTAAGATTCGCTCATTCCCCCTCACCTGCCCCCTCTTCCCTTCCAACAAAAATGCTTTTTCTTGCCAATTTTATGTGAGTTAATTTACCCCATTCTATCTCTCCCTTTCTCCCCCTCTCAATATATTCCTTTCTCACCCCTTAAATTTATTTCATTTTTTAGATATCATCGCTTCATATTCAACTCAACTTGTGCCCTCTGTCTATACCCCCTTCAACTCCCCTAATACTGAGAAAGGACTCATCAATTACACATATTATCTTTCCATGTAGGAATGTAAACATAACAGTTCAACTTTAGTAAGTCCCACATGAATTCTCTTTCTTTTTCATCCTTCTCTTGATTCTTGTATTTGAAAGTCAAATTTTCTATTCAGCTCTGGTCTTTACATTGAGAAAGCTTGAAAGTCCTCTATTTTATTGAAAATTCATATTTTGCCTTGGAGCATGGTACTCAGTTTTGCTGGGTAGGTGATTCTTGGTTTTAATCCTAGCTCCTTTGATCTCTGGAATATCATATTCCAAGCCTTTCGATCCCTTAATGTACAAGCTGCTAGATGTTGTGTTATTCTAATTGTGTTCCCACAATATTCAAATTGTTTCTTTCTGGCTGCTTGCAGTATCTTCTCCTTGACCTGGAAACTCTGGAATTTGGCAAAAATATTCTTAGGAGTTTTCTTTTTGGGATCTTTTTCAAGAGGCAGTTGGTGGATTCTTTCAATTTCTATTTTACCCTCTGGTTCTAGAATATCAGGACAGTTTTCCTTGATAATTCTTGAAAGATGATGTCTAGGCTCTTTTTTTGATCATGGGTTTCAGGCAGTCCAATCATTTTTAAATTATCTCTCCTGGATCTATTCTCCAAGTCAGTGGTTTTTCCAATGAGATATTTCACATTGTCTTCCATTTTTTCATTCCTTTGGTTCTGTTTTATAATATCTTGGTTTCTCATAAAGTCACTGGCTTCCACTTGCTCCAATCTAATTTTTAAGGTGGTATTTTCTTCAGTGGTCTCTTGGACCTCCTTTTTCATTTGGCTAATTCTGCCTTTCAAGGCATTCTTCTCCTCATTGGCTTTTTGGAGCTCTTTTGCCATTTGGGTTAGTCTATTCTTTAAGGTGTTATTTTCTTCAGTATTTTTTTGGGTTTCCTTTAGCAAGTCATTGACTTGTTTTTCATGGTTTTCTTGCATCACTCTCATTTCTCATCCCAATTTTTCCTCTACTTCTCTTACTTGCTTTTCCATATCCTTTTTGAGTTCTTCCACAGCCTGAGACCAATTCATATTTTTTCTTGGAGGCTTTTAATGTAGGCTCTTTGACTTTGTTGACTTCTTCTGGCTGTATGTTTTGATCTTCTTTGTCACCAAAAAAAGAATCTAGGGTTTATATTTGAATCTGAGTTTGAGTCTGAGTTTGTTTTCAGTGCCTATTCATGTTCCCAGCCAACTACTTGACCCTTGAGCTTTTTCTTGGGGTATGACTGCTTGTAGAGTAGAGAGCACTTTGTCCCAAGCTTTAGGGTCCAAGTGCCGCTGTTTTCAGAGCTACTTCTACTCCACTCTCAACCCAAGCTCTGTCACAGCAGTGCTCCTCCTCCCTCAAGAACCGCCAACTAGGACTGCAATACAGATCCAAGCAGGGCACAGCAAGAGAATCTGCCTTTGTGCCCACAGTGTTCCTTACACTCCTGTTCTGATCTGCTGCTAGATTCCTTCCGCCATGTGGGACTCGGGAAGCAGCTGGTGCTGTAGCTCTGGAAGCAGCCTCAGGAGCTTCCTGCTGCTGCTACTGCCACCACTGCACCACCTCCTCCACCCCCAGAGCTGGTGGCTGGACTGCTCTGAACTCAATCCGGCAGTTTCCTCCTAACCTGCTCTTTGGCGTTTGTGGGTTGAGAAGTCTGGTAACTGCCACTGCTCACTGTTTCACGGCTCCAAGGCCTCTTCTGGCTGGCTGACTCCGGGTCTGGTCTGTCCCAGCACAGCCCATAGCTGGGCTGCCCTCTGCTCTCAGCACCATGCGATAGACCCTTCCAGGCGACCATCTAGGGTCTCCTGGGCAGGAGACCTGTTTCCCTCTGCTATTTCGTGGATTCTGCAGCTCTAGAATTTGTTCAGAGCCAGTTTTTACAGGTGTTTGGAGGGATTTGGAGGGGAGCTTAAGCAAGTCCCTGCTTTCCAGCCTCTATCTTGGGTCTGCCCCCCCTACCCCCACCAGAACCTCTTCTTTTTGTAGCTAGGGACACCCTTCAACACTGCTTTCCTGGCCTTCAAGGCCTGGGACTTGGCTTCTGTCTTGTGGGGGACAACGGCTTCTTTTTCACCTTTTGTTCCATCTTGAGGGGAAAGGCTAAAGTTGCAGAGTACTGATTTGCATTGGGAAAGGGAGTTTCCTCACATGGGAGTTTCTCAGTAAAATCACATGTCCAGTCACTATCATTTATTTATTAAGTTTAGAGAAAAATAAATGTACAATTGGAAATATTATATAACAGAAAAGGAAAAGACATAGTCCCCTTTTTAAAAAAATATACAGCCTCAAATATATAACAGTCTCTCCAAAATGTTTCAAAGAAAGATTTGATACTAACCAAAATGCCAAATTAAATCCACATTATAACTTTAAATTTTTCTTGGCAAACCATACAGATTTAGGTAGAACATTGAGAACACTTGACTATGTTCTCTTGTCATTTCACCAGTCTCTGTACCTCCTGTTTTATTTGATAGAATAAATGCGACATTAGAATAACAAAGATATTTTCATAACATTTGCAATCAGAATCAAGAAGTGCCAGAAGTACTAACAAAATGCTTCATCTTGGGAGATTTTTTTTTGGCAGGAATGGAAGATGTCAAGCTTCCAGAAAGCCCTAAGTAAGAATCTAAACAGCTGAATGATTACCTGAAATCCACTTTCAGATACTAATTCTACAAATCTGTCAGAATTGTATTTTTTTAAAAAATAAATCTATTTGACTCTGGATGAAAGCAAAGATTTAATCTGTAGAAAGCAGTCTGGGTTTTGAATTCTGTGTTCTCTCACTCTGAGCTCTGTGTGTTGCTTTCATAGTCCCTTATCCAACAAACAACTGAATTCAATTCAGTAAACATCTAAGGACCTTAAAGCACTGTGCTAGAGAGAACGGCATCCTCATTTCAAAAAGTTGAAAATGATCATCCTTAAAAACTGTTTCAATTCATTAAATATGCAGGGCTGAAGATAATCACTTTAAAAATAATCCTTTGCCCTAGAGATTTTTTATTTGACTAAATGAAAAAAATTTCATTCACTTTAGCGCTCTCTCTCTCTCTCTCTCTCGCTCCCTCTCTCCCTCTTTCTAAGACAAGTAAGCATCAAAACTTATATCAGCTCACCCAAAATGGCTTCTTTTACATAAGCAATCTACTACAGTTGTATTTTTGGCAGTTAAAAACCCTCTTGCATTTACTTCCATATTTTCAAGGATTTTCAGTTCAAGAAAGATTGGTATTTTCCTACTCAAGCCAGATCATGCATTAGTCTGGCTTTCTTTTCTTACCACCCTGTCCCCTTTGAAGCAAACATCTATTTGAAAATAGAGGACACACACACACGCACACACACACACACACACACAGGCCCTGTATATACACATGCCCCCTAGGTGAAAGGGAGATAACTTATCTTTGCCTTCAAAATGTTTCGTTGCTCTGACAGACAGGAAGACAGATGGGAGGAGTTGAAGGGGGGGAGGAGAGTAAAGAAGAGAGACAGAGATAGAGACAAATGGTCCTATGAAAGAGGATATCACCCCTCTCCCTTTGCCTTGTCCTTGACTCAGGCTCAGGCTTGCACCACAGCAAAGCGCAATATTTTTATAACTACATTTGTACTATCAAAGTCACCAGACAAGTTCTATTAGTTCCAACTGGTTTTCAAAGACATCAAGTAGTGTTACCTGTGCTCACTGAGAAAACTTTCCACTTTTCTTAAGAAGTAGAGAACAAAGGACATATGTCTACTTTAGGTTTGATCAGTTTCAACAGAGATAAATGTCCTCCAACATTTAGATGTGGCTCCTTTATCTCCTCTCTGAATGACATTTACCATTTACTCCTTTTAAGGTGGACCACTTTGTTTCCAATGGTTAAATCATTCCTTCATACCACCAGAAACATGTATTAAGCACCTCCTATATGGATGATATTCTACTAAGTTTTTAGGGAGCAAAAAATAATATGTAATTCCCAGTGGCTGATTGAAGAAAGACTACTATGTCCATTTATTATTAATAATCTATCATGTTTAAACCAATATTGGCAACCAACAGCACTTACCCTAGAAAATGGCTTTCCCAAACACCATAAAAGCATTTCTAATAAGCATGCTGAATCTAGATATAAGGACCTGGGTCCTTTCACTTTCCAATTTCTTGGATAAGTCACTTTCCATGTTTCATAGACATCACCTGAAAAATGGAGCTTTAGTACCTGCTCGTTCCAGGTCACAGGATGGTTTTAAGGCTCAAATGAGATAATGGATATAACATAGTTCGCAAAATAAGAAGCATGACATAAATGCAATATTTTATTATTGTTAATGAGCCACTACCACTAAAGGAATAAAAGTCAAATCATATGAACAAGTATTTCTTGAGAACTTCTATGTTTGAGGCCCTGTGCAAAATGCCCATCTTATTCCCCAAATCCAAGCACCATCACTGACAATGTAAAAAACAAACAAACAAAAATGTTTCTAGGACAATGTTTTATTTCTGTATTCCCTTTAGCACTTAGCACACAGCTCTTAATTGATGTCTCAACTGAATGAATTGCTAATAAATCCTTTAAGCATAATGAATATATATACATATATATCCACACATGTATGGCTAACATGTGTATACATAGATTTGCTATTTACCAGTCTTCTCTCTAACGCTTCACTGTTGAAAAACAAAATTCCTTTATCAAGGAAGAGTTGATCATCCAACTGCTAAAAAGGTAACAATGATCGGCCTTTTAGTCTCAATTGATTAGACCGGGGTGGGGAACCTGCAGCCTTGAGGCCACATGTGGCCCTCTGTGTCCTCAGGTATAGCCCTCTGACTGAATCCAAACTTCACAACACAAATCCACTTAATGAAAGGATTTGTTCTGTAAAACTTGGATTCAGTCAAAAGGCTGCACCCAAGGACCTGGAGGGCCTTTGAAAGCCTCAAGGCTGCAGGTTCCCCACCCCTGGATAAGACCATCTCTTGAACAATCCTTAAAGTTTTCTAGAATGATTCCAGCCAATCAACTAACCCAGAGTCACACAGGCAGTAAATGGCAAAATCTGAGATTCAAACTCAGATCCTGACTCCAAATCCATTATAGTCAGTTCTACTATCCAGTTTCTGGATAATGGATGAGGCTCTTGCACTTCCCCAGTCACCAGTGGAGTGAAGCTGTGTGCTTGCTCCCATGCTTTATGTTGTTAGATGCTCTCAAAAAGGACAAAAACAGCATCAAGGTCAGCTACTTGCACAGATGATAAATTATTTAACTTGAAAAGCCTACAAGCCAAGACTAAAGTGGAGGAAAAGTTGGTGCATGACTTTTTGTTTGCAGATGGTTGTGCACTCAGTGCAGCCTCTGAGGCTGAGATGCAACAGGTATGGATGGATTCTCTGCTACCTGTGTTAATTCTGGCCTGACAATTAACACCAAGAAAACAAAGGCTCTCCAACAGCCAGCAGCAGGAACTACTGGTTACAGCCAATGGAGAATTTTTGAAAGCTGTGGATAAATTCACTTACCTTGGCAGCATACTTTCTAGGGATGTACACACATATGATGAGTTTGATGCACACATTACCAGAGCTAGATCAGTGTTTGGGAGACTCTGAAGGGAAGTGTAGGAGAGAAGAGGTATTAGGCTGCCTACCAAAGGTCTACAGAGTAGTTGTGCTGACCTCATTGTTAAATGCCTGTGAAACCTGGACAATATAGCAGCATCATGCCAGGAAACTAAATCACTTCCATTTGAATTGTCTTAAGAAGATTCTGAAGATCATCTGGCAAGATAAGGTGCTAGACACTGAGGTCCTTTCTTGAGCTGAACTGCCAAGCATTCAAATTCTACTGCAGAGAGTGCAACTCTGATGGGCTGGCCACATTATTCAAATGCCAAATGTATGTTTGTTTAAAAGACTATTTTACAGAGAACTCATACAAGGCAAAAGTTCATATGGAGGTCAGAAGAAGTGATACAAGGACACTCTCAAGTTCTCCATGAAGAACCTTGGAATCAATTGTAAGACATGAGACAGACTGCCCAGCATGTTGTGCCTGCATCAAAGAAGGTGTCATGCTCTATGAACAAAGCAGAATTGCAGTAGTTCAAAAGAAATGTGTGATGCACAAATTTAGAAACATCTCCATTCCAAATGTTCATATGGACTATTTGTGCCTGACCTGTGGTAGAACCTTCTGAGCTCATATTGGTCTGAGCAGCCACAGTCGGACACACTATACATTGACCCCAACATAGCGATGTCATTCTGGTCCTCTTCAAGTAGGAAGAACCACCAGTTCTACTATTAAGGGACCTATGGGTTCTCAATATTACCACATTATGCAAACTCACACAAAAGCTACGGGGCTTATGGGGAAAATAGGGTTTGGGATATAACACTCCAAAACTTTGTCAGTAACACATAAAAAAGATAGGAACTTAAAAACTACGGCACAGTTTTATATGTGTTAAATGGTTAAGAAATACATAAATACTATAATAAATAATGGCAGTTTCTGGGTCTAGGAGCTGCTCCACCTGTGCTAGGTTCCCGCAGGCTCTTGTCTGGACTTTGAGGGGCTGTAGAGAGAAGAGAAATAACTCTAGAGGATGGGTGTGGGTGACATCCTTGGCCATAGTGGAAGGTGGGGTAGAGAGTGTAGATTTGGATCCATCTCCCTCCACCCGCAGTTCCTACTGCTCCAGAAGATACATAATAAAGATTGTACTTTATCTTGAAAAAGATCTGGTTTGCTTGTGTCAGAAAGGTTGCAGTTGTGAGTTTTTGTTAAGACCTGTTGTTTTCTGTGTACTCTATTTTTCACAGACAAAATTGTCACAAGCAAATTCAAAGTTGGTGTTATGCTCAAATTGTTCCCTAACATATTGATCACACTGGAACAAATTCACATTTTCAAAACAAGCATTATAGTAGAATTGACTGTACTTTTTACTGCCTCTCACAATCCAATATACTCAGTGATAAATGTGGCATTTAATTATTTCATGAATATTAATTTTCTTGCCCCCAACTAGATTGCTAACTCCATGTGAAATAGTGAAAAGGCTGTTGGACTTGGAGCCAAAGGATGTGGGTTGGGATCCCAGCTTCCAACTACTTGTATGACCACCAGCAAGTCACTTAACATCTCCAGTGTCAGTTTTCTCGTCTGTAAATTGAGAAGGTTAGAATGCATGGCGGCTCATATCCTTTCCACTTCTAAGTCTATAATCTTATTCTCTTAGGTTGAGTGCTGGATATTTCTCCTTCTACATCTCTAACTATGACATCAAATTAAACAAGGAATGAAGAAAATATGGTGTTGTGAAAAGAATATTGTTAAACAACAACTCCTACTTAAAAAATACCTTGAAATTCCAAAGGATGATAGAAAATGCCATCCACATCCAGAGAAAGAACTATGGAGTCGGAATGCAGAGCGAAGCAGACCATTCTCTGTTTTGTTTTATTTTTCTTTCTCATGGTTTCTCCCATTCATTATAATTCTTCTATGCAATATGACTAATGTGAAAATGTGTTTGATAGGAATGTATGTATAGAGCCCACAGCAGATTGCATGCCATCTTGGGGAGGGAGAGAGGAGGTAGGGGGAGAAAATTTAAAATTTATGGAAGTGAATGTTGAAAACTAAAAATAAATAAATTTAATTTTTTTTAAAAAAGGGCTTTGAAAACCAAATTGAAAATTTTATATTTAATCTTGGAGGTGATAGGGAGCCACTGGAGTTTATTAAGTAGAGGGCAACAAAATTTCTGAGTGTTGAGGGAACAAGGTTAACATATAATTGGGAAATGCTTAACAAAATAAATAAAAATATAGTACAATATTTTAAAAAATCCTTGATATTTACAAAGCATTAAAATATTTTATGCCATGTGGTCTTTAGAACTCTCAGAGGTGGATATGATTATCCTCACCATTTTACAGATGAGAGATAAAGTGATTTGTCCAGGGATAAATAAGTAGTGTCTGAGGGAAGATTTGAACTCAGGTCTTTCTATATTTGGCACTCTTCATTATGTCATGCTTAAGAACCAATGGGGAGCTTGTCTTGACTCTGCCACTTATTAGTTGTATTTCCTTTGGCAGCCACTTAACATTTCTGTGTCTTAATTTCCTCTGTTATACAAAATGACTAAATGATGTCTAAAATTCCTTTCAGCTCTAAATTCTTTGGCACAATGACACTCCCTTTGCTGGCCAAGTCTCTGCTGAAGGAACAAGTTTGAGGGTCTAAATTGCCCATTGTTTATCGATTCCTTCAGCTACACCAGAAAACTTCCCAACTGAGATTATTAAAAAAGAAATACAATTCATTTGAATATACGAGTATAGCTTTAAACAAATGTGTCAAAAGAAGTCTTGCATTAGTCAAGATGGTTATGTGTTCTACCCTAGTCTACAGGGAACGCTGAGGAAGTGCCAAGCTTTTGGTAGTGTTCAGTGAGTCCTCTATTTCCCGGTTTTATCGAGCTTTAGCCATATCTGTCTAAGGGTTGTGGTTAGTGCAGGGTTTATACAATATCAGGCCTCTACCTTCTCACCAATTCTGCTGGATCTTCCTAAATCTCCTGTGACTATAATCACAGCATCGGCCCCTCATGCAAACCAAAATAGATGCTTGGATACTGTAAACAGCGTTTTATCCTTTCATGGAAAATACAATATATAACACTTAACAGTATATCTACTGCAATTTCTTTTAGTGCCAGGCTGCCCCCAACCAACATAAAAGCCCTCTCTGAATCCTGAAATTCTAAATAACACTGTTTAGTTGCCCTAGCCTCACTACAACCAGTCCTGCTTCCATGGGGCAAAGGAATATAAGAAACACAACATAGTTCTCAAATGGCATCTGCTCATTGGCATCCAATTGAGCTAATTATTAACTAATGGACTTGGGAATTATGGACTCGAGATTTGGCTCTCTCTGAAAGGAAATTTGCGCATAAGCTCAAAGGAATCTCTGGTGTAGACAGGATTTACTGTGGTAATGCTTTCACAATTGGTATCCTTTTCCTGGTAGGGACCTCTGTCTGCTTCTCACTTGGGACTAGATTATTGCTAATGGAGCAGGGAAGGATGAACTCAAAGGCGAGTCTGGACAAGGAGACTCTGCCACCCCTGGACCCTCTAATATCTGAACTTGAAACATCTATGACATTTTTGCCTTGGCTGCTAGGTGGAGCAGTGGATAGAGTGCAGGGCCTAGAATCAAGAAGATTCATCTTCCTGAGTTCAAATCCACCCTCAAACACTTGCTAGCTATGTGACCCTGGGCAAGTCATTTAACGTTTTTGACTCCATTTCCTCATCTGTAAAATGAGCTGGAGAAGGAAATAGCAAACCACTCCAGTATTTTTGCCAAGACAACCCCAAATGGGGTCAGCAAGAGTTGGATAATACTGAAAAATAACTGAACATCCCTTTCCCTTGTGCCCCCCACCCTCTCTTGTTGTCCCACTGACAACCAAAGCCTAGATGTTCTACATAAAGGAGAAACAGCTGAAGAACAAAAGAAGCACTACACCCATGAGGCAAATAAAAACCTAAAGTATATAGAATTCTAAGTGACTGATTAGTCATTTTTTTTTAAAAAAGTATTTTTGTTATTGTTAGTCGTTTTCAGTTCCATCTGACTCTTTGTGACCCCATTGAGTGTTTTCTTGGCAAAGATGCTGGAGTGGTTTGCCATTCCTTCCCCAGATCATTTTACAGATGTGGAAGCTGAGGCAAACATGGTTAAGTGACTTGCCCAGGGTCACACAGCTAGTGTTCTGAGAGTAGATTTGAACTCAGGTCTTCCTAGCTCCAAGCCCAGCACTCTGTTGATTCTGCCATCTAGCTGCCCCCCCCCCCAAAAAAAAGGGTTAAGGGATACAAATTCACATGATTCAGAATCTTGGGAGTAGCTTAAATTCCTCATAGCTAACAACAGGGTGATACCCTGAGGTTGGGGCCCAGAAGGATCTGCCTCACACATGTTTAGGTGGAATGCATCTCAATACTTGGCTACCAAAATGAGGCTGGCAGAGCTATGAAGTCAGGAGTAGGGGTGAGGATGGGGGGTGGGGTTTAAGGACAAAGGCACATGACAAGCTCAAAACAATCTCACAAATGGCACAGCTGAGACCGTACTCCTCACTGAACTGACAGAGCCGCTGCCTTCAACAGAACTGGTTCTAGCTAAAGGCCAGATCAACCAGCAATTGGGATGCCATCCAACTAGTAATGTGATAGTCACCACTTCGTTGGCCATTCCACCATCATCACTCCACTACCCTCAAACTTTCTAGTGGGTTGTTGGATACTCTGCAGTTCTACAGGCAGGAAAACTATGTACAGTTGGCAATAATACAGATCTCCATCTTCACAGCATAGAGTACTCTGTCTCCACTGGTTTTGGTGGGAGTTCAAGTGCCTTTTATTTTGGACCAGGGGCACAGGTACAGGTTCAAGAGAACTGGGTCTCAACTTTGTTATTTCAGGAGAATAGGGACTCCTGGGGGAGCTTTTCTTTTCTGTCTGCCTGTTGAACAAGGAAGGAAGTCAAGGAAAATAATCAAGTCAGATTGCTAGGGATCGGGGGTCCTGCCAAGAACTGGCCCCACATTAGTCTAACCAGACTTGTGTTTGAACATGTAGGTAGGAGACCATGGCCTAGTCCCCAGGTCTCTATTTTCAAGGAAAAATACCCAAGGAAGAAATGATAGTACCTGCTTATTTGCAATATGCAACAAGGCTTAAAAATTCTTGTTTTTTACAGTTGAAAAGGCAAAACAATTTTTTTCTTCTATTTATTATTTTTTCTAAAACATCCTTCTATTAATTGTTTAAAGTCAATCAATTATTCACATATCCATGAGCTTAGTTTGTGGACTCATCCCCTCTCTCCTCAAACGCATCACCTCCCTGATGTCACAGTCCTCTTTTTTATTTTTTCTTTTCTATTTTTTCGGAGAGTGGAAGGCAGGGCAATTGGGGTTAAGTGATTTGCCCAAGGTCACACAGCCAGTACGCATCAAGTGTCTGAGGCCGGATTTGACCTCAGGTCCTCTTGACTCCAGGGCCGGTGCTCTACTCACTGCACCATGCAGCTGCCCTTCACAGTCCTCTTCTTGAACGAAGGACAAACAGCATCAACAACTGTCCCTTAACTGGTTCCACTGCCTCAAGACTCTCCCACTACAACTTCTGAAGTGATTTTCCTTAAGCCCAGATGTCCCTGTCCTCCATGATAAATTCCAGCAACATCCTGTTGCCTCTAGGATTAAATAGAACCTTCTCTTTTTGAAATTTACAGTCCTTCATCACTTGGTCTTATCCCACCTTTTCAGTTTTGTTACAACATTGCTCCTTTTCACAGACTCGACATTTCAACCAAATTGGACTTTTCTCTGTTTCTCACATATAACAATGCATCGTCCATCTCCATCTTCCACCCGTCTACCTCAGATGTCCAGAATACATTCCATCCTCACCTGTATCACAAACAATCCCTCACTTCCTTCCAGATTCAGCTGGAGCACTCCCTTCTACATGAAGCCTTTCCTGGTGTCTCCAATTGCTACTGTCATGCTTCCCTAATGACCTTATATTTAACTATATATTTTTTTCAATTCACAATTTACTTCCTATTTATTCTGCATGACCTTCTATATCTACACACACATTGTCTCTCTCAATAGAATATAAGTTCCTTGAGAGCAAGCATTCTTTCACAGTCTGTGTTACCTGGCTTCCAACCAAGCCCGAGCACTTTTTGTGTGACTGTGCATCCTAATTGATGGAGTGAATTCTGAAGCAACACTGTTTACTGACAGAAGGGTTGGAGTTAGTGCTCTTAGAGACAGATGTGGGTCCAGAGACTATTCTGGAGAGACACACAGAGAGAAGAAAGAAAGACTTTGGGAGCCGCAGGCATGTAGGAGAAGCAAACTCCTTGACATGTCCATCCATGATTTCCAGCTTTCTTCCGTAGAGACTCTGGAGACTTACCCCTGGGTCAGAGAAGGGCCTTTGCAGCCAAAGAGCTCTTCCACTATTTTCTTATATAATCTACATAACTTCTCTTATTTCTGTCCACTGTTTAGCTTGCATAAATGAATTTATTCGCTATCTGTGATGATCTTTTATTTAACCATTGTTTGGTGTTAGGGGCTAACCTGGTAAGTATAAGCTAAGGGTTACCCTGCTCTTAAGAGTGACCAGGTATAGCTTTTTTTCTGAACCCCTTATACTGCTAGACCAGAGGGAACAGATGGGACAGAGAGAAGGAAAAAGCATTTATTAAGTGCCTGCTATGTACCAGGCACTGGTAAGTGCTTTACAAATATTATCTCATTTGATAGATATGAATCTAGCCTGATGCCCTCTTAGAGAGAGTCCAGGGAAGGCACAAACATCCAATTACTGCCCTTCTCCTCCCCTGACTCAAGGTGGAAATTGTAGTCTCCATTGCAAGGGTGATCAAGATTCGGGAGATAGCTATTCAGTCACCACAACCTACATGTCTATACATTTAGACAATCCATGTGGACAGAAGTCTATATACCTCACATCTGTCTTTGTATCCACAATGTTTAGCATGTAAAGCACTTAATAAATGCCTGTTTCATTGATTCATAAAGATATAATAATTATTAAGAAAATAAGAAAGGTTGAATGTTATAATGTTATAATAGAATACAATTGAATGTTATAATGGGACACTTGATGAAGAGTTCAGGAAATCTAGGCTTGGGGCCCAAATTCACTGCTAGCTAGGTGTGTGACTCAGAGCCCATCATTTATTTCCCTTCTCTGGGATTCAATTTCCTCACCTGTAAAACAATGGATTGAGAGATCATTATTTCTACTGCCCCTAACAAATGTATAGCATGTATTTTATGATCTATGATCAATTATCTGGTTAGAGTGACTAAGGAAGGAGAAAGCATGGAACCAGATAACAATCTAGATAAAGATGATTCTTCTATAGCACTTTTTTGACCCTGAGACTTTGAAGGAGCCACAATTTTCATTTATATGGATCATCAGGTCATAGATTAAGAGGTAGAAGAGATCCTAGAGGTCACGTAGGCCAATCCCCTCATTGTAGAGTTGAAAAACTGAGACCCAAATAGGTTAAGTGATTGCCTCAAGTCAGACAAGTAGTAACAGATCTAGGATTCAAACCTAGATCATCTGATTTCAAAACCAGCTTTCTTCCAGCTGTTCCACGCTGACTCCTAAAACTGATACAAGCTATTATTCCTCCATATTTCGTGATCTTCTTCGGTCAAAAAAATTGATTACCTTGCAGTCAACCTTCTGGTAATGAGAGTCTCTGAATTTAGCCAGACTGGCCCTTATGTTTGACTCTCACTGGGCCCATACTCAAAACCTTTCTACCTTAGTAGGCACAGAGAAAGAGATGAAGAGAAACAAAAGAGACAAAGTCAGAGAGAGAGAAACAGAACAAGACAGAGAGATAAAGACAGAAACACAGTGAGACAGAGAGAGAGAAAAAAGAGAAAGAGAGGGAGAGGAGAAGAGGAGAGGCAAGGAGAGGAGAGGAGGGGAGGGGAGAGGAGGGGAGGGGAGAGGAGAGACACAGAGAGACACAGAGAGAGAGAGAGAGAGGGAGAGAGAGAGAGGAGAGAGAGAGAGACATACACACACAAACAGAATTAGAGAAAGACAGAAACAGAGTCAAAGACAGAAAGATAGAGAGGAGAAAAGCCTGTCTGGCCATCTGTCAGTGAGTCCACTCTAAGAACAACAAAGACTCTTTAGAATACTTCTTTCAATGCATACATAGCAAGTCGATTGAATAAAATTAATGATGCTGCAGCTGCTCTCCATCTTTGTGAGTTTCTTGTCTGTGGTTTAGTTTTTAAGTAGCTGAAAGGTAAATGCTTCATTTAGCCTGAATTAGGATTAGATTTGGAGATTTAAGTATCTCTAGTAGCAGAATGCACCTAAAAATCTAAGTGATTGTATTATATATTACTTGTGTTCTACAATTTAATTCCTTTTGGAGGTAATCAGTGATTTTTATGGTGTCACACTTGCTTAATATTCGAGACATCAATTTCTTTTTGTTCAAGATTATTATTTTAGGTTGTTTTGACTGCTGAACTCATCCAATCACAAGATAGTGGTTTGCTTAATCTGAAAATTTCTTCATTAAATTACATCATTCATTAAACTTCTACTCCAATGAAAAAAGCACTCAATATTCCAAGAAAAGGCTTATTTCCTAGTTATTAAAAAATACAACTAATTGGCCTCTTAGATGATCCTCCTGCTTCCAGCTTTTCTCCATGTTATTCCAGGCATACCATGCCACTATTGAATTAATCTTACTAGAACATGACTTTCATCAGTCACTCTAGAAACTACAATTGTTCTTTATTGATTAGGAGATAAAGTTTCCAATTTCCTAATCTGGTATAGCAATTATGACCTTGTTTACTTCATACCTCTCTAATTATTAACTGATATTGAGGTTGCCGTCCACAAGGTGATAAGCCCCTATTATATGTTATAATTATTTGTGTTTTATTCCCTATTAGATGATAAGTTTAATTAGGGCAGGAGCTAAACTTTGTATTTTCCCTAGCATCTGGTACAGTAATTTCTACACAGTAGGTATGTAAAAAAAATGGATGTTGAACTGAATTTACTTATATAACCTTATGTTGGATTTTACTTACCTAATCCATTTACTTATCGAGCCCATTCATTTATTTAAACTTATGTCATTCCAAGTCTCAACATAAATAGTCTCCATGCTCCAGCCAAAGCATTCTTTTCACTATCCCATTCTATGTGACAGTACTACTACTACCTGCCCCTGAGATGCCTTCCACCTTCTCCATTTAATCAAATGTCAACCATCATGCAAGCTTCATCTCCATAACATTTCTTGTCTGCATGAAACAACTTTATATGTCAAATACAATTTCTTATCCTTCAATTATTTTAAATTACATCATTTTCTTTTATTGTTTTATTCTATAAATTAAAAATAAATAAATAGATTTTTTTTTAAAAAGTTATATCCAACAGAACTAAGAGAATATGAGCATGTGACCACTCAATTGCCATCAGTGACCTTTGAGGAATCAAAACAAATGAGAAGTGCTGAGACATTGTATGTAGGCAAACAACTCAATTTTTAAAAGCATAGATACCTGAAACTAATGACAGAAAAACTTGATATCAATTCCTAGGAAAATTCTAGCTTGCATTATTAAATTAGTAGTTTGTGAACACTTACAAAGGGATCATAAAAAGCCACGATAGTCTCAAGATACCTCAAAGAGGAGAGGAAAGCAAATGCTTGGGGAAAGAAATCAAACAAATAAAATATTAATTTGCTATGAAAACTACATGCTTATTTGCCCATTTATGAAATGTTCATGAAAATAATTTATATGTCAAGAGTATCCTTGATGAAAGTATGAGAAGGGAATAGGTAAGCTTTCACAAATGATATTTTACTGCAGATGACATCTTTAGGGGTATACAATTGACTGAAAGGTACAAAGAATACACGATATGTATGCTAATTACAGATGATTATTATTTATTACTCTAAAAACCCACTCAAAATACTTGAATTCAGTAGAGCAAAGTATAAAGTAGTCACAGTTTGAGTTTGTCTACAGACATCTCGCATAAATACAGTAAGACCACACAAGATTCATAGAATTTCTATATCCATCTTTGAAAAACAGAACACCTACAACATGTGGCATCTCTGCCCCCACTTCTCTCCTCTGACACTGCTATCCCTCTAATATGGGCTTTCATTATTCTTGCCTGGAGTAGTGCAATAGTCTGCTGGTAGTTTTGCCTCAAGTCTCTTCCCACTCCAAAGCACAGGTCTAACTGTTACCACCCTCCTACTCAAACTCCATTGGTTCCCAATTGCCTTCAGGATCAAATATAAAATCCTCTTTTTGGTGTTCAGAGCCCTACCTCACCTTTCCATTCTTCTTATACCTGACTCTCCATCATGTACTCTTCAATCCATTGACACTGTCCTTCTGATTGTTCAATGAACAAGGCATTCCATCTCTTTACTCCAGGCATTTTCTCTGGCTTTCTCCCATGCCTGGAAGGCTCTCTCTCCTCATCTCCACCTACTTGCTTCCCTGGCTTCCTTCAAGCTTCAGCTAAAACCCCATATTCCATAGGAAACCTTCCCCAATCACTCAGTTCTAGTGCTTTCTCTTCACTTAATTATTTCTCATTTCTCCTTTATATAGCTTGTTCATACATATTTGCTTGCTATCTCCATCATTAGACTGTGAACTCCTTGGGGGCAAGTGTTGTCTTTTGCCTCTTTTTGTGTCCCTAGCACTTAGCATGATTTCTGGCACATGGGTAAGAAAAGTTTATTGACTGACTGATATAATAAGTGATCAACAAGCCTTTGCTTGAAGACCTCTAATGAGAGAGAAGCCAATCTCCCCAAAGCAGCTCTAAAATTTTTCCCTACATTAAGCTTAAATTTGCTTCTTTACAGCTTCTACCCATGACCCTTAGTTTTGCCCTTTAGGTCTACAAAGAACATGTTTAACTCTTTTTTTCCTGTGACAATCCTCCAAGTACTTGAAATAACTTTTATGTCCTCTCAAGACTATTCAGAGACAGTTAGGTGGCACTACTGATAAAATGCTGGGCTGGACATGGGGAAGATCAGACACAAGGTGTGTGACCCTGGGCAAATCATTTAAGCTCTGCCTCAATCCTAATCTGTAAAATGGGAAATAATAACCCCTATAACCCAGAGCTGTTGTGAGGATCAAAGAAGATATTTGTAAAGCACTTTCCAAACCTTAAAGTTTATATACACATATGTATATATACACATATGTACACACATATGTATATACATATATGTACACACATATGTGTATATATATGTATGTGTATATATGATTATTATTATTCCTTGATAGAAAAAAGAGATAGCCATTGAATAATTCTCTAACAATTAATATTTAACAAGGCATGAAGGTGGGAGGTGTATCTTCAATAAAAGTATTTGCTAGTATCAGGAAGGATATTCAACCCACTCTAAACATAAGGCAGTTTCTTTAGAGATGGTAAGGTAATCTAGATGCTCCTGTTTGCAAATGGTGTGCTTAATGTGGCAAGGCTGAGAACACTGCAGCCTCCTAAATGAGACCCATAATAATTCAAAGGAATTTGACAACTATTCAAGCAGGGAAAATTAAATGGATGAAGAATGCTTATTGTTTTCAGTGGTTACCATTCAGTGATTCCCGAATCTCCTGGATGTTCACAACAGTGGTTCAAGGGGTTTGGCCTAAAATTCTTTAATGGAACCTTAAGAGGTAAATAGTTGTAGACAATAGAAACATATGAGGTCTTGCTAAATTATTTATTTTAATTCATACAGAATCTCCCAAGCAAAATATTCATAGTTATTCTGTAGAGTTTTATAACTTTATACTTAGTTGTATAATTATAGAATAAAATATTGTTTTATATAATTATATAATATAACATTTTAATTTGGAGCTTTGTAGAGGGCAAAAGCTATCATTTTGGTTACTTCAAGTATTTAACGAATAAATATAAAAGAATATTAGTAGTAGTATAGTAAATTCCCCTTCCAGTTCTCAACACATCTTTTTGTTGTTGAAAGAGTTTAATGGAACAAAATACATTGGGAACCACTGGTCTAGATTATGATTTGCCATTGGATGGACAGCACATAAATGTAATTTGTCAGCACATGTTATCTTGAATAATTGATGAATATCAACAATGAATTAGGCACAGAATTGATTATGAAGAATACTGGATGGATTTCATTTGGGAGCCCCTAAGAGACTTATATTCTATTGGATATTGAAGTATATAATATATCAATTAATTATAAAAATGTTATAGATAAAAATTTCAGCAACACTTTTGACAAAATCTATTAGAATTTTCTTAGGTATAAAACTGAAAACTATAAACTGGATAATAATTCAGTTAAAGATTCATAAGAGACTGAATGACCATACCAAAGAGTAATGATTTCTTCTTGTTCATCCTTCCTTTTGGAAGAGGACCAATGACATCAAGATTGATGATGTCTTGACTTGAAATCAAAATCTGTCTAGTGGCATGTCCTAATGCTCTATGCTCAGACCTATTCTGTTTAATATAGAGCTATTGAATTTTGGATTTGCAAGGAATGAGAGAAATAACCCACACTTTCATTTTACCATTGACTTGGAATAACATGATGGATTATATACTTAGCAAATTTGTATTTGCCATCACTGATGACTGTATTATATAACAAATTTAGAATTCAAAAAGTTTTTGACAAGTTCAGAACAAATATTGGAGGAAAAAATGTTAAAGTTGAGTGTAGGGCCAAGAGTCAGGAAGACCTGAGTTCAAATCTGGCCTCAGACACTTACTAGCTGTGTAGTGCTGGGCAAGTCACGTAACCCTGTTTGCCTCAGTTTTCTCATCTATAAAATGAGGTGGAGGAAATGGCAAACCACTCTAGTATCTTTGCCAAGAAAACCCCAAATGGGGTTACAAAGAGTCAGACATGACTGAACAACAAATAAATATAAAGTCTTGCACATAGGCTAAAAAAGACAATTGCCAAAATATAGCATGAGAAAAACATAATTACAGAGCAGTTCATGTGAAAAAGTACCACATCCTCTGAAACTGGAGGAAAAGAGGAGATGGTTAGGAACACTGCCAAGATAAGGTTGGATGGAGTTTTCCCCCAAAAAAGAACTTTTCACTTAGAAACTAAGGACACAACAAATAATGATAACAAAGAAATCCCCACAAAACATAGAATTCAAAGAGCACAAGTTTCTAATCCAAACTTGAACTAAAGTCTAGCTAAAGGTTGTTCTGGTTGTCAGAGCTTACCCAGTCTCTGGCTCCTTTCTACCTCACAGCAATTCTACTTCAGAAACTACTGAAATTTCAGTTCCTGGACATGATTCCCTCCTACCTCCTTCTCTGGGCTCATCCTCAAAGGGATTAAAGTCCTGGTTATATTTCCTAGAAATACGGAAAAATAGACAATTAATTGGCTAACGACTTATCTTTTCTGGATAAAAGAAACCAACACGCTTTGAAAGTTACACATTAATTATCTTATCAGAGGATGATAGCGGACAAAACTTTAGCCAAAAGGGGTTTTTCTTTCCTCTTGTGAAAAAGTCATTGTCCCAATGATACTACCCATTAGCATTATCATAGGATTTACAGTTGTAAAACATCATCTAAATTCCATCTCTTCATTTTTTAAATTAACAAAAATCTATTCAATTCCTTCATTTTACAGTTGAGGAAATTGACACCCAGAGAGATTAAATGTCTTTCCCATGGCCACATGGCTAATAAGTATAGGAGAGCGAATTCAAATCCAGTTCTCCTGATTCTAGGTCCCAAAAATCTTTCCACTGTACCACATCATCTTCCACCCCAGAATAGAGAACAAGACCAGGGATGAAAATCAGGGATGACAGGGGTAGGGTGAGGTGTGGTCCAGGAACAGGGAAGGCCCTAACAAGGTGCTGCATCAGAGAGCTTTCAACAGAGCCAAATATAGAAATTTTAAATTAATAGGACCTTGGAAATGGTCATAGGGCACATTAAAGTCTAAGCAACTGAAGATGACAGGGGACTTTGAGCGGAGGCCTGGAAGTCTTTAAATGGTACAAATCCCCTACTGTCCCAGTGTAACTCCAGTCCTGTTATTCCATGCTCTACTAAAAATGAGTCAGGGAGGGATGCACAGTATGTCTGCTAGTCTGCAGGCTTCAAGGAGGCTAGTGGATGGGCAAAACCTTGAGGAGACAAGCCACAGTAGATAAGCAGTCATTTTGCCAATGTTTCTGGCAGAATGCCTCTTTTAAAACAATAGATACCACATTGGGCTGAAAACCTCTCTGGCTCTGGGCTTACCATTACACCCTCAGACCCTTGGACTTGGCATTCCTAAGGCACTCTGGTGTTTTACCCAATCTAGCCTGCGTTTTCTGGTCACGTTTTGTGAACCCTAGTCTTCTTTCCAGTGATTGCTATCATTAAATGTATTGGCTCCTTTCAGAGGATTCAGCAGTTTCTGATACCTGTCTTCTACAGGGCTTAGGTCAGGCAAATGCCATGATATCTTTTGCTTTACAAGATTCCCAGATGGATATCAGAGAGACTCAGAACTACAGCAAAAACTGGAGCAGATTTCTAAACAAGTGACTGTGCTCTGAGTCATACACGTGTGGGACACAAACTCCTGACTCCTCAAATGGCTGAGGTCAAATGTTCCTGAGTCATTCAGATGCTCACTAAATAGTTGAAGGATCTCCCTGGATTCCAGGCCAGACGACTTCCATTGCATCCTCCCTCAGGTAAGGGAGAGGAAGAAAGCCACCTGCTAGATACCCCCTACCTCCCAGAAGTCTATTAATTAAATAATGTAGAGGAATTCCTTTAGGAGTTCAAGGAAACTTTTGACACCCCATTCACACCTAAGACTGCTACAATAGAGTCACCTGTTCCATTGGAGGCAAAGGACGTGGTAGGAGATGTCAGCTCCTTCTTTTCAGGATTTTATAAGAACAAATGACTAAAAAAGAATTAAGTGCCTACTGTATGCCAAGGACATTGCTAGATTCTGAGGATATACATCTATAAGTGAGATAGCTCCTGCCCTCAAGGAGGCTTACATTCATTCTAATAGGGAGATACAACACATATAGGGGAAAAGGAGCCAAGAAAGAGTAGCTAGATGATGCAGTAGAGTGCTAGGCCTGGAGTCAAGAAGATCTGAGTTCAAATGTGACCTCAGATACTTCCTAGCTGTGTAACCCTAATCAAGTTACTTAACCCCATTTGCCTCAGTTTCCTCATCTGTAAAATGAGCTGGAGAAGGAAATGGCAAACCACTCCAGGATATTTGCCAAGAAAACCCCAACTGGGGTCACAAAGAGTTGGATGCAACTGAAAATGACTAACAACAACAAGGGGCCAGGAAAAGAGAATTTTTATCTAGGGAATCACAGGGATTGTGAGTAGAGCTATCCAGTCATACTGATGGCACGGATTTGATTAGTGTTCCTAGAGCAAGACATGGAAATGAGGAGAGGAAAGGGTTGTTGTTTGTCCTTAATTTCCAGCAGGACCAATGACATCACAGGATGATGTCTTGACTGGCATGTGAATTGGATTTAAGTGAGGCAGAGTTGCCCAAAGTCGTCAGCCTCACCCTCTCTTCCAGAGTCATGGAAGTTAAATGGCAAGACAAAAGGCAGGACTGAGATGCAGTGAATGACCTCAGTATCTTTAATGTCTGACTAAACTCGAAGTGCTCCACAATACCTGCTTTAGCCACCTTTATGGCTATTGGAATAAATTGTTCTCATCCACCCATTCCACCGGGAAAGTCTTCATGTGCTATGATAGACACCCCCCACCAAATGCCAATGTGTCTGAGGCCTGTTGGTTACCCTCAGCCTGGTTTAACTCATCTGCCAAGATGGTTTTACCGGGATGTAGCTAATACATATCTTGGAGCCACAGGTGAAAGTTGGGTGAAAATGGACACCAAAGGTAGATAAGCAGCCCTGAAAACGGTTGAGCAAGCCTTCATAACAGAGGTGCTAGTCCCCTCTGAACACCCCATTCCCCTCCCCCCAAGGAGGAAGGGCATGTATGTGGGAGAGGGTAGATGACAAAAGGAGTGTGCTGAGTAGGCTCTGACTTTCTGGTAGATGACCGGATGGGATGAGAAGCATGATCAGGGGCCAGCTGGGTATAGTCAGTTTGATGAAAGTTTTTACTCCTTCCTCAACCCTAACCAGTCAGGATAATTGAGATTCAGGGGTTCTTAACTATTTAGTATGTCAAAAATGAGTGAATTAACTCCTCCAAAGTGGAGGGACTTGATCTCTGGAGGTCCAGGTCCAGGTCCAGAAGACTGCTATTTCTGAGCTTTGATTTCCTGATAGATAACTGGATAGGATGGAATGTCTGCTCAGTTTTTGGAGTGGTTATGAGCTCACCAACACACTGAACTAATTAAAATGGACATATCTGTGTTCATTCAGCTATAAACGTTTATTAAGTGCCTTCTATGTGCCAGGCACTGTATTTAGCAGCCTTCACCCTCATGGAACTCATGACCTAACAGGGAAGACAGTGAGCAGACAAATATGTATAAACCAGCTATTTACAGGATAAATAGGAAATGATTAAGTGAGGGAAAGCACTAAAATTAAGAGGAGTTGGGAAGATCTTCCTGCAGAATTGGGGATTTTGGCTGGCACTTGAAGGAAGCCAGGTAGCATAAATAAGGAGGGAGAGCATTCAAGGCATGGGGGACAGCCAGAAAAAATGCCAAGAGCTGAGAGTGGAGGGTTTTGTTCATGAGTCTGCAAGGAGGCCAGTGTCACTGGATCAAAGAGTATGTGTGGGGGATTAAGGAGTAAGAAAACTGAAAAGGTTATAGCCAAGGTTTTGGAGGACCGTGTAATTTTCTTTAAGACACCTTCAGAAGCCTGTTAGACAGTGAGTACTCCCAGGTCCAGTCTACCTCCAATGACCAGGTAATAATCCACCCACAGACTACCCTGACTACCACTATGGGAAGAAGAATGTGAGGAAAGCATGCCCTTTTACCAAGCATGTGTCATGCTGAGGGTACAGATTTATTGGGGAGCTACAGACAACTTCTGTGTGTTTTTCTTTCCCTTACATAGCTGAAATTGTCACAAACACCCATAAGACCATGAATGGCTCTTGGAAAGTTTAGGCCCTATTTAAAAGAATAAGGAAATCTGTGGATGTTGCCATCTTACAAAGCTCTTCAATTAACAATGAATATATCTTTAGTTTATTATGTTTAGAACTGTACTTTCAGTTTATTTTAAATATCATTTCAATTCACATTGAGGTTAAACAGATTCTGAACCAAGTAGTTTTCTTAGAAAGAAGAGATGGAGGCCAAATGAGTCTTAACATGAGAATACTTTATGTAGAACTGAAATTTGGAATAAGCTCTTAGAGTGAAACTCTTGTTTACAGGGAAAAATGACCTATGACCCAGATTTTTTTGGGGGGGTGAAAACCTATGATTTGATTGGTGTTCCAAAGCACATATGAAAAAGTTCTGCAAACTAGCCTGAAAGAATTGGCTAGAAAAGTGACAGATTCAGGATCACACATAGCTAGAATGGGTAGAGGACTTGAATTCAGGTTTTTCTTGGCTCACATTTTATCCCCTAAACCATGTTACTCATATGCCAGGTATTAGACTTAAAATATGTTCCTGATATTCCACGATAGGATTCAACTTTCAACAGATGTTCATTAAATATTGACCATGTCAAGCAACTAAGTGGAAAAAAATACAGGTGAAGGAATTATCAATATACTTTTAGAGGAGACAAAATAGGAGGGGTTTAAGGGATGGGGTAGAGGAGCCATTTTTCTTATCTTGACTGACTTCAATCTCATTGCTTTCTCAAAGCAAAATGAAGAATCTTAGGGAAAAAATTAGGGAGGAGGAAGATTGTTGAAAGTATTGGGGAAGGGAATAGGAAAGAAGAAACAGCCACCCTCTATGTGTCAGGCACTGTGTTAAGTGATAGTAATACCAAAGGAGGGAAAAAAATTGTCTGCCCTCAAGGAGCTTCTAGTCTATTGAAGGGGATATAACATGCTCACAGATAAGGGAAAATTATATCTATATCTATCTCATATATCTATATGTATTTTGTTGTTGTTGTTGAGTCATTTCAGTCATGTCCAATTCTCCATGACCCCATTTGGGGTTTTCTTGGCAAAAATACTTGAATGGGTTCCCATTTCCTTCTCCAGCTCATTTTAGAGATGAGGAACTGAGGTAAACAGGGTTAAGTGACTTGCTTAGGGGTACACAGCTTGTAAGTGTCTGAGGCCAGATTTGAACTCAGATCCTCCTGACTTCATGCCCAGCACTCTATCCACTGCACCATCTATCTATCTGTCTATCTATCTACCCATCTATCCATCTATTTAAATCTATATATGTATGTATACATATATATGCAGATGTGTATGTACTTATATACCTATGTAATACAAAGTGATTTCAGGTTGATTTTGGTGCAGAGATAACAACTAATGGAATGGGGAGAGGTCTCTTACAAGAGGTGGCACTTGAACTGAGCTCTGTAGGAAGTTAGAGATTCTAAGAAGCAGAAATGAGAAAGGGAAGTGCTCCAAGTGGGGGACAGCATATACAAAGGTGTGGAGGAAAGAAATGGAAAAGTCATAAACAGGAAATCTCAAGCAGGCCAGTTTGTTCCTAATGTAGACTATAAGAGGGAGAGTAATGTATAAACAGTTTGGACAGATAGGCTGGAGGCAGATTGTGAAGGGGTTTAAATGCCAAAAGGAGTTTATTCTTTATCCTAGGGGTAATACTACAGTCACTGAAATATCTTGAGCAGGGGAGCATCCTGGTCAGAACTATGCCTTAGGAATACAAACTTAGCAGCTAAGTTAAGAATGGATTGTCAAGGGGAGAAATGGGACATAGGGAGCCCAGTTAGGAAACCATTGTAATATTCCAGGTGTGAGACGTGATGGAGACCTGATTTAGCATGGCTGTGGTATGGGTGGAAAGAAGGCAAATGATGCCAAGTTAATAAGTACTTATTAAGCACTAACTATGTGCCAGGCACTGTGCCAAACACTGGGAACACAAGTACAAAAAGACACTGGAAATATAAATACAAATGCAGAATGAAGAGACAGTCCTGTCCCTCAAGGAGTTTATTAGTAGGGGAAGATAACATATAAAAGGAAAATGGAGGGGGGAAAGGGGAGAGAGGAAGGTACATGGCATGGAGAAAGTCTGGAGAGTTAGGAGGGCAGCCTGGGAAGCAATGAAGACATAGCTGGCATAGCTGTTCTCCTCTAAATGGAGGACCTGGGAGGAACCAGCCAATCAGAGGTAGAGGCTACAGAGGCTGAAGTATCCTTCCTTCCAATGAGAGAAATTCAGGGGTAGAATGAGATTTCAGGGTGAAGAGACTTCTGTAGCATTCTAGAGAAAGTCCAGAGAGTCAGGGCAGCATCCTGGAGAAGAGTGAAATTATGACAGGCCTGGGCATTCTTAAAAATGGAGGTTCTGGGATCTGATGTGAGAGATGTTGTGAAGACAGAATTTATACAAAACCTAGCAATTGACTGGATATGGTGGGGGTGGGGAGGAGTTAGATGAGAGTAAGGAGATTGAAATAAAGAACATGGGAACATGCACCTTGGACAACATTCTCAGGACTCTTTAGGAGTCACCTTTATTAATTCTTGACTGTTCTCATGTAGGGATTCTTTCCGCAGGCTCACTATATCTCACCCACTGAGCCACTGCTGGGAGGAATAAAAAACAAAACAAAACCAAGCTTCTTTGGCAGCTACAATCTCTTCAGTTGTACATCTAATCATTGGTTGAAGTGCTTTGAATCTGGGAAACTGTGGGGTGATTTACATGAGTGACATTTTCAGAAAAGGTGGGGCAGTCAAATATGCCACTTGAGGCTGGCAACTTGAGAAGTCTTTAGAGTAGGGCAATCCTTTGAAGGTTAAGAAATTAAGAAGAGAGATTAGTAAAGCAGAAAAGGAAGGGCTTTTAAAGGCATGGTCACTAAATTTTTTTTGGAGAAATGACAACCTATACATATATACATACATATATATTTAATCTTGACATGTTGTATGCTTTATTAAAAATCTCAAAAAATAACATCTAAGGGGAAAGTCTCAAAAAAAATTAAATTAAGAGCAATAATATCACAAATTATGCCATTTTCCACAAAGAAATTGAAAACTAGGTATTCAAAATAATTAGGAAAGGATATTGATAATTGCCTCTGAAAATCACATGAATATATCCATATTTTGATATCTTTCTCATGGTGGCAAAAAGACATTGACCTAAAATTTGTGAATACTGAATTTTTATTTCACCAAATTAACTCACCATCACTAATCTTTGTGGACTCTATTTATACAAACCAATTATAGTTCTTGTCACGAGATTTCTATATAATACAAAGTAGCTCAGTTCAAAAGCCTTGATTGTTAAATACATATTATAAAAGGTTGAGTTTCGATCCTATGATGGATTTTGTGATATTTGTATTTATCTTGTAGCATACTAATTCATCAAAATCACAAGTTTGGCTTCCACTTCCCGGTCTTCCCTTGCTTCACATAATTGGCATCTACTTGGTTCTGACAATGAGAGCTTTTCTTCTAGCCAAAAAATCCAGATGTTAAAAACAGTCATTTAGGACCATTTCCTTCTTGCCTAACAACTTTAACTATATAACTACATTACAAATCCAACTTTACAAATATTGGTAATTAGCTAAGTTCTTACAGTGTCTAGCAATTAAATAAATTTCCATTCAGAACAATTTAAGAAAAATTCTTTAAAAATGTGTAGCAGTACTAAACATGATCCTTTTTTCATCTTTAGGGAAAAAGGTAAAAGTCTGAATGAGACAAGTATTATTTCACTAAACACTATTTTCCCCATTCCACTTCAATACTATATATAGTATACTCTCAAATGAATTGCCTCAACACGTGAATACATGGGTAAAATTGTGTTATTAGTTTGTTGACATTCACCTGCTATGTACCCTTTGATCATTACATTGAGAATTATATTTTGTAGTACATGGCTATGCAAATGTATCTGGAGCAGGAATGGGAGAAATTTAGAAAAATTTTGTAGATTCTTCCAAAATCCGTAGTTTGAGGGGTCAGAGATGGTCATAAAGAAAAGACCTTGGGCCAGAGGTTATGTCTATGCCTCTGAACAATCTTCAGACTGTAATTGTACTCAGTTACATAGAGCCCTCAGATAGATGACAACTGGAAAGCAGACAAGTTGGCTATAATCCTAACTGGCTAGGGAACGGCACATCCAAAAGTGGGGGTCTGACATGCTCCAGTAGACTATCTTGGCTACCTTCCTTACACACCAAAGAGACTCTTTGGCTGGAAACCTCCCTTCATGACAACCAAGACTAATTTCAACTGTATATTCTGCTGAAAATCTCACTAGTACTTTCGTTTTTAGAAACCAACTGCCCATACCTAAACAAATCAAATTCATTTATTCATTCATGTATTCACATGTCATCAGTTCAACAAATATTTATGGAGTACCCACTATACATGAAGCATTGGTGCTAAAGACTGGGGGAGATAAAAAGATTTATAAGGTATAGTCACTGCCCTTAAATCTATTAGGAGAGAAAATAGCTTATAATTAGATAATACTGGGTGATTTAAAAGCTTTCCTCATCAATAATATTATGCAGCATGGACAAGTAATACTACAGCAAATTTTAGAAGAGGAAACTGAGTCTCAGAGAGATAAAGTCATTTGCACTTATAAGTTCCTGACTCCAAGTCTAGCACTGATTTTACATATAGATGTCTAACTAATTGCCATTGGAAAGCATTACATGATAAATGTAGTAAGAGAAGAACAGTCAAAGGGGGCCCTATGAGACTAGGATGTGAATTCACATTGATTAACATTATCAAAGAAGGCTCTATGTTAGATGTAGCATCAAGCTGGTCCTGGAAGGACAGTAAGATTTTGTTAGGTGAATATGTGTGTGTTGGGAGGGAAGAAGGAAAGACATTTTAGTTAGAGGGCATGGCATGGACAAAGGCACTGAGGGAAGCAAAAACGAGCCATGTTAGAACAATTACAAGTTATCCAGTTTGCTTGGAGCATAGGGGAATGGTGAAAAAATATGGCCAGGGAAACAGAGTTTGGGGATGGATAATGGAGGGCTTTCAATGGCAAATAAGGAAGTGGTATTTTGTTCTGCAGGTAGCAAAGGGCCTTTGAAGATTTTTTTAGTAGTCGTTTTGCTTTCATCAGCATTTTAGGAAGATTAAGCTAATGGCCATAGCATAAGAGGGATTCCATGAGTATAAGAGGGGTTCCTTGGGCAAAAGAACATAAGGCAGGGAAAGCAGTTAGGAGGTGAGATTTGAAGTCCTGAACTCAGGTAGGAGCAGGAAGAATGGAAAGGAAAGGAATGAGAAGAATGGTGCAGGGAATAAGGAAGCAATGTGTTATAAGTGGAAAGAGTGCTGTAGTCATAAAACATGATTTGGTCAAGGTCCTATCCCTAACGAGTGATGCAACCTTAAGCAAGTCAGCAAATTTACTACATTTAAACTCCTAGAAAGCATGAACTGTGACATTTCCCCCCTAAGTCTCCCACACAGGATCTTGTTAATAAATGTTTGTTGAATTGGATTGTTGAAAACAGTTTCCTCATCTATAAAACTTGGGGATTGGACTAGATGACCTCTACGAGCCATGACAGATTATCTGATCTGTTCCCCTTTGCGAATGTTGTGATATATTAACTTTGTTGGGTTAACGAAGTGGATAATCTAAATGTCACTTCACTTCAGAATACTTTTGCTTTCTATAGCAGAGTATCCTTGGTTTTAAACTTTTCAGTTTAGACAAATATTAAAATGAATCTTTATTTTCAAGAAGCACTAGACAGGTTGGGTATTATAGGCAGTACTGGCAAAGAGAAGCTGGAAGGGCATTAGGTGGCAGAGGAAAAAACACTTAGGATTATGAATTTGGCACAGAAAAGCCACACCATTTAAAAATGCATTATAATGTCACTCATTTTTTTAAATCATTGAACCATTGAATTTAAAATTCAAAAAACTATTGAATAATATTTATAACTTAAAAAAACCCCAGATCTACAGAAGGGTTAATAGTGTCTGTTCATTTATTTGGATTTTCCCCCCTAGTTCCTGATTACTTAATATTTTTTCATCAGTATCCACTGAAATTTCCATTTCAGTATTTTTGTTCAATCATATCATATTTTAAGACAGACATTGGAGCCTGTTCAGAGGAGAGCGGTCAGGCTAGTGAAGGCCTTTAAGTCTGTTTCACACAAGGAAGAAGAACCTAAAGATGTTTAGCAGAAAATAGGGAAGACTCTAGGTGGGCATGATAACTATCTTCAAGTATGGGAATGGCCAATCTGTGGGAAAGGGATTAGGCTTGCTTCTGGCTGGCCTCAAAGAAAGCAGAACCAGGAATAATGGGTGGAAATTGTGAAGAAGCTAATTTAGGCTTAATATTGGAAAAAATTTCTCAATCAGAGATATCCAAAAGTGAATTGGGTTGCCTCAGGAGAAGGTGGATTTCTCCACCATTCTAATTGCCATTGCAAGGTATTATATGATAAATGTAGTAAGAGAAGAACAGTCAAAGGGGGCCCTATGAGACCAGGATGTGAATTCACATTGATTAACATTATCAAAGAAGGCTCTATGTTAGATGTAGCATTAAGCTGGTCCTGGAAGGATGGGTAGGTCTTCAAGAAGAGGTTCTCTTCTCAAGGATTTCCTTTTATGTAGCAGTTACACTGGTATAGTTGTCCTTTCTCCAAGAGGACCAAAAAAATCATTACGCTAGAGTCAGGTTACAATGCATCCAACCGAGGCTGATCAAGCCAATATGAACTCAGAATACTCTACCACAGGTTGGGCACAAATAGTCCATGTGAACATTTGGGGCTAATTCTCTAAATTTGCATATCTCAAGTTCCTTCAGTGCTACTTCAATTCTGCTTTGCTCATAACACCTTCTCAGTTATGCTAGACGGCCACTAAAATCCCATCTGTTTCTAAGATTCTGCATTTCTCTTATCTATTTGATTAAAAAGCAATAACAAAAGGATTCGCCTCTCAAAATAAACTTGCCTGACCTTAATTATGAAAATAAACAAAATTAAATTTACAAACTGTTTCCCCTGCAACCTTCTAATGCCCACAAATCTACACTCAATCTTCAGAATAGAAGGCTTTGGCCCTTACTCTTCTCTGTTTATTTTTCAGGGGCATCAATTTAAGGCATCAAAGTCCCCTTAATATATTACCAGCTCGGGCCACACATGTTTCCTTTCATCTTGTGCTGTCCCTTAACCTTTCCAGCTGGCAATCACTCTATGAAATCAGAGCTGTCCTGTGCGTATGCTGGACATAACCAACGACAAAAAGTTGTAGTCAGGACGTGGGATACTGTCAAATAGGGGTGGGGGAGGAAGACAGAAAAAGGGTGTAGTGCCCTTGGAGAGAAGCCTGGATTACTCACCAGAAAAGGGATACATGCTGGTTTATATGTGTGGACCTCATAAAAGACATTTTTATCATCTTTTAGGGAGGCTGAATTTAATACTAAGTTTTATTAAATTAAGTTTTATTAAATTACAAGGATATGAACTATTGTCCTAGAAACCTGATATTGCCCTAGTGCTGAAACTGGCAAAAATCAAAGGATCATAAACACCAAATGTTATACTGTGTGCACTCTCCTTTGATGGAGAGCTACTACTTTACCCAGTTCCCCCTTTTCACCCTCAGTAGGCCCTCTAAGGCTCAAGGCTACTTAGAGCTAGATTCAGTCTCTGCTAGGACACACACTCCTTCCATTTCTATTCTTCATCTTGGGAAAAAAAAAATTATCTAGTCTTCTCATTTTGGACATCACCATGCTGGTGGTATTTCAAACTTATCTTCCCTACGGGGAGATTAAAATAAATACAATCAACTCTGCCTTTGCCAGGCAATCATGAAAGAAAAAAAAACTCCCATAACTGCCAAAAAATGTTTCAGGGAAAGAAACTTCACAAATTGCAATATGTTAATGTAATGAGAAATGTGTTGCTTCTGTTCTTTCTTCATGAAATACAACAAAGTTGGTTTTTTTTAATGGCTCAAAATACAGCCAATAACAAAAGAATGTTTGCTTAGCCACAAAGAATAAAGTCTCTGTCAAACTAAGGGAAATTGAGAGAGCCAGAATGATTCCTGTAGGCTGAAGCAGAAAAACAATATATACAATGACTACAAAGATGTAAATGGAGCAAACAACAACTAAAAACAAACAAACAAAAAAAAACAAAACCCTGAATGCTGTGTAATCATAACACCCAAGAGTGACCCTGGAGAAGAGTTTTTAAAAATACACCTTCTCCCATTCTTTTCAGAAGTGTGTTGGGGGAGAGAGGAATATTGTATATGTTCTCAGACACAACTGATGTATCTGTTGGTTTGGCTGAATTATTCCTCACTACTCCCAACCCCAACACTTTTGTGGTTCTTCAATCATTGTACTCAGGTGTGACTCTTTGTGACCCCACTTCAGGTTTTCTTGGCAAAGATACTGAAGTGGTTTGTCATTTCTTTCTCTAGCTCATTTTACAGATGAGGAAACTGAGTCAAACAGGGTTAGGTGACTTGCCCAGGGTCACACAGCTAGTAAGTGTTTGAGGCTGGATTTGAACTCAGGTCTTCCTGACTTAAGCCCTGGCACCCTACCCACTGGGCCACTTAGTTGCCTGAACACCAACATATTTTCTTTTAAGATCCTGTTTTACCAGGGATGACTTGCTTTTAGAGGGAGGTGGGAAGGAGGTAGTCAAAAATTAAAGTAAATGTCAAAAGATATTGATAAAAATAACATTAATTTTTAAGGAACCAATCTATAATCATCATTCTATGAAATAATAGCTAGCATTTATATAGTGCTTTAAGGTCTACAAAATGCTGTTTATAGTTTATTTCACAACCACACTGTGTGTTATGAAACAGGCTAAGTGCCCAGGGTCACACAACTAGTAAGTGTTTGAGGCAGAATTTAAGCTTAGGTCTTGCTGACTCAAAGTTCAGGCATCTTATCTATCAAACGCAGATATGTGAAAACTGCTGCTGCTATAGTAAAACCTGGTACTAAAGGTGCAGGGAGCTAAGTAGAAGAGTTTTAAGCAATGAAAATAGAACTAATGCATGACTGGAATAAAATGAAAGCAAACTCTTTTTTTCCTATTTCCTTAAACCTTCAACCTATTTCACCTATTTCCTATTTCCTATTTCCTATATATATTTCCTATATTTCCTATTTCACCCTTCAACCTAACCCCATCGTTCAGATCAGATTCATCACCAATGATAACAATACTTACTATTATTTTAAGGGGTATAAGGAATTGGATTGAGGGGCAAGAATTGGGGCAAAAGTTGCCAGGTCTGCTTCCTCCCTTCCAGTGTTGCTAAGTGCTTTATTGTAGCTTATGGAAACTTCTAGGTAATTTGCATGGTTCTAGCGCTATCTGCCAGGGACATGATATGAACTGAAAGGACTTTACTTACAATAACTTAAATATTAGAAGAGGCCTCCACATGGCAGGTTGGAAAATAAAAAATAGAGTTTGACCTTTTGTGTGCATTTATTGTAATCATTCTCTGCCCCTCTCGTTTGGATGATGGAGCCATAAATGGCTCCATTTAAGAAGGGAAACAGGACTGAAATATCTTCTAAGACATTCCCTTATTTCCCACACGAGTGGACTTCTTTGGTTTCTCAGCCATGTCCACCTCCCAGCCCCATCCATTTTTACCTTTCTTTTCTGTGTTATCTTCTCTCATTAATTAGATTGTAAGCTTCTTGAGGGCAAAAATTATCTTTTTCATATTTGTATTCTCAGTGTTTAACACAGTGCCTGACACGTAGTAGGTGCTTAATAAATATTTATTGACTATTATTGATCGACTGTGTGAGGCAGGAAAGTCAGACTAAAAAAAGAGCTACACATGTGTTGATTAACCCTAGGCAAGTTGATCAGACAGTAGTACAAAATAGTGTCTTTGGACAAAGAAGCCTCAGCAACAGGAATAACTCCAATACATGGCAGCATGAACATGACAATGAAACTTAACAGCAGATAATAACAGTGGGTCAATTTGCTTAACTAACTAATCAATTAATTAAAAGCTATGTCATTCGATATATGGTGCCCAGTCTGTTGGTAGAGAGTGCAAAAGATGGGAGATTGAGTCACATATAACCTATAACACCCAGGTTTAAGAAACCTATTCGATCTATACTACATTATTACACTTGCCCCATAGAGGAGATAGTTAACATACAAAAATATATAGATAGAAGAAGTTCTAGCAAAACCACATGCACTCAGTAAAAACCATCAAAGAACAATCTGTGACTCACCAACTTACTTCAAACAGTCTTCAAACAAAGAATTCCATATGTGAAATAAGCTTTTTCATCTTCATCTTTATCATACAAAAATTTATTTTTATATTTAAGAATCTAATTTCAAGGGCAATGTTTTTCCTCTGACAGATACAGATTCCAGCCCCTCCATGCCTTAGCAGAGTGTTTCATGAATTGTGGTAGCCAAAAAGTTCATCACCCAACGGCAGATCTTTTAGTGATAAGCCTCTTCAGGCTTAGTTTCAGTTGGTCCTAGAGAAAAATTCATAGTTTGCTGCTGAGATCATACTTGAAGCCCTTTCCACCAGAACTTGGGTTCTACTGATACAACTAAGCCTTCAAGAATCCGGGGTCGCTTCTACCCCTCAATGACAAAGCATTGGAAGAAGACTTCGATAGGAGGAAACAGCAATTAAGGAATTTACTGAAAACATTTAAATAAGAAAACTATTTGCTAAAGATAATATTCTGTCAATATTCCTTTGGCAAAGCCTAGTATTCAGACCTTTGTAACTGGCACATATTTAAAAAAAAAAAACACCTTCCATTTGAAACTTGGCCTGAATATCCAAGTCAAAAAGGTTCTGAAGTCTGACAATAGAATCAATCAAAATGGTGTACTGTAGGGACAGATGTCTATACCCTCAACCCCTACTCCCATCTCTTGAATTAAGCTATGTATAAAATGGAATAATAGCTTGCATTTATATAGCACTTTAAGGTTTGGAGAAAAAAAGAGAACTTTACAAATATCTTATTTTATCCTCACAACTACCCCAGGAAATATTGTTAGCTCTGTTTTACAAACGAAGAAACTAAGGCAGACGGAGGTTAAGTGACTTGTCCAGAGTCACACAGCTGTTAAGTATCTGAAGCCAGCTTCAAACTCAGGACTTTCTGACTCCAGACCCATGGCTCTAAATTGTCTTCTCTGCTACTGATGCAAAACTCTCCAACTAGTTGACTTAGAATGTTGACAATCAAGATTATAGAGGAAGGTGTTTAAATGTCTAGTTTGCATCCACATCTTATCAATGAATGAGTGTTTTCTCATTGTCCCATTCTTCAGCCAGACTCACTTCATCTCTTTCTGTCTTGTTTGTTAGGAGACAGAGACTAAAATGGGTATTACATATGAAGGAAGGTTTGAGGTGACCAGTAGTGTTTAATGAAAACCAAAATATCTCTGTAACCCATGCTTCCTGCCCCCACAAAGTCTATCAAATATTTTATGGAGAAAAACCCATTCCAAATTTATAAAATCCACATCCACGTGCATAAGTTGATTCATTTGTGAAATACCTATTCATTGTCATTAATAGAGGCAGCCAGGTGGCACAACGGATTGAGTGCTGGGCTTGGAATTGGAAAGACTTGAGTTCAAATCCAACCTCAGACACGTGCTAACTGTGTGACCTTGGGCAAGTCACATCCTCCGTCTCACTCAATTTCCTCAACTGTAAAATGGGGATAATAATAGTACTCTCCCCTCCCCCAGGGCCTTGAGGATCAAATGAGATGACATTTGTAATGCACTTAGCATAGTGCCTGGTACTTAGTAGGTGCTAAATAAATACTTGATTTTTGATTCCCATTCCTAGTTCAGTAGTCTGTCAACAACTTTAATCCAACTATTAGAGAGCAACAAATATCCTTAGTCCTCTGAAAGATTTTAGGATATTCACTTTAAACGATAACTACACTGAAAAATTAGTCCTGTTCTTAAAATCATCTTTATGTCAGGGAGGAACATGATAGTAGACAAAAATTTACAATCTCAGAATTTGTAGAGCTAATAGGAACTTCAGAGGCCATCTAGTCCCACTCTTTGATTTGACAGATGGGGAAACTGATACTCAGAAAGGTTAAGTTCCTTGCCCAAGCTCACACAGTTGGTTAATGGTGGAGGGAAGGTTAGAACCCAGGTCTCCTGAGTCCTATCTAGTGTTCTTTGCACTACCCTATATTGCCTAATCATGCTCCATGCCGTTCCATGATTAATAGAAGGACTAAAGTTTAAGGTCAGAGACGTTTCCAAAAATAATCCCCATTCTCGTTGCTTTTCCCTTTCTACTTTTTATTTTCCAAAACAGGATTTGAAAATTTAGTTAGGTCAGTGCTAATCCTGGAGGACATCATTTAAAAAAAAAACCCAGCACCATCATTTTTAGTAGTAGTTTGATGGGAGATCTAGGGAAGGTATCCTAAGAAAATATGAAGTAGAGTGCAGAAAAAAAACATTAGAGTTCTTTTATTGGAATGTGTAATCATGATTTCAAATTGCCTGTGTTATTTAGATGCAAGTTTTTGAATAGATTATCTGCTCACAGTCTTTCAAGCCTCCAACTTGTACCTCTGGCATGTGTGAGGCCCCACAAAAAGAAACAAAACTTTTTTTAAATGTATGTTTAGGTTCTATTATTGTCAACTCCAAGATATGTAACAACCCCAATAAGTAATAAATGTCAGAAATTTATCCCTAGTGCTCGTGAACAAATGCTTAATCTATTTGTTTTGAAAGGCATCCCCAGAAACTTTTTAGAAATGGTCTTATCCCCTCAAAATAACTATATAACTCAGAAGGGGAGTGGATATGGGAAAAGGGAAAGAGAAGAGAGGAAGAAAGAAAGAAGGGAGAGGAGAAATGTTGGAACTACTTTTTAATGTTTTTATTTTTATTTTTCTATTCTAGTTTGGATACTGTTATGTAATGTAATGTAATCTGAATTTCTGAGAGGCAAACCTTCCTTCTTGCCTCTCACTGATCCCCTAAGAGTGTATGTCCAGCTGCCTCTGGAGGATCCTTAATCTGACATCACAGATGTACTCATGAGCTGTGGAGCAGCTGAGAAAAGCCTTTTCTGTGCTCTGAATGTCAGTACACAAAAGTGATCGCTCCAAGCAAACAGCCTGTCCCTTCTCCCTTTTGCTTCCTTACTGCTCCAAGTCATACCTGAAATGAGGATATCTAGTATATGAAAAAAACAGCCCAGGCTACTGAGTGTTCACCTGTTACACTGGTGAGGAGGAAGGGAGAGGGGGCTGGTCCATTCTGCCAGGGGTATGACAACTCATCAACTCAACTTTTTTTGTCTCTTGGTGGATAATCAGCTGGGCAGAGACAACCAGAACCTCTATTTTTGAAGAGTCACAAGTGTTTGGTTTTGTGGGGGGCGGGGGGAGTGGCAGGGGTCTCATCATTGAAAAAGCAAGATCAGGGCTGGCCCTATAAAAACAGTAAACAGGTGAACTTTTGCTTTGGCACAGACGCTCTGACCTTTACTTTTTGTTTTCCTCTTCTCAATGCCCCTCCCCCTCTTCAGACACCCTATTCCCTCATCCTGTTTCTTCCCCACAATCCTTTCACTCTCAGATTCAGACTCCTAGAGGTATTTACATTTGACCAGGAATCAGAACCTTAAATCAATAGGCTGGAAGTCAAATTCGCAAATGACTTTAGAGATTTCCTGGTCTTGACTATTCCTTGAAAATCCACTGCTGCTTTCTCCAGGAACTAAGAACCTAGGTCCCTTAGTAAACTCAAACTTAATGGAAACTAGTCAAGTATATTCCTTTTAAGCTGAAATTAATTCCTTCAGTCTGAGTGAAAGTAAAATGTAAAACTTGAGTCTGTCAGTGGTCACCTAAGCACACAAAAGGGCCTTGCTTCAAAGGTAACTGTAAAAATAATACTAATTTAATCATAAAAGAACCCCAGGATCTACCTACATTAACCACAAGTGTCCTCATTAACAGAAAGAAAACATTGAGAAAAGTACAGAAAACAATGGCGTCAAACATACAGCCTAAAATCTTTAATAGTTCAAAATACTATAAAGAATAGTTGCAGAAAATAGTTTTCTTACTTGAGACTCATGTGGAGTGTACAGACACTAAGCTTTATAAGTGAACAAGTGAAAATAAAAATTTCACTTGAATTCTCTTCCTGAACTAGCCCTCTGTCGTTGTTACATGAATTAGCTGAGGTCAAAGGTTGCACAAAAATATATCCACACAAGTGATCAGAAATAGCAACAATAACCAGCCGAGTACAATCCAGTATAAACAGAAGCTTTAAAATACTGTTAATCTAGTCTTGATAGATTTTCCATATAGATTCTTCACCTCCACTACCCACAGTTTGTACAGCATATACATTTTCTATTCATTTGAAACTGTCTTTAGAGTTTGGCTGTTTCACATGGAGCAGTGGCCTGGTACAGAACACTGAACTTGGGCTTGGGAAAGTCTTGATACACGTGTTTACGAGGTGTGGGACAATGATAACCTCTCTGAGCCTCAGTTTCCTCATCTGTAAAATGGGAATAATTATGCTTCTAGTACCTACCAAGAGGGATGTAGTATGGCTGTATAAGGAAACACAAAGTGCTTGGCAGCAAGTAAGCTGTGTAAAGTGATTAGCAAACGTTAAAGCATTATATAAACATCAGCTATTATTATAGAGAAAGGAAATCAGGGATAGAAATGATATGTAGTTCTCCTGATGTATTCTTAGTACTATGTTATCTTAACTAGTTTGGTGCTTAGTCAATACTTTCTGATCATTTGTTCACCCTTTATTTTGTCTTCTTACATGCCTAATTATAGGTGTTCAACAAATACCTCATACTCTATCGGGTGACTTTTTGGCAGTGGATATTTCAAAGGCTGTAGATTTTTAACAGCAGTATGCACTTTTTCTAAATGACCTCCTTACCAGTAATTGTCCTAAGGATGAAGACTACCATGTTACTAAAAGCACAGGAAAGGGCACTCCTAGCCTTGTCATGGAGTACTATGGGTAATGTAAACTATCAAATCCTCCGGAAAACCATCCACAAAATAGGGTTATTACTTTCCTAAAATAGCACCTTCCTGTCAACTAGCAGCAATGAAGAAAGTCAAATCAGATTCAGTAGATCCCTCTTGTCAACTTTCCAGGAGTTAGAGGAAGAGAGAAATGAAAAGCTCTGGTTCAGGATTTCAGCTTTCCCATGGAAGCAATGATAGAAAATGTCTAGCTTTTAGGCATTGCTGCTCTATTGTAAAAACTTCTCAGTTTTTAGCAAGTGGTATTCTGTAGTGGAAAGAACATGGGATAGGACCAATAACCTGTGGGGGAGCCTCCTGGCTTTACCAGGTGTGTGCATTTGAACAAATGACTCCATTTTTCTGAGTCTGTTTCCTCTATAAAAGGAGGTAATAATACTTATACTATTTACCTTTCAAAGTTGTGGGAAAAGTGTTTCATAAACCCTGAACTACTACATACTAATGAGCTATTACACAAATTTCTCAACCCAGGATTAACTGTAACACGCTAAGTCCTCTTCCATTTTGGATTCAAGAAGTGAGGCATACAAATACACACACACAAAGTAGACAATATATCATCTATATAGTATCCATCTGATTATATATGTATATATGCATACATATATACTTATATAGATCATTTACAATATATATTATATACAGAAAGGCAGTGCGGCATACTGGAACCCAACCTGGACTTATGTGAGGAACACCTGGATTCAACTTCCCATTCTGCTATTTATTAGCTGTGTGGCTTAGGACAAGTCACTGAATTTCTTTGACCCTCATTTTTCTCATAGGTAAAACGCTCTAATGTCTACCCTATGTACCTTGCAGAGTTGTTGTAAAAAGGAAAGGAAGTTAAGTAGATGAAGTGAAGGCTTTCTAGCAAAATGTGTGAGGGAAAAGGAAGTAAGGCCAGGTAGTTAAAGTCACTATGGTGTAACAGATAGATTAACAGTGGTACTCAACCTAGCTAAAAGTCTTAGAAGAAATCTTCCCTTACCTTTAGAATTGATCCTTTGCAAAGAACTCATGGGAAGATAGTAATAAAAACTGCCAAGGCATGGATATAATGTGACACATGGAACTCTTGGAGTGCTCATTTAGAGAAGACCCACTGAAGTGTACAGCTATATAAATACCATCAGGACCACAAATAAACCTGTGCTGAATAAGTGTGGTTGTGCATAATTGTGGTTGCAATGGTGTCCACTCCTTCCAAAGTGATGGGTCATAGTAGTATTTCCATTAAGACACCTAAATTGACTAAGAATGGCAAGATTTCATCAGATCTTTGGTTGAGGGTGCTATGCGACCACACCTACTGTTGGTCTTATCACTTCATCACCAAGTTCACTATGCATCTTAGGGATCAAATAAAGTATCTTTCCCACTAACACCCAAATGGGAAAACCACAAAGAGGAAAATGAGTAGTCTCACAAGTACTTAAGGCTCATCACCTTCACGTCTAGCAACAATTTTGGAACACCTCCAGGTCCGGTCTCCTCACTTCTGTCCCTCAGCTCTACTTACCTTCGACCAGCAACCTTTCCTCTTCTGAATTCAGTACACCTCTCCCTCCAATCCCCATAGAAATCCAGGAGGAAAGGGGGCCAAGAATCATTTCCCTTAATAATAGTAGCTAGCATTGATCTATTGAGGGAAAGCTTGCAAAGCCCTTTACCCACATGATCTCATTTGATTCCAAGTTAAGTGCTATGATTATTCCCATTTTACAGAGGAGGCAACTAAGGCTGAGAGCCCAAGGCCACACAACTAGTCTGTGCTCATTTGAATCCAGGTCCTCCCGACCCTAAGTCAAGCTCTGTGCACTCCAGGACACTTGTTCTCTCAAAGGAGCGGTCACAAAGGGTGCGGGAGGTTCCTGTAGCCTTGACGCCCGGTCAGCGTCCTGTGCCCACTTACCTCGCTGACAATGGTAGCGTGGGACTGGCTGTACTTCCAGTTGCCCTGGCAGGGGACCAAGGGCGCGGTGCGGTTGGGGAAGGAGGCGAGCGGGTCACTGCAGCTGAGACCCCCCGCGGCAGCGTCGGCTGATCCCGCAGCGCTGCTCCAGTTGGCCGCTTCCAGCTCGTAGCGCTCACAGCGCCCGTCGGAGCGGGCTCCCGACTCCCCAGCGCTCCGGGCGGGCGCCGTGCGGTTCCATTCCTCCTCGGGGCTCCAGCCGCAGCGCTCCGCCAGCGCCTCGGCGCTGGGACCCCGGCACCAGTGGTGGTCCGGGCTGATGCCCAGGAAGACCACGCTGACGAAGAGGAAGGCAAAAGTGATGCCGGTCAGGCACATCAGCAGGAACACCCGCCGCTGGAAGCGCCCAAACTCGCCCGCCTTCTGCAGCACCTCGTCGAAGGAGGGCATCATGCAAAAGAATCCAGCCTTCTCTTCTTCCTCCTCCTTGTTCTTCTTCTCCTTTTCTTCTTTCTCCTCCTACTCCTCCTTCTCCTCTTCGGCCGCTTCTTCTTCCCCTTCCTCCGCTTCGCCAGGACCCGCGTGGCTACTATGCACTCTCTGCCTCCGCTGCTTCTCCTCCAACTTTGGTATAATTCCCCGCGCCCCCTCCCCCACCCTTGGGTGCAACTCTGCTGCCCCGAGGCAGTTTCCTACAAATGATTCCCCACGCACCCAAGCCTCTTCTTTCCCACCCCCACCCCCCCTCACCGCGTCCCTACCTCACAACTCTGGCATCGTGCCAAGAACCAAATCTCTTTCCCATCCCAGCAGCCCACAACCTTACCTTCAGGGGTGGGCACAGAAACCGGGCAGAGGCAGCGTCAGGTGGCCGGCTTAAAGGCGCAGCTGCTGCCCTGGACACGGAATGCTCAAAGAGGTGGGAGGCAGGGAACGGGGAGCGGCCCCCCCTGGCCAGTGGCTTCCTGGGCTAGTGCCCTGGTGCGGCCCTTTTGCGATAGGCTCCAGTTTCAGGAACAATCCGGGTCCCCACTATCTTTCAGAGTCACCAACTAGACTGACTCTGTCTTTAACTTCTGGCAGCTGCAACAGTCTGAGTCTGATCCTTAAATCTAAATCGGTGACAGTTTATCCTTCCCTAACCATTTCTTCTTTACTTTTCTCTATTTCTCCTCATCAATTCCAGATGTATATACACATATGTATACACATATAAGGGACACAAGTCTGTGACCGCCGTCCATATATATGTATGTATATATGTGTAACCACAAGCCTGTGTTCTCTGGGAAACTTAAATATTAGATATACCTACATCTATATGCATACTTATGTATAAGTATATGTATGTATGCATGTGTGCACAAGCCTAGTAAAACGCTGTGAATACAGTATGACCAACAGAGCTTACATGCTTAGTAACAGGTAGACAGTCAGATAGATAGACAGATCCGTATGTGTGTGTGTGTGTGTGTGTGTGTGTGTGTGTCTGTACTAGGCTTGGAAAAGAGAAAGTTTAAACCAAACAGGTTTCCCCGGACTCATGGAGCTGGCAATTTAATAAGTTATAAAACACCAACAGATAACTATACATTATAAACTATTGGAAAAATACAAAACAAAGTGCTTTGTGAGGACAAAGTGAAGAAATGTCATTGACAGATTGAGTTAATGGAGTTCATGGAGCAGGTGGCTTTTACATTTTGTTTTAAAGGATGGGAGGGAATTTAATCAGCAAACAGGAAGATGGAAGTCATTCTATTCTTTGGAGACAATTTGCCTAGATATAGAGTAGGGATTAGCCCATTTTGGCAAGAGTGTAGAATGCTTAAGAGGAATAATCCTAGAAATCTAGACAGATGAGGTAGTACCAGGTTGTAAAAAGCCTTGAATATTTATCTACCAGAAGAGTTTATCAAGGTGATCTTCAGGTCTGACCATGTCACTCCCTTATTCAACAAACTTCAGTACCCTCTATTGTCTTCAGGATCAAATATAAAATCTGTTTTGGATTTTAAAATCTTTCGTAACCTGTTTAGTTGCTTCAGTCACATCTGACTCTTTGTGACCCTTCTGGGGTTTTCTTGGCAAAGATACTGGAGTAGTTTGCCATTTCCTTCTCTAGCTCATTTGACAGATGAGGAAACTGAGGCAAAGGGGGTTAAGTGACTTGCCCAGGGTCACACAGCTAGTAAGTATCAGAGGACAGATTTGAACTCCGGAAGATGTCTTCTTAACTCCAGGTCTGGCATTCTATTCTCTGTGCCGTGTAGCTCCCCCTTTATAACCTGGCCCATTCCTGAAAGATTATAAAACAAAGTTTTGGCTTGATGGATGCTCCTGATTCAGGAGATGGGGAGAATTATACTTCCCGCTTAAGAGGAGGCTGATAAGTTGTACTGGACTTTACAAGTTCTGCAGACTGAATGTGCAATTAAATATGTCGATCAGCCGAGGGGCACACAATTAAGGATGTATACAAATTTATTAGGTATGCATGCACATGTATGAGTATGGCTTCTGTGGGCTCCCTCTTGCTTATAAGTTGTCAAATCAAGGCAAGTCGACAAGCATGTATTAATCACCAACTACATGCCGGACACTGTGCTAAAGCACCAGAAATAAAAAGAAAGGCAAAAATATTTTCTCCCCTCAAGGAGTTCATAATCTAATGGGGGAAGATAATACACAAATAACTATGTATAGACAAGTTCCATAAAGGATAAATTGGAGATAATCTAAGAGGGATACCATTGAGATTATGGAGGACTGAAGAAAGCCAGGAAAGCCAGGAGGGGTAGAGAAGGCAGGAGAAGAGTCCAGGAATAGTCAGGACTATTCCTTTATGTTTCTAATCTTTCATTATAGGTTTATGGGACTATGAAAATGGCACAAGAGAAACCAGATGTAGTTCTCTGCTTTTAGGCTGCTGTGTCTGAGAGATGAAGACTTATATCTCCAGCAGAGATTAGGGAACAGGAAAGAATAAAATTGTGGGACAGAATGGGACAGTTATGACACTTCTCCTGTTTTATGTTTCATTACCTGACTTCTGCATTTCATTTTTAAAAAATCCTTTTCCTTTAAGGCTCAGATCAAGAGAAGCTTCTTCCTAGAAGTCTTCTCTGATTCCCCCTCGGCTGAAAATATTTCCTCTCCCTTAAATTCTCTTAGAGCACATGATCTCTATCTAGTCTTTGTTATGCATTGCTTGCTATTTGGTATTGTGTTCATATATGTGTCTATATCTCCCAGTAGAAGGCACTTGAGTGCATAGACTGTTACTTTAAGTTTCCCAATCAGTAAGCATTTATTAAGCACCCAGTGTGACCCATATCTCTATGCTAAGTGCTGGGAATAAAGACAGTTAACTAGACCTGTGATTTCATTAGTATAGGGAACTCCTGGGTTAATTCTAATGAAGATTTGACACCTTCTTTGTAATTTATAGGCTTACTGAGTTGTCCAGAGTACTGAAAAGTTAATTTGCCCAGGGTTATATGTGTCAAAGGTAGAATTTGAACCCAGGTCTTCTTGGTTTCAAAGTTGACTCTATATTCACTACTCCCTTGAGACAGTCCCTGCCTTCTGTCAAGGAGTTCACACTTGGCTGAGGACATAAAACATGTTAATAGAAAAGTAAGCACAAGATATACACAAGATAAATGCAAAAATGATTTTGGGAGGTTGCACATTAACCACTTAGAGCATCAGAAAAAACTCTTAAAGGAAGGGGAATTTCAGCTTAACCTTAAATCAAAATAGGGGAAGGTAGTTGGTCATGCCAGGAATGAGAGAGAGTCTATGCAAAGACACAGACTTGAGAGATAGAATGTTGCATACCGGGAGCAGCAAATAGAGCAATTTGGCTAGAATCTTGAAGGGCTGAGGGGACAATGTATTCTTGGTGACTTACCAAGGCTTTGTACATGGCAGAGGCTTAATAAATGTTTGTTGATTACTGAATGGAAGTCTGAGCTGTCCATACTCAAATAGAGTATTCCAAAGCTAACCATAACATTTTCATTTTATCTTCTCTGTAGAAATGGATTTCCACAGAATTGGAATTACAGCAAAGTGATAAAGGATAAGACCAGGGTGCCAGTATGCAGAGCCTTCAGCATAATTGAAACAATGGGCTGGCTCACTTTCTCCACTGGTCACAACCCAGGTGAGCTCTTCCTCACCCAACCAGAACAACTCCTCCCTGCTCCATTGTTTCAGCTGGCCTCCTTGGAAGTGTTTGAGGACACATTTTTGCCTTTTGTTACAGGAACATTTTGTGCTACTTTCCCTAGGTGCAAAAATAGCTGGATCTCAGGTTAATGTTGCATTTTTTTAAATTAGCAAATTGCCAGAATGAATAATTACAATGTACACTTACCAGTTTAAAGTTGATAGAGCATGTGGAAAAGTTCTATTTAAGCAAGAAAGGTTCCAATAAAAGCCTGTCATAAAAATGCTGAAAGGGGGCATAGATAAGTGACACAAAATTTTCACTGGACTTAGAACATGTTTTTAATTTATTTATTTTTAATTTTTAAAGTCCTATGGGGGGAAAAAGACCTATGGGCCCAAATGCCTTAAACACCCTTATCAGGCTTTTTATTTCTTATTAGTCATTGGGAATGTTATTGTTGCCTAGCTTGTGACTATAATAAGACCTACAAAAGGGACTTCTTAGTATGATTTAGGTTCAATTACAATGGTTCCTACTTAATAAATATAATACATTTCCTTAATCGTGGTGTGAAATTAAAGTGTTATCTCCTCAGATCTGAGTCCTAGCCATGAGACTGCATTTTACTAGTTAAGGGACCATGGAAAAATCACTTAACCTCTCTGAGGCCATTTCCTCCTTAGTAAAATGGAGACAATTAAATCTGGACTACCTATCTCACAAGCTTGTTGGGAGGATCAAGTTTGGCAGGCTTTGGAACTGCAAAATGGTAGATAATTCTTGGGGCCCCTATTAAAATGCTGTCCTCAGGTCTATGTCATGGAACAGGACAGCCTCAAAGGGGAAACCACTGCTTTTGGTGGTCCAGTAAGTAAACGCTTTTTGCACCCTTTGGAATAGGTGTCTAAGACAAACCTAGATGGTGCAGACCTTTATTATATGGTGAAACACTAACCCTTCTTGCTCTTTCTGCTAATTAATTTATGTTTCAAATGGAAAGTAAAGGCCATTTCAAGAAAATTTACAGAGAGGAATTAAAACATCAAATTATAAACTCTTTTATTTAAGAGGGCTGTTATAAAGCTAAAGTTAGAAAATGAAGGAGGCTACACAATTAAAACTTATGGTTAAAGGAAGGAGATTTAATATAATCAAGCTTTTGTAAGGTTTGTTTCTATGGTTAGCATCATGGCATTAGTGGAACAGGTTGGAGACCTGGGGCTGCCATTTTCTAGCTATAGCCTTAGGAAAGTCACCTTTCTTCTCTGAGGTTCAGTTTCCTCATTGAAAAAATAAAAATATTTTTTACTACCTCATTCAAGGATCAAATGAGCAGCATGGGAGCTGAAAAGTGCTATGTAAATATAAACTATTATCATGACGTTTAACTTGGAATTGTGCTTTCTTGAAGCCCTAAGACATACCTTAAAATCTAGCTTTATATCAGTCACACAAAGGAGATTCACAAAGGTTTGCATACACAAATCAAACTCTTTATATTTACTTGCATAATTGACATTGTGAAATCTGAACTGGCATTGCAACCTTCATCTCAATATCTGAACATTTTGTATGTTCTTTCTGCAGATATGGATGAACTGATTTCTGCTATTTTTAAAGTTCTGCCTGATCCTACAAACAATATTCCGTGCAGTCTTCACTCTCCTTTTGGATTGCAGGATGTGTTCAACATCCCAATGAGGTACATTCTGACTAGAGGATTAGCTATGAAATAACTATTCGTTGTATACTAGTAACTATGCCCTGTGAAATAGTATCCAATGCCCCAACAGAAGAAAAGTAGGCAGATTAATTTGTAAACCTTTGTGATTTGAGGTGCAAATATTATGCAACGCTGATTTGGGGAGAGGGCAGGATGGGGAAGTTGGTCCAGATCTGATTTCATCAGGGAAGGAAACTCCTTCCACTGGCCTTTTTTCTGTATGTGGCAGGGTTTAGGAAGCAAACCTTGGATGGCCTTGGGTAGACTGTGATGTGCACTATACTAAATGACAACCACTCCAACCCTGACACCTTTCTCCTTATTGGTTCATTTCTTTAATAAGACTCAACCCATGTTCTAGGGCAATCAAAAGGTAGGTTCTGATATTTCCTCAAAAACTATTGGAAATGCACAACCATTCTCATTAATTAATCAGTTAGCTCTAAGCCCTCACTCCAGTTTATAAATAAAACAGAGAAAATTCATTTCATTTATGCTTTTACTCCTTTCTCCCTCCTTCCCACTCTCTCTCCCTCTCCTTCCCATTCTCTCTCTCTCTCTCTCTCTCTCTCTCTCACTCTCTCCTCTCTCTCTCTCTCTCTCTCTCTCTCTCTCTCTCTCTCCCCCCCCCCCCCACCGCCCCACTCTCCCCGCAGTGTCATAGGCTTGGACTACCATCAATGTTACTGGCTATATAATTTATCCCCAGAGTTACATACAAAGAGTATTTCAGCAACTTTATCTGCTATGAGAAAGGTCACAGTCAGAACTACCCCAACCATCAATTCCAACTGTTCGATTCTCCACAACTATAGAAACAGAGACCCTAGGACCATGGCTCTTGGGATGTTGATCAAAGTCTTTGAAATTTCTCTTCAGGTTCTCACAAAATGTCTCTTCATAGCCTTTCTCCTTGACATATAATTCACTCAGTCTCTTAGTCCCTTCCCTCTACTTCACCCAATCTGTCTCCAGCTATGACAGCGAACTCCATCCAGCAGGTGTTAAACTAGAACTCCCCAATATTATCTTCTGTCCTACAAGTACAGTAACAATTTCTGTGGGAGAAGCGAGGGTTACACTTGCATTTCTTAATTGTTTTCAAGAGCACTGGGAAATTAAATGATTTGCCCTTGCTTACAAAGCTAATATGTGTCAGAGGCAAGGTTGGACCCAGGACTTCTGATTCAAAGGCTAGTTCTTTATCAATTCTGCCATGCTTCCTCTCAAATAATCCTATTAATAGGGTGATTTTAAGAGTTCTTAGTTAAGGGTCTCTATTTTCATACTATCTTAGCTCGTATTTCTAAATTTGGTGTCTTGTATTAGGCCACTAGTAACCCTTCTCTCTTACCACGTAACTACTCTTTTTTTTCTCTTGCATTTTTACAATGTCAAAGAATAACATTCTTTATACTGCTTCCGCCGTTGTTTTCATTCACCTTTGGATTATTGAAACTATTTATCCTTGGCATATAAAAATAGACAGTTACCATCAACCTTTGAGGTAGTTAAAGGGGAGTTTTAAAAGATGCTGCTGACGTTTACTTCTAAGTTATCTGGTACATATAGTATTTATGGTAATATTGTTAAAAGAGGGAAGGGAGAAGATAATTCCAGTGTTGTTTAGTAAAATATTCCCTTTTGATGAAAAAAAGTAGAACATTTTGTGGTTGTAAAATATTGTGCCTTTTAGTTGAATGAAAATTGATGTATACAATACATATATCTAACAGTAAGAACTGCTAGACCCAAGGGGCTGGGGCACTGTACTCACTTCCTCTCTACTAGAGGAAGGACCCTTTCAGCTCTAGATCCATACAATGAGGTAGAGCAGGTTCAGACCTGTGGGAGCATGACCTCTTAGAAGATGTCAGATTCTTTTTTATCACATTCCATTATAGTTTTGACTTTATCTCGTATGTAGGGTCTCCCCACAAAGGGGGAGAAATAGAAAGATATTCATTGTACAATATTAAACAGGTATGGAACAGGTATTCATTTTCTCCGCACAAAAAACTGATAAACACAAAAGACTATCACAAGGGAAATGGATAATTGGACCTTTATTTTATGTCAATTGGTGTTAATCAGCTAGCAATTTCATAGGGGTAGTGATGGTTAGCAATTATTAACACTATACTTATCAACATACATTTGGTTGATTAACTAATACATGTACATTCAGGAATAATTAAATAGGATAAGTTCTTTCTTATTAAAGGCTCCAAGCTGTAAATTACAAAATCATAAGTTCACTTGCTTGTTATGAAGTTTATTTGCTTAATAATAGGAAGTTAACTAGAGGACCTCTACCCTTCTTCCTGCTGAGCAGGAAACCAAGCCCAGTGTGATAGAAGTGACCCAATGACATGGAAAGTCCCCTAGCTATTTCATTGATCTTCTGCCTTTCATCATCCCCCTATTGCCCAACGTGGGGAGACTGGCCAATGAATTATCCTATTTGCTGGCCTGTGGCCTGCCTTTCTCTCTGCTTATTGGTCTGTGAAGATATTTTGACATCTATTCATCAGCCCAGTCCATGGGTCTGCTCATCAGCTCAGTAGGACCTCCTGAAAGGTCAAGATAGGTCTGTAAAGGTCTGCTTATCAATCTGCTTGTCAATCAATGGGATTCTGTACTTTGTGTAGACCCTCCTGGAGGGTGTATCCATCAATGAGATTCTGTATTTTTAGTTTGCTTCATTTGTATTGTTTGGATACTGAGCACTATAAAACTAAGGCCCTGGAGGAAGGGGGCATCTCAGATTGTGAGGAAGATCTGGAGTCTTATTCATTAAAAGGGGGACAAGGTCCCTTTAATAAATGGTTATTGGCTTGGAACTCTACCTCAATGATTTTTCTTGCATATTGGACATTTTTAGGCCCACACATTGACATAAATTTTAAAAAGCAGCATAAATAAGGGTAATTATACTTTCCCAGGAGGTTGTGACTTAAACATTACAACATGAAACAATTCACAGAATTGCCAAATAGGTGTTTTACATTTTACCTTAACATTGCAGTGTCTAAACAACTCTCTCTCAGTTCACATCTCTTGTAAAGCCAGGCAAGGGCTACCTTTCCCCAGGTGGGGGCTCTTCCTGCCTTTTGTCAGCCTTGACCAACAGACTTAGGATCTCGAATCATCAAGGTTATCTCCAGGATGGGAATGTGTCCATCTCAGAACTGTTATTTGATCACCTATATTCTGTAAAGAAAATACAAAATGGCTTTTAGGTTTTAATTCCAGGATTCTTTCCACTGTTTCTACTAATAGACAGCTAGGTGGTACTAAATAGAATGCTGGGCTTGAGGGAGAAAGACCCCAGGTTCCAAATGGGCTAAGTCACTTCCTAGCTATGTGATTCTAAGTAAATCACTTAACCTCTCTTAGCTTCAATTTTCCATGTGTAAAATGAAAGTGTTGGCCTAGACCATTTTTGAGGTCTCTACTAGCTCTGGAATGTTAGGTGTGTCTACGAGTACTAGATAATAGAGTGTTGGGCCTAGAGTCAGGAAGACTCATCTTACTGAGCTCAAATTTGGCCTCAGACACTTATTAGTTATGTGACCCTGTGTTACGACAATGCTGCTTGCCACTACTGTTGCTGTGTAAGGCTAATAACACCAGCACACAGGAGGGCTGCTAACACAGGTCCTTTGATCTGCTTTTCTAAGGAAAGCAACTTTAAGGGGTTAACAATCTCACTTTAATTAAACATACCATTCACTTAGTTCAGGAGGAAAAGCCAGCACCCTGAACTTCAGAGCAAATACAAACAGAAATTACAAACAGAGACAATATAAACAGATCAACATTTCTCTCTAACCAAATCACAATACATACTTACCAGAGAAGCACCAACATCTGGGGTTTTCGAAGGGGGGAGGCTGCTTCGGTGGTTTACCCAGAATCTCCTCACCAGCACTCTTTCAATGAGTGTGACCCAAAGGCAAAAACTGCTACAGTCTGAATTTATATACCCTGTTCAGGTCCCTGAGGGCTCCTGTGAGGCCCTAGGCCCCACATCTTATTTGTGAAAGGGTGTGGGCCTGCCTCTAATCAGGCCTCCCTTTGTTGGCCCCATCTGAGGCCTATTCAATGGGCAGGAAAGATTTTTCAGTTACAGATTGGCCTTATACCCTGGGTAAGTCATTTAACCCTGTTTGCTTCAGTCTCCACATCTGTAAAATGAGCTGGAGAAGGAAGTGGCAAACCACTCTAGCATCTTTGCCAAGAAAACCCCAAATGGGGTCACAGAGAGTTGGACATGACTGAAAAATGACTGAACAACAATATATACATATGTGCCTACAAACGCCATGGTGCATGTGCAGAGTTGTCCTGCCTACTTCCAGTTAGTGTTAAAGGATTTTGGCACTTCGAAGATGATGAAGAAATCCTCTTTTTATTATAAGGAGAGAGAGAGGAGAGAGAGAGAGAGAGAGAGAGAGAGAGCATGCATTATATAGAATACACACACACACACACACACACACACACACACACACACACAGCATATCCCAAATGGTTTTGTACAATTTGAAGCTTTAATAACTTTAACTTTTAATCACTTTAAAAACTGTGCAAAGACTTTTGGGATATCCTGTATAGTTTATAAATATTTATGGCAGCCTCTTTACTATATTTTGACCCTTTAGCTTATCTCTGAACCTTTTCATTCTTTTGAAACTTCTTTCTATTTGAAATGTTTCAAAAATCAATCCCCTAAAATTGTCAACACCAGAACACTTCTTTTCCCATATGTGTTTGGTCAAAAATTCAGAAAAAAATACATCATTCAAATAAATTGACAAAAAATAAGAGCCTTGTTAAAGCAATTAGATTTTGAAAGGTTTTCCAGGAAGTCAAGTAAAAAGAAGAGATACAAAAGTAATGAAAATGCCTAAGATTTTTGTTTTTAAAAAATGGCAGTGTATTTGGTAGTATGTATAATTTATTCCAGAAGTCCGCACTCTAACCTCTGCTTTTTCTATAATAGATTTACCAAGTTATATTTGAATAAAAGCAGTTTTCAGTTAAAAAATTTTTTTAATATTGTCAACATAATTTCTTTTCTCTGACTGATGAAGTGTTAGTTGCTAAAATGAATATTTTTAGAACCCATCACACTGGAATAATAAACTGCCTTGATATTGCTAAAGTATGAAAATAATATGTAGAAAATAGTATAAATATCACACGGTTGCCACCCTCAAAAAAGTAACTTCTGCCACAAATGACCATAAATCTCATGAATCTAGTTCACCTCTAGGTCTCCATAGAACTAAGGGACTCTGAGAAGTTTAAGTGATCTCCACAGCTACGTAGCCCAACCCCTATCTGAAAGGATTCCCTACTACAATCTACCTGCCAAGTGGTCTTCTAGCCTCTGCTTAGAAGACCTCTAAAGATAAGGAACCTACCACCTCTGGAGGCAACCCATTTCACCTTTGTACAGTTCTCAATATTAGGGTGATTTTCCTAACATCAAGCTTGAATTTGCCTCTTTGCAAACTTCCAGCTAATGCTCCTTCTGGAGGTAAATACAAAGAATCTAATTTCTTTTCTGGAAAGCTAGGTTGTGCAATGGATAGAGTGCTGGGCCTGGAGTCAGGAAGACTCATCTTCCTGAGCTCAAAGCTTGGCCTCAGACACTTACTACCTGTGAGAACCTGGGCAATCACTTAACCATTTGTCTCAGTTTCCTCATCTATGAAATAACTGGAGAAGGAAATGGTAAACCATTCCATTATCTTTGCCAAGAAAACTTCAAAAAGGGTCTCAAAAAGTCGGACATGACCGAACAACAATTTCTTTTCCACATGACAGCTCTTTATACACAGCTATCATGTGACCCTGAGTGGTTTTTTATCCATAATAAACATCACCAGTTCCTTCAACAGGCATAGACTCAAAGCTCTTCTTCACCTTTATTGTTCCCCTAATGGACACTGGTCAGCTTATCAACGTATTCCTTAAACTGATGCCAAAAACTGAACACAATACATATTCTGTTTTTACCAGTTTTTTTTAACTGAAAACTGCTTTTATTCAAATATAACTTGGTAAATCTATTATAGAAAAAGCAGAGGTTGGACCATGGACTTCTGGAATAAATTATACATATTACCGAATACACTGCCATTTTTTAAAAACAAAAATCTTAGGCATTTTCATTACTTTTGTATCTCTTCTTTCTTCTCCATTGAATCCTACCTTCCTCCCCAAGTCCCTGTGAAGTCCCCTGATTCATTTGTCCTACCGTGTGGATTGGAGTCCCCACAGAAGAGAAATATACTTTGGGTTTTACCTCAGAAATGTTCATAGGCATCCAGCACATAACACTGAGGGTTTTGACTGCCCTGGCAAGGAAATACAACTGGTGTTACTGGACAGACCACCCCCAACTTTCCAGTGAGTTCCACTTTCACACTAAAGAAACATCCAGACTTATGTGCTATCTTGAGGGCTTAGATTGTCTGATAAGGGAAACAAAGTTTCTAGAGAGAGCACTCTGTTTCCATCGTACCTATACAGGCCTCAAACCCATCAGTGAGTTAGGGGAATGTCTACCCCAGGAATGTGAAGACTTTTTTCCTGGCAGAATGGGCAGATGAGAATAATCCATTCCAATGGCCATGAAGTTGGCTGAATCAGGTGCTGTGGAGCACTTAAAGCTTGGTCAGATATCGAAAATGCCAAAATCATCCACTGCATCCCGGGTCATCACCAGTCATCCTGACTTTTGTCTTACCACTGGACTTTGATGACTCTGGAAGAGAGGGAGTAAGGCTGATGACTTTGAGCAACTCTGCCTCACTTAAATCAAATTCATATGCAAACCAAAATATCACTTCATGATGTCCTCTTCAAAAAAAAAACAACAACAACCCAAAAAACCAAGGAACAACAACCTACATTATCCAAAGAACTTCTGGGCAAAGACTAGGTCTGTTATTCTTCCCTATCAAGGCTTTAGTTCCTTTAGTTTTTCCAAATTCCAAAATTTCTAAAGTTTTTCCAATGGCATATAACTTTCCTCCTACAGGAGGTTGGCACTACCCAGGAACTCTCCCATTCCTTGCCTCCCAGAAGGCTGGGTCACATGGAACTTTCAAACTTGGAGTTGCTAGAAAGGCAACCCTGAGGCTAGAACTGCACCAAAATACCTTCTTTTTCCTAGAAGGTAAGATTGCCAAACTTCCAAACCCTGTGTTTCTGAAGTTGCTAAAATCCCATGGAACTCTCACTTTCCTCTGTTCAGGAGTCTGGGTCTCCAAACTCTCTAGGAACTCAACATGGGCTGAAGAATTGCCATTCTCCATAATTTTTTCAATTATCATTAACAGTGGCTCAGCAATGATATCTCTGCCAGTTCTTTCAGTACCTAAGAGTGTATTTCACTTTGATTTAATGACCTAAACTCATCTAGGGCAGTCAAATTCTCTTTTACTATTTCCCTTTTTATTTTGGATTTTGACTTATTCTTTGTCAGTTTTGTTCTGTTCTTTCTAGCCCGAAGATCATTCTTCTCGGTATTGAAAACAAATAACAAAAGGAAGGAGCAATTCTGCCTTCTCTCCATCATCCATTATCCTTGTTCCATTCACTCTGAGCAGCTGTTCTATTTCTTCTTTCATCCTTTTCTTTTTGCCAAATCTAGCTTTTAAAAATATTTAGTTATCTTCAGTTTTAGTTGGCAGCCTCAACTTATTTTGAGTTTTTAACACTTCTATCACATTTCTTACAGGGCCATGACAAACTTTTGCCTTTCTCCTCTATTGTTTGCCATTTTTTCCATAGTCTGCAAAAATCTTTTTCAAACAAAAATCTATTATTCCCTGCACTTCCATAGCAATCTTTTTAGATAAATTTCCTTCTTTAGCTGAATCATTTTTCTTTAGGACTTCAGAATTTCATTCTTGATAACTTCCCATTCTTCCTGGGATGACTTCTTCATTAGAATTCTGGTTCAACAGAGATTAACTTTTCCCTGAATCTTTTGAAATCTGCTCTCCCAAATCCAAAATTTGTAGGATCAGAGATTTAGAGTTGAAAGGGACCTTAGGTATCATATAGTCCAATGCCATCATTTTAAATATAAGGAAAGGAACGCCCTAAAGAGTTGAGTGATTTGTCCAAGGGAACAGTGGTTGTAAGTGGCTGAGCTGGGATTTGACCCCAGATCATCTAACTCTAAATCTACCATACTATGGTAAATTTTAAACTATGTTCAGTTTTTCTCCTCTTTTCTATCTCAAATTCTAAAATGGAATGTTTGCATCCTCCCTAATGTTCTCAACCCTTCTACCTCAGCAATCAATTAATTCCTTTTGGTAGATGAGAACCAGGTTCAAAATGGAAATTCCCTTTATTTGTTCCAGCCATTTGAAGGATGATATTATTAAAGAGGACCAAAAAGTTATTATCTGCTCTGTTTTTGCCAAAGAAAGAGTTTCAGTATGTTTCCAGATAATTGACATTCCCATCACTTCTTTGTCAAGTCTCTACACCAGAATTGTGATCCATTTCCCAATTTTCTCATCTGTTTCTTCTTCCTGTCCCAGCAGTCTGCAGTATACTTTAATATTAATATTGCTTCTTCTGTTCACTTATATGTGTCCCTCTCCCCTATTCACTAAAAGTGTGTAGTAGGTTTGATAAGTCTTAGGAGGATTTCTATGACGTCTTGCATACATTCCCTGGGAGAAAACATTATTAGAATAATAAATACTACAAAGATACCTCAGTACTCCTCAGCAAGAACTCACCAAAAGCCAATACTCATTTCTTTCTCTGATAATTTCCCACTGGATAGCACCTGGAGATCCACATAATTAGAGGACAAGCAACTGCTTTTCTCATGTGATCCAATTCTCTCTTTTTCAGTAAGAACCACGTATCTTCTACTTACGTCCAAGTATTCAGTGACCCCTCTTCTCTGTATCACACTCTCATGCTCCTCAATCTCCTGTCACAAGCTAGAATTCCCATCTTCCTCGTCAGATCATTTTCCTAGTTTTTTGGCACATTAAAGACTTTCTTTTATTTTTTTAAAAAAGGAACACTTAATCCTCCCTGACAACCTGGAGAATAGAGAGGCATTCTATCATCTCCTTTTCCTCCTCATGTAGGAGAGTTCCTAGCCTTCGTTTTTAGCATGGGAATAATTGTTTGTCCATAGCACAGTAAACCCTATATGCCACCTGTAGGTCACTGCAAAAATTATCCCTGCTCTCTGTGCTTTCTGGAAACAAGATCTTTAGTATTTGCTATTCTTGTTAATAACTCTTGTGAAATGAGACAAAATAACTTGATAGCTACAGTATTAAGACTTTCTTAGCATGGAGAAATGGAAGGGATCATTTAAATAAATTAATCCTACCCACTCATTTTACATATAAAGAAACTGAGGCCCAGAAAAATAAAGTCACTTACTAAAATCATACAAGTAGGGTGTAGGAAAGCCAAGATTTGGCTTCTGATGCAAATCCATTTTTCCTTTCCATTAAACCATGTTGCTTCAGGAAATGATGTGGCCCTTGTATCTATTACAAGACTGTGCTCATTGGAGAAATATGTGCTAAGATTGTTCTCTGTTACTTTATTGTTTATTTCTATCCCAATGAAATGTTTTGTTCTTCCTTGCCTTTTAATCATGGTTAGCAGATGAATATCTAGACATAAATTAACCTTAGAAGTTCTCAGCTTTTCAACTGGCAAACCAGAGGGGGAAATTATGATTGAAAATTCCACCATTCACACTTGAGTCCATATGGGTTCAAAGCTGGTTGCATATTTATCTTACAACATTCTTTTTGCTACTCACTTTTGCTTTTACATTACCAAGTATCTATCTATCTGCCTATCTGTATGTATGTATACATATATGTAAATACACACATACATACGTACGTATGTGTGTTGAATTGGTACGACGGGATTTAGTTTTTTCACAGAATTTCCCTTCCTGCCAATCCTCAGCAACAGATGCCAGAGTATAAGCTGTAATTATTTTCCTGATGGTCTTTTTGCTTATGCTCATTTAAGCACTGCATGATGACATAACCAAATGGCCTAAGAAACGACATCATTATTGCTTTTGGGTGCACAGTACAATCAGTTATAACAACTTTTTTTTTTTTGCCAGTTCACTACATTTCTAGATAAGATGTTTGAATACAAAAATAATAGTAAAATTGGGTGAATTTACACCTGGTTGAAATTGTTAATTAGTGGATTAATGTCGTTGTGGAATTGTTTCTATTGCAACCATTGGAATCTGTCCTTGGTCCTGCTCAATGTCTTCATAAATGCATGGATGAAATTTTAAAAAGGATCATCAATCTATAATGGAAGCAAATGTAAGATTATCATATTTGAAAATGATTCAAAGTTGGAAAAGATGGTTATTATAGTAAATAGATAAGAGAATCAAGGTTCAAAATAAATTTAAATGATTAGAAATCTGGTCCACACAAACAAGGTGAAATTTAATGTTAGTACATATAAAGTCTGAAATTTAGATTCAAAATTTTGGTTTTGATTTGGTTGTACAAGTACAAGATGAGGCAGACCTGGTTAAGTAGTTTGCATGAAGAACATCTGGGAGATTTAACTAACTGCAAACTTAGCATAAGCCAACAGTGAGATGTAGTTGCTAAAATAGCTAATGCAATGTTGGACTATATTAATAGAAATATAGTGTGAGGTCATGGAAAATTATAGTCCTGCAGTTAGATATACTACACTGGGCGGACCACATTTGGAATATTTCATTCACTTTGGGAACAATCACATTTTGAAAGACAGTATAGAGTGAATCCAGAGAAGGATAATGTGGATATTCATTTGGGCTGGGTGGGGAGGGGCTCTGGAAGTCAGTTCATATGACTATATGAAGGAGCTGGTGATATTTAGCCTGAAGAAGTAAAGACTCCTTCCTCAAATTACCTGGTATTATACCTCTCTGTTTTCATGCTCTATCCCTTCAGTAGAAAGCAAGCCCCTTGAGAGCAGACAAACCTTATTCTGAATTCTGTAAGAATCTTAGACAAGCTTTCTGGATTCTTGTTACAGTAAGGCAAGCAATTTAGATTGATTTAAACATTTTAAAGAATAAATATGGGTTAACTCCACTGGTGCTGGGCACCAATATTCTAGAGAGGTAAAACCCATACTGATCATATTAGCTTCCTTACCTGGGTACAGAATTACAGTACATATTAGTACATAAACTGACTGAGACCACTAAAAATTTATGTTGTCTAATCTCTATTTGGCTTTCCTGCTGCCTGAGAATAATTTATTCTGTCCAAAATTGATTCTCTGTTGTGTTTCTCCACATGGTTGTAACAGACCTTCTCTTCTCTTCTCCTCAATCCTCCCATCTTTCCTTCTTCTCCATCTCATTAGAGCACTTTTGAAGAGGTTTAAGGTTGAGGGGTGATCGACACCCCGAAATATTGACGCACCGGGTCCTGCCGAAAGAATTCGACTCAAGCCTTCTCAGCCAAGGGAAAAGAGAAAGTTTATTAGGGATTCACCATAATGGGCTGTCTTAAGAAATCCCCCCACCTTGTGACGCCTGTTTCCACAAGCGGGCCAGATTCAACCTACTGAATTAGATTGAATCTGAGCACCTTCATGGAGGCAAGATGGAGATTATATACACAAAGATTGTAGGAGGGATTGAGGGGTGGTCTGGGGTGACTAGAGGAGGGGTTTAGGGAGGGTCTTGAGGGGAAGTCTAAGGAAGATAAGGTGGGGTCAGAGTCCAGGAACCTAGAGAATGGAATTAAGGATGGGAAATAGCTGAAGGCATGGATACTGATATATCAAGGGTGGGGAAGTAGCTGGACAATAAAGGGTGAGGCTAGGTAGAGATTTGGGCCTAATGATAATGTGAGGCTTGTGGCCTTAGGGGAAGGCCAGATCCAGTTGGAAGATTCAAGGACAGTTCAAGGGGGCTCCCAGAGACTGTATTCCAGATTCAAGGGGGTTCCCAGAGACTGGGCCCTCATCACTTTGACTTATACTGTGCCTCACTACAATTATGGTAGTCTAAGTTTAAGCTTACTCCTCCTCCCATGGAATTTGTATTTGTGGGAAGGAGTGAACTATGTTCTTAGGAGAACATATTGTACTAATTGTCTTTACTGTGTTATCTGAGAGTAGTAGTCACTGCCCTCTGGGGACCAACTTGCCAATTTGAACAGAAGTTGGAAACTGCTGCTATTTCTTCTCCTTCTTCTCCTCCTCCTTTCTCCTCCTCCTCCTTTATCTTCTTCTGTTATTTATTTATTTTATTAAATTTTCGCAAGAAGCTGGGACAATTTACTTTTTGTCTTATGTAGTTTCCATTTTTGATTTCATGAAATATAGCTCAGTAAAGACAGCTTTTTTTTTTTATAAAAAGTTCACCGTGTTTTAAATGGAGCTATTTGACTCCACCTTAAAATCCAAATCACTCTGCTTTTCATTGAATGGCCAGTAATAGCCCCAACTCAAGCCTCTGTGGCTCATTGTTTAGGTTTTGAAGGTATAGATTGAATGTAAATAGCAATCATTTTCTGTTTGAGCCAAAAACTGGCCCCTCCCAGATTGATATATTTGTGATGGTAAATTGAGCCATCTTTTGTCCCAACTTTTACCCATCTCTCAGTCATTGAATGGGCATTTGAGACCTTGGAAAGCCCTTAATTTAGAAAGGCCCAGGTCATACACTGCATCCTGTGCCATCACTAGTCCTCTTTTGGCTTGATATAAGGAGGAGAGAGTGAGGCTAAAGACTTTACACAACTCTGCCCCACTCATACCCAATTCACAAGCAAGTCAAGACACCACACTTGTGATATCATTGGTCTTCTTTGAGAACCTGAAGGACTAAGAACAACAATTTCTGAAAAAGCAATGGCCTTTCTTCTTACCAAGGCCTACCCCTTCACTTATTACCTTAATCCCATCCACACCTATCCCTTCTAGTTTCTCACCAGTCTTATCAAAGGATAGCTTCTTGTATACTTACTGGTTCTGATGTGGCTTGGAGTTGCTGGGAACCCCAAAATGTCAGGGTACAGGGGGGTCTACTTTGAAAGAATTCAAGCACTCAAGCCTTCTTTCAGTCAAAGTAACAAGTTTTATTGTAAAGTCAATAGAATGCACTAGATTCCTAATGAATCTGCAACTTAATGGGAGTAAGACTGATATTTATATATAAAAAAAAGACAGTGAAAAGATCTAGATGGGATTAAGGAGTAGTAAATAGCCTGGGGTGGGCCAGGTGCAACAGTAAAAGGAGTTAAGTGGTCTGGGGTGGGTCAAGAGCCATTGTAAAAGGAGTGTTAAGTGGTCTGGGGTGGGTGAGAGCCACTGTGAAAGGACTGTTGAGTATCTAGGTGGGCTGGGCTGGGCCAGATGCCTCAGGCAGGGAGGCCAGTGACCTGGGCTGCTGAAATATGTGGGAAAATTCAGGGACTGGGCTGCTTTCAAAGACATGGTCTCTTCCTTTTAGGGGTTCAGGTCCCATCACCCCATCTTTCCTCCCTCAAACAAATGGGACCCAAAATCTTTTGGGGTAAGGGGTGAGGCTCTCAGTTTCTGAAACTGCTTCCTGCTGGCAAGGAATAAAGCTGTCCCTGCTTCACTGAGTCCCATTCAAGGAGTTAGACTTCAATACCTGACTGATGCCAGGTCCAGTGGGTTAGAGACCTTTGACTTGGTTGGAGGTTGGTATGCAGTCTGAGTAGTCATGTGGAAGTTGATGCCTGGAGCCTGGAGGAAATAAATCTTGCAAAGAGGTTAAGCAAACAAGGGCCAAACAGGAATAAAAGGAATATGATCAGGAGGGGAATAAGTATGGAGGCTAGTAGAGAAACTCAAGAAACTTCAGTGGCTCCCTATTAACTACTAGGATAAGATATCAACACCTTAGTTTGGCATCTTAAGTCCTTCCCAATCTGTTTCCAGTCTACCTTTCCATACTTACTGCACTTTCCCCCTTTATGTACTTTCTATTGCATCCAAATTGGATTGTTCCCTAAACTTGTCACTCCATCCCCCCACTCCTTGCATTTGCATAGGCTGTCCCCATTCTGCCTCTTCTTTCTTACCTCTTTGGCTTCCTCCAAATCGGAGCTCAGGTGCCATCTCTTAGGGTAACCCTTTCCTGATCTCCATAATTGTTACTGCTTTGGATGGATGGATGGATGGATAGCTGTCTCCTCCCCTCCTTCAATTATCTTATACTTAAAAATCTATTTGTATGTTTTATTTTCCCAGTAGATGTTTAGTTCCTTGAGAGGAACTCTGGTTTGTGTTTGTTTTTGTATCCCAATGCATAGAACAGTACCTTGCACATAGTAGGTGATTAATAAAAGCTTGTTGAACTGAATTGAGCTTTGCTCAGAATAGAGTAGCAAGAGGGGAATGATATGAGTTGAATTTGGGAAACTGTAACACTTTCAATTATCCCCAAGCTTCTCACTGTCATTAAAGCCCATCCCTTCAGCATCCATATTTTCCTAGTGATGTATTGTGTGATTCATGGAATACCACAAGAATGCAAGAATCAAAAAGTAAGTATAAGGAGTCCAAGTACAACAGAATAGGACAGGGGTGGCGGAGGGGAACCTGTAGCCTTGAGGCCACATATGGCCCTCTAGGTCCTCAAGTGTGGCCTTTTGACTGAATCCAAACTTCACAGAATAAATCCCCTTAATAAAAAGATTAATTAATAAAAGGATTTGTTCTATGAAGTTTGGATTCAGTCAAAGGGCCATACTTGAGGACCTAGAGGGCCACGTGTGGTCTCAAGGCCACAGGTTCCCCACCCCTTGAATAGGATGAAGAAAGAGCAGCATGTAAGCTGCAACACATGACCAACTATCATTTGCATGCAAGAAGTTGTGTAGAATACCTCCTGCCCAAAAGGAATTATGGGAGAAAGGGTTGAGCCAATCTTGTAGCAAAAATAACAGATAATAGATGGATAGTCAGAGTGATGAATTGGTAACTCTGAGATAAGAAAAGAACCAAAAGGCCAATTGGCACATTGGGTAGGTTCTCTAAGAAAGATATGAACAAGAATCTCATAGTACTAGAAGGCATGGAGAAATTGTGAACTGAATAGGTTAGCAGAGAAAGAGCATACTCACACTGATAAGCTCAGTGATATATCTGAATATCTAAGTATTGCAGAAAGCTTAGTATTTAGAAAGAGATGCCAGAAAGGATGAAAGTATAAGTTACATAGTCAACAGTTGTGGGAGGAGGAAGCAAGAAAATTTTCCTCTATATTCCTCTGCTTTTCTATGTAAAATGATTAGCTATCCCAGCAGCGGTACTCCTGAAATATAAAGAGAAGAGAGATAGATTCACTTCCTTATAGTGTATCAACCACTGATGTTCCTTCATCATGGAATATATTGCAACAGAAAAGCCTCTCAATTTCCATATTATCCATAGATCTTTTTTTTCCAGTTGCTCTTTGCAGAGTGTGAGGTAGTACATAAGTTACTGGAATAGGAATCGAGAGACCAGAGTTTTGGTACTGTCCGTAGACATGTGATTTTGAGCAAGTCATTTTGAAGACAGTGGGTACAGTTGGAAGACACTGTTGATTTTGGGCTCATGTGGCCTAGATTCAAATCCTGGCTCTCCTGTTTGCTACTTGTGAGACATTGGACAAGTCACTTAGCATCTCTGAGCCTCAGTTTCCTCATCTATAAAATGAGGATATTGGACTAGAAAACCTAGAAGTTCACTATGGGTACATAGAGACATTCTATTGGTCTCTGACATTCTATTGGTCCATGAATGAACGATCTTGGAATAACTGAAGCGAAACTCTCTCAGGATCCTTGACTTTGAGCAGTAGACCCCTTCACACTTTTGGAACAGCAGTATGGGTCTCACTCATACCTCATTTTCCTTAGATGCTCCAGGGCAATTGCTTATAAAAGAGCATCACAAATGGCCTGGCTGACTCTAGCAGATGGCTCACTGCCAGCAATCTGGAGCCAACAAACGTCAAATAAACAGAAAATATTCTCATTTCAAAAAGAAAGCATTTATTTCAGGGCAGATTAACATGCAGTGACTTGCAGTTCTGAGTGCCAACTTGCCAAGTGACGAACAAAGGAGGTCATGAACTGTGCCATTGATAGTCAGAAAGATTTGAAATTGTTTTCCCATACCCTTAATTTATAATCCATCCAAAATGAAAAGAAATAAAAGGGCAAAAATTGTTTGACCATTCCTTCTCCCTTTCAAAAATGCTGCCTATTTGCCCCACCACCACCCCAATAAGACATAAAAGAGCCCAAAGTATTTTTCCCTTGGTTGCTTTGCTAAAACTTGTCCAGAAATGAAGGTTGGCAGTGTGTCATTCACTAGAGATATTAGTGCCAGGGGTGGTGCCTTTGCATGTAAGATCAGTAGCAGCTATGTGTCCCCAGCACATCTACCTGCTGGATAAAGAATAGTCCAATTGATTTACGATCTGCTTTCTTCCATCTTGAAATCCAGCCTTTATTACTAGTCTTCTTAGATTTATGGTCTCAGCCCAAGCTTGGCACCAATAAATGATGGTGCTGCCAGAGACAGCTTTATGAATTGTGGGCCCTAGGGCAAAAGTACAAACTAAAGCCCTTTAACACAGAAAAACTGCCAAGTATTCTTCAATGTATTACCAATTTTTTTCTTCTTTGGAAAAAGTCTAACTTATACTTTTTGTTTTTACATCAGAGTCATTTCCAGATATGCCCCTCTACCCCCAAATCAACCATTTCATAAAACAAAGAGAAACAATTAAGTGTAACCAATTGATACATGATTATACTTGTGTATGCAACATTTTGAACCCATAGTCCCTCATTCCTTTATCTTTTCTTTTATATCACGATTTTCTTTTGATCTGCTTTGCCAATAAGCCCTTACTTATAACTATGAAAATCAGTCGTGTAAAATCAATCAACAAAATCTGCTTCTGACAATATATGCCATATTGTGTACTTGAATTCTCCCACCTGTCTACTGGAAGGATGGACATCTCTTCTTTTGAGCCAAGTTTGATCATTACAATTACTCAGTGGTCAGTTTACTTTTTATTTTCTTTTTGTTTGTATTATTGTAGTCATTGTGTATGTCATTCTACAAATTGTGCTTGCTTCACTCTGTCTCAGTTCACATGAGACTTCCTTCATTTCTCTAAAAACTTTATATCTGTCATTCCTCATGGCACAACAACCATCCATTACATTTGAACAGTATAATTTGTTTAGTTATTCCCCACTTGAAGGACACCCACCTTGTTTCCAATTCTTTGCTACCAGAGAAAATGCCGCTATGAATATTTGGTTTATATGGAACCTTTCTTTCTTTGACCTCCTTAAGAATATCTATGTTAAGGTAGGATCTCTGGCTGAAAAGGGATAATTTTTTCTTCCATAATTTTGAATATTTCTCCAGAATGGATCGATTTGCAGTTGCACTGACAATATATTGTTGTGCCTATCTTCCTTTGGTCACTCAGGTTCATCATCTCACAATCATTCTTGGTCCTTCTCTACATTTCATTCTTCATATTCAGTCATTTTCGGAGCCTTACTGAGTCTACTTCCCTATTCAAAAGTCTTCTGTGGCTCTTTACTTGCTCTATGATAAAATAAAAACTCCATAGCTTGGTGTTCAACACCCTACTTAGTCTGGCTCCAACCAAATTTTCTAAATCAAATCTTCAAGATTTCTACATTCCAGAAAAATTGGCTCAATTGATCTCAAATGTGAGCTTATAACTTTTGCCTCCATCCATGTGAATTATTACCACCACCACCACCACTCTTGGAATTAACTCCTTCCTCCTCTCTGCCTCAGGATCCTTATCTTCCTTCGTGACTCAATTTATCTACTCCCTTCAATGTGACCCCTCTCTTGATACAGCCTCCTACTCCAAACTGCTAATGGCTTCTCCCTCCTCAAATTATCTTAGATTTACTTCATCTGTGAATGATTGCTTCATTTTGTCAGTACCTAGAACAGTGCCTTGCACAGAGTGGGCAGCTAATCAGTGTTTAAGAGAGTCATCCATGGTGACACACATACTACTATATCATAATACCCATAGTATTGTCTTGGAGTGAGGAAGAACTGGTTTAAATCCCACTTCTGATATTAACTAGCTGTGTGACCATAAGCAAATCTCTTTGAACCTCAGTTACATCATCCATAAAATAAGTATGATGATGCCTGAACTCTCTGCCTCAGATAATTGTTGTGAGGTTCCAAGTGACCTAAGAGAAGTAAAGCACCACATAAATGGCAGTCATTCATGGGATCATCAGTCTAGATCTGGAAGGGACCTTTGTCAGAGGCTGTCTAGTTCAACTCCTTCATTTTATAAATGAGGAAAATGAGGTCCAGGGCAGCTATGAGACTTACCCAAGATCATATAAATAGTAAGCATCAGAAGCCAAATTTGAACGCAGGCCAGCTCACTCCAAAGTTACCAAATCTCTCTACTGTGCCACATTGTCTTAATTTTTTTTTACCAATCTCTCATCATATAAACATAGAGCTCTCCAGAATTCAAATCAGAGAACTTTATGAAATAACCACCCAGTATATCCATTCTTTCCATATGATTTCATGTATACATGTATAAATGTATCCATAGATGATCAATTTGCTGAGAATGAAACTCAAGATGGTGGGCTCCATTTTCCTGAGGTTTTCTCTCCTTAATCCCCAACTCTGCAAAATTTAATGAAGCATGTTTTTTTCTGATCTCTTTTCCAACTTTATATAGCTCTACATTTCTTATTTCTCCCTGGGACTACAAGTTCTAAAATACCCTGAGAAAGGTTGTTCTTGTGGTATTGCCAACCTGAGCAGGAAAAAGAATTACTAGACACTCCATGAGAAAGTCTTTCTTCAAGAGATTCCCAAGCCCACTGTTGTTTACTTGCAAGAGGTAGGGTAATTGAGGCCAATGGTGTCAAACTGAAATAGAAAGGGGAGTGGGGGTGAGGTCACTAATCAGTACATCAGGATTCTTGCTAGCTGCATATTGACTTCTGAAATGTAATGTTATCTGTGTTTTGTTTTATTTTTATTGATTTTGTTAAATATTTCCAAATTACTTTTTAATCAGGCTCAGAGTGCACTCAGGAGTGTTCTGACAATATTCTACGCCTCTGACCTAGGCTTTCATAATCGTTTGTAACAACATAAACATGCCCTTCAAGTATAAAACCCTACTGTACTACATAGTACCAAATTTTGCTTTTTCCTCCTTGCTTCTTTTTGCCTATTTATAGAATCACAGGATTTGAGAAATGGAGGGGACCTCGGCAGCCATCTAATTCAACCTATCCCTGAAAAGGATCTCCACTATAGGATACAACTAAGGAGTCATCCAATCTCTCTTTGAAGGCCTCCAATTTGGGGAAAGCCACCATCTCTTGATGCAGCCCACTCCACATTTGGACAACTCTAATTGTAAGAAAGATTTTATTCCTATCAAGGGTAAATTTGTCTTTCTGTAACTTCCATGCCAGTTCGAGCCCTCATCACCTCTTGCCTAGACTATTACAATAGTTTTATCATTGGTCTCCAATCCTCCTATCTCTCTCCATCTAATCCATCCTTCACATATCTGCTACAGTAATTTTCCTAAATCTCAGGTCTGACCCTACTCAATAACCCCTACTCAATTAATTCCAGTGGCTTCTTAGTATCTCTTAAGTTCAAATAGAAATTATTTTCTTTGGCAGTTAAAGCTCTTCATGACCTCGTCCCTTCCTATCTTTCCAAATTTTTTACCTATTACTCCCTTCCTCAAACGATATGGTCCAGCCATACTGATCTGCTTGCTATTCTTCAAGCACGATGTTCCATCTCCCATCCTCCCATACTCCATGCCTGAAATGTTCTCTCTTCTAATCTCTGCCTCTAAGAATCTTTGGTTTTCTTTAAGATTCAGATCAAGCTCCACCTTTCTTGATCCCCAAAGCTATAAGTGCCCTTGTCTCTAAGGTTACTTTGTGATCTACTTTGTACATTTCTCATATATCCTTATGTGTGTACATGTCATCACACCCATTAGAATATGTATAAGTTCCTTGAGAGCAGGGACTGTTTTTGCTTTTACTTTATATCCTGGGAACCTAGTACAGTGGTTGGAACACAGTTGGAAATTAGTAAATGCTTTTTGATTGATTGATAAAAGCCTTTCCAATACTTGAAGAAAAATATCATGCCCTCTTTGAATCATCTCTTCTCCAAACTAAACATTCCAATTTCTTTTAATTAATTCTTATGTGACACAAACTCAAAGCATTTCATCATCCTTGAAGTCTTTCTTTGGATGCTCTCAGCCTATCAATGTCCTTCTCAAACTGTGATGGCCAGATCCGGCCACAATCCTCCAAGGCATGGTCATACGTGGAGCATATATGGGCCAGTTGTTTTAGCACACTTTGGAAGATCATTCCCATTGCACCTTGCCCTAAGGAAGGGCTAAAGGAAACAGTTCCAGGGTGTGTCTGAAAACATTGCCCACTATGCAAACCAGATTAGGACTGAGGAGGGCAGTGTACAGAGGGAATATAATTTCATTTTCCCTAGAACCTATCTTTGCCCCTCTTGATGCTTACCGAGAGACTATTATTAGCTTTTGTGGGTGCCATGCACACTGTTAATTCATACTGAACTTGCAGTCCACTAAAACCCCCACTTTTTTCCAATTAAGTTGATGTCTAACCATGCTTCCCCAATCAGTACTTGTGAAGATGATGTTTTTAGTTCAAGTGTAAGACTTTACATATACACCTCCCGAATTTCATCTCATTTGGTTAAATCCAGTGCCCCTGCCTTTCAAGATCTTTTTGCATCCTAATTCTATCATTCACTGTATTAACTACACCCCCCCACTTCAGCTTTGTGTAATCTGAACATTTTTCAAGCATGCTATATTTTTATTCAGATACTTAATGATGCGTATCATATCCCATCATTGCTTACCCATCCTTACCCATGTGAAGACTTCCCTGGACAGAATGGGCAGATATAAGAACAATTTGTTCTAATGTCCATGAAGACAGATGAAGCAGGTACTATGGGGTGCTTAGACCTTAGCCAGACATCAAAGACACCATGGTCATCCACTGCGTCCTAGGCCATCACTAGTGGTCCCAACTTTTGTCTTGCCACTGAACTTTGGTGACTCTAGAAAAGAGAGTGAGGCTGATGACTTTGTGCAACTCTGCCTCACTTAAATCCGATTCACGCTCAAGTTAAGACATCACCCATGATGGCATTGGTCTTCTTTGAAAATGAAGGATGAACAACAACATACTGACATAAAACCACTAATGACTATTGTTTGAGCCTGGAATCCACCCAGTTCTAAATCTATTGAATTATGTTATTTTCTAGACCAGAGGTGTCAAACTTGCTGCCTGGCAAGTGCTATGAATCAGATTAAAGTGTTATTGGGAAATATTTAATATAATTGATTTTTAAAATGCACTATGGCATAGGTAAGGTTAATTTGTGGTTTTCTAAGTCAATATGTAGCCCTTAAGGATCCAGTTCAATTTGAGTTTGACTCCACTGATCTAGTCCACATCTGTCTAACTTCTCCACAAGAATTCTATGAGATACTTTACCAAATGCTTCGCTAAAATCTAAGTGAACTATATCTATAGCATTTCTTCTACCTATCAATTTAGTAATACTTATGAAAAAGGAAATAATATTAGTGTGGTGTGACCTCATCTTGAGGAAACCATACTGGCTTTGTAATGACTATATTATCCCTTTCTAAATATTCACCCCCATCTCTTTAATTAACTGTTCTATAATGTTCACAGGAATCAAGGTCAACCTCGCTGGCCTACAGTTGGAAAATTCCATTCCCTTCCCTTTATTTTGGTAAACTAAGACAACCTCTGCCTTCTCCAATCTTGTGGAACCTCTCCAATTTTCCACTATCTTTCAAAAATTTTTGACAGTGATATGACAATTACATCAGCACCTGAGGATGCAGTAAGATGATTTGACTTCATCAAAACAAACAGGTGCCCCTTCCTATCTCCTGTCTTATCGTGGTTATCCGTTCCTTGCCAGACATTTTTGTTCTGCCATTTCCAGTATAAGGGTCATTCTCCCAGGCAGTAAAAGCAGAAGCTTGATATGAACCTGCCTTTTCCCTGTTTTCAGTTATCATCACTTCATCCAGCCCAAGAACAAGTTACATCTTTTATCTGATCATTTTTTTCCTCCAAATGTAACTAAGATAACCCCTTTTGTGGTCCTTAGCTTCCTTCATTAACCTCAGCTCATGCTAAGCATGAGCACAGTTAACAAAATTTTTACAGGATGCCACCACACTCTTATATTTCCCTTATAGTCGTTGTCTATTACCTACCATTGCTTTCTTTGGATAACTCCCATATTTCTGCTTCACTGGAATTGTTCCCTTAGTATTTTCAAATTCTTAGCATCTCTTAGCCTGCCTGAGCTGACTTTTCCTGTGGAATCCCTTTCTCTGACCTCTTTGGAATTCACTTTCCTACAATCATTGTTTGCCAAGGCCATGGCAAACAATAGCTGAATTTCCTCTCCCTTACCACAAATGGAGTGTTCACTTCCTCTCAGTTTTCTCATCATTTCTATTCCAGCAACCAGTTAGTGAGAATCAGAGCCTTGTTTCCCACTTGTTTCCCATTGAAAAATGAAATTATCATTAAGGCAAGGTAGGAAAGAAATAAGCATTTATCAAGTACCTACTATGTGGCAGGTACTAAGTGTTCAACCAATATTATCTCAGTTGAGAAGTTATGAACTCTTCTGCTTTTGCCACAAAGTCCCCAGGAAGTATCTGGAAAATTGAAGTCCCTCATCACTACTATAGCATGTCAGGCTTATGGTGTGCTTCCCAAACTCCTTATCTATTTCCTCTTCCTTTGTAGGTTGTCTGTAGTGAACTCCAAGTCAAGTCAACAAGTATGCCAGACACTATGCAAAGTCCTGGGAATAAAAAAAAAACAGTCCCTGCCCTTAAGGAGCTTATATTATGCTGGAGAGGATTAATTCTATTTCTAACAAAAGTAGAGGGAAGTTTGGAGATAAAGTACCCCTGTGGAGGAATGGTAGGGAGTGTGCAGAGTCAGGACCCTGGAGAGGATGAAGACATGACTGGAGTGGGCATTTTACTTAAAATGGAGGTTAACAAGGAACCAGCTAATCAGAAGAAAGGGTCTTGGGGCACAGAGTACTTCCAGTGTGAGAAATTCAAGGGTAGAATAATCTTCCAGGGTGAAGAGGCTTCTATGGCGTGGTAAAGAAATTCTAGAGAGTCAGGAAAGGAACCAGGAGAGGAATGAGTGGATGAATGATTTTTGGGAAAAGGTAAGAGTTCCATTTTGGACATGTTGAGTTTAATATGTCTAACAGGTAACTGGACATGTAAGACTAGAGTTCAGGACAGAGTTTAGAGATGAAGAAGTAGATCTGAGAGTCATTTGAGTAGAGATGATAATAGAAACCATGAGAGTTGCTGATCTCATCAAGTGAATTGGTATTGAGGAGAAGAGAAGATGTCCCAGCACAGAGTCTTTGGGGACACCTATAGTTACTGGTATGAACTAGATGCAGATCCACCAAAGGAGACAGAGAAGGAATAGTCAGTCAAGTAGGAGGATAATCAGAAGAGAAGAGTATGCCAACACAAGTATGATGCCCTCTAAAAGAAAAGTAAGTCTTTCATGCCATGGATAGCTCTGACAAAAGATTTCCAAACATGAGGAATGTTAGAGGGGAAAGATTAAGACAGTAGCAGGAAAGGAGGAGCAGAAAATCCTATAATTGGAATGTCAAGAAAAGTTCTTATAGAGTTATTCAGCTGAACAACATTCATTTAATATATCAATACATTGTCTCATAGCAGATTGCTTAAGGCTCTTTTCCCACTTTTCCTAGTTCTGTCTTCAAACCTTCTTAGAGTCACTTTTTAAAGCTAATTATTTTTAAGCTATTTGTTTTGCAATTGCAAAATTAGAAATGAAAAAAGTCACTATTTCTTACAATTTGGATCCAAATCAAACATTGCAACAAACATCTAGTGTTCATCAGATGCAGAATGTAGATAATCAATACCCTGAAGATATCATAAGACTGTACACTAACATTTATTTACATTTGGGAATTTATCTAAATTCAGCCAATAATAACTTTGAAAGTTGCAGCACCTCCCAGTGAAAAACTGATGAAATATTATATCCACAAAGGGATTGGAAGCAATACTAAAATTAAATTTGTTTTCCTTCCCATAAAGTATGACAATAACCCAATTGTTTTTCTTCTTCTAATGAAGAAAGAGAGCAAATTAGATTTTTCCCCTCAGTTGGAAGGAAAAGAGGGATAGAAGAAAGAAGAGGAAAGGGGATGGGAAGAATATTCATAAGGAAAATTTTGGCCCTCTTCTGTGAACTCAGAGTAGGTGCGTTGGGAGGAAAAGAGGAGTGGAATAATTATTTCTTAGTAGCCCCTCTTTTTTTAAGAGAATGAGGAGTATCTAACCAAAGATCTAACCTGAGTAACAGGTACCAGACTTCTTCAAGGACCTCTTTCTTCAGCTTTCATGTGATGGATCTGTTTTATTTTGTAATACTGGATTAAAAGTCTCACAATATTATACTGCTTGAAATATTTCTGGCACTTTCTCCTTACCTTTGTTCAAAAGGCCCTGTGTTTTAATCTGTTTCTAGAAGAGCAGTGAGTTATAGCAGGAGAAAATGCCAATTTTCCTCTAAAATTAGAAAATAATTTCAATTGGTTAGTGGTTTAAAAAAATTTTTCTTTACTCTAACCTTCCCATGTTAGATCCACAAGAGTGCCAAGATATTTCTCTACTTGCAAAGTTTTTTTCACACAAGTGTTTCCTAGCACTTAATAAAAAATGCATCAAAATTCATGATGCTTTTTTGATTTCAGTCTTATTCTCACTCTTTGGTCAAGTGGTTGCCTAATCTTGAAGCAGGATTGGGGTATAAATCCATACTCATCCTCTTAGGAAACTGGTGACAGGACCAGAAACTTAAACCAGTAAGTCCTAATCTTAGGCCAGTGAGTGCAAATTGAAAGGAGTTTATTCAATTTGCAATTTGCATTTTCTTCTCTCACTGGTTTAACAAAGTCCCAAGTGTTTAATCTTTGAGGCCAACTGGTTAGGTTAGGCTGACTATTCCAGTAAAAGAGCTGTGTCTTTCATTCTTTGGTGGAGCCATGATCTCATTGGTCTGGGTACTCCTTCCATTGATGCAGATTCCCAAACCCTCCATGTCTTCTCATCTGATGCAACTTTTGTTCAGGTTTTACTATGATTCTTCCATAAAGGATTTATTCAATTCGTCTTGTTCTCTCAGTATCTTGAGTGGGAGGAAGGAATAGAAAGGTGCCCATATACTGCTTGATATGTCAATCTCTTTCCTTTGGAAGGTTTTAAATGATTTATCAACATTTTTCACCAAGTATGCTCTGAAATAACTTTTGTAAACTCACTGAGGAATGGCTAAATAAATTGTGGTGTATGAATGTGATGGTGTGTTATTGTGCTATAAGAAATGAGGAAATAGATTATTTCGAAAAGACATGGGAAGAGATATGAACTGATGAAAAGTGAAGAGAGGAAAACCAGAGAAACAATTTATCTCATAACATCAATATGATAAAAATGAATAATATTGAAAACTTATTAAGAATGAAATGAGCAGAAACAGACAACTAATTTATATAATGATAACACCAAAATTAACAACTTTGAAAGCTGTAGGAACTATGATCAATACAATAACCATTCATGATTCCAGAAGTCTGATGTTGAATTATGCAATCCAGTCCAGAGAGGTGACGGATTTAGGGTATAGCATAAGACATATTCATATGTAGGCATTGGGGGAATTTATTTTGCTTTATTGTGTATTTTTGATTCAAGAAATTTGGGGGGTTTTCAGTAGGGTGAGATTGGGAGGGAGAGAATATATATTTCCATTTATTTCTTAAAAGATAGATGGAACTAATACAGATATAAAATGTTGTATGCACTTTCAGATGATGTCATTGTATTATTAGTTTTACATAACTATTTTTTCTTGTTACAAAAGATTTCTAATGAAGTGGGAGCAATCTGTAAGTTTTTGTAATATGAAAACAAAGCATAGTAAGAAAACTGGAAGTGACCAAAAAATAAACCCACTGAGTAGCCTAGGGTAAATGTAAGGTGAAATCATTGTAAACTTAAGGTTAAATTTTAGCCAAAAATACTCAAATGTACTTCAATCCTAATACCTTCAAATTTGGTGTTGAAAGCTGTTGAGCATCAGATTATCAGCATTTTAACCTGTAGACCAAACACTAACATCTTGATGTTTGACAACTCCAAGCCTGGTTTTATGGCCACCCCTTCTCCCCCACCTCTCTCTCTGTTAACTCAAGGAATGTTGGAAAATCCTTTAAAAATAAAACATCTCTTAAAAAAGTTAACAAAAAATTAACTTTGAAATTCATTTTAATGTTAAAGAAAATCTATGGATCACTTTGGCAGTGGCAAGGAGAGTGACATCAAATCAAAAACAGAAAGGATTTTTCACAAAGTTAATCTGTTGATCAGCCTCATTAACATGATTTTATTTCCACTTGCTGAGGTAAGTCACCTCCTACCCTTTCGGGGCCAGTATTTCCCTCCTCCCTCCTCCTCACTGTCATCACCTCCTTCTTTTCCCTCCCTCTTCAGGCACCCAGTGCCCTGGAATTCTCTGCTTCTTTCTCCCCCTCCATCTCCACCCCATCAAAACCTTTTTAATTCCAATAGGAAACAAGATCTGACAGATCATCTGGGCCGTGTTCAAGGAGGAGAGCCACAAGGGCTTCTGTTAGATGAGCCTTCCACATTCCTCTAGTGAAATCATGGCTAGTCCCTTTGGGCTGCCTTCTCAAGCATTCCGTTGCTAAGGTTCCTACTCTAAGTCCTGGTAAGGCACAATTCATTACTGTCATTTGGTGGGACATGCTGGGCTGTTCACTTAACCTTAACCTTTCCCTTTTCAGTTTCTCAACCTTGGTATTAGCCTTTCTTAAGTGGGCAGCTAATTGGAAACAGGAACTATCTGAGAAAGTGGACAACTTTCCACACCTGTATGGGCAATGTTCCAATACGCAGCAGGAATTGTAGGCTTTGGGGCTGCAAGGATGCCTAGATAAATCAGGAAAATTAACTTCGTACAGTCCTGGTTATTGGGAAAATTCACCATTGAAGTCTGGAACTGATAAAGTGCTTGTTCAGATTAGCCCTGTTGTTGTGTTAGCCCTTTTTTAAATCATGTCCAACTCTCTGTGACCTCTTTTGGGGTTTTCTTGGCAAAGATACAGGAGTGGTTCGCCATTTTCTTCTCTAGCTCATTTTACAGATGAGGAACTGAGGCAAACAGGGTTAAGTGACTTGCCCAGGGTCACATAGCTAGGAAGTGTCTGAGACTGGATTTGAACTCAGGAAGATGAGTCTTCCTAACTCCAGGTCCAGAACTCTGTCCACTGGACCATCTAGCTGCCCCTCAAATCAGCACTAGAAGAGAACTTGAGGGCCATGGAGTTCAGCCTTCTAATTTTATGGATGAGGCACAGATATCTTAAATGATTTATCCCATTTCCCAGTCTGAGGCAGGAACTTAGGTCTACTTGACTCTAAGTTCAGTATCCAGAACTTGGGAAACGAATTTGGATAAGGGCAGGTTAGAATAATAGCATGTGGGGCTGGGGGGAATGAAAAAAAAGAGGAGCACCACAACATAAAGCAACATTAATTAGGTGTGAGAAGGCAAGTGTGGTCTAGAAGGTCCCATGGACTAGCATGAGGGATGAATACTAAGGTGGGTCAGAGTTCAAATGAGATAGAATATCACAGAATCATAGGATGGGAAAGTGGAATGGCCTTTGGAGATGACTTAGTCTAACATCCTCATTTTTTAGATGTGGAAACTAAAGTCAAAAGGCTAAGGAATGACGCATTCAAGGCCATGCAGGTGGTAAGGAGCGGAGCCAATATCTGAATCCAGGTCTTCTGAGTCCTAACCTATGTTCTTTCTATTACAAAGGAATTCTGATCCACAGCCTTTCTTATTTTTCTTGCTTAAGTGAACTGAGGACTTAAAATTCTAGTAAAAGTATGCTTGGCTGATGCAGAGATAGGAAATCCAGTGTTATATTTGATTACAAACAACTCCTAAATACTTGAAGATTCACTGAAGCCAATTTTATTTAACATCTGTCGTGGGGATCTTCCAGCTGTTCTCCTTCTTAGGATGGAATGCTAAGAAGAAAATATGCTTCATCTAGACCCCCAGGCAAGACTCCACTCCAGTATTTAGCAAAAAGGATTTTCAGTGTCAGGGTTAGCATTCAGCAAGATGGGATTCCTATTGGTAGTCTATGATTTCTTAGAAGTTGTAAAGGAGGGGGCAGCTAGGTGGCACAGTGAGTAGAGCTCTGGCCCCAGAGTTAGGAGGACCTGAGTTCAAATCTGGCCTCAGATACTTGACACACTTACTAGCTGTGTGACCTTGGGCAAGTCACTCAACCCCAATTGCCCTGACTATCCCCTTCCAAAAAAAAAAAGAATTTGTAAAGGTTTGGGGGATGGGGATAGGAGAAAACAATTTTATCTTTGCTACATTGCTTTGATGTTTGCTTGGGGGGCAGGAAAGGAAGGAAAATTTTCATTTATTTTAAGTTTAATTTAAGGTAGTCCAGGTGATGTTAGATGACATAATTTGTAAGAATGAATGAAATTATAATGGATGAAATTATAAACTTCCTCTTGTTTAAAATGATTATACCATTTATAGCATTATAGGGCATGAGAGTAAAACTTCTCATAGAAAAATCAGCTTTCATCATGAAGTGCTGTTAAAGTCAATTCGTTCAAAACAAATGGTCATGATAAGCTTTGAAAGGCCTTTAATACAATACAATACAATTATATATACAATACAATAAAATATATATACAAAGAGGGACGAAGCAAGAATTCCCCTTCTCCTCACTATTATTTTATGGAGTTCTGGAAATGTTAGCTAGAGTAACAAAAATAAAATTAAAAAGTATAAACAGTGACAAAGATGAGACAAAATTATCCCTGTTTGCAAAAATTGTGACTACGTATTTAGAAAACCCAGAAAATCGGTGGAAAAAAACTATGCCAAAAATACACATACTTTTCCAAAGAAAAATTGCAAACTATATACAACCATTTGAAAACATGCTCCAAATAATTAATAGTAAAAGAAATGCAAAGGAAAACAAGTCTCAGGTTTTACCTCATATCTTGCAAATTAGCAAAGATCACAAAACGTGGATATAGACAATGTTGGAGGGGCTTTGGGTATAGGCATGCTAACATATCATTGGTGGAGTTGTGAATTGATCCAACCATTCTGTATATCAATTCATAATTATGAAAAGTGACTAAATTATTCTCATCCTTGGACCTAGAAATTCCAATACTGAGCACATACTCCAAGGAAGTACCACACAAGAACAGAAAAACTAAAACACACAGAGCAGAGAGCTCAGTGGTACAAAAGAACCAGGAATAAAGTGAGAGCCCACTAATAACTGGGGAAAAAACCTTTGGAATATTAATATGATAAAATATCATTTTACAGTAAGAGATAATGACTAAGGATTTCAGCAGACTAAAAAGAAAAATATACAGCTACTAAAAATGTAAATGAAAAGATTTGGAAAAGAAAGCCAAACTCAGAGTTATCAAAAAACTAATGACGGTCCTCAAGAAGAGATGATACCTCCTCATGGCACAGAGGTAGGGAATGACTGGGGCAATATGTTACATACGTTACTATATGAGCATTTGCAGTCATCGTATTAGGTATTTTTGTTTACTTTTCTTTGTTATGAAGCAGGATTAAATCTAGAGGGGGTGGTGTGAGGTAAGACAAAAGGCACCAAAAAACATTTTTTTTAAAGTTGTGTAACAACATGACTGGTGTTTTACATGATTGCATACATATAAAACTTACATCAAATTGCTTACTGTCTTAGGGAGGAGGGAGGCGAAGGAGGGAAGGAGAAAATTGAAACTCAAAATTTTATTTAAAAAGAATGCTAAAAATTGACTTTACATATAATAGGAAAAAAATAAAATACTATTTAAATGGGTAAAGTTGTATAAAGTAGCAAATAATAATAATAATAATAAAAGAAGGGGCTATGTATGGAAGACATTTTATCCAAATTATATAATGTTCAAGAAGAAATGTAGTTTTATCACTACCAAGTCTAAGCTAGGATCAGATCAGAAATTATTTTATTTTTTGTCTCTGACAAGTAGCTGAGGAATTTACAACAAACAGATTTTTGTACATACATGCTATTACTAAAGTTTTGAAGATGCTGGCAATTATTTTGCTTTCACTCTTAAGGAGATGAAGCATCCCTCCTTTCAACCTATTGTATATGTTCAGCAGACCTCATTTTTAGATGGACTATGCAAAGCTAAAACAACAGCCTAGGGTACAAGGAAATAATGTGCTAATGACCAACCATACTCCTCTATTCATGAGAACACTTGTACAATTCTCCAAGATACATAGTTCATCACCACGACATTCCATACCAATACCATCTTGGTCTACTCCTCGGGATTGGGACTCAGGCCAGGCTCTTAAAGGGTAAGAGTCTTGGCATTTTTAATGTCCTGAACACTTCGGTAATTTGGTGAAGACTATGAACCTTTGTCAGAATAGTGTTTTTAAATGCACAATTATTTTCAGGGAATGTACTTTGACTTCAGGGAATGTGCTTTGTTCTAGTGTTTATTGGGAAGTGTCTGTTCCATCAAAAAAAAAAGGGATTTTTCTTTAAACATAAATTTCTTTTATTTCTTTTATAAAATCACACAGTGCCATAAGCTTCCCATTTTCTCCCAAGGAATGTTTATTTTATTTGAATGTCTGGACACTGTTGATATTGCTTTCTAGCCTAGAATGCTTTCTTCTAAGGCTATAATAAGGGCCAGGAGATGTCGGCTGTGCATCCCAATACAAAAGATAGCTGTTTGTCTTCCCTGTCACTCCTGAGGTTCCCATCACTGTGATGTTCCTTACTACTACCATCTTAATCTACTCTTCAGGGTTAGAACCGAGATGAATGAAAAGCCCAAGAGATAGAGTTTCTGGGTAATTAATAATCAATTTATTAATTAGACTAACAAATAATCAATAAACTGATGATCAATGTTTTCTTTCAGTAACCAAAGACAAAGCCATGGGGATCACTGAATATTTAAACACCGTTAGAAAAGGAGGTGCCCTTGACAGATGAAAATCAACCCTGATTGATGAATAATTAATGAGGGGGTGGACATATTAATGAGGAATTGGGTTAAAAGTCTGCTACTCCTGCTGAGAACATGGCTTGATCTGGATGAAAGAATCCATCTCTACCCAGACTACTCTGGTTGGTTTTCTACTTCTTAAGCTGGGTTACCCTAAACTCCAATGGAAGGGTAAAATGACATGGGCTTGTTTCCCATGGGCAACAATTCACTAAGATTAGATTCTGCTAACAATCTAAATAGAAGTAAGGTCTTCCAGTTGGTTGGGGTCCCATCCAAGATCCCATCCAAGCATGTACCAGGAAGATTTGGACAACTTCATCTATCAGCAATATCCTTCAGAGAATGACTGACTAGCCTTCAGGGGGTGGTTCCTGAATGAGGAAATAAAAGGAAAAAGCCTTAATCCCAATTTAGTAATTGATTATTAACATAACAGAAAATAATAATTTCAGAACTCAGGCCAGACTCCCCAGAGCAAGGGTTCTTGGCTTTTTTTGTGTCTTGAATCCATCTATAGTCCAGTGAAAACTATAGACTAATGTGTGCATAAAATAAAACATAAGATTGGAAATGAAACTAATTATATTTAAATAAAGACTTTTTTTTTCTCCTCCATGTTCACAGACCCTTTGAAACCTATCTAAAAATCCCTTAGGAATCCATGGACTACAGGTTAATAAGTCCTGCTCTGGGGAAAGGGACACTTCAGCTCCCACTAACACTAGACCCAACTCCAGGAGTAGCTGACCACCTAGAATTTCCTAGTAGGCACCAGGATTTTGAGATATGGTTCTGCTTTCCTTCTACTAAATCTTTCAGACCCAGCTCAAATCCATTCTTTATCAAACAACAAATGTATTACATTGCTACTTCTGGTCTCAGCCTTGCTCTATAATGTTTCCCTTCTCTGATTTCTTCTAGTATTTCGGGGTAGAATGTAACCCGTACTTGACTCATACTAGGTAGCATCCACTTGCCCTAAAGGTTAATATGCCATAACCTCAAGGGAAGGTAGAGATAAGAAGACTTCCTGGCCTGGAACTCACTCCAGGTAGAATTAATTCAAGACTAAGTGACACAGAAGCTCAGAGGGATGTGGAATTTCCTTGGGGCCCTTGTACTTCTGTAACTGATGAGCCAGTGTCTAGCCTTTCCAAAAGAATAAAGCAGTTTTATGGTTGAGTCCCTTTAATGAATCTTAATGCTGGTATCTGAGTTACACCATGAGAGTCTCTGCTTGCTCGGAGGGGCACAAGAATTTGACCTAAACCTGGTATCTGAGTTATGCTTTTTCCCAAGTGTATATGTCATTCATCACTACCATGTTGAAGATGAAGCTGAGAATAAATGGCATTGGTATTTGCAATCATATTGCAATCAAACTTATTGCTACTTGAAGTCTCAGATACCTCTTATGGAGCCAGAAAGCCTGGAAACCCAGTCATCTCAGCTGTGTCCAGAAAGATCAGAACTATGTACAAACACAATATCGCTGTGATTGGTGTCTCAGTAAGGCAGTAAGCTAAGGACTAGAGGTACAAAGAAAGGAAAAATACAGTCCCTGATCTTAAAAGCTCACAACCTAAAGGGAGAGGCAATATGTAAACAATTGTGTACAAACAAGATACATATAGGATAAATGGGAAATAATCAGCAGAGAGGGGGCACTAGAAATAAGAGGGGTTGGGAAAGGCTTCCTACAGAAGGAAAAGATTTTAACTGGGACTTGAAGAAAGTCAGATAAGCCAGGAGATAGAGATAAGAGCATTCCATGTATAGGGGACAGCCGGTGAAAATTCCCCCAACAGGAGATGAAGTATTTTATTTGAGGCAAGGAACAGTAAGAAGACCAGTGTCACTGGATCAAAGAGTAAGTGGATGGTGGTGATATAAGGCATAAGAAAACTGGAAAGGCAGGCTATGACGGGCTTTGAACACCAGACAATAGGCTGAACATCCTGGAGGTGATAGGGAGCCAATGAAGTTTATTGAGTAGCGGGGTGATATGGTCGTAACTGTGTTTAAGGAAGATCACTTTGACAACTGAGGAGAGGATATACTTAAATGGGAAGAGACTTGAGGCAAAGACCAACCAGCAGGTTATTGTGAAACCCAGGCATGAGCAGTTGAATGTCTACACCAGGGCGGTGGCAATATCACAGCAGAGAAGGACACGTATGCTAAAGATATTATAAAGGTAAAATCAACAGGCCTTGGCAACAGAATGGAGCTGGAGAGTGAAAAGGTGAGTACAACATCTAGGTTGAGGACAACACCGTCCTTATAGTTTCCCTAGCTCAGGGCCTCAGTCGTATTGGAGTTTTCCCTCTCCCTCACTCTCTCATCTAATTAGTTGCCATTACAGTAGTTTCATAACTTCTCTCAAATTTGTCCCCTTCTCACCACTCCTATGGCCACCCCCACCCCCAGCTCACAGCCACACAATCTCTTCCCTGACCTCTCCCTTGCATCGCTAAACACCTTGAGAAAGCCATCCACAATGCCTGTGCCTCCTCTCTTGCTCTTTTCTAAAACCTCCTCAGCTTAGCTTCTGACCTCATAATTCTGCTGACACTGCCCTCTCCAAAGTGACCAATGCTTTCTTGCTTGCCAAATGTAATGACCTTTTCTCAGTCCTTGTCCTTCCTGACCTCTCTGCAAGCCTTTGACGATGTTGATCACCCTCTCCTCCTGGATATTCTTGTCTCTCTAGGCTTTCATGATACTACATTGCCTGGTTCTCCTCCTACCTATCTAATCCTTCCTTCTATGTCTTCTTTGTGGGATCTTCCTCCTGAACATGTCATCTGACTATGGGTGTTTCACAAGGCTTTGTCCTACACCCTATTGTCTCCTCCCCCTAGTTACTGTTGTCAAGTTCAAATAGAAACAGGGTCTACGAAGCCATACATAAAGATCCCTGAAGCCACATAGTGACTCAGAAAACCATATATTAACATTACCTATCTTCTATTGTATTTTTATTTATTTTGTTAAATATTTCTCAATTACAACGTAATATAGCTCTATGCTCCCCGGTGTGTTGAGCCAAAACATTTGACATCTCTTGTTTTTCAATTGTGTCTGAACCTTTATGATCCTCTGCCATTTCCTTCTCCTACTCACTTTATAGATGTGGAAACTGAGGCAAACAGGGTTAAAGTGATTTGCCCAGGGTCACACAGCTAGTAAGTGTTTGAGGGCAGATTTTAACTCAGGAAGATGAGTCTTCCTGACTCCAGGCCCAGCACTCTATTCACTAGGCCACCTAGCTGTCCTATATTTGACATCTCTGCTCTACAGCTTCTGGCTTGGTGATGTCATCAGCTCCCATAGGTTTAATTTTCATAACAATGCAGATGATTCTCAGATCTGCTTATCTAGTCCTAACCTCTCCCCAGACCTTTAGATTTGGGACCACCAACTGTCTATCAGACAATTTGAATTGGATATCTCTTAGATATCTCATACTTAAAACTTCTTTTCCTCCAAACCTTCCCTTCTTTTGAAATTCCTTATTATTGTCCAAGGCACCACTCTTCAATTGTTTCAGTTGTGTCTGACTCTTCACGATCCTCTTTAGGGTTTTCTTGGCAAAGAAACTGGGGTGGTTTGCCATTTCCTTCTTCAGATCATTTTACAGATGAGGAAACTGAGACAAACAGGGTTAAATGACTTGCCCAGCGTCACACACCACTCTTCAGTCATCCAGTCTCACAACCTTGGTGTCATCCTCACCTCCTCATTTGTTCTCATCAAGTCTTGGCCTTTCTACCTTCATATCATCTCTCATAAATTTCTCTTTTCTCTCCATTTGCCCAGCCACCATTCTGCTGCAGGCCTTTATCACCTCCCCCTTAGATTACTGCAATAACCTGATTGGTCTCCTCGCCTCAAGTCTCTCCCCACTGCAGGGCATCCTCCATTCACCTGCCAAAATGATCCTCCTAAAGTACCAGTCTAGCCATATTATCTCTCAATCAACTCTAGTAGCTCCTTATTACCTCTAAGATCAATATTAAATTGGCGCTTGGTTTTTAAAGCCATTCACAACCAGGCCCCTTCCTGTATTCTCCAATCCAGATTACTGATCCTTGAACACGATTCTGCCTCTCCTGACTCTGGGCCTTTTCATTGCCTGTCTCTCATGCCTGGAATGCTCTCCCTCCTTACCTTCACCTACCTCCTGGTTTCATTCAAGACTTGGCTTAAATCCCACCTTCTACAAAAAGACTTTCTTGGTCCCCTTTACTCCCTGCCATTGTTAATACCTTCCCTTTGAGAGTACCTTCCTTTTTCACTATCTACATCTTGTTTGAACACCTTTATATCTTGTTTGCATGCTCTCTCTTCCATTAGAAGGTAAGATTCTTGAGGGCAGTGACTGTAATTTTGATTTTTCTTAATATCCCCAGTGCTTAGCATAGCTCCTGGCACATAGCAGGTGTTTAATAAATGCTTGTTGATGATGGCAATGGAATACTGTGATAGCCTCCTAATTGATCTCCCTGATTGTAACCTCTCCATACTCCAATTCATCCTCTACATAGACATCAAAACAATCTACCTGAAGCATAGGTCTGGCCAGATCAGACCTCTGCTTAAAAAACAAAACAAACAAAAACCCCCCAAAACCCCAACTTTTAGTACCTTTTTTTTGCCTATGGGATGAATACAAACTCTATAACCTGGTAGTAAAGGCATTCCACAATTTGGTTACCACCTGCTTTTCTACTTTATTTCATATTACTGCCCTTTACAAACTCTACATTTTGTCCATACTACTTCACAAACTCTATATCATTAAAGGACCTGAAGCATAAGTTGGATGAGCTCTCGTCAAGAATGTTGTAGAAAGGGTTCCTATCCAGATATGGGTTGGTCTAGAACAGCAGTTCTCAAATTTTTTGGTCACAGAAGCCCTTTACACTCTTAAAACATTACTGAAGATTCCAAAAATACTTAATATGTATTATATCTACTTATGGGCAGCTAGATGGCATAGTGGTTATAGTACCAGGCCTGGAGTCAGGAAGACTGATCTTCCTAAGTTCAAATCTGACCTCAAAGACTTAATAACTGTGTGACCCTGGGCAAATCACTTAACAGTGTTTGCCTCAGTTTCCTCATCTGTAAAATGAGCTGGAGAAGAAAATGGCAAATTACTCCAGTTTCTTTGCCAAGAAAACCCCAAATGGGATTACAGAGAGTCAGATGTTACACAACAGCAGCATATCTATGTATATTTAAAAATTAGTATTTTTATGAAATAGTTTTGACCTTCCAGAACCCCTGAAAGGGTCTCAGGGATCCCCAGGTGTCCCTGGACCACACTTGGTGCTAGAGTAACTCTTGAAGTGCTTTCAGAAGCTCTGAAACTATAATCTTATGTTTGCTATTCAGATGAAAGGTGGAATAAAAAGACACCCTTGGCCTGCTTCTTTTGCCCTGTTCGCGGGTGGTCAGGCATAGTAGAGGGTTAGAAGAGAAGGAAGCTCTGTGGTATTCCTGTCTTTCCTCTTAACCTATGCCTCCTTCTAGTGCGCACACACACACACACACACACACACACACACACACACAAACACACACACAGCCAAGGATAGCTGAACATTCTAGAACATCCCACCCCCATGGCCCCCAACACAATTCCTTATCAGCCTCAGCCAGCTCCCAGTTAGAAAGTAAATACAGCATATTATTATATTGGAAAGTTTGTTTTAGCTTTCTACTGAAGATTTCTACATACTATTCAAATAAGTTTTATATTGTTCTCCATTAAACATGTGCCCACATCAAACATTCATATTGAAAAGTTCTAGTCAGATCTGCCCCTTATGATAGATTTCCACAGTCATTAAACTCAAATACCATAACTTTCTTCCCCCATCATAGTAACAGACTCAATAATTGCTTACTGTGTGCCTTCCACTATGCCAAGCAGTATGGGGCATATGAGAGAAGGACCCAACTCTTTCCTTAGTAGAAATATCTTATTTTTTCTGTAAACATAAAAATTATTTTATAGATATGCCAGAATTACAGAATTTTGAGAAGGAACATGATACAATGGATAGAGAGCTGGCCTGGGAGTCAGGAAGAGCAATGTTCATTCTGCCTCTGGCACATACTGACTTTATGATGCGAGAAGGTAATTTAATCTCTTAGTACCCCAGGCAACTCTTCCAAGACTAAACAGTTGCAGAACAATTATTGCTCTGCATGGACAGTGGGAGTTTTCCACAGCTGGTGCTCTCTACAGCGATACAATTACAGGTCCAGATAGAGCACAGAATTTTAAAGATGGAAGAGACCTCGGAGTTCCAACTGATCAGACCCATACACAAAAAAATAATTCCTACTACAACACACCCAACAAGTAGTCATACAACAGCTTATAGATCTCCAATGAAAGGGAAGCCACTACCTCTTTAAGCTGCATATTCTACCCCTGGATAACATATGGTTAGGAAATTTTTTCTGACATCAAGGCTAAATCTGCTTCTTTACCTTTCCTGCCCGTGATTCCTGATTCTCTCCTGGTCTCTCCTGTTGTGTACTGATCATCATAACATTTGTATTAAATGTCAGATTTTTTTCCCATCTTAATACATCCTGTAATAAATTGCATTATGGGACAAACTAATCGAATTTCTTTTCCATATCACAGCTCTTCAAATGCAGCAATCATATGTTCCCTGAATCTTCTCTTCTTTAGGGTAACCATCCCAATTTTCTCTAAGGATTCCTCACTTGACTTGCACTTGAAGTCCATCACCATCTGGATAGGTATATCCAGAGTCAGTTGGATAGATGGTTGAATTATATAGTTGAATATGATGATAATATATAATATTACATAATTGTTATAATATTGTAATAGTATTATTATATCATATCTATTAACATAATACAGGGTGTTCCTAAAGTCTGGACATAAAAGCAAAAATTCGTATTTTCAAGAAATGAAATGACTGAAATTTTCAACAATATTTTATTTAATTGGAATATTCACAAATAACATCTTCAACTTCAAATAACATCATATGATTTCATATTCATATTCCAAGAGTGAATGTGCTAAAATTGATAACAATGTGGAGTTATTGCATCGAGTTCATGTGAATCTTGCAAAACACATCAACCTTTGCATCACAAATGATGTAAATCATATTGAAAATGTTATTTGTTGGGAGCTCTTACCCACAGCCATGGTGGCACGCGTGACCCTGGGCCAGCCCTTGTTATGGGCTCCCGGGCTGAACCTAGATGTTGGTAACTATGGATTGTATTTGGTCTGTCTGTTGATGTTTGTAGTTTGTATTTGCTCCCAAGTTCAGGGTGCTGGCTTTTTCCCCTGAACTAAGTGAGTGGTATTTGTATGCTGAATTAAAGTAAGCTTGTCAAAAAAAATGTTATTTGTTAATATTCCAATTAAATAAAATGTTGTTGAAAATTTCAATCATTTCATTTCTTGAAAATATGCATTTTTGCCTACATGTCCAGACTTTAGGAACACCCTGTATTATATAGTTGAATTATAGAGATAATAATCGAACCCATGAGAGTTGATAAAATCACTAAGAGAAAGAGTATAAGAAACTAGAACAGGTGTCTGAGTGGTAGAGTGTTTGGGGGTGGCTACAATAAAGGACAGGCTATAGTTGGTGATCCTACAAAAAAGACTGAGAAGGATTGATCAGTCATGTGGAAGGACTACAACAGAAAAGTGTCATGAAAAGCTGGGGAAAAGAGAATATCCAGAAGAATGGAGGTGGCCAACAGTGTCAAACACTGCAGAGAAGTTTGGTTTATAAATGCTCTCAGAAATATAAATTTGTATATGTGTGTGTGTGTGTGTGTGTGTGTGTGTCCACACACACACACACACACACACACAGATATGTACATATATAAATTCTCAATGTGTACACTTTCTGATTCTCCAAATTTGTACCTAAATCATTGGATATAATAATCCTTATCTGCTCTAGCTATTAGTAATGATTCATTCCATAAGCTTTTAATTTCACTCACCTGAATTCTTACAATGACCTAAGGAAAGGATGATTTTAAAACTTCAGTTTTCTATCCTCAGCTGTGATACTATTGGAAATCAGAGTTTCTTCCAAATCTTGGTTTCCCTGTAGGAGGGAAAATAAATATCCATATTTCGCTTAACTACTCATAGAAGGCTAAAAGCCTTACTCTGGTAAACCAAAGTTTCCTCGCTTCCGCATATCTGATATTGTTTGTCCTGACCTTGTTGAAGGAGACTCAACTGCTGTTCTATTTAAAATGTTTTTACAAGCTATTATGTGTCCCCTGAGTTTTTCTGACTCCAGAGTAGGCATTCAGAAAGTACTTTCTGTGGGGTCATTTTTGGTTAGCATCACTTCTGTTGAAAAGACAGTATCGTATAGTGGTTAGTGTGCTGGCCTTGAAGTCATGAAAACCTGTATTCAAATCCTGTTTCTAATATGTATTAGCTGTGTGACTATGGTGAAGTCACTGAATCCCTCCGTGTTCTAGCAATTTTCTAAGACTGTAGGCTACTGAAGAATTTCTTATCTTAGCAGTGGGGGGAAATTCCATGAAAAGTTCCCTACTCTGAGGAAATCTGGGCCAGAATTAGACTTTATAAAGTGCATGGGTGCACTTTAGAAAGCGCATATGATGCATGGGCAATGCTTATCAGAAGCCAAGGAATTACTTAGACATCTCAAAGCCCCTTCTAACTCTTAGAAACCTCTACGAAAAAACAAAATAAAACAAAATGAATCCTAGCTCTCTCAGCTTAGATTCCTTAAAAGAAATTATTTTTTAAAATTTCTCCTTGTCTCATTTTTTTGTGCTCCAAGTCTAAATAGTTGCATATCTGATAAAAATAAAAGCAAAAAATATCCTTCTTTTTATTCGCTTCTAAGGAAGAAATTTTTTTCTCCTACACATTCTTGGCTTTCATTGATATTTCATTCTTTTAATACCCTTTTGTCTCCTCTTAAATAAACATACATACCCCAAATCACCATTCTCAACTGATAGTCGACCCCAGACATCTTAAATAATAAATGTACCTAGTGTCCCCAAAGGTGCCAAACCTCTGACTTTCCATTAATTAAAAGAAAATGTTTGTTTTAAAAGTTCTTCAATGTATCAAGCATCATGGTGATTAAATTCTTTACCTTGAGATGTTCAGAGATGCAGAAAGTGATCCAAGTGATATCTGAAATGTGGTCTCTGCTTTCAGCAGTCTTTCTTACCAACCAAGAGAGGATATACAAAACCAAAGTTACCCCATCCAGCTCTGGGGAGCAAAACAAGAGACTCAAGATATTGCGTCCCATTATTTCTGCTGTCAGAGAGTAGGAGAACCTTGTGTCACATCCTAGCTCTTCTACTTATATCATCCAAGTGACCTCCTCTCTGAACTTCAGTTCCCTCGTCTGCAAAATCAGGGGTTTGGACTAGATGGCCTTGGAAGTCCCTTTCACCTCTAAATCTATGACCCCATAATTCCTCTCCAAAAAGTGAGTAGGTATTTGTGACAACATGGACATTTTACAGAGTATTCAAGAAGTGCCATGATTTTACAGATTTCTCAAAATCTGGGTGGAAACTCACTTTGACCAGTGCTATCATAATAGTTCTTCTCAAATAATGCCTGGCACATAGCAGGCATTTAGTAAATGTTCATTTATTGATTGATTGAAAATAGAAGCTAGGGATGGACAAAGGGAAGGGACAATAACAAATAAATAAGTTAGACCCTACCACACTTGGACATCATCAGAAACATATCCTAGAACTAAGGAGTCTTTCTTGATAGAGCATCTCCGTTGAAATTGAACTCTTGGAGAGGTAAACTAGCTACCCCGCAGAATAATCAGACATCTGTGGCCTATCAGATGACCTCTACTCGGTGTGCTTGTACAAAAGAATGACAAGAATAGCCATGGTCTATCTTCCCTAGAGACTCTGCCTCTTGGTTTTGAAAAGTAGAAATGGACTCATCTCATCCATGAAGATTTTCTGACCATGGTCTTCAGCTTCCTCTTAAAGTTCACTTTTGGGATTCTTACTTATCTTGCAAGAAATCAGAAAGTGGAAATGGCTGACCACCACCAGACCTGTGATCTGAATTTTGATTGGCTAGCTACTTGACTGCTCAGTAAAAAACCATATCCCTCCATGTTGGCTTGCCAATAGGTTTGTTAGAGGCTCAGCTCCTACCACAAGGTGGAGTTCACAGCTTAATCTCCTTCAGGAAAGGGGGATAATCTTAGGTAAACTCATTGCTAGTTGCAGTTTCCTCTTTGGTATTTAATAGCTCAGTGGAGCCATATCCCAGATATAAAGGGGAACTCTAATTATAATGTAGTGGAAAGAGACTTGGAGTAAGAAGTAAGAAGGCCTGGTTCAGTGGGCCAGCCATTTCATTTCGTTTCCATGGCCACAGAATGTGTCCATAGCCCCGATTTATAATCACTTTGTAATTCCTCTTTCTAGTTGTTTCATGTATGAATCCCTTACTGACCAAATAGATTATATGTTTCCTGAGAGTGAGGTTATGTCTTCCATTTCTTTCCTCATGGTGCCTAGCATCGTACTGAGAAAAACTAGCTCAGTAAATGTTTAATGAACCAATGCCTGGAATACATTTCACCTTTATCTCCTTCTCATAGAATCTCTATTTTTCTTTCATTTTTCTTTCATTTTCTTTCATTCAAGACCTAACACCATTCTCCTAATTATCAGTATATTTGATGTCCCTCCACACCCACACTATTTTGTATTTACTTTGCATATATTTTCCATTTACTTATCTTCCTCTTTGCCCCTATAAATAGAATGTAAGCTTCTCAAGGGTAGGGATTGTTTCATTTACATATAAATTACATGCTTATAAGATAAAAGCACGGAAATAACAGCCCTGCTCTGTGACCTTCTGATCATAAACATCAGGTGAGCCATAAGATAGAGAGATGAATGTTCACCAAAGATGTTCAGCGTTGTGAGTCCAAGTTGAAGAGGGATTTCCTAACGATGGTAACATCCTTCTGATGCTCTTGTTGGTGAATAGCGTTGTATGGATTGTATCAGGTCCAGAGAAAGAGAAAAAGAACTGTAATGACTCAAAGAAGTTTCACTTAGCCATCCAAACAAAAAAGACCAAGAGGATGAAGAATATTTATTGCCCAGATTAAAACACTCTTTTGGAAGAGCAGCCTATAGTGTGTGTATGTATGTGTGTGTGTGTGTGTGTGTGTGTGTGTGTAAATATGCACATGTATATGTAGAGAGAGTGTATGTGTGTATACATACATACCACGTAGAATAGTGCACTTGAGTGGGAGATGGGGAATAGCTTAGATTGCCTTTTAGAAACTGCACAGCCCCCTTAATGGCCCCAAATTCCCCATAGAAGCAAAGGCCCATATTTTTAATATCGGTGCTGTACTGGTGTTTCCGAATGTCAGTAGGACGTGGAATACAGCAGTGTCCAAAGAATTAAAAATGAATATCCCACAGAAGGCACATTGTAGATATGAAAAACTGTAATATGTCAATCAGAGAGGAACTCCAAAGAGAAGTAGAAGATATCAACAAGAAATTGTTTGATAGGAAGAGAAGATGGGGAGGAAGACAGGAAGACAAGAATTTGGGATGTCAGGTGAGTGGCCAGAGTATTCCATTGGTATTCTTCTGTTGATTCTTGGGATGATTCTTGCGAAGCAAGGAAAGTCTCTAGTTGGTGCGGTGCACTCCTTGTGGCAAACATACGGGAGGACCTGGACAAGAAGTGCTCAAGACGGGTAGCCAAGTATTGGTTGCAAACAGCATCATTGGAAGGAACTTCTAAAATGATGATACAGATCCATTTGAGTGTTTGAGTGTCCCCAGCAAGTAGCACAATAATAAGCATGCATGGGAATTTTAAAAATTCTTCTTGAATGAATAAATTAATGCTTCCTAGATGGAAAGTTGTAGCAACAGAATTCTTACCAATAGTCCATTTCCACCATAATACTTTAACCTTATGCCCAAAGGGCCATAAAACCATGCATGCCCTTTGACCTAGCAATACTACTACTAGGTCTGCATCCCAAAAGAGATAAAAACAAAAAGAAAAAGGACCTATGTGTGCAAAAATATTTATAGCAGCCTTTTTCTGGTGGCAAAAAAATTGGAAATTGAGAGGATGCCCATCAATTGGGGAATGGTTGAACAATTGTGGTATGTGATCACGATGGAGTACTATTGTGCTATAAGAAATGATGAGCAGGGGCGGGGTGGAGCCAAGATGGCGGCTGGAAAGCAGGGACTAGCATGAGCTCCATACCGAGTCCCTCCAAAAACCTATAAAAAATGGCTATGAACCAATTCTAGAACTGCAGAACCCACAAAACAGAAGAGGGAAGCAGGGCTCCAGCCCAGGACAGCCTGGATGGTCTCTGGCTGAGGTCTATCCCACACAGAGCTGGGAGCTGGGAGCGGAGGGGAGTGGAGCAGAGCCCACCGTGAGCGGTGTGGACCAACCAGACCAGAAGCTGGGCAGAGGGGGCCCTAGCACCCTGAATCAGTGAGCTGCGGCAGTTACCAGACTCCTCAACCCACAAACACCAAAGACTGCGGAGAAGGTTAGTGGGAAAAGCTGCGGGAGTGGAAGGAGTTTGCAGTTCGGCTTCCAGCTCTGGGGGCAGTGGAGGTGGGGCAGCTACAGCTGCTGCTGCTTCTGGCCCCAGGCCCACCTGGTGGGAGGAATTAAGTGGCGGATCAGAGCAGGAGTGCACAGCCTGCTGAAGAACTAAGCCCAGTCCAGGTTGGGGGTTCTTGGGGAAGGAGCAGTGCTGGTGTGACAGAGCTGGCACCTCCCCCCCAAACATGAAACATAGAACTCGTTAGTCTACAAGCAGTCATACCCCACTGAAAAACTCAAGGGTCAAGTTAGTTGGTTGGGAATATGGCCAGGCAGTGAAAACACACTCAGATTCAGTCTCAGACTTTGGATTCTTTCTTTGGTGACAAAGAAGACCAAAACATACAGCCTAAAGAAGACAACAAAGTCATAGAGCCTACAACAAAAGCCTCCAAGAAAAACATGAACTGGCCCCAGGCCATAGAAGAACTCAAAAAGGATTTGGAAAAGCAAGTTAGAGAAGTAGAGGAAAAATTGGGAAGAGAAATGAGAAGGATGCGAGAAAACCATGAAAAACAAGTCAATGGCTTGCTAAAGGAGACCCAAAAAAATACTGAAAAATACACTGAAGAAAACAACACCTTGAAAAATAGATTAACTCAGATGGCAAAAGAGCTCCAAAAAGCCAATGAGGAGAAGAATGCCTTGAAAGGCAGAATTAGCCAAATGGAAAAGGAGGTCCAAAAGACCACTGAAGAAAATACTACTTTAAGAATTAGATTGGAGCAAGTGGAAGCTAGTGACTTTATGAGAAATCAAGATATTATAAAACAGAACCAAAGGAATGAAAAAATGGAAGACAATGTCAAATATCTCATTGGAAAAACCACTGACTTGGAAAATAGATTCAGGAGAGATAATTTAAAAATTATTGGACTACCTGAAAGCCATGATCAAAAAAAGAGCCTAGATATCATCTTTCAAGAAATTATCAAGGAGAACTTCCCTGACATTCAAGAGCCACAAGGCAAAATAGAAATTGAAAGAATCCGTCAATCGCCTCCTCAAATAGATCCCAAAAAGAAATCTCCTAGGAATATTGTCACCAAATTCCAGAGCTCCCACATCAAGGAGAAAATACTGCAAGCAGCCAGAAAGAAACAATTTGAGTATTGTGGAAACCCAATCAGAATAACCCAAGATCTGGCAGCTTCTACATTAAGAGATCGAAGGGCTTGGAATGCGATATACTGGAGGTCAATGGAGCTAGGATTAAAACCTAGAATCACCTACCCAGCAAAACTGAGTATCATGCTCCAAGGCAAAATATGGATTTTCAATAAAATAGAGGACTTTCAAGCTTTCTCAGTGAAAAGACCAGAACTGAATAGAAAATTTGACTTTCAAACACAAGAATCAAGAGAAGCATGAAAAGGTAATCAAGAAACAGAAATTGCAAGAGACTTACTAAAGTTGAACTGTTTTGTTTACATTCCTACATGGAAAGATGATGTGTATGATTCATGAGACCTTGGTATTAGGGTAGCTGAAGGGAATATGCATATATATATATATGTATATATATGTTTATGTATATATATATATAAGTGAATGTGTATGTATGTAAATATCTGTGTGTGTATATATGTATGTATATGTATATATATATATATACATATAAAAGAGAGAGAGAACAGACACAGGGCGAGTTGAAGATGAAGGGAAGATATCTAAAAGAAATAAAATCAAATTAAGGGATGAGAGAGCAACATACTGAGAGGGGGAGATAGGGAGAGATAGAATGGGGTGGATTATCTCGCATAAAGGTGGCAAGAGGAAGCAGTTCTGTGGGAGGAGGGGAGAGGGCAGGTGAGGGGGGAATGAGTGAACCTTGCTCTCATCAGATTTGGCCTGAGGAGGGAATACCATACATACTCAATTGGGTATCTTACCCCACAGGAAAGAAGAGGGAGGAAGATAAAAAAATAAAAGGGGGGGGATGATGGAGGGGAGGGCAGATGGGGGTGGAGGTAATCAAAAACAAACACTTCGGAAAGGGGACAGGGTCAAGGGAGAAAATTCAATAAAGCGGGATGGGTTGGGAAGGAGCAACATGAGTATTGTGGAAGGGTTATACATAATGATACACATGTGGCCTATGTTGAATTGCTTGACTTCTTAGGGAGGGTGGGTAAGAAGGAAAGAGGGGAGAGAATTTGGAACTCAAAGTTTTAAAAACAGATGTTCAAAAACAAAAAAAAAAGTTTTTGCATGCAACTAGAAAATAAGATATGCAGGCAATGGGGCGTAGAAATTTATCTTGCCCTACAAGAAAGGAAGGGAAAAGGGGATGAGAGAGGAGGGGGGTGATAGAGGGGAGGGCTGACTGGGGAACAGGGCAACCAGAATATATGCCATCTTGGAGTGGGGGGGAGGGTAGAAATGGGGAGAAAATTTGTAATTCAAACTCTTGTGAAAATCAATGCTGAAAACTAAATATGTTAAATAAATAAATTTAAAGAAATGATGAGCAGGATACTCTCAGAAAAATCTGGAAATACTTACATGAGCTGATGCAAAGTGAAATATATTGTGTACAAAGTAATAGCAATATTGTGCAATGATCAGTTGTGGATGACTTAGCTGTTCTCAGCAATACGATGATCCGAGACAGCTCAGAAGGACTTATGATGAAAAATACTATCCATGCCCAGAGAAAGAATTTTCTGAATACAAATTGAAACATACTTCTTTTTTACTTTATTTTTTGAGGGGTTTTTTGTCTATGTTTCCTTTAACAACATGAGTATTATGGAAATGTTTTGCATGACTACACATGTATAACCTATGTCAAATTGCTTGCCTTCTCAATGGGTGGGGGGGGTAGAAAGGGAGAGAATTTGGAACTCAAAGTTTTGAAAACGAATGTTAAAATTGTTTTTACATGTAACTGGGAAAAATAAAATACTAAATAAGAAAAAATACTTTAACCTTGAAGGCTATACTTTAAATAAAGAATCCATAGCCAGCTGGAGGAACTTCAGCTCTAGAGATGGCATCTGATGCCCAGGCGGGCAATTTGGATTTGTCACCTTAGCAGACATTTGATCTTTTATATGAGGCAGCTAGGTGACTCAGTCGGACTTGAAGGCAAGAAGACGTAAGTTTGGGTCCTGCTTCAGATGGTTCCTGGTTGTGTGACCTTAGGCAAGTCACTTTACCTGCGTGTCTGTCTTAGTTTTCTCATCTATAAAAAAGAGGTAATAATAGCATTTGCCTCACCAGTTTGTTGTGAGAATCAAACGAGATCACTCATTCAAAATGCTTTGCAAACCTTAATAAAACATTATGTAAATATCATTACATCCTCTTGTCGTAGATTTAGGCTAAAAGGTATTTCAGAGGTGTTCCAGGCTACCTCTCTTGAAGTAAAGTCATTTGCCCAAGGTCACATAGGTTTTAAGCAACAGAACCAGGATTTAGCTCCAGATCCTCCAATTCCAAATAAAGGATTCTTTCCACAGAGCCATTGTACCTCTCAGTCTGGGACTGGGGCAGAAGATCATCCCCAGTGTGGCAAAGTCAAGGCCATTTTCAGTTGGTGGAGTCTCACATAAGCTTCTGTGTAGCTGAATAGGTCTCTGTTCTCATCCCAACCATTTGGGAAAGCTGGCCCCTCCAGGGGAAATGGAAAAAGAATCCTGCCCATCCAGAACGTGGTTCGAGTCCCTGTCATTCTGGGAAAATGGTAAATGTGTATGTAGCTCTCTTGAGCATGTTAAGGAGGGTGAGCAGAGCATGTTCCCATCAAGGTCTCTGCTCACTTCCTGCAGATATCCCCTGGGTACCAGTCCTGATTAGATGATGCCCTGAAACGGCATATTTCCGTGCTGAGTTTTCATCCCACTTGCTATTTGTGTTGGCCCCTTAACGGTACTCCCTGGGATACAGACGAGGCAGCAACATGTTTTCTCTCTTACTGTGTATAAAAAAACAACAACTTTTAAGAAACTGATAGAATTTTCCTTCCATTGTCCTGAGATAGAGCAGGTTACTCTGAGGCAGAGATGACCTATAAGAACAGAGCCATAACTAGCATTTTGGGGGCAGGGGCAAGATTCACAGAACACACCTGAGAAAAACTTAGCAAAATGGGACTGTGGCAAAGTAGCAAGAAGAGAGTCCTCAAATCAGTGTTTTAAGATGAATTCGGTCAAGGGGAAGAGCTAAGTATGTTGGATGTCAGCCCTCTAGGGACATAGCACAACTGTAGTTGAGGGCAAGAAGGTAGCACTCTTTTGTTATTCCTGCTAGATACAAACTAACAAAGCCAAGTTGTTTATGTGATTGTTGTAGTAGTGTACTAACATTAGTCTCTACATTTTGGTCCTCCAGGGCAAAGCTCTGATGACTATGCCCTAATTAAAACTCTCCTATGAGATTACGATTGTGTTAATTGGGCAGGGATAGGAGAAAAAATGGTAATATTAGGCTGATATTAGCATTACAGAACATCGTAGCATAGATTCCATCATAATCTGAGTTATGTAATATTGTTCCCCTTCAAAAAAAGCTGACGTGCAAATCAAGTCTAGTATAATGTGGTTATTCTATGAGGCTGCTATTGACCATATTCTCCCAAACTAGAGGCTCTGTTGTTTTTATTAAACACCCTCTGCCTTTTTTAGTAAACATATTTTTAGCACTTGAATTGTCAGACACCTCCTTTTTAGAGCTAAAAGAGATTCCTAGATATCATCCAGGATCCCTCATTTTACTGCTTAGGCTAAATGACTTACTGGTATGAGTATGGTAAAACTAGAATGGTAAAACTAGAGAATGCTAATAGTAAGAACGGTAAAACTGGAAGAGGACATGCAAGTATAGAGTAAAAAATCCAGACAATCTAAGGTAATAACAAGAGAATAGAACCAATCGGTTCTACAAGGTAGAGCCAAAGTGAACACCAAAGCAGGCTGTCAAAACTCCAGAGAGGATTCTGACTGAGGAGTTACTGATAAATTGCCTGTAAGCTTCTGTTGACATATTCTAAGGCCGTTCAGGCTTCCACCCAGCTAGTTCCTAAAAACTTAAAGTGACCTTGCTGAAATCTGAGCAGAAATTCTCACAACCTGAGTTTGAGGACAGAATTACATCCACCCTCAGAATGATAGGGAAATAGAAGATCTAGACTTCTGAGAGGATTCAAGAGGATCAAAGACCCAGGGGAGGGCTTAGTGGTTGGTTAGTCCTTGGGTCTCATCGTTATCGATACTATATTCCCCAAGAGATGTGGTCAGGACATAGACATGCTATAGACAACATGACAAATACCTAAGTGTGCCTAAGGCTTTCAGTTTCTTTAAATCTTGTTTACAAATGTTTGTTTTTCAGGGTAGCAGTTGTGAAATGTTCATGCTAAGTGAAAAAGAAGTCTAATTATATAATAGAATTTAAATCTGAAAGAGACTGTAACTACCTAGTTTAGCTTCTTCATTTTGTAGACAAGTAAATTTTCACATAGCAACACAAAAAAGTAGTAGCTAAGCCAGAATTAGAACATCAATTTCCTGACTCTGGGTCTATTGTTATTTTTTACTATACCAGTGTAGAAAAATCATAACTGCTTGGTAGGGAAATGTGGCATAGCAGAAGTCAGGAGACCTGAGTTCTAGTTGGGATTCTTCCACTAACTAGTTGTGAAATGTTGGGCAAATCTTTAAGCCTTTCTGAGCCTCAATTTTCTCAGTCATGAAGTGAGGCAGTTGATTCCAATATGATGGTTCCCAATGTTCCATACAACTCTAAAATTTTATGAATATGTTTTTCGGTGAACCATACCTACTAGAACCCCTAAATATTCAGACCACAAATTCATGGCTTGGTCACTGCTCTGTATCTGTTAGCATTTTATTCTGAATGAAGACGGTGTATCTGGAGGAAAATAAATAGCCATGCAGATGGTAGCCAGATCTAAAAAATATAACAAATTCCATAGCCTACTCTATATAAGCATTGGGCACCTAGGAGGCATAGTGTATAGAGTGCCAGGCCTGGAGTCAGGAAGACTCATCTTCTTAAGTTCAAATCTGGCCTCAGACGCTTATTAGCTATGTGACCCTGGGCAAATCCCTTAACCCTGTTTGCCTCAGTGTCCTCATCTGTCAAATGATCAGGAAAAGAAAATGGCAAACCCCTTCAGTATCTCTGCCAAGAAAACCCCAAATGGGGTCATGAAGAGTCGGCCATGACTGAAAACAAATGAACCACTATAGGCATAATAATAAAATAGTAAATAATACCTTATGTTTGATCAATGATTTATAGTTCTCAAAATACAATGCATTTTATCTCATTTGACTTTTCCCCAAAACCTAATGAGACAAAAAAGGGAGGTATTATTATCCCCATTTCATAGGTGAGGAAACCGAAGCTCACAGAGTGATCAAAGAATTGCCCAAAGTTACATGGTGAGTGAGCCAAGACTAAAACTCAGGTCTTCTGACTCCAAAGCCACTACTCATTCTATCATATCATGTTGCCATGTGAGGGATGCAAGGGAAAAAATGTAAGCCATAGTTCCAGCCCTGAAGGAATTTACAATCTAGTTGGGGTATCAGAATTTGCATACATGAAATAATTGAGGAGATAATAAGGAACCATATGTATTCTATTTTAGCATCCAAAAGGTTTAGTTGGCTAGAGTCAGGGGTGGGCAGGCTGGCATAGAAAAGGACCAGATCAGACCCACACAATGGAGAAGGCTCTTCCCTGCCCTCTCCCCGCCCCAGTAGCAAGGATCCTAGAAGTAAAGAAGATAGCAAATTGAGACTGGTGCCTGGGGATTTTTCTCTGAAGGAGAAAAACAAGCAAATATTGCTGACCAAAAGTAACCCTAAGTCCTACCCTATTGTTCACTAAGGATCAGAGTAGAGGGAGAGGATTGGGAGTCTGAAGTCCTTCATCTTCCACCCTACTCTGCCCATTGTCTTCACACAGTGGACAATGAAAATTACAAGGAAATACACAAAGGTGGACTATGCTAATGTATTGTAGGGAGTGGGTTTGAACCTGGCACTTTATTGGTATAAGGAATTCCTAGGTCAGAAAACTCCCTCTATTAACACAGGTTGTTACCTCTGCGACTTATAAGCTAGAAGATTTGCCCGGAACAATTAGGTTAAATGATTTCCCAAGGTCATACAGCTAGTTTCTATCAGAGGTAGGATTTGAACCCTTGAAACTTTCCTTTCTTCCTTTCTTTTCTTTCTTTTGCTCTTTCTTTTCTTTCTTTCTCCTTTTCTTGTTCTTTCTTCCTTCCTTCCTTTCTTCCTTTCTTTTCTTTCTGTCTTTCTTTCTTTCCTTCCTTTTCTCTCTCCACATATATGTATATATGTGTGTGTGTATTTGCAAGCATGCTATATAAAGGCATGTATATGTACATATATATGCAGTAGATATTGCTGCCTATATGTAGAAATATAAATATATAGCATAGTATAGCATAGGGAAACATAGTGAGTAGAATGACAGATTTGAGTTGGGAAGACCTGGGTTCAAGTTCTGCCTCAGATACATACTAACTGTGTGATCCTGGGAAAAATCTACAAACCTGAGCCTGTAAGTTGCAGATCTATATTGATAGAGAGACTTTCCTCACTGGGAAATTGAAGGTTTGGAAAAAATTGATGATATCAATTTTGGATAGATATATTTGTACGTGTATATGTGAGTGTGTAAACGTGGGTATGTATAGCCCCTGTGTGTGTTCATAAATGATAGATGTGTGCTCACACATACATGCCTGGCCTAATTCTGAACTTTGCACAGAGCAGGGCTGCCCACCACTATTTATTAGCTAGTCGTAACCAGGATGCCAGGCATTTCAAGATCAAGGCTGCTAATAGCAACTGAGCTGAGGTTTGGGATTCTGGTTTGGTTTACAATGGCGCAAGTGGATGGGGGTGGTGAGCCCTGTGATGACGTCTGTGGCATTGCTGAGTTGTGTCTTGGAGCTGAAGGTTGTTTCCACAAAGGGTAAAAGGAAGAGGCACCTGCTGCCGCTCCTGGCATTCCTGGCAGAAGCTGGGCTCCTCAGTCAGGCAAGCATGTAGGGAAGTTGCAAGGAGAGTCATGGATTTCGTCACTGGCACACTGACATAAATTGGAGTGGGGATTGAATGTCCCTGGCCGCCTATTGGCTTGGGTGGTCTCCCCTCACTGGAAGCATCTGAAACTGGTTTCAAGAGCCAAGCAACCGTGTCTGAGTCTAAGAAAGGCCTCTGGGGTCTGCCAGATGATCTTAAGCCGCCCACAAAGGATCGAGCCCTTTACAAAGATGAAGAAAGGGCTGTATTCACTCCCAGTGGCATAAACATTGTGGAAAAACAGTTTGGAAGTTAGTTTGGTTTACACTCTGCTCTTTGTTGCACTTGTTTTTAGACGGGATGAATGAGAGGCAGGGGACGGATGGCTTGGTAAGTGAATGTCAGAAGAAAAAAATAAACAATATTTGTGTATTGTTTTATTTCCCCCGGCCATTCTTTGAATATTCTGCTTAAGTGAACAACCGAACAACAAATGCCCAAATGAAACAAAATGTTTTTGTGAAGGGCACTTCAGCTTTGCATATGCTAAACCTAGTTACCAAATGAAACAAAACTGAGAAAGAGTATTACTTACTGCTTGGCTATGGGCAAGTCACCCAATCTCTGTTCCTGGAATCTGATAGACCAAGCAAACATTGGCTAAAGAGACTGGGCCAGGGGATTTGTTTTCTAAATGAGACTTCTGAGTCAAAGAATAGTCCCGAACCTTCCTGAGTGTCAAGAGGGAGGTTGGGCTGGAGCAGAAATCTTTGATTCCTTACAGACCCTCTAGAGGAGGGTCCCTGAAACTTCACAGCAGCCTCGTTTCCAGGGTGACCAGCAAGCGGCAAAATGTGGAGAATGCCAACTGGATGGGCATCTCCAAATATTAAATTCTTGCCAAATGACTGAACTCTTTAAAAGAAGCTCCAGTTCATCCAGGTTTGGAGACAAAACCTTCATTGCTCTATGATTTAATGGCAAACTGACCATAGAGGCAGGGCTGAACAATGAGCAGAATTTTCTAGCAACTCAGGAATGACAAAGAACAGCTGCTTCCTCCTCCATGAAAGAACATCCTGGTTCTATTTCTGGCTCTGTCATTAAGCAGCTATGTGATCCTGCGCAAGTAACCACACCTCCCTGGGCCTCAGTTTCTTCTTCTGAAAAATGAAGGGATTGGATGAAATGATTTCTAAGGTCTCTTCCAACTCAAAACTTAGGCATCTTGTCTTCTCAGGTTGTCATCATGCTGGATAGTAAGTAGCCTCAGGGCCCCCCCCCCCACACACACACACACATACACATCTACACTTTCACTAGCAAGCTCTGCAAAAAATCTGTCTTATTCACAATGGTTAGAACACCACACTGGACTGAAAGCTACAAACAAACCTTTCTCTCCTTTTTTGTTTTTCTGAAGCACTCTCTAATGATCCGCTCAGGCAGAAACGAAGTGGAAGAAAAATGCCTGGTTTTCATACTGTGATAAGCCATTGAATGGACAACCCACAGAGCTGGACCATTAGTAAATATACTTTGGGTAGACATTTCGGATGAACAACAAGTTTGTCTCAGAATTGGACGGGAAGATTGCCCCTATGAAATTACGTAATACTTGTAATGACACCGCACTAAGTTATGATATATGAATATAATGGAATACTATTGTACTGTAAGAAATGATGAAAAGGATGGTTTCAGAAAAATCTGGGGAGACTTGTATGAACTAAGGCAAAGTGAAGTGAGCAGTTCATACAATGATACCAAGCTTTTAATTCAATCAAAAGCTTATCTTTGTTTTTTACTCTTTTTTTTGGAGGGGGAAGGCAGGACAATTGGGATTAAGTGACTTGCTCAAGGTCACACAGCTAGTAAGTGTGCCAAGTGTCTGAGGCTGAATTTGAACTCAGGTGCTCCTGACTCCAGGGCCGGTGCTCTACTCACTGAGCCACCTAGCTGCCCCAAAAGCTTATCTTTGTAACATCAGTATTCTTTAGGTGAGGCAATTATGGAATACCAAAATCTTTTTTAAAAATAATTCAAAGAGCAATGGAGACCTTCATGAAGAGCTCTATGATTAGTAAAAGAAGTGAACAGGCCATGTGGCAATAGCAAAAGATAAGAGATAATTATCCTAAATATTCCACTGGTGTCTATTCAATGTCAAGAGAACCTTCTCTCCTCATATGTTGATTGGATTCCCTATAGAGGATTATGGGATGAAATGGATAAAAGTTGAACAGGATAAAAAGGCAGAGTTGAATTTAGAGATCTGAATTCCTGAAGGGGATACCCACATTGATAAGATCATGCATCCATCAAAGAATCAAAGTAAGATCATAGATGTAGAGCCTAAGGCCAACTGGTTCGATGGATAGAATGATGGAGCCGGAGTCAGAAAGATCTGGGTTCTAATCCATCCTCAGACTCTTACTAGCTTTGTGACCCTGGACAAGTCATTGAAGTGGTTTGCCTTAATTTCCTCATCTGTAAAATAGGGTTAATAACACCTACTTCCCAGGGTTGTTGTGATGATCATTTCTAAAGCACTTAGCACAGTGCCTCGCATATAGCAGGTGCTATATAAAAGTTATAATTCTTATTATTATCTTACCCAACCCTTTATTCTACAGATAAAGAAACTGGAGAGTTTGGGAGAGTGTGTAACCAAGGTCACATAGCTTACTTACCTGTGTGACTTTGGGCAAATCATTTAACCCCTTTCAGTTCCCTCATGTCCAAAATGAGAGCATTGGACCAGATAGTCTCCATGGTTCTTGCTAGCTTCAAAATGGGAAGATTCTACATTTTAATCTATTTTCCCCAACAAAGATTACAAATTCTAGGAAATGTCGACTTCTGGTGAAATCTCCCCACAAAATGAATGGTCTTGTTGATGCCTGACTGAAAAATTTGCAGATGACAAGCTAGCCATTTGTTTGGTTATCAGGAAACCAAAGAAAAACCTCGTCAGCCCTTGAAGTGGTGCACACACATCTTCAAAAATATTTACAATGGCAAGAAACAAGCATCCACATTCTTTTCCAGCACAAGCTATGCCCTGACAGCAATTCGAGAACTTTGGAAGTTTGCATGAATTTTGGAGAGACTTTTAAGGTGTTTGGGGTGGGGGGTGGGGGAAAGCAATATGTAAAGGGCCTGAAAGGAAACACATAGTCTGCAGAATATTCTGGGACCCTGGGGCCTGGGGTGGCTCGGGTCAGAACATCCAGTATATTTGGGCATTGATTGATGGTCAGAGGGGGGCAACAGGCAGTTTTCTAGAAGAAAAACAAATGTTTTCCCTTCCCATCATTTTCTCTCTGTCATTGTTTCCTTTATAGAACTGGAAAAACAACACGCTCAGCAAAGGCTTTGTCTTCTACAGAGCAAAGGGCACAACTGGAATGGAGGAAGGGGGAGCTGGTCAAAATATTTCTCCACCCATCCGGGAGATTCTTACCATCCCTCCCGTTTCTTCTTCTGTGTGGCATTTACCCTAACCTAACAGGTTTAGAAATGGAATACTGAACCTTTTTTTTTCCTTCTAGGTGGTATGATGGGTAGAGTTCAGGACCTGGAGTCAGGAAGACTCATCTTCCTAAATTCAAATCTGGTTTCAGACAGTTACTAGCTCTGTGATCCTGGGTAAGTCAGTGAACCCTGTTTGCCTCAGTTTCTTCATCTGTAAAATGAGCTAGAGAAGGAAATGACAAACCACTCCATTATCTTTGTCAAGAAAACCCCAAATGGGGTCACTAAGAGTCAGATACAACTGAACAACAAACAGCAGCTATGCATGTAATTCCAGGAGGTGACATAGAATTTCAATCAGCTCAACTTAATAAGCAATTATTAAATACCTAGTATGCGCAAAGTACCTTGCTCTGGCCCTGGGACTACAAAGACGAAAAATAGTGCCTGTCCTCAAGAAACCTCGTGCATCGTTCTTGGGTGTATGTGCTAAGCAGATAGAAACACTTTCCCAAGTGTGGGTAAATAACAGAAATAGGAATGTACTTTCATATATAAACATGCTTTGAATCAAGGGTTCTTAAACTAGAATCTTATTTTTTTAAATAAACATTTTAAAATAAACTTATTTAACTTATTTAGAGTAAACTTATTTTTAACAAGTATTTTGATAACTGAATTTCAACATAATTGGTTTCCTTTGTTATCCCATATATTTTATTTTATTCACTTAAAAACATTCTGAGGAGGGGGTACATAGATTTCACCAGACTGCCAAAGAGGTCCACAGTATAAAAAAGATTAAGAACCACTACTTCAAAATGAAAAATAAGAGTAGAGAAGAATCATAGTGGAACTGTTAGAGAGTCAGCCTCAGAGTCAGGAAGACTTAGGGTCAGGTCCCCTTCTCACTCTCTGCACCTCCCCAACACATGTTTGTATGACCTTGGGAAATTCAGTTAAACTTCCCATGCCTGGGACAACTCTTTAAAATTCTAAGTTGCCGAACATTCTGTGTGGTAGACACAGATTTCCTCACTGGATGTTCCCTATGCTGATGAAATCAAAGGTCCAGAGGTAATTAAAAACAATGACAACCAATAATGGTATATATTAATTAACTACTCACCATGGGAGATGCATAAACAAACATCATAAAGAACAATATGCAAAAAAAAACCAAACAAACTGTGAAACGCCAAGGTACCACTGAGTATTTTTCTGACTAAAACTTAACTGGCATCAATTCCTTTCTACTTTCAAGAAAACGATGTTTCTCTCATTTATAGAGCAATCAGACACTGAAAACCCTGAATGCCTGCCTATTTGGCTTCCCAGCAATCCACTTGTAGCTTGGGCATTAAAAGCCTTTACAACACTTTCATCTGATACCTATGCTAGCCAAGTAGTTGTTATCTAATCTCCTTAGTTAGAAGAGTATTTTGATAACTCAAGCAGAGCCATCTGTGCTTAGAGACAGCCATTTTAATTAATACAGGATAGAAGATTAATTACAGGATTAATACAGGATAGAAGATAACCAAGTGCAACTAATTTAGAGGAGATAGACTGGCTTCATTGGGGCTGGGTATCAAAAAAAAATTCTCTTGGCCACAGAAAACTGGAAACTTAGCAATTTGGGTTACTAGTGTGAAGTTGGGCAAAGGTCACCAGCCCTTTTTTGTTTTTTTCCTCCAAGTCCAGTCCCTGTGATTTGCATGAAATATAAGGGGCAAGATGGAAGAGTTGAGAAGAGTCTTCTTGTCAGAGCACCACCTAGCTCCTTGGTAATTTCACTTAGTAAAGCTCCTGAAAATAATTTTCCTGGACCAAGGATAATGTGAGAATGAACAAGAAATTTTCTGACCATAAGTAAGATAAGAGTTAAATTGAGAGTGCCCCAAAAAAAAGACAGGTGAGAAGGCAGTTAAATAAGCATGTTTAAAATATATCTAAAAATCTCTCTTTTCTTTTTTTCTTTATTTTTAGCATTCTTTTCTTTTACAATTTTGAGTTCCAGATTCTCTCCTTCCCTCCCACTCCTTCTCCACCCATTGAAAAGGCAAATAATATATCAATAATATATGTGAAATCATGCAAAACATTTCCATATTAGTCATATCACCAAAAAAAGCAAAAAAGAAAGAAGAAAAAAGAAAAGTATATTTCAATTTATACTCAGCTCATCAGTATTCCTTCTGGAGGTAGATAGCATTTTTTTCATCATGAGTCCTTTGGAATTGATTTGGGTCACTGTATTGTTCAGAGTAGCCAAGTCTTTTCACAGCTGATCATCATTACAACATTGCTGTTACTGTACACAATAATCTGGTTCTTCTCGCTTCACTCTGCATCCATTCATATAGGTCTTGCCATGTTTTTTTTTTCTTCTGAAACCACCCTCCTCATTACTTCTTATAGCACAATAATGCTCCTTCACAATCATATACCATAACTTGTTCAGCCATTCTCCAATTGATGAGCACCACCTCTATTTCCAATTCTTTGTCAACACAAAAAGAGCTACTATAAATATTTTTGTACATACAGGTCCTTTTCTTTTTCCTTTGACCTCTTTGGGAGTACAGATCTAGTAGTGGTATTGCTGAATCAAAGGGTATGCATAGCCATGTGGGCATAGTTCCAGACTGTTCTCCAAATGGTTTGACCAGTTCACTACTCCACCAACAATTCATTAGTATACCTATTTCCCTTCATCCCCTCTAGCATTATCATTTCTCATAGGTGTGGGATCATACCTCAGTTGTTTTAATTTGCCATTCTCTAATCCATAGTGATCTAGAGCATTTTTTTCATATGATTATAGATAGCTTGGATTTCTTCTTGTGAAAACTTCCTGGTCATATCCTGTGACCATTTATCCATTGGGGAATGGCTCTTCTTTTTTATAAATTTGATTCAGCTTTGAGAATTGAGGCCTTTGTCAAAGAAATTTGCTATAAATTTTTATATTAGCTAGTTTTGCAGTGGATAGAGCACTGGCCTTAGAGTCAGGAGGACCTGAGTTCAAATCTGGCCTTAAACATTTACTAGTGTAACAACAATGTGGCTAGCAGCTGCTGTGGGGGTGTAAGACCCAATAAGACCAGCAACAATAGCTCCTAGCACAGATTCTTTGATATGATTTTCTAAGGAAAGCAACTTTAAGGGGTTAACAATCTCACTTTACATAAATCATTCACTTAGTTCAGGGGGAAGAGCCAGCACCCTGAATTCTAGAGGAAATACAAATAGAAATTACAAATAGAAAATATCAACAGATCAAATAACAATATTCAACAGACTGGCTTTGTCTAATCAAGTCATCACATACATAGTTACCAAAAATAGAAGCACCAATTGGTCTGGGTTAGCAAAGCTGGGGGGCAGTTACAACAGTTTGCCCAGAGTCTCAATACTCCTTCCATGAGTGAGCCCCAAAGGCAAAACGCCAACCTGTGAGTTTATATACCTTGTTCAGGTCAAAGGGCATCAGAAACATGCAACTCAAACCCATGTAAACTAGGCTTTCCCTTGAAATAAGCAGGTCATCAAAGACTCCTGATTTAATCAAAGAAACAAAGGCCAGACTCATCAAGGGCACGTGATTAAATAAGTGCTCCAAAAGAGAAAACAGCAAAAAAAAAAAAAAAAAAAGTCCCACCTTAATTACTGATACAACTAGCTGTATGACCCTGGGAAAGTTCCTTAACCCTGATTGCCTCAAAAAAAAAAAGGAAAGAAATTTATACTTCTTTTGACATTAGGCAAATTCCATTTTTTAAGGTGTTGTCTTCAGGATTTGTGTGTGTGTGCGCACACCTCTGTTATTAGGTTGTTAAATTCTTTTCTAATATTTTTTTTTGCAGTGCTCTCATTTCTTCTCTCAATTTTTCCTTTTCCACCTTTATCTCTTTCTTTAACTCTTCTAGGATTTCTTATTGGTCTTGAGTCCAATTAGCATTTTTCTTTGAGGCTTTGCTTATAGCTGTTTTCACATTGCTGTTTTCTTCTGAGTTTATATCTTGGTCTTCCCTGCAACTGTAGTAGCTTTTTATAGTCAAGTTCTCTTTTTTTGGTTGTTATTTGCTCATGTTCCCAGTCTATTTCTTAACTTTTAACTTTATGTTAAAGTTAGGCTCTGCTCACCTTGAGGTAGGGAGACACTATGCCAAACTTCAGACTTTTTCGTGCTGCTGTTTTCAGAGCTAGTTCTGAAGGTCTGCAAGTTTTTAGTGCTTTCAAGGTGGTTTTATCCTGGGCCACTGCTCTTCTGCTCCACACTCTGGTTTTTACCCAAGAAGGGCCCCCCCGCAGTCGCAAGTACTAGTGCTTCTCTTGGCCTTAGAACTGTGACCAGGACCTCTGCTCTCTTGTGACCAATCACAAACATTCCTCTCTGTCCTGAAATTGCAACCCAAAGCTATTTATGGGCAATAGAGTTGCCAGTCATCACCAGCTTCAACCAATGCCACCAAAGAATCCCCAGTAATCTTAAGGCATTAGGTTAGGTGTCAAAGATATGTAGATAAAGCTCTTGCCCTCAAGAAGGTTATATTCTAGCAGAAAGAGATACAACATGTACACAAATAAGTAAAATACAAGGGAAATTGAGAAAATAACATTGTTAAAAAGAAAGAAGATCCATAGTTCCTGGATTCAGAGATCACTTATGCTAAGTGGTTGGAGTGATAGAAAGTTTAGATAAAACATGCTCTCATAGTGCTTAATGCTTGATCCGTGTGACTTTGGACAAGGCCTCAGTTTGTGTGTAAAATGAGGTGGTTGTAGTAAATGTTCTATGAGGTCCCATGAACCAATGGACATGACACAGGCACAAATATGTGAGCATGTTTATGATAGGCCAAACATGGCATGCATGGGCCAGTCAGGCTGGTACCTTGGGTTCAATATTGGAAGATTTAGCAGTTAATAAAAGAAGTTTACTTATCCATATAATAGGAAGGACATTCAGAGCAGAGATAGCCTTGATTCACTTGAGCAGAACTTTCCTTTCCTAGGGTTGATTAGGACTCTGGTTTCCAGCCAGATGTGACAGGGCCCAGCTGAAGCTCCTCATAGTTTTTGGTACTCTACTGATCAAGAAGCTATGTCAGCACTCTGAGCCTCTACTGCCTGAGCCAATTAAGTCTCAAAGATGGTTTCAGTCCCTTTTAAGGAAAAATGCCAGGCCAAAACACTCGGGCTGGGGGACCCTCTTAGATATTCCTCTTACTACAATATTGAAGACTATCCTTGTAATATAGGAATCAGCTCTATTGATGCAGATTGTAAGTTGCATATAAATTAGGGTTTTAAAAACCTACCTGAAGCTCAAAGAGGTTAAGAAATGTATCCATGGTCCCACAGGTAATATGTAATGTTGGATAGGGAAACATGCCTATCCTACTCTAACTCTGGCACTCTAACAATTACAACACTTCAAAGGGACCTCTCCATTCACAAATAACTAACTAGAAGACAAAATAACATAAGTCCATTGTTGTTCTTCAGTCATTTCATTTGTATCTGACTTGTGATCCCATGTGGGGTTTTCTTGGCAAAGATTCTGGAGTGGCTTGCCCCATTAGAGAGGAACAAACATTATATGAGTGTCATTACTCACTAGCAGGTTAGAAATCAGGGCAGTCTTCTTTGAAGACATTCTATTTGATTTGGATTTTAAAGAATGAGTAGGAATTCAGTAAGGAAGGAAAAAAAGGGAATTTGAAGTTTTACTAATTCCAACTTTTTACTATTGATTTAACTTTGGTATTTCCCATCAGTAAGTAGAAGTTAATAAGAATAAGCTGAAAGTCCTATGCTTGTGTTTAAAAAAAATCAAAATTTTCTAAGTACAAGATGGCAGAGATGGGAGTAAAATGCTGCTATTTGAAAAAGAATCAGGGATTTTAGTTGCCTTCAAGTTCAATATGACTATAATATGACAACTACATTAAGAGAGAAATAATTTCCAGGGAGAGGTTGTAATTTCATCGTACTTTGTCCTAGTCAGACTACATCTGGGATATTATGTTTAGTTCTGAATATCCCATTTTCAAAGACAATGGATAAAGCAGAACATTCAGAGAAGGAAAACTAAAAATGTGTAAAAGGCCCATAAGATCATGAGATCTAAGGATTGGTTGAATGAACTGTGGGAGTTGGGAAGGGACGGATTATTACCCTGGGAAAGAGAAGACTGAGGGATGAACATGATAACTATCTTAAAATATTTTAAGTAATGTCACTTTGAAGAGAGATCAGACTTGTTCTGTTTGACTCCAGAACAATGAATGGAAATGCCAAAAAGGTAGATCTCAGATGAGTATATGGAAGAAATTCCTAGCAATCAGAGCTATTCCAAAGTGGAATGGCTTACCTTAAGAAGTCTTTAAATAAAGACTTTTGGTCATTTGTTAGATACATTGGTAAGAGTTCCTTTTTTCAAGTGTAAGATGGTAGTTCTTTTTGATTGGGACAATTTTATTGACCAAAAGGAGAAGAACCAGAGAGAGCTAAGTGAGAAATTCTGAAAAAGCAAGCTACTCATTCAGAGTAAAGATGACCAAAGTGTCCTGTTTCCAATGATCTAATTTACATATGATGGACATGAAGACTTTAAGACTGAGACTCTGAAGCACTACAACTACTTGGTAACTGCAGAACAATTGCATGTTGCCTACCTGTGCCTTGGCTAACAGAAGCAGAGATTTTGATTTTTCAATGTAAGTAAAGTTGAATCATTCCACCCAAGAGACTCTGCCTTGAAGAAGAAGGATGAGCCAAGACCAAATCTCCAAGGGGCAAGACTAGACCTTCAAGTGGATCTGAGAAGAGTCCTCCAAACTGAGTCACAAAAAGACCTCAGAGTCTTCACTACCACTTGCAGCTTAGAATTGTGAATTGGAGTGAAAGCTTCACTAATGGGCAGAGCTGATTAGATGCTATCTATTACCTCAAAGTTGGAAACACCTCAAAGCAGAGCCAAAGAAGCAGATCCAAGGAAGCTCAGCAGCCCCTAGGCTGGGGAACTGTTTTACTCAAAGAGCTGAATGTTGCCTTGGTCAATCGAAAGAGGAGGGGTATTTGGCAGGCAGCAGAAAAGCAGTCTTGCTTAGTTGGAGAATGGACAGAAGTGTCCTTCTCTACCTCAACCCCTCTTCCCTTCAAAAACTCCAACCTCCCACGTCCTCAGCTTCCTCAAGTCCTATAACCTCAATCTCCAATCTACCTCAACTCCATGCAGGAGTAATTATCCCTAGATATATCCACGCACATCCTTAGTTATGACACTGTTGATGCTTGGCTTGGATTAGGAGCAGCTAACTGAAGGATGCAAGAGTCTTGACATGCAATCTCACAGGTATTGTTGTATAATGATTCATTTCAGACTTTTCTAATACATATCTGATATTAGTGACATTTTAATGTGAGTTTAAAATATGTGCATGTGGACTTTCAACAATATCTATATATCATTTAAACCCAAAAAGCAAAATAACATGCTAAAAATAAGTATGGATTAGTACCCCTCAATTTAAATAAGGATAAAATTATTCTTGCCCTGCTAAAACAATTTAAAAATTGTATCTATTCTGCCTATTATCTCACTCTGGTAATGTGCTGTAGATAGAGAGATAGACATAGACATAGATATGTCCCTGATCCATCTAATCAAGTCCCATAACATTAATTTCCTCATGAGATTTGTGTACCTGGAGTTGATTTTCAAATTGATGATATTGAATCATTAGCTGGTTCTCTACCTCCCAGGGCCTTGACTATGATTGCGTTACTGTATAGTCTATGGCCTTCCTGAGCCAGATGCTGCCATAATATTTGATATTTTTTTTTCAATTTTGCCTACTCTGGCAAATGGAAAAGCAGAGGGGCAGCTAGGTGATACAGTGAGTAGAGCACCGGTCCTGGAGTCAGGAGGACCTGAGTTCAAATCTGGCCTCAGACACTTGACACACTTACTAGCTGTGTGACCTTGGGCAAGTCATTTAACCCCAATTGCCCTGCCTTCCCCCCTCCAAAAAAAAGAATAAAAAAATGGCAAAGCAGAATATCTATTTTCAAAGAGTATCATAACATTAATGATGATGGCAGTATACTTCTTATTGCCAGGAATTATTAAGTCTGGTAGAAGTGCCTCTTCTAACCCTGGAACATTCAAATTTATTGGAACCTATTCTGATGGCTTTTACTGGTCTATTTAAAATGACATCATGCTTTGGGTAATAATCCCATTTGGTCAGAGACAGCAGTGGCGGAGGATGTGTGGGAGTGTTTCATTTGGTGCCCCACACTAATGAATGCTTATCTTTAGAACCAAATCTCAAGGCCTAATTCATGCTATAGAGTCTCATCTGGCTCTGAATAAAATGCCATTCTGAAAACTGGGTAAAAGATCCCTCCCACATGAAAAAGTTAGAGGCTAGAGCCATAAAGCGTCCTCTCCATTCCTTCTGGAGCCAAAACACTACTGTCGAGTCATAGGTATAAAATGACATTTGTTGCCCTCACTACAGGTAGAATTCTTTTGGATAAGCAATGTGTGGCTGCCAGCAGTTGGGACCAAATGTTTGCAGAGGGTGCAATTGCACCCTTACTTCCCCAACTCTCTTTCCACAGAACCATTCAAATAGGTGACAAGGTCCTCTCCTTATGGTTGATTCTATTCCTCACCATATTACTGAGATGAGGAAGCAGATCCAGACTGAGTCCAGTAGATCAATAGCTTCACCCCATGAACCATCTATCTAATGTCTACGGTCACAACTAGGGTCAGTAAATTCATTTCCCCCTTTTTCTAGGGAATATATGTGTATCTATTTATCTACATATGTATATATAAATATAGGGGTTCAGTGAGGGCTCTTTAAGGGAGACAAAACTATCTCTTGCCACTCCTTTTGATTGTTTTGCACAGAAAGCTGAGGGCACTATTGAAGATCATGCCGATCTTAAGATAAAAATTTTATACGGAGTAAACTAAAAATATTTATTGCATCTAGTTTCTACCCAAGTGCTGATTTTGACTTATCTCTAAAGTCCAGATCAGTAATCACATTATCACACTCTGTTGGTCCCTAGTTTGAGAGGTAGAAGGCTGAATCTTTCTATTATTATTTAATATAATTAAAATTTATAGTTATTGATATAATTCCTATCAATTATTCCTTCAGTATCTTCCTTCTAACTCCCATAGCCATATAGCTTATCTTTTTGCTCACTTTATGGCAGGGTTATTATTTTGGAATTGTGAAATCACACATTTCCATAATGGCAGCTTGATATAAACTCAGCAAGGGGTCAGTCAGTACATTTATTAAGTACCTACTATGTGTTAGGCATTGTGCTGAGAAGAGAGTAAGATGGCAAAGAAGAAACTCTTTAGAAGCTCAGCTGCTTTCCAACATACTGAATGAACTCTAGAATATGCTGACAGAGTAAATTGGTTTGGGAATACATCCTTTCTGTTTTCAAAATTCTTCCTTTGGCAAAGAGAGCCGGGCAAGCAGACTCAAGGAAAACTGAATAAATGTGGGTCATTTCCCTGCTATCCAAACCAAAACATTTTAGGCACTTCACAAGATTCAGATAACCCTATATTTTTCATTTTTTCTCTGTCCTCCAGCCTCTGTTATTTGTGGTTTTGCTCAATACCAGAAGCAGACACACCAGGAATCTCCTGAGAAAAACTGTACTTTTATAGCTCTCAACCAATTTCTGAAGGACAAAGAAATTAAGTGAAAATCAAAGAAACGTGAAGATGTGAAGCCAACCTTCAAACCAAGTCAGTAGAGTAATATGGTTCACATTTCTATAGAATTTGAAGTTCTTCCTTCATGGCCACCCTGTAAGCTAACTTGTATGTACTACCCTCATAGGTACAAATATCATTACCTTTATTTTGTTGGTGAGAAAATGACACTGAGTTACAAGCACACAGCTAAGTGATAGAGTCAGGATTTGAAATCAGGTCTTCTTACCCTAAGCTTACTCTTTCCCTATTACCTCACTGTCTCTCAAACCTCATTTCTAAAAGGAAGGCTTAAATTTAATATCAGGACCAGTCTCACCATCAATGAGATTAAGAAGGGGCACAACACAATAAAAATGACAATTTGACCTAAACTAATCTACTTATTCAATGCCATCCTGATTAAATTACCAAAAATTATTTTATTGAGCTAGAAAAAATAATTTAATAATTCATTTGGAAGAACAAAAGGTCAAGAATATCAAAGGAATTAACGAAAAAAATGTAAACAATGGAGGTCTAGCAGGACAGATCTTAAACTGTACTATGAGGTAGTAATTATCAAAACTATCTGATACTGGCTAAGAAACAGAATAGTGGCTCAGTAGAGTACTATATGGCTACAACACATGGTCGTTGTTTGTTCTTCATTTTCAAAGACCAATGACGTCATGAGAGTGATGTCTTAATTTGTGTATGAGTTGGATTTAAGTGAGACAGTGTTGCACAAAGCCATTGACCTCTCTCTTCCAGAGTCATCAAAGCTCAACGACAGGACAAAAGTCAAGACAACTAGCCATGGCTTAGGATGAAATGGGTGACAATGGTATCTTCAATGTCTGACCAAGCTCTAAGAGCTCCACAGTACCTACTTCAGCCACCTTCATGGCCATTGGAACTAATTGTTCTCATCCTCCCATTCCAATGGGGAAAGTCTTCACATGCTTGGGGTAGACATCCCCTCTTACTCAACAATGGATCCGAGGCCTGTCAGCTACCCTCAACATGTTCGCCCATTTTGTTTTACCAGGGTGTGGCAGCTACACAGGCTATAGCTTCTTGGAGCCACAGCTGAAAGTTGGGTCAGAGGTGGACACAAAGGTGAATGAGCAGCCCTGACAAGGGCTCAGCAAGCCCACCCACCAGAGGTGCTAGTCCTTCCTGAATACCCCATAAGACACAATACAATACATAGTTGTAAATGACTGTAGTAACCTCCTGTTTGATAAATGCAAAGATAAGAACTCACTATATGGTAAAAATTGCTGGGAAAACTGGAAAGCCATTCTGGCAGAAACTCAGTACAAACTAATATCTTACACTGTTTACCAAGGTAAGGTCAAGATGGATACATGACCTAGATATAAAGGGAAATCTCATAAATAAACTAGAGGAGCATGGAAAATATTATCTATCAGATTTACAGATAAGAGAAGAATTTATGAATTATCAAGGGGTAGCATTGTGAGATATAAAATGAATAATTTTGATTGCATTAAATTAAAAAGGGTTTGTACAAATAAAACCAATGTAGCCAAGACTGGAAGGAAAGCAGAAAATTGGGGATAATGGGGGAATTTTATAGCCAGTTTCTTAGATAAAATCCTCGTATCTCAAATATATAGAGAAATGAATCAAATTTATAAGAATATGAGAATAAGAATTCACCAATTGGTAAATGGTCAAAGCATATGAACAGGTAGTTTTTGGAAGAAGAAATCAAAGCTATATATAGTCATACGAAAAAAATGCTCTCAATCATTATTGTGGTGGGTAAAATGACAGCTAAAATGGGCAGCTAGGTAGTGCCATAGTGCGTAGAGTGCCAGGCCTGAAGTTAGGAAGACTTGTCTTCCTGAGTTCAAATCTGGCCTCAGATACTAGATTATGACCCTAAGCAAGTCACTTAACCCTGTTTGCCTCAGTTTCCTCATCGGTAAAATGAGCTAGAGAAGGAAATGGCAAACTTTTCCAGTATCTTTGCCAAGAAAACCCCTAGTGGTGTCAGGAAGAGTTGAACACAACTGAACAACAAAAATGACCCCTGAGGCAAGTTTTCTGGACAAGGTAACAGTTTACTAACAGTGACATGTATAGCTATTAATAAAGTGCATCATTCTAGACACCTCAGCAAAGCCAGAGACCCCAGTGGAATGGAAAAGACCATTAGGACCCAAAGGGAGGTGGAGTTGGGGTAATTGATAAGCCTTACACTGGGGAAAGTGGGTAGGTCTTCAGGTGTGGCTGATCATGCCCCTCTCTGACAATTAAGGAATGTCAATTGTTTTATGGGCCTCAACTACCTCTAGTGATCATGTCTAGAAAATCAGGACCATCCTGGTTAGCTGTCCTTTTAGGGAAACCAAACTTCCCCTAATTTTGACAGGGAGAGAGGGAGAAGGGAGAGCTATCCCTTGGGGAGGAGCCCTGTCTAAACTAGTTCTTTATTCACAAGTAAACAAAGCAGGGGTCCTGGGTTAAATTAGTTAGCAAGCTAATGTCCTGGAGCTAGTAGAAAGCCATAACATCACTCCCTTTCAGCCATTCGTTTAAGGCAATTCAGACTGAGACAGTCTTTTATGGCAGATAGAGACAATTCTTAAGGTCAATGTAGCATAAAAACTAATTACATTATGAAATCAATACCGTAGAAATCAAAGGAAATTTTAATTTTTATCTCTAACATTACTGATTAAAGAAATACAAGTTTAAACTACTCTGGGGTACTATCTCATGCCTATCAGATTGGCTAAAATGACAGAAAGGGAAAATGACAAATGTTGGAGGGGATGTGGAAAAATTGGGACATAATACACTGTTGGTGGAATTATGAACTGAAATCATTTTGGAGATCAACTTGGAATTATGCCAAAGAGTTATAAAACTGTGTATACCCTTTGACCCAGAAATACTACTATTAGGTCTGTTTCCCAAGGTGATCAATCAATATAAAATCAATCCATATAAAATATTTTGTAATATTTATTATATATTATAATATACAATATAATATCTATTTTTACAAATATATATTTATAAATAAGTTTACAATTTTTTTACCATCTTACAATTACAAATTTGTAAATATTTTTACAAATATATTAATATATAATTATATATTTATAATAAATATAACATTTATAGCAGCTCTCTTTGTGGTAGCAAAGACTTGGAAATTGAGAGGATGCTCACCAATTTGGGAATGGCTGAATATGTTGTGGTATATGATTGTGATGGAATACTACTGTGTTGTAAGAAAGGACCAGCAGGGAGCCAAGATGGCGGCTGGAAAGCAGGGACTAGTGTGAGCTCTGTACCAAGTCCCTCCAAAAACCTATAAAAAATGGCTATGAACCAATTCTAGAACTGCAGAACCCACAAAACAGCAGAGGGAAGCAGGGCTCCAGCCCAGGACAGCCTGGATGGTCTCTGGCTGAGGTCTATCCCACACGGAGCTGGGAGCTGGGAGCTGGGAACGGAGTGGAGCAGAACCCAGCCTGAGCTGCGTGGACCAACCAGACCAGGAGCCGGGCGGAGGGGGCCCTAGTGCCCTGAATCAGTGAGCTGCGGCAGTTACCAGACTCCTCAACCCACAAACACCAAAGACTGCAGAGAAGGTTAGTGGGAAAAGCTGCGGGAGTGAAAGGAGTTCATGGTTCGGCTTCCAGCCCCGGGGGCAGCAGAGGTGGGGCAGCTACAGCTGCTGCTGCTTCTGGCCCCAGGCCCACCTGGTGGGAGGAATTAAGTGGCGGATCAGAGCAGGAGTGCACAGCCTGCTGAAGATCTAAGCCCAGTCCAGGTTGGGGGTTCTTGGGGAAGGAGCAGTGCTGGTGTGACAGAGCTGGCACCTCCTCCACAAACGTGGAACATAGAACTCGTTAGTCTACAAGCAGTCATACCCCACTGAAAAACTCAAGGGTCAAGTTAGTTGGTTGGGAATATGGCCAGGCAGCAAAAATACACCCAGATTCAGTCTCAGACTTTGGATTCTTTCTTTGGTGACAAAGAAGACCAAAACATACAGCCTAAAGAAGACAACAAAGTCATAGAGCCTACATCAAAAGCCTCCAAGAAAAACATGAACTGGTCCCAGGCCATGGAAGAGCTCAAAAAGGATTTGGAAAAGCAAGTTAGAGAAGCAGAGGAAAAATTGGGAAGAGAAATGAGAAGGATGCAAGAAAACCATGAAAAACAAGTCAATGACTTGCTAAAGGAGACTCAAAAAAATACTGAAAAATACACTGAAGAAAACAACACCTTAAAAACTAGATTAACTCAAATGGCAAAAGAGCTCCAAAAAGCCAATGAGGAGAAGAATGCCTTGAAAGGCAGAATTAGCCAAATGGAAAAGGAGGTCCAAAAGACCACTGAAGAAAATACTACTTTAAGAATTAGATTGGAGCAAGTGGAAGCTAGTGACTTTATGAGAAATCAAGATACTATAAAACAGAACCAAAGGAATGAAAAAATGGAAGACAATGTGAAATATCTCATTGGAAAAACCACTGACCTGGAAAATAGATCCAGGAGAGATAATTTAAAAATTATTGGACTACCTGAAAGCCATGATCAGAAAAAGAGCCTAGATATCATCTTTCAAGAAATAATCAAGGAGAACTGCCCTGATATTCAAGAGCCACAGGGCAAAATAGAAATTGAAAGAATCCATCGATCGCCTCCTCAAATAGATCCCAGAAAGAAATCTCCTAGGAATATTGTTGCCAAATTCCAGAGCTCCCAGATCAAGGGAAAATATTGCAAGCAGCCAGAAAGAAACAATTTGAGTATTGTGGAAACACAATCAGAATAACCCAAGATCTGGCAGCTTATACATTAAGAGATCAAAGGGCTTGGAGTACGATATTCTGGAGGTCAATGGAGCTAGGATTAAAACCTAGAATCACCTACACAGCAAAACTGAGTATCATGTTCCAAGGCAAAATATGGATTTTCAATAAAATAGAGGACTTTCAAGCTTTCTCAGTGAAAAGACCAGAACTGAATAGAAAATTTGACTTTCAAATACAAGAATCAAGAGAAGCATGAAAAGGTCTAGATAATCAACAAAACAATAAATCAAGTGCTGATTTGTAATGTTTGCTGATTTCTTATGTGTAAATGCTCACACTGAAAATCTAACAAATTGGTTCTCAAGAGCAGAGTTATCGAAGTCCAGTGGCAAAACAAGAATCAAGATGATGGGTGATGGCCCAGGATATAGTGGATGAGCTTGGTGTCTCTGGTACCAGACCAAAGTGCTGATCTTGGTGTCTCTGGTATCAGACCAAAGTGCTCTACTGCGCCTGGTTAACCTGTCTCCATGGCCATTGGAACAAATTATTCTCATCTTCCCATTCTGCTGGGGAAAGTCTTCACATGCTTGAGATAAGACAACTGAGGCTCAGAGAGGTCAAAGAACATGCCTAAGGTCACACAGTTACTAAGTGACACAGAGCTGGAACACAAAGCAGATCCTTTGACTCCAATTTAAATGCCCTTTCTGTTACATCAGATTAAACATTTTCAAAGTTCCCTCTTTTCATAATCATGTATTAAATTAAGTGGTTTACTAAGAATGTGGAAAAAAAAAAGGACCAGCAGATTGGTTTTAGAAAAACATGCATGAAATACTTGCAAGAAATAATGCAGAGTAAAATGAGCAAAACCAAGAGAAAGTTGTATACAAAAACAGCAATATTGTTCTAAGAGTAACCCTGAATGACTAAGCTATTCTGAGTAATATGATCATTCAAATCAACTACAAGGGATTTATAAAGGAAAATGCTATCCACCTCCAAAGAAAGAACTGATATATAGAAGTATGTGTTGTATGGTCCCACATATATATCTACATCAAATTTTGGCCTTCTCAATAACTCAGAATACAGAATGTAACCTGGAAAAATATATACGTATTTTATTTAAAAAAGAGTTAGCATGCAAGTTTTGTTCCAGACTGGCCCTGAGGGGTGGGGAGAGAGGTTGGGAATAGCTGGGCAGAGTGGAATCCCTAAGGGAAGGGAACAAGTATTTATTAAGTGCCTACTGCGTGACAGGCACTATACTAAATGTTTTACAAATATTCTCATTTGACCCTCACATTAATCCTGTGAGTAGGTACCATTTTACAGTTGAAATTGAGGCAGACAGAGGTTAAGTGACTTGCCCAGAGTCACAGAACTAGAAGTATCTGAGGTCACATTTGAACTCAGGTCTTCCTGACTTCAGCTCTCAAATCTACTGTGTCACCTAGCTGCTGTAGGAACTAGAAGCAGAATAGAGGAGTCTTTGCAGGTTGGAAGGATCTTCTAGTGACTGTCTATTTTTCCTAATACAATTCTAGCACAAAGCTAAAGGTAGGAGGGGAGTGAAGAAAACAAAGGTCTCTTTCTATCTAACAAACTTTCTTCTAACTCTGATCTAGACCCTAAAAATTAGACTGGGTCAGAAAGAATAAGATATTTGTTATAGGGTTAAAACATGGGTTCTCCCCTTCCACGCACATATCTACACAACTTCTAATTAATTTATTTAGTTAAAATTAATTAAAATCAGTTGTTCTATTGCCCCCTTGGGTCCCAACACATATGGGTATGTTTGTACAAACATTAACAGAGCAGTGTTGAAGGCTCCTCATAAACACATTGGAATGTTACATGAACTGACCTCCTCAGGTCACCTTGTAAAAATAGCATTGAAAGCTGGTAAGGAGTTGGTGAAGAGAAAAAAAGGCCACAAAACCTTTGAAACACACAGAGAAGAGCTTAAATGAAAGCACTAAAACTAAGCTTTCTCCTCTTTCCTCCCTTCTCACTCAAACAATAGTCAATATATAGTATTTATAACAATTCTCTTTCCACCTTCTCTCTGAGTGTCTCATCAAAGAAGATACTACAAGTAATCTGACTTGCATCTATGCCTTCAGCAAGATTAAATGAGCAGCAGGATTCACTTTGGACTTGGGTCCCAACAAAGAGTTCATATGAGCAAAGAAAATTGGGTTAAGGCTTGGAGTTACCAAGACAGTGCCATGAGGTGCTAAGGATTGTGCCCTTCGACTTAAGGTACAAGTTTAACACAATCTGAGATACCTAATGCCAAGAATTGCCAGACTGTTTGGTCATAGAACATTGTGACACTTTAAAAAGAGACACGGTCACTTCTGATTAAGATGGTGGCATGAAGGGTCGTAGACCCTCTCCCACAAACACTCCAGCAAAGTTCTAAAAATTCATCAGGAGTAAAAAACCAAAAAACAGAGAGTCATTGAAGCATCTTTTTTTAAAACGCATAGAAGAGAACAGAAAGCAGGCTACAAGGAACGAGACAAGCAAGACAACTTTGAAAGTTACATGTTGAATTTATCATATATTTAAAATCAAAAGCAACCTACATGTAAAAGTGATTTTGCACACTCCATCATCTGTTTAGATTGTATGTGGAAAAATTCTGTTCTACATTGTATATGGAAATATTCATTTTATCTGGTGCATAAATTCAGTTGTATTTTTTTAAAAAAAAGAAGAAATGAATGTAAATATTGAAAGGAAAATGACAGCACTCCCAAATCTGAATATGCAAATGGGGCAATGGAGGGGACATTTGAAGGAATCAACAAGTGAAATTAACAAGGAGATTTACTTTCCCTAGGGTGGAGAAATGGGAAGAGGAAAAGAAGGAAGGGAAGATGATTGACTCTCTTCCTCCAGGCTACTGTTCTTGGTCAGCAACAAGTAAGTTGGCCGCATTTACTCATCCCATTTCTTAGCAAAAATTCTCTGATCTGACCAATCTCTCCTCCAGATCGTCATGGCATCTTCTGTGCCCACGTGTGTCCTACTTGAGATGGTTCCTCTTCTCTTTCCTACAGGCTCCCAGACCTCAAGGTTGGAGCCCTCTGGGGCAAATCCCACAACTTAGGAAGCTGGGACAGCCCACCACAGAGAGCAGCTGAAAGATCTGCTCCAAGTCGCTGGTGTCACTATCCCAGGTGATAGCAAAAATGAGGGGTTTGGGTCCTTCTCCATCAATTAAAAAACAAAATCATTTCTACCTGGCTTCCCATCATCCCTGAGCTTAAGAGACAGTGATGGGGCTATTGGCTTAGGGATATATTTAGAATGAAAATAGGTCTAGTGATATAGTATTTTTTAATAGAGTCAAGATTAGGGTCAATGTTAGAGATAGTACCAGGAAAAGCATTAAGATCAGATTCAGGGTGAGTAAAGGGGGACTTTTTAAGATTAAGGTTATATGGGTTTAGGTGAGAATTCATGCTAGGGTTCAGCTAGTACTCAGGTATATTGGTTTTATTATTTTTTTATTCTATTTTAAGTGAAATTGACTCATTGTGGGGTAAGATGAGGAAAAAAATACTTGTCTGGCATACTATATAATGGATTTTCCAATGGCTATAGATTTCAGGTGTCAGATATATGCTATACTCTTACAAAATCTTACAAGAGGTAAGTAGAGCAGAAAATATCACTGATGGAAATTCCTTTTCAAAACATAGGTATCAGGTAATAGTCAATATTATTAAAGAGTACAAGAAACAACAGCAGGGGACTGCTGAATGTGCCAATTTGCAATTTACTTTCAATCACTGCATTTAGCTATCTACATATAGAATACTTAAAACTAAAAACACATTTACCACTCATATTAATTTATCACCTATACTAGGAGTTCTTAACATGGGATCCATGAAATTTTAAAAAACATATTTCGATAACCGTAATTTCACTATAATTGCTTTCCTTTGTAATCCAATGTGTTTTATATTATGCATTTTAAAACATCCCAAGTCCATAGGCTTTGCCAGACTGCTAAACAAAATAAGGATGAATGCCTTGTTTAGAGAAAAGACCCTCCAGCTGCAGAAAGAAATATCAAGGGAAGCATCAATCTGAGTTCTTCATGAAATGGGGAGCAGCAAAATCAAGAAACTTAACTCACACCATTAACCATTTGCCTATCTGAATGTCTGACTTGTGTCCATTAAGTAACCATTGGCTTAAAATGGGAAATTATTCATTTTCACTGAATCGTTTCCTCCAGAAACAAAGGAATAAAAAAAAAAGGAAATTGAACAGCTGCCTTATCTTCATCCCTTTGAATTCAGGCCTTCACACTTTTAATCAGAATTGCAGCTGATCACATCCTTGGGTAAATATTTATTTTATATTATGAATGAACCCAAATAAATGGTTGATAAATACTTCCTAGGTTAATAAGAGTAAATTGTCAGATTATTTGGATGAATAACCACCTGGATCAGATTAGCAGACTAGTATTGCTTTTCTGTTTGTAAGCATGCCTCTTAACTAACCTCAAAGGCTACTGAGGCTGAGTGTCTTGTTTCTTATTTTTGCCTTCCTTCTATTTCATCTTACTTCTAGCTATTCCTTACCTGCATATATGGCAAGAAAATGCGTATCACCCTATGTCCAAATAAAATCTGGTGGGCTACACTCTGGGATAGAAAGTGGTTCAATACTGGCGTAAAAGTATTGAAATACTGATTAAGGTAATCACTGTAAGCAACCTGATGACTTATCTTTACCTTATCTGATCATTTACCAGGATTGGTCTCCAGAAGCATTTCAACACCATCTCGGCTTGACAGAGTGTATCATTACATGCTTTACACTATGATATATCTCCTATGTCATGGATGGAAAGCTGGACTCAGGGTCTAGAAAACATGGGTGCAGATTCTGTATCATATACATATATATACATATATATATGTGTATATATATATATATATACGTGTATGTGTATATATATATGTGTGTGTGTGTATATATGTGTGTGTGTGTGTGTGTGTGTGTATGCCCTGTCGTTATTCAGTTGTGTCCAACTCTTGGTGACCCCATTTGGGGTTTTCTCTTTGCCAGGAGCAGGAAAAACCCAAAATTACTAGGAGTGGAAAAGCCCCTAGATCTTCAAGCAGCTGGCCCAAGCAACAGATAACAGCCCCGATCAAGCTCTCCTGTCATAAATCTCCTCCACTCTTCCCACCAAAGGTTCCACTCTTCCCACCGAGTTCTGACTTAGCACACTAAAGGTCAAGGAAAGAGGGGGAAGGTCACATCTGACACATGTATTTTGGGAAGGGGGAAGGGAAGAAAGATGTCCCTACACTTTCTCTGTAGCAGAGGAGATTAATATAGACTCAATTTCTATTGCTAACTACTTTTGCCTTTCCAGCTACTTTCTTTTTACACTTTGGCTTTTCCCTGAGGGTGATTAAGGCAATGCCCTCATACATACTCACTCTGGATTTCATTCTTCCTTCCTCAAAGTCTGTGATTGTTTGTACATAATGGCAGGACAATGATACTGCACCCCCTTAAAGGCTCCCTAGAGATATCTTGCCCCCACATCACAGAAGCTATTTCCCCAAAAGTCATTTTAACCCCTGGATTAGCTATAGTTTGCGTTAAACTACTGGAGGACAAGAAATCAATTCATTTGATGGCTATGTACTTAACAAGTAGGCTACCAACAGGAGACATGAGACACATGTGAATATTTGAAATACAAGGTAAACATACAAAAAGAGATCTGTAAGAGGCCACTGTAATTCAGAAGAGGGAAAAATCATTTCTGCCTGGAGAAATCAGGGAAAGCTTCCTGGAAGAGACTACATTCGAGCTGAGCTTTGAAGGTAGTTGGGAATTACTCAGAACTGTCAGGGGGTTTTACTGTATGTGGAGGGGAAGAGTGGAGTCATTCCATGTGGAGGGAAAAGCATGAGGAAAAGCAAAGAAGTGGATATGACTGGGGATCAATGCAAGGAAAAGCCCGGAGTCCAATTTGACAGAAGGGGTGTAGTGGGAAATGACATCTCTTCTTCTTCGCTTTCTGGTTACCAGCATAGTAGTGACCTCAACTGGATTATTCAAGAGAGGTAACGTGGTATAGTGGATAGTCAGGAAGATCTGAGTTCATGTGCCCTCTCTGAGAGATACTTACTGGCTATTTGACCCTCAGTAGGTGACTTCTTCTTTCAGTGCTAAGACTATAAGTCGCAAAGAAAGGGATCATCTGCAGAAGTGTCCTTATCCAGGAATTTCCTATAAAGTTAAATCAAAGAACCATCAGCTATCCTAACACTGTCCTTAGGGCTTGAAACATCTCATGGAATTTAACACAGAGATCCTAGAACATGACCCTGGTAAAATGATCCCATTGGTCAGTTCCCCTGAGATGTTGCTTTGTGTATCAGAATGTTCCCCTGCTGCTGGGCATCCTTTTCATTCCTCTCTAAATGAGAAATAAACCACTGACGATGAGATTTTGACCTGTGCTGATCCTGTTGAAGGGATTTTCAAATTTTCACACTGTACTGATTTAAAGCAGAAGCGATGATTTGTTAACTCTGTTGTAGTCTTGTGACTTGAGAGAAATAAGTAACATCTATAAAGTATTTTTCAATTCATTTGAGTGACTTTTTAAAAAGTTATTTTATTGTGATGACCTTTATTATGATGACCAGCTCCAGTGAAATCCCAGGACTCAGGTCTGAAATGACTTAGCCCAGGATAGCTCCAGGGGGTGTATGCTTGTAACCAATCTTGAAGAAATTAGTTGAGTTCGTCTTCTTGTTTTCCCCCTCATTCTTCTGATGGTTCAAGTATGTCCATGATAGGCCTAGGGTGGTTTCAGGCATCCTGTTAAAAACTGTACTTCCAGGCTAACCTTAAAGTAATTAGAAGCCACCAGAGTTGACCTTTGAAACAACTGGGGCGGGGGGGGGGGGTCTTCCAAGGAAGGCTCATCATCATTCAAGCCACCATCAACAGAAAAGAATCTCCTCACAATAACCCCATGGGGGAAGTGAGATGTTTTTATCTCTGTTTTACAGATGTGGAAACTGAGATTGGTTAAATGAGTTGCTCATAGTCATGCAGCCAGTGAGTGGCAGAGGCAGGATTCTGAGCATTCTTCCCATGGAACCAAGCTGTTTTAAATAGATTTAGTATTTGGTCCATGGTCTTCCCCACTAGCCTACTTCTCTGGGATGTCAATATTGAACATCACTTCTCAGTTCCTTAGCCTCCTTCATTCCAACTTCTCTTCACTTCTCAGACCTGCACCTCCAGATCCAGAGCTATGAAATTCCCCTCTCAGACAACAACCTACATTGGAGAATAGTAAAGCAAGAGAGCTGATAGTATTAAGTCCCCTGCCTGGGTCAGACCAAGCTGGAGGGACAGCATTCGAGTCTAGGTGAGATAATAATGGTAAAGTGCTTAGCAAAGTGCCTGGGCACCTAGTGAAACACTATAGAAATGATTTTGAGGATGCTGGCGAGACACATTTTAGGAAAGATTCTGAAAAGCTAGAAAGCACAAAGAAAAGGTCAAGCAGGATGGTAAAGGGCCTTGAACTTACGTTATGCAAGAAATGTTTGAATGAATTAAGGTTGTATAGAGTTCCAGGCCTGGAGTCAGGAAGACTCATCTTCCCTAATATGGCCTCAGACACTTACTAGCTGTGTGACCTTGGGCAAGTCACTTAACTGCCTTTGCCTCAGTTTCCTCATCTGTAAAATGAGCTGGAAAAGGAAATGGCAAACCACTCCAGTATCTTTGCTAAGAAGACCCCGAATAGGGTCACAAAGAGACAGATATAACTGAATGATTACTGAACAATTAAAAAGCCCAGATAAGAGAATCCTAAGGAAAACTTTGTAAGGCAAGTGCTATTATTATCCCTATTTTACAGATGAGCAAACTGAGGCAGAGAAAGATTAAGTATCTAGCCCAGGATCACTCTCTTACTCTCTTTATCCAATCAGTTGCTAAGTACTATTGTTTCTACTGTAACATCTTACCTATGCGCCTCCTTCTCTCCTGGGACAGTGCTGCCACCCTCGAGCAGGCCCTTATTATCACCTCATGTCTAAATTACTACAGCTGTCTGCTAGTAGGTCTGTCTGTCTCCCTTAAGTCTCTTCCGACTCCAGGCCATCCCATAATCACTGCCAAGGTTATCTTCCTAACCATATCCCCCCCCCACACACACACACCCCATTCAGTAAAGTCCAGTGGCTCCCTATTAACTCCAAGATTAAATATTAAATCCTCCTTTTGGCTTTTAGTAATTAATTTAATAATGTTAATAATTATTATATAACTAATTTAATTTAATATGTAAATATTAAATAATTAATTGAATTGTTTTTATAATCTGGCCCATTGCTGACTTTCCCTGTCTTCCCATACCTTACTACCTACAACCTACCCTGAGATCCAGTGATAATGGTCTTCTCTCTGATCTCACACAAACACCTCATCTGCCAACTCAGTCATTTCCACAAACCTCCATACCTGGTGCTCTCTCCCTCCTCATCTCTGCCTCCTGGATTCCCTAGCTTCCTTCAGATCTCAACTAACATGCCATCTTCTGCAAAACATCTTTCTCAATCTTCCCTAATCTTAGTGCCTTCCCTCTGAGATGACCTCCAACAACGTGTATAAATAGCTATAGATATAGATCTATGGCCATATGTATAGATATAGACATAAATATATATGTGTGTGTACATACATAATTTGGAGCAGCTAGGTGGTACAGTGGATAGAGCACTGGGCTTGGAACCAGGAAGATGTGAGTTCAAATCCAGCCTCAGATACTTACTAGCTGTGTGACCCTGGGCAAGTCATTTAACCCCTATTTGTCTCAACTCCTCATCTGTAAAAGGGGAGCACACTGGAGAAGGAAATGACAAACTGCCTCAGTATCTTTGCCAAGAAAACCCCACGACAAAAGTCCATGGGGTCCCATAGTGTCAGACACAACTTATTTGCACATAGTTGTTTACATGTTGTATCTCCCCATTAGACAGTGAGCTGCTGGAGTGTAGGGACCGTTTTTACCTCTCTTGGTACTCCCAGCACTCAGCACATTGTCTGACTTACAGTAAGTACTTAACGAATGCTTGTTGAATTGTTGACTTTACAACAACCCCGTGACACCAGTAGAACAAAATAATTATTTCCATTTTACAGAGGTTTCACATTATTCAAGATCCCACACACCCAGTAAATCACTGAGCCAGAACTGAAACCCAAGTTCAGTGTTTTTTCTTACAACATGGCGACATTATGGAGTAAGTGGATGGTAACAAAGTCGAGGTTGTGAGTAAAGACTTTTTCAAGAAATTTGATGGTAAAAAGGAGGAAAGATGATCCTCGTTCTAGCAGCTAACAGAGTAGAAAGCTTTTTTAGGATAAATAAACAGTAAAATTGTAAATTGGATTCATAAATAGACATGAAGTCAAAGAAGGGGAAAGAGATTGAGATGTATGAGAGAGAAAATAATTCATCAGAATAATATAGGAGAGGGGATAGAATTAAGAGCATATTTATCCTTAATAAGGAAAAGAGACACTTTTCCATTAGAAAAAGGAGTGAAGAAGGAGAGTAGATGAAAGATTTAGAAAAAAAATAGATAAATGGAAGAGAAATTATGGGGCCTTGAGTTGGGTGGCCTTAATCCTTGCATTAAAATGAGAAGCAAGGTCATATCGTGAGAATGAGGAGGGTGGGAGTGGAGCAGGACTAGGAAGTTGAAGGGAGTGGGGAAAGCATGTAACAGCTGCAGTAGGGGATGGGATAGGATACCAACAACAAAAAAAGAAAAATATTTCCATCAGCAGTGGGGGCATAGTTGAGGTTAAGTAGCATGAATCCTCAGTGGACTTAATCAACAAGGTTTTTTTAATTTTTCCAGCAATTACTTCACAGTCCAAGCATGGGAGCAGAAAGCATAGATGGTAGAGGTTACACCAGGTTGAGTCATACATGCCTTTTGCACTTTTAAAAGCAATTTGCAATTTGATCTATGATATAACATAGGTGTAGAATGTAGTATCCATGTAGAATGTAGTATACACACTATACATGATCAGGGGATTGCAATTTTAAAAACTGATCTATCTTGCTTAACTATATCATTCCATAATTAGAATGTAAGCCCCTTGAGGGTAAGGATTGTTTCATTCTTTGTCTTTGAGAAGGAGCATGGAGTAGTGGGTAGAGTGCTGGACTTGGGGTCAGAAAGAGCTGGTTTCAGATGCTTACCAGCTTCACAACCCTGCCCAAGTCTGAATCTCCCTGTGCCATAGTTTTCTCATCAATAAAATGAAAGAGCTGAGACCTCTTCTGACTCTTTATCTCTAAACCTATGACCACTGGGTCTGGAATCAGAGGCCTTGGATTAAGTTACTGCCTCTGATGTTGGCTACCTGTGGGCCCGTAGGGAAGTCACTTAAAAGCCAGGACTTGAGTTTATCTGTAGAACAAAGGACTAAGACTAGACGGCCTTTTAGGACCCTTCTAGCTTAGAGTTTTGAACCTATGATCCTTTGATGAGTGTAAAATTATGCAGAACAAGGTAAGGAGAACAATTTATATAGAGAAATATTTATAGCAGTTCTTTTCATGGTGGCAAAGAATTGGAAATTGAGGAGAAATTGCCCATCAACTGGGTAATAGCTAAACAAGTCGAGGTATATAATTGTTTTGCAATACTACTGTGCTATAAGAAATGACAAGCAGAATGTTCTCAGAAAAACCTGGAAAGACTTACATGAATTGATGCAAACCAAAGTGAGCAGAACCAGGAGAACATTGTGCACAGTAACAGCAATATTATATGATGATCAACTGTGAATGACTTAGCTCTTCTCAGCAAAACAGTGATTCAAGAGAATCCCAAAGGACTCGGGATGAAAAATGTTATCTACCTCCAGAGAAAGAACTGATGGAGTCTAAATGAAGATCAAAACATACTTTTTAAAACTTTATTTTTCTCGAGTTTTTTTTTGGCATGTGTTTTCTTTCACAACATGACTAATATGGAAATACGTTTTGCATGATTACGCATATAAAATTGCTTGCCTTCTCGATATGGAGGAGGGAAAGATAGGAAGGGAGAGAAATTGGAAATCTAAACTTTAAAAAATGAATGTTAAAATTGTTTCTACATGTAACTGGGAAAAATAAAATATTAAAGAAAGAAAAGAAAGAAAAACAGATGAATTCAGTGACCAGGTGATGCCAGAGGACTTACAGTGATGTATATCTTCCCCCTCTTGGAAGGTAGTCTAACATAAGTGTAGAATGTGGTGTACATGATTAGTTATGGCCAATGTTTGTTTCCTTTAGCATTTCTTTGCTCTACTGGGCTTTTGGGTGGGGGTGCAGGGGGATTGCAAAATGATAGTTGTGTTGAAGGAAGCATTTTTGTTGTTGTTCGGTCACTTTTTCATTTATGTCTGATTCTTCATGACCCCGTTTCAGGTTTTCTTGGCAAAGACACTGAAGTGGTTTGCCATTTCCTTCTCTGGTTCATTTTACAGATGAAGAAACTGAGATAAACTGGGTTACTTGCCCAGGGTCACACAGCTAGTAAGTGTCTGGGGCCAAATTTAAACTCAGGAAGATGAGTTTTCTTGACTCCAAGCCTTGCATTCTATTCACTGAAACAGCTAGCTGTCCTAGAAAATAGTAAGAAACGGCAATATTTATAACATTATTATGTTATAACAATATGATATATCATTAACATAATAAATATTATGCATTCTAAATAGTAACATTTATATGGATTTAAAAATCAATTACCAGACATTTACCTAAAAAGCATAGTTTATTAAAAAGTTGAAGCTTTTAAAAGTTGATATCTTTTGTTTCTGTATCATATTCCTCCCCTACTCAGAGAGCCTTTCTTTGAAAGAAAGAAAGAGTTCAGCAAAATAAATCAGCTATTGACTGTATCTAATATCGTATGGAATATTCCATGCCCACAGTTTCCTACCTCTCCAGGGAATGTAGGTGTATTTTCTCATCTCTTCTCTGGAAACACAGCCTCTAGTTTCACTTTACTGTTCTTTGTATTTAATATACCCAAATGAACATGCCTATACACACACACACACACACACACACACACGTATTTGTGTATACACATATATATACACCTCACATACATACATACACATACACACTGTGTCTGTATGCGTATAATTTACAGGTTCTGCTTGCTTCACTCCCATCAGTTTACATGTTTTCCCATATTCCTCTGAATTCTTTGGGTTCCTACTCCCATTTGTTCAGCCATTTCCCAGTTGATGGCCACTGACTTTAAAGGTAGTCAGATGGGCCAGAGAGTAAAGTGATAGACCTGGAGTCAGGAAGCCCTGAGTTTGAATTTGACCTCAGACACTTTCTAGCTGTGTGATCTTGGACTAATCACTTAACCTTTCTCTGTTATTAGCACCTGCCTCCGGTGGTGGGATTCAAATGAATTAATAACCAGTTCTAGAACTGAGCCAAGGCACTGCCCTGCTACTGATATGAGGGGTACAAGCCCCAACTCCACTAACAACTGGTTCTTGGAACTCAACCTAAAATTAGGTACTGGTTCTGCCAAATCAGTGCAAACTGGCTGAATCCTACCACTGCCTACCTCCCAGGGTTGTTGTGAAGACAGAACTGAAATAATATTTGTAAAGCACTTTATAAACCTTAAAGCACACAATTATTATTAATTCCAGCTCTAAAAGTTAAAAGTTACATTTTTGGCCCATTTTTCATAGAATCATAAGTACTCAGAGTGAAAAGACTTCAGGAGCCATCTAGTCCACCCTCTTCATGAAGACCTACAGTGAATGGGGAAGCTACTACTTCCAGGGCGGGGTGGGGGGGAGGGGAGGCAGGCAGTCCATTCCATTTCTGAAATAACTGAAAAATTTCTTTTTATCAAACTTAAGTTTACTTCTTTACAAATTATATTCATTGACCCTAGTTCCACCCACTGGGTCAAAGCAGCACAAATTTAATTTCTGCTCTCTACTGAAGAATATGTTCTATGTCCTCTTCCTCCACCTCCAACCGTCTCTTCTCCAGGCTAATCATCCCCAGCTCCTTTAACTAATTCTGATATGACACGATTTCTAATCTTCTTACCAACGCAATTACCTTCCTCTAGAACTACACCAGTTCCTCAATAAAATTATTAAAGACTTTATAAAACAAAGAGGAAAGCATATTCTATAAGTCTGAAGGACGAGTGACAAAATGGAGGCCCAGGCATATACAATTCTTTAAAACAATTGTAAACTTGGGAAATCAAGATAAGAGGTTCCAATTCACCAGCACACAAATGAGTGTCATTGTGTAAGGTCCACTCAGTGCAAACAGAAGCACAAAGATAAAACTCTCTCCAAACTGCTTTGAAATTGAATGACAACTTTGTCCAAAGACCATGTGTTAGCATTGTGCTCTACAGTCTGGCTGAAAGGTGGCACCCAGAACTAAAGATGATATTCCAGTGTTAGAAAGTGGGGAGAGTACACTGACATGGTCACCTCTGTAATTCTGGCTGCTATGGCTTGATGAACGAAGACTAAACTGATCTTCCACGAAAATATTGGCTCTGTGGGGTGCCTTGCCACATTGTCCCCAGATATGGAGCTTCTATCACACTAAATCTCCCAAATATTTTCCTGCGAATTGCTGTCTAGCCATGCCTCCATCCTGGACTTGTGCAGTAAATGTCTAAAGTTAATCGTAGGACTTTACATATATACCTATTAAATTTCACCTTCAATTCTAGCCAACCGAAATCTAAAAAGTCCTGACTCTATGATCCAGTGTTTTGGCTATCCTTCCCAGCTTTGCATCAAAAACAACTTGAATAAGTTGGTTGTGTATGCCTTCATACTAGTCAACTAATAAAAGCACTGAAGAAATGCCAAAGAAATAGAATGTATCTAAACATCTGAGAGAACAGACAGACTCTTTTGGAAACACGGATCCCAAAAGCACTCCACTAGAAACATCCTGTCAGAGAGATAGATCCATTAATTATTCCTCTTTGGTTCTGGTCATTGAACTAATCCAAAATGCTACTGATTGTTCTATCATCTAGCCCATATCTCTCCAGTTACAAAGATACCACAAAAGACTTTTCGAATGCCTTGCCCAAATCTAGGGCCTTGCCCAAATCTAGGTATATTTTATCAGTGTTCTCCCGACCTGTTAAGAAACCCTGATAAACAGCAGGGCTTTTGTGGTGGCAAAGAACTGGAAATTGAGGGGATGCCCATCAATTGAGGAATGGCTAAACAAGTTGTGGCATATGATTGTGATGGAATACTATTGAGCTGTAAGAAATGATGAGCAGGTGGAGTTCAGAAAAACCTGGAAAGACTTACATGAACTGATGCAAAGTGAAGTGGGCAGAACCAGGAGAACATTGTACACAGTAACAGCAATATTGTATGATGATCAACTATGAATGACTTAGCTCTTCTCAGCAATGCAATGATCCAAGACAATTCCAAAAGACTCATGATGGAAAATGCTATCCATATCCAGAGAAAGAACTGATAGAGTCTGAATGCAAATTGTAGCAGACAATTTTCACCTTTTTTGTTTGTTTTTGTGGGGTTTTTCCTTTTGTTCTGTTTCTTCTTTTATAACCTGACTAACGTGGAAATATGTTTTACATTATTGCACATGTACAACCTGTATCAGATTACTTGCTGTCTTGGGGAGATGGGTGGGGAGAGAAGGAGGGAGAAAATTTTGGAACTCAAAATCTTTTTAAAAAATGAATGTCGAAAATTGTCTTTACATGTAATGAGAAAAAACAAAATGCTATGAAAATGAAAAAGAAAAAGAAACACTACTAAAAAAGGAAATGAGGTTTACTTGGTGTGAGCTGTTTTTTGACAAAGTCATGCTGGCTGTCAGAGATCACAGTTTCCCTTTCTTTTTTTAAAAAAAATTATATTTATTTTATTCTGAACTTAAGAAATAAAACAAGCATTTCCATAACATAGTAGGATAGAAAAGGAATATACCTTTTTCTTTCTTTTTTTAAAATTTTATTGATCTGTTTTGTTTTTACATATAAATATTTATAGACTACTCCCACTTTATGAGAGGACTCTTGTAATAAAGAAAAGAAGGCAAGTAAGCTAAATAGTAAGTAAATAGTGACTTCATCTGAAAGCACATGCAACATTCTGCATCTGTAGCACCCCCTACCCAATGTTTCTATTTAAATTATTTTTTTAAAAAAAAATGAACAGGAAACTGTTTCTCCCTCCTTCCATTGTAAAAAGAAAAAATAAACAAATTTTTGTAACAAATATGCATAGTCAAGGAAAACAAATATATGCATATAAAAATATACCTCATTCTCAGCAGTTCAGGGTACCCTTACAAAGATTAACCATATATTAGGACATAAAATTTTATTGTTAAAAGCAGAAATATTAAAACTATCCTCTTCAGATCACAATGTAATAAAAATTACACTTCATAAGGGACCACAGAAACATAGATTGAAAACTAATTAGAGATTAAACAACTTAATCTTAAAGAATGAGTGAGTTAAAGAACAAATCGTAGAAACAATCAATAATTTCATTAAGGAGAATGACAATAATGAGTTTCCCTTTCTAAATGCTCACAAAGCTTTCCTTTAATAATGTTTTGGACCTTTGCCATGAGTCAAAGTAAAACAAACTGGCCTATAGTTGAAAGAATGAGCTCAGCTCCCTTTTGCTGGTTTACAACTTTTGTTTTGCATTTGATTTTATTGTGTGGATTAAAATGTACCATTTTTTAAATGTGAAACAGACCTCTGCACTTAAAGGTCTCTGTAAACTCAAGAACTGACACTGTTTATCTAATGCAAGGAAAAACACATCTGGGGAGATTTTAGTAAGTAATTAGGTCACTGTAGCAAACAAGTCACCATGTTTTATACCAAATGGGGCTGATGAGCTCCACATTGCAACACAACGCAAGTTGATTCAAAAGCTGGGCATCTCATTGCCTCAGAGGTTATATGTCATTTTTGATTTGATTATGCCACCCCCTTCATGAATATAACATTTACATATCAGACCATATTCAACATAAGTCCCAGGAAACTTTGAGATTAGGTTCTCAATTAGCAATAAGAGATGCCCAAAACTTCTTGGGCCTGTGAAACATCAGGCCATACCTTCCAACCTGGTGGATACCAAAACAGGCCTAGCGGTGACGAAGATCATATTTGTTGGTCAAGAACCATCCAGCAGGATATCTCATCTATAAGATCTGTGCTTGTGACTCTCAAGACTTTGCCATTCTAGATGCCTTCTCACTCTAGATCTTCCCTTACCTCCTAGGGCCTTCTTACATGGGAACCCTCCACCAAATCAGATTCCTTCTCATATTGGAAACAGTTTCTGGTGCTACCAATTTGGGGACAGGTCTGGGCTTAATCCCTCTCCCTCCTGTGTTACTCCAAACTTCACCACCATGCCCTGCACCACAGGTATCCTATCTTTGTAGTCCCTTTTGTGGGCTGTCTTCCCACATTAGCATATAAGCTCCTTGAGGGCAGTCTTTGTGCTTGTATTTATAGCCCAGCAATTAGCACAGTGCCTGAAACATTGTAAACTCCTAGTAAATGTGTATCGGCTGTAGGACTCAGGAAAAGCGTTATTAATTTTGACAATCCTATTGCCTCATTACCGTAGAAGGGGACAAAGTGAAAGTGGGGCAGTTGAGAGGAATTCTCTTGTAAGAAAAACAAATGCAAAAGAAAACCTGATTAAATTTCTGGTACTTATTATGCAGATGGAACAACAGACAGCCTACTCTCTTTGGCAGCTTGAAAATTACATTTAGGTTTCTGTGGTCAACCTGCATAGACAGATAGATTGTTTCCTTTTCTAAGACTGACACACTTCCCTCAAATTCAGATACATTTGCCAGAGTACCTAAACATTCACTGCTAACAGGGACAAAAATGTACAGAGCAGAATGAATGCTTTAAGCCAACACACAGACAGTAAAGTCTTTATAAAAATAGTTATGTTTTATGGGGATAAGACAAGAATGCCAGGCTGAGGCCCCAAACATCTACTTTTCATTAGCAAAATCATGAAGCTCAAGAATCAAAATTGGAGATGCCCATCTGCCAACCCAATGTGAATAACATCATGGCTGCTTGTGAGGGGAACCCGTATAACAAGGAACACAGAGAGATTTTAACAAACTGTTTTGGACTTGACTTACAGCTTTGTCCCCAGACCACATATTAACATTTTGCTCTGCAGTAAGGCCAAAGAAGTATAGTTTGCCTTCTCCTACAGAAGAACAGATGGACTGTATATTGAATATAAATATATTTGATTCTCGGGCACTCAGTTTCACTGAGATATAATGAATGGATCTGGGATCTATGAAGGTACTCAGATTACTCACCTGTGTTATACAGAGGAGTAATTGTTTGGTGTGCTTGTATTAAGTAGTGACAAACAAGCTACCAATGACATTACAAGAAACACATTCAGCCCAACTGGCTTCCTAAGAGTCACTGAACGTACATCTTCCTGGAACAAAGTACCCAGCTGGAAGTGACTCTCACAAAGTAAAGGTCTAGATGAAAGGCTGGTCAATTTGTAAAGAAAATTAACTGTTACCCTTTGACTTTTGGTCAAAAGTTTTGCGGAGCTCTAAACAGCCTGTCAGCAAAATTTTCGAGCAGTGCTGAGAAGAACAGCAGGACTAGCATTGCCTCCAGGAATAATGCCCACCGTAGATGACGTTCTAGAGCACATTGGGGAATTTAACTTATTCCAGAAACAAACCTTCTTTATTTTGTCCCTGGTTTCTGCCGTCTTCGGCCCCATCTATGTGGGAATTGTTTTCCTGGGCTTCACCCCGCATCACCATTGCCTGAATCCTGGAGTTTCAGAGCTAAGCAAACGATGCGGCTGGAGTTTGGAAGAGGAGCTGAATTACACAGTGCCAGGCCTGGGTGTACCAGAAGATGCTTTTACCAGCCAGTGCCAGAGATACGATGTGGACTGGAACGAAACAGCCCTCAGCTGTACGGAACCTTTAGCCAATTTTACCAGCAAAAAGAACTCCATCCCTCTTACCACCTGTCAGGATGGCTGGGTATATGACCCTCCAGGCCCCACCATTGTCACTGAGGTAAGTTTTAGCCAATTCCTTAAGAAATCGCTAAATGAAACACATGGATTGTACGTTGGACATAAATATATTCAATTCTCGGGCACTCAGTTTCACTGAGATATAATGAATGGATCTGGGATCTATGAAGGTGCTCAGATTACTCACCTGTGTTATACAGAGGAATAATTGTTTGGTGTGCTTGTATTAAGTAGTGACAAACTAGCTATGAATGATACCACAACAAATGTATCCAGCCCGATTAGCTTGTTTGGGGCATTTCCAAGAGTCGTTGAACACACATCTCCCTGGAACAAAGTGCCCAGTTGGAAGTAACTCTTACACAGTTAAGGTCTAAATGAAAGGCTAGAAATGGGACCAAATGACTGATGATGTGTTTCCTTAAGATGAAAGCTAACAGCTCATCTTTTTTTTTTTTTTTTTGGAGAGCCAATCAAGGTTAAGTGACTTGCCCAGGGTCACAAAGCTAGTCTGAGGCCAGATTTTAACTCAGGTCCTCCTGACTTCAGTGCCAGTGACTAACAACTCATCTTGATGCACCTAGACCCAGACACTTTGGAACAAATTTAATTGTTAGAAAATATTTTTCTTGACATCTTTGCAATTTCTACCAGTTGGTTCTAGTTCTACCCAGTAGGACCCAATAGAACATGTCAAATCCCATTTTTGTATGACAGCCCTTAAAATATTTAAAGTTAACGTTCAAATCTCCCTAAATCTTCTTTTCTCAGATAAAGGTTTGAACTAGCTGACCTCACAGGGTCTTTTCAGTTCAAAGATTCTACCATACTATTATGCCTTTAAACTGCTGGCTATTGTGTAGAAATTGCATAGACTTGCTAGGCAAGTCACATCCTCTGTATGGCTTAACTTTCTTATTTTGAAAAGGATGTAGGTTGGACCAAGTGGATTCTAAGGTCCTTTCCACTTCTGTGGCTCTGATCCTTGAAGACAGAATGCAACTGTTATATAGAAAAAACCGGGCAAATAAAGCTAACCAAAAGCAGTTGCTACTTCAGGTTTCAATTTGCAAATTTCCAACTGTCTTAGGAAAAGCATCATGAAAGAAAGCTTTTAGTTTATTGCCTTTAAGCCATACCAATTGAATTTCCCAAATATTAAGTACCCACTTGCTATAAGCTTAGCACTGTATGAAATGCTCTGTCTCTCTCATATTAGTGGTGAGATTTCTTTTTCGCTGTCTTCTAACTTACAATGTGTCTCTGCAGTTTAACCTGGTATGTGCTGATTCATGGAAGCTGGACCTATTTCAATCGGTTATGAATGTCGGATTTTTTATTGGCTCTATGAGCATTGGTTACATAGCGGACAGGTATGTCTTCAATGCCTTAGGATTTAAATATGCATTCTGAAATAGAACCTAAGAAGAATTGATGTTCTGGTTCTTTTGGAGAAACTATATCTGTGATTTCATTTGTATAAGGAATTCTTTGGGAAGAAACTCCTCTGACACTCACCATCTTACATGATAAGTCTAAAATACACATGTGAGTGATCTGCAGCATTGAGGTTGAGTGACTTGTCCAGGGTCACACAGCCAGTGTCTGAATCAGAGATAGGACTTGAACCCAGCTCATGTTGGATAAAGGTGACTTTCTATTTCCTAAAGATTCTCCTGGGCTTTTTGTGGTTCTCTTGAATTCACAAGGGCCCTATTGGGTTAGGAAGGAGGAAATAAAGACGAGATAGTAAAAAAAAAAAGACATCCACTATACCAAGCATTTTTATTTATGTCTTTATTTCTACTCCTCGAGTTTCATGTTTTCTCTGAGTAAATGATAGTCTAACTACAGAATTATGGCCAAGTAGAAACACTCCACATTTTCCTGAGTTTAACACATTCCTTTCATAGCAAAGTATAGTGGAAAGAACATTAATCATTGACTCAGAAGACCTACATCAAGTCCCATCTGTGATTGTTCAAGGCTATTCAACACTGGGGAGGTCAATTAAAGCCTCAGAGCTAAGCTTTTGCAATTATAAAGTAGAGTTGATAACATTTGTACTATCTTTCCTACCAGGTTGTTGTGAGATAAATATTTTATAAAGTTTTAGCTGCTAGATCAACTTAATTAGTATAAGCAAAGTTATCATATTGTTATCTTTCCTTAGTTGTCTTGAGAATAATAGCAGATGTCTCTCCTAGAAGAGAAGGGAGCAAAGAGCGTTGTGTTTTAAGCATTAGGGAGCTCTTCCTTCCTTGGTGTTATTCCCTTTCATCAGCCCACTATCTTCCACGGCTCTTCCCCTCTCTCTATTCAACTTCCCACCCAGCTAGCTGGGACCCACCCAGCTGGGACCCACCCTTAGCCTCTAATAGACTCCCTGGGCATGTGTTGACTCCAGTCTGCCAGAAAGAAGCCTATCCGAGGTGACCCTGTGGGCCAGATACACATCGGATGTGTGATACGATATAGGAGAAAGAGTGGGAGGAAAACATTCTCTGCCTCCTCAAGGAAAACTAAGAATCTGATGATCATAATTTCAACGTCAGCCTGGAAAGTATAAAAAGATCCCCCCTCAGAAGAGAAGTAAAATGGATGATCCTCTTAGGCAGGATCCCACAAGCTCTGATGGCTTTTTGGATCTAAGAAAGTAGGCTATAAACTGAAGAGAGCATTATTTTCCTCTTCAATTTTGTGTCCTCTTAGAACTATAGGATAATGGTGATGGAAGTATACTGGCCGCAGGGATGTGATGTGCCTGCTCTGTGGGTCAGCCTTTTTTTTTTATATTCCAAGAGGAACAGTACACAGAATTTTGTTTCATATATCCACAAAATCTTCATGTAATAGGTGCCTGTTTTGATCAGGATTCTTAGCTCATAAGTGTGTTTGCATTTCTAAAAGCCTTGCATTTAGTGCTATCCTCATGCTGCCCTCTGACCCCCCCCGTACTGCTCTCACCTGGCTCTATCCTCCCCGGAAGCATCAGGGTATTTGCCCAGCTTCCATTTCCCGTTGTAAAAGGTAATCTTACAGCACAATTCTTGCTAAAGCATTAATAGGTGACAGGGCTTAATGTGTTACTTCCCTCAGAGATATTTACAATTTAACAGAGGACTGACTGAAAGGAAACCAAAATGGTGGGTGAGAGAGGGAGATAATTTTAGCAAAGACCATTCATATCGCATCATAATGGGCATTGCCTAGGTGCCCATTCTGGCACTGTTCATTTGGATATTCAAAAAAGATATTGAATTATGTATGACTTTTAGTCTTAGGGAATAATAGAAGACAAGTTTGGAAGGCCATTACAAGGTCATTACCTCCTATGTCATTAGGAACCCATTAACAATTCAAGATCCAGAGTCCAACAATGAAAGTCTGGGTTTCCAAGGGCCTATTCACCAATTAATTGCTTGCTCCCTAACAGACTTGGCCACTGTCACAACTACCCTACCCCCCACTTTTCTATCTGCAAAATGGAAGTGAGTGTTAAACTATCAGCATGATACATATTCGTGTTTGCTACTCAGCCTAGTTAATAGACTACTTAGAGGCCATCAGAGGTTGGCTGTGATGTAAATGAGTTAACGATTCTCATAACTCGAGAATAGTACATGACAATCAGTATGTTCCTGAGCCATGAGCCCAAGCAAATTATTTATTTACATACATAACTTCAGTAAGCATTTTTGTTTGAATTCATTTTCTCTTTCCCTTTCTTCCCCCCACCTTCCTCTTTTGCTCTTGTGATCTATTATTCATTACACTGTCTGATTCATCATTCTTTTAAACCAGGGGTTCTTAACATGTGATCAGGGGATACAGGAGTTAGTATGGGGGGAAAAAATCACATCTCTATTTTCACTAACCTCTAACTGAAATTTAGCATTTCCTTCCAGTATAAATATAAGCAACAAATCACAGTAGTATTGGCCCTCACCAGACAGTCAAAGGGATCCATGATGCACAAAATATTGAAAATTCTTGCCTTAAACAACGATTTATTAAAATAGGAACAAAGACTAGACGTGTGATTTCATTGGAGTAGGGGTGTTTCAGATGAGGAAATTCCCCTTACCAAAGTGGTTGGCACTTCTTGTGTAACTACTGAACTGACAGATTAAGTGACTGGCCCAAGGTCACTCAACTAGTATGTGTCCATGGTAGGACTTGAATCCAGGGCTTTCTGCCCTTGAGCCCAGAGTTCTTCTCATTAGACTTTATCTTTGCATTCTCCCTCACCCCAGCATAGCACTTTGTTTGTAAAGTAGGCCCTTAATAGGCATTTGTTGAATTCAACTAAATTGAATTCTTCTCATAACAGGTTTTGGGAATTCTGTTTTCTTTCCTTATAAACTTCCTAACAAATGCTTGTAGGTCATTTCTGTCCCCACCCCATCCCCCACTTTTCCTGTTTTTGTGAAAACTGATCTGAAACAGTAGGACAACAGGTATGGTTTTTCATGTTCTTTACACCACACCTATACCATTTTCTAACTTAACTGAGTCATACAGTAAAACCAATCGGAGGGAATTTGATTTTTATATGGCGAAATTCCATGGCAAGTCTCTCATGGAGAAGCTTGCTAGTCTTTCATTCATTTCTCTAAAAGATTAGGATTTCTCTAAAAAAAATAGGAAAATAGAGCCACCTGGAGCTGGAAGAAGCCTCAGAGGTCATGTAGTCCAATATATGATCCAATCCCCTCATTTTACAGATGAGAGAAGTGAGGCCTGGGACTGTTAAGTGATTTGCTCTAGATCAGGGCTGTCCAGCCTTAGGTTTTTATTGAAACAATAGACAATATATTTTGACTTGCCATTTTGGCTAGAGCTCTGCGGTAGCTCAGCTTCTTTCCTAAAGCATTTATGTGAATTTCTATGCTTGTAGGCGGGCACATAAATCGCACAGTGAGCCGCATCTTGGACAGCCCTGCTATATAGATCACAACCATTTTCTGGACTCCCTAGTTTTAAAAAAATGGAAAAGTGAGAAGTTGTATTCCTGAATCATAGATTTCTTGCTTCAACTTAATCTACATTAATAATGACTTGGCCTGTGTCATCAGGGTAAGATTAGAAGACCAAAGATCCAGATGGATTCAATTGATCAGACCCACCTGTGAATAAAATCATCAACAGGTGTGTTTTTCAAGCTTCTCAAGGGCAAGAATGCTTTCATTTTTGTCTTTGCATTCTCCAGATTTGGCACATAGTAGGTGGTTTGTATGTCTCGTTGATTGTGGGGCTGATAGAATGAAAGGCCTAAGAGCAAATAGTAGGAACAGAAACTGCTCAACAGTAGGAACAGAAACTGCCCATTTAAATGAAAAGGGGCAGCTAGGTGGCACAGAGGATAGAGTACTAGTCTGAAGTTAGGAAGACCTGGGTTCAGATCTAGCCTCAGACACGTCCTAGCTGTGTGACCCTGGGCAAGTCAACTTAACCCAGTTTGCCTCAGTTTCCTCATCTATAAAATGAGCTGGAGAAGGAAGTAGCAAACCACTCCAGTATCTTTGTCTAGAAAATGCCAAAAGGGGTCATAAAGAATTAGGAGGAAAAATGACTAAACAAGAACAAATTTAAATTAAAAGTCCTCTGTATAATTTTGTTTAATTCCATACTTTATTATTTAATATTTTTTTAGTTTTCAGCATTGATTTCCACAAGATTTTGAGTTACAAATTTTCTCCCCATTTCTACCCTCCCCCCACCCACTCCAAGATGGCATATATTCTGATTGCCCCATTCCCCAGTCAGCCCTCCCTTCTGTCACCTCACTCTTCATATAATTTTCATTTGCATAGTGGGTGGTCTTCTCAAAATTTTCCGTTTGCAATGGAACAATCCTAGACATATGAAGTTAATAAACAGCTGTAATTAGCCCAACCCAGGGCCTTTTTTTTTTAATGGAGATGCCCTTAAATCCAATCTGTTTTTCTATTCAGTTCCGTAATTCCATTCCCTAAATCTTTGACCCTAGGCTAAGCAGGGATTAAATTAGGACTCTGGGTTCTGATATTACCTGAAACACACAAGAGAAGGTTTTGGCTTTGGAAACCCTAAAAGATTGTTATAAAGGAGTTATAATCTGTGTCAGTAAAGGGAAGTATATTATGAAAAGTGGATCATATTATATCTATTCTATGGAAATGACTTGAGATTACTAATGTCAATATGGTCCTTATTACATAATTTAGTTGCTTCTTGAACAAATACACGACTATAGCAAGATAAGAATGGAAAGTTTAAGAAGGCTAAAGAATGCCACCTCAGGTAGAATCATTCAAGATCACAATGAGACAGAGAAACTGCCCCATCCCTATGTTCCGTGTTTTAGAGGGACTTTATGCCAACCAATGCCAGGCAGTGACTCAGGGAGATTATAAAAGGAGAAGCCTTTGCCATCTGATAACTAAAAATGAAACAAAACCAAAACAACTCAAACTTGGGCTTTTTCTTTAAGACCAGAACTATAAGTTCATCCATGTGTGAGACTCGCAGTGAGGAAAATCATTTCACCAAAACAGTTAGTAATGGTTCTTCTAGAATGGTTATTCTTAGAGCTTTGACTGGAGGCACTGAGCCAGTATGTATCAGAGGCGAGACTTAAAACTAGGCATTCCTGACTCTTAGCCCAGCTCTCTACCTATCATGCCACACTGCCTTTTTATAATCATAAAAATGAGTCCCTACCTTTCCCCACCACTATGAAGGCAAAGCTATTCACATACACACACACACACACACACACGCACGCACACGCACACGCACACGCACACACACACCGAAGTTGTTTTGTTGTTCTAATTTTTTTTTCTTTTTAAAGCTTCTCCTATTGTTCATATCTTCCTGAGTTCAAATCTGGCTTCAGACATCAGCTGTGTGACCCTGGGCAAGTCACTTAAATCTGTTTGCCTCAGTATCCTCATCTGTAAAATGAGCTGTAAAAGGAAATAGCAAGCCACTCCAGTATCTTTGCCAAGCAAACCCCCAATGGGGTCACGAAAAGTCAGACACGACTGAAAAATTACTTAACAACTCTTGTTCATATTAAATTGATTTCATTTCTGCGAAAACAGTCAGCATTTAGGGACCCATGGTATAGCTTGCCCTAGAAGCCTCACATCTCTCTTGGTGAGAGCACTGATTTCAGGTCCAGTTCTCAGGACTGGGACAGAATTAAAATTAATTTTATTGTATTTACTGTCCCACAAGGAGCTGGGGCTAGGGTAGGCAGTACGAACTAACTAGCCAACGAGCTCATATGGTAAAGAGCTTTGTGAACTCCAAAGCACTACTTAAGTATAAGCTATTGTTGAGGAAAAAATATAATAATAGTAATTGCTACTGGATAGTGGAATAGCTGAAAATTTGTAACTTACAGATCTTTAAGAATAAAATACAGATCTTCATTTTATGGAAATTATTTAGGTATAATTCTTAGAGACAGCAGGATGAACCAGATAACTGTCTCAAAGTCTTGATCAGCTCTGGAGTTTTGGGTTTTTTTTTATCCAGAACAAATATAAACATTTCAAATATGCAAAGAACAAGAGGCTTGTATATGAAACCATGAACTGCTAAATGCAGTTTTAAAAAGAAATATATTAAATTTTTCAAAGTCATAACAAAATTACTCTGTCTGCAGCCTCTTCTTACCTTAACAATTTTCTCACACCTTCTTGTGATCCAGGGACACTCTCTTTGCTGTTTCTCACACATAACACTTCATCCCCAGGCTCCAGGCACTTTCACTGGTTGTTTCTTCACGCCTGGAACTCTCTTCCTCCTCATCTGTGCCTCCTGGCTTCCCTGATTTCCTTTAAATGTCAGCCGAAGTCCTACCTTCTGCAAGAAGCCTTTCTCCATCCTTTTTAATCTTAGCACCTTTCCTCTGACATAATTTCCAAGTTGTCTTGTATAAATCTTGTTTGTACAAATTTGTTTATATATTATCACTGTCCTACCTTCCCCATTAGACTATGAGCTTCTTGATACAGATTGCCCTCCTAGCACAGAGTGAATGTAAATACTAAATAGTAGCTGTTTCTCTTTTTGGCCAGGAACCCTGAGGGTCTTCCCCTCTGAGTTTGATTTTTTTTTTGAGTTTTTGATTAAAGGGGCCATCCCTTAATTAATTTCCTGAAGAGGCCTATTCACTGAATGGCCTCTACCTCACTCACAGTGAGCACCTGAAAAGACCTTAGCCTAAAAGGACCAGGGTCTCCCAATGCATCCTGGGCCATCTCCAGTCATCCTGGTAAATATCAGGTCACTGGACCCAGATGACTCTGGAGGAGAAAGTGAGACTGGTGACCTTGCACAGACCTCCTTCACTTAAATCAAAGTCAACTGCAAGTCATGTCATCATTCCCCTGATGTCATGGTCCTCTTGGAAAATGGACAAACACAACAATGAGCTCCTTGAAAGCAAACACTGTTTTTTCCCCTGTGTTTGGATCCCTAATGCTTAGCACAGTGCCCAGCACATAGTAGGTGCTTAATAAATATTTATTCACTCAACTATAGTGACTCAACTATCCCTTTCTGAGCTTTTTGTCTTCGGTTCCTTTAAAAAAATGTTTTTGCTACCTTCTAACTCAGCATCTCCTGCCTGCAAATAGAAGCCTCTTCTTGTAACAAATATGCATAGTCTAGCAAAACAAAGCAGAACACTGGTGATGTCTGAGAAGACACATCTGATTCAGGGAAACATGGGAAGATTTGTATGAACTGATACAGATCGAAAGGAGCAGAATCAGGAGAAAAATCTATATGACAACCACAATAAGAATATAAAGGAAAATGGCTTAATAAATTGTTCTCTAAAAGTCAGAAGAGGCATTAGGTTTATTTATACAGTAGGTTGCTTTCTTAGTTCTAATAAGCACATGTATTTTGAGCCTCCATGCTGGTCTAGGCACTGTATTCAGTACTGATATAGAGACAGATAGATAAATACATACATTCATACACACATATATACACGATACATATATCTAGATATAAACACGTATATACATGTATGTATATGCTCAAGTCTATGTGCATACATGTGTACAAATACATGCATGTGTACATGCATACACAAAGATAAGTAAGAGTCGTCCTTGACCTCAAAAATCCTACTTATAAACCACTTAGAGAGAGAAGAGATAACTCTCTGAAAAGCAAAGTTCCCAGTCTAAGGAGACTGACTGTGTGATATAAAATAAAATTTATAACCCATTTTCTCCCTGGGACAAACATATCACCCTATGTTAAGAAATAGCAGTGGGAGAGAATCAAGGATGTGTGGTGTATCTAGTTCTCCATTTTCCCTGAATGCAAAAGGATAGAATTTTGGACTTAGAGTCAGGAAGATGGGTTCAAATTCTCTATCTGACATCACAAACAAGTCACTTATTCTCTCTTTACCTCAATTTTCTCATCTGCAAAATGGGCCTAATAGTATCTATATGATAGCCCTACCTCATCAGGTTGTTCCAGGGTGCCAATGAGACGACGTATGGAGAGCAAACCAGAAAAGTGCCCGATAAATATTGGCTATTAGTCTTTTCTTTACTAGTGGGTTTAGGAAAGATGGTCTCAGACAACCAAGTACCATTTAGTTGATTCTTGCCCTAATTCACCTTGAGTGCCATAACTCTGACAGGCTAATAGAATGAATACACTAATAGAATAATTCACTTGATAATCTGAAAGAATCAAATTTCACCCCCATCATATCTGAGAAGGTACAGAATCATAGAATCTGCATTGGAAGGGACCTCAGATTTCAACTAGTCATTCCCCGAATCTGAGCAAGAATTTCCCTGAAACTTCCCAGAAAAGTCATTATCAAGTCTTCACTTGAAGGCTTCCAGGAATGAGAAATTCAGTATCTCCCATGAGATGCCATTTTGCTTTTGAATACTTTCAGTTGTTAGGAAGTTCTTTCTGTGTGGAGCTGAAATCTGCCTTTCTCTCCTTGTACTACATTCATTTCTTAAGAAAGGGAAAAAATAACTATAGAAAAGTTTAGGAGAAAAGTGATGCTGAAATCATCACCAGGTTCTTGTGCACTGATATCCTTACTTCCAAAAAGACGAGAGGCTTTCTACATCTTGGCAAAGGCTATTTGGGCAAATTGGATTTCTGGAAACTTCATTTTATTTTCAAATATTCCTTGGTATGTGGTAAAGAATGTTTCTGCAGAAAGAACAAAACTATCAAAGCTGAATGCTGGGAAATTATAATGACCAAGCTTTGCCCCCAAAGAAGAAATATGAAAATATACCTCTCCCCTACTCTTTGCAGACCTGGGGGTATAAGGGTGTGAAATAATACAAATCACATCAGATGTTTTTGATGTTGGTTAGTTTTTCTGAATTTTTCCCCTCTTTTTTACTCTTTGTTATAAGCAGAGATGTGCTGGAGACTGCTCAAACCAGAGTGATTGTTAAATTTTAAGTGTATTCATTTACAACTCGGAAATTGGCAAAGCTACAATTCTGGACTTGGTTTGTTATTTTGTTGATTGTCTAGACTTAAGAAAGTGATGGATAAAGTGTTAATACTGTAGATTAAACTTCCTAAATGTGGCCTACATAAATTCCTCCCCCATCCCCCAACCTGTTGTTAAATATTTATCAGCACACCTCTGATCATAAGAGATTGGGCAGAGGGAAAGTAAGGGAGAGTGATAAATGTAGGTGATTGGAAAAACAAAAGGTGTCAAAATTTATTTTCAAAAATGAAAATCACTTCTTAAAGGGGAAACAAGACTATGTAGCACTGCTTGATTTGGGGGGAGAACTTGGGTCATTAGCTTAATCTCATCTTTTTCGAAGAAGACCAATGACATCAAGAGGCTGATGTCTTGAGTCGTGAATGAATTGAATTTAAGTGAGGCAGAGCTGTGCAAAGTGATCAGCCTCACTCTTTCCTCCAGAGTCATCAAAGCCCAGTGGCGAGACAAAGGTCAAGATGGCTCCAATGGTCCAGGATACAACGGGTGATTGGCCTTTCTAAATTAAGGTCTTTCTCAGTATTCATGGAAAAACTCTTGAATAGATGATATTCATTCAGGAAGTCACCTACTTGTTTAAATCATAATTAACCAGCATCATTTGTTAAGAGTCTTCGCTATTTTTCATGAGTAACCTAATTTTGCCTTCTTAATGTGTCTGTTTCTTGCCAGGTTTGGTCGTAAGCCGAGCCTCTTAATTACAATTCTCATAAGTGCTGTTTCGGGAGTACTCATGGTCCTTTCTCCAAGCTACACCTGGATTTTAATCTTCCGATTTATCCAAGGACTGGTCAGCAAGGCTGGGTGGTTAATGGGCTACATCCTGAGTAAGAATGCATGTGATTACAGCTGTGGGAGTAGGAAAAACATGGCCTTCAAAAATAAAACTTGAAGGGTGGGAGGGAGTGTTGGAAGAATCTAAAATGAAGAATGGTTATATCTTGATGGATCACAAAGAAAAAAAAGTCTCCCTAATTTCTAAATAATTGCTTTTTTCTTACCTGTAAGAAAAATCTTTTCTTCCAAGCCTTCTCAATCAATTTCTGCATTCTTTCTACAAAGAAAAAATTCCCAACACACTGAGGAGGTAAATGAGAGAAAAGATCATCACTCCTTAAGCTTGTCTTGATAAACATCCATTTTATTATTAAAGCCTTTTGGAATTTTTGTATTTGGTTTCCCAGAGTGTTACATTTGTGAAGAATTTAGCCTACTGTGCCCATTCAAAGAGAAAATAATAGGAAAACAGGAACCCCTGACTGTTATTCAACTCTGAACTAGAAGGCTATATTTGTAAATCTCTATATTTATTTGGCAGTGAGGGAAGTGGAGAGACTTGGACACTGGGGGGCAGATTCAAGTCCCACCTCTGACAAATAATGACTTTGTGACCACCTGAATACGTCAGAGAGGTTAAATACCTTTCTGAGTGCCCAGGCAACCCTCTTAAGACTATAAGTTGTAGAGAAGGTGCCAACCCACATTGGTAGATGGAGTTTCTCACTAGGTGCTCCTTACACCAATGAAATCACAAGTACAGTCCCTATATTTATTTCTCCATATAAAATATTCCCTGATAAACTCAATTATCCCTCAAATTACAGACAGAGGAACTGAGAACAACAGAATCCAAGATTACATAACCAGCTACTTGTAGTGCCAAGAATAGATACAATATTTTGTTCATTGTTGTTCAGTCATTTAGACATGTCTGACTCTTTGTGACTCCATGGACTATATTACTCCGCCCTTCTATCATTCAGTATTATACTGTGCCCTAAAAACCTGAATCATGTTTACTCTTTAATCAGCGCAAGAAAAGCTTAAATACTTGAATCCCCAAAGCAGCAACATTTTGATTCTTCCAGGAAAATCAAAAAAGGCACTGTTCCAACCTAAGAATTATGTGTTCTCAGAGAGAAAGCCAGCCAATTTATGAGAATTTACAGCTACTATTAAATTAGAAATTAAGTAAATTTATTTTAACATTAACTCTTGTGAATACCCCTTAACATTTCACCCCCCTTAGCTACATTAAAGTAGTTTCTGCATAGTACAAACTGAAACTGATTTTGGATATTACCTACATAATCTTATCAATACATTACAAACTGGAAGGATGAAGTTGGTTAATCCTCCTATGATGGCATGGGAAGTGTGTGTATGTGTGTATGTATGTATGTATGTATAGTATATATAGTGTATATGTGCATATACGTATAGTATATGTGTGGGTATGTATATATGTATAGTGTATATGTGTATGTATAAAGAATATGTGTGTGTGTATATATGTATAATATACATTGTATGTGTGTATATATGTATAGTATATATAGAGAGAGTGTGTGTATGTATTTGTATATATGTATATTGTATGTGTGTATATGTACATATGTGTATAGTGTATATATAGAGTGTATGTATGTGTGTGTATATGTATATTGTATGTGTGTATGTGTATATATGTATATAGTGTATATAGAGTGTTTGTGTATATCTGTATATATGTATGTGTGTGTGCATATACACACACATACACACATCTGATAATACTAATGATGAAAATTGTGCTGAGGAGATCTTGCAAGGTGAAGGGAAGGTAGTTTGTTTTTGGATATCATCCTTAATATTGAGGAGCCAGTAGTATAAACTTAGATTTTAAGTTCCCAAGTAAAGTTTCAAAATAATAAACCCCCTCTGCCTTCAATCCATCACTTTTTGGAAATACCCTTACCATGAATGTTGGGATGTTGAGAAACAGGGAACTCTCTCCTTTGAAGGAGAGTCACCACCACCATCATTCCTACTCCATCATTTATTTTTAAAGTCTCCCTATCTAATGGCCCATTCCCTATTACTTCTAAATATGCCCAAGACTCACCTATCCTGGAAAAAAAAACCCTCACATGATCCTTCCATCTTTGCTCTCTTTCTTTCTCTCTTCTGCCCTTTGTGGCTAAGCTCCTTGAAAAGGCCGTGTCCACTCTCTCTCCTCTGACTCTCTTTTTATCTCATTATACTCTACCTTCTGACCTTATCATTCCACCAAAACTGCTCTCTCCAAAGCAACTAATCACCTTAGCTGCCACATCCAATTGCCTTTTCTCAGTCCTGATTCTTCACCCCCTCTCAGCAGCCTTCTTCTCCTTGATACTCTCTAGGGGCACCCCTCTCTCCTGGTTCTCCTCCTACCTACCTGACTACTCCTTCCTAGTACCCCTTGCTGAATCCTTCTCCAGATCACAGACTTTAAGCCTAGGGATCCCTAGGGTTCTGGCCTGGGTCCTCTTCTCTTCTCCTCAATTCTACTTCTCTTGGTGACCTCATCGGCTCCCATAGATTTAAGTATCATCTCTATGTTGATGATTCCCACATCTACCTATCCTACCCCAACCTCCCTGCTCACCTTCAATCTCGTATCTCTGCCTTTCAGACATCTCAAACTAAATGTCCAATAGACATCTTAAACTCAACATGTCCAAAACAGAACCCATCTTTCCCCCAAGTCCTCAGCCCTGTCCCCCCTTCCCTGTTACAATCGAGGGTAACCTCATCCTCCCAATCCCTCAGGCTTGCCACCTAGATGTCCTGCCGACTCCTCACTATCTCTCAAAGCCCCTCCCCCCATAACTACCCCATTGACAAGGCCTGCCAATTTTTCCTTTGCATAGTTAAGTTTTCCTTCTCTCCTCCAGTACTGCCACCACTCTGATGCAGGTTTTCATCACCTCAAGCCTGGATTATTTCGATGACCCGCTGCTGGGTCTGCCTGCCTCAAGTCTACTGCACTTCAATCCATCCTCTATTCAGCCACCAAAATTATTTTCCTAAAGCACATGTCCAACTATGTCACCCCCTACTCAATTAACTCCAGTGAGTCCCTTCTGCCTCCAGAACCAAATATAAAATGCTCCTTTTGGCATTCAATGCCCTTCATAACCTAACCCCCTCCTATTTTCCACTCTTTTTGCAACTTACCCTCCCCTTCCTACTCTTCAGTTTAGTGATAATGACCTTCTGGCTATTCTATGAACAAAATGTGCCATCACTTGCTCCATTAACCTCCTCCCTCATCAACTCTGCCTATTGACCTCTCCGGCTTCCTGTAACTCTCAACTAAAATCCCATAGGAAGACTTTCCTACCCCCTTTTAATTCTAGTGCCTTTCCTCCCAATTATTTCCTAGTTAATCCTGTATATAGCTTGCTTTGTATATATTGTTTGCCCGTTGTCTCCCCCATTCGATTGTGAGTCCCTTGAGGGCAGGAACTGTCTTTACCTCTTTTTATATCCCCAGAATTTAGCACAGTGCCTGGCACATAGTAGGTGCTTAATAAATGTATATTGACTGACTGACTAGGATTCCCTACCACAAATAGAGACTTATGGAGGTGGTATATTAGTCACAAAAAATTAAAATTTCATTTGGGGGATAATCAGAAGTAATTTACAAAAACTTTAATAGTGGAATTTAATTTGGTTTGCAGATGGTTGTAACTTGAAATATATTAGAGTGACAAATCTCCAAATTAAAATTAGATTTTTAAAAACATTTCTGTGGCTTACTGAATATCTATCTGGAATATTAATTTCAGTTTGTTTTTTAGTTTTAAAACCACTATGCCTAATTCCACGTGTAGCATAGGATAGTAGATAGATAGCCAGCCTCCAATCCAAAAAGTACTATTTCTATCACATTCTGGCTATGTGACCTTGGGTAAGTCACATTCTGTCAGTACTAAATGACTGTCTAAGCCTAGAAGCTGTAGAGAAGGTTCTGACCTCATCTGCTAAGAGTTTCCTGATCTAAGAAGTTCCCTATAAATCAATGAAATCACAGGTCTCAGCTCTATCCCTACAGAAACATCAATCTGAACCCCATGGATTTAAAATTTTGATTCACTTAGACATGTATTTACCTCTATGGTATTTTTGAAGGAAAAAAAAAAGGAAGGGGCTGGGGGAGGTTTGCCAAATATAATCATGGTTAAAGAAACGCTCTACCAATCTAAAAGAACTACTTTTGAGTACTTGTTTAGATATAAAATATGCATATGCTATTTTTTTAACAGACCTGTGATTTTATTGCGGTAGAAGGAACTCCCAGTAAGAAAACTTCCTCTACCAGTGCAGGAGAGCTTTTGCTTTACAATTTATCAGCTTAGAGAGTTGCCTAGGGCAGAGATGTCAAATATAAGAGACAACAGAGCCTTGGGAACCCAGTGTAATTGGGAAATATTTAACAAAATAAATAAAAATACAATAGAACATAGCAAATGTTAACATGTGGTTTTCTAAGTAAATATGTGGCAGTTGAGTGGTCCCTTATTTCTATTTGGTTTTGATACAACAGGTATAGGGCCCCTGGGCCCTATATGACTGACACAGGGTCCCACAGTCAGTTCAATGTTAAACAGAGTGAACCCAAAAGTTTTGGACTCCAAGGCCAGCTCTATCCACTAGGCAACACCATCTTTTAATGCTCATTCTAAATTTCCTTATGTATTTAGACACAACCTTTTTTTCTTTAGCCTAGTTTAAGATATTGCAGATATGTAAAAGTAAGAAAATTAAATTTCTTTGCGAAATTTATTTTATATTCCAAACTTTTCACAAATTCTGACTGTCTTCTTGGAACCAGTTCATGGGAATTAGTGAAATGTTACCGGATTTAGTAGAACAAGGGTGTTGAAACTGGACAGGGGTGTTCTGGCTCTATGGGGATAGACAAATACTGTAGCGGGATGCCCAGCACATGTCCACCCCCATAGGCCAGAGCTCTAAAGGCCCAGCTCCATCATTCCCGTCATATTAGGAATAACCTAAACTCCAAAGAACTTCAAAGATTCAAGAGTCCCAAGTGATCTCATAAAGCTCTAAGAAAGGGAAAAATATGGAGGATATTTGGGGAGTTCTAGCTGTTTCATTATTTAAAGGCATCAATGACCCTTTGTCTCAAATCACCTTGGAAAATGGCCATTTGCTTTTGTTTTCCAGTCACTGAATTTGTCGGCCTGAAGTACCGGAAGACTGTGGGAATTTGTCTCCAAATGGCTTATACCGTGGGCCTCGTGATTCTGTCAGGGGTTGCTTATGCTCTGCCTTCCTGGAGATGGCTACAGCTCACAGTTTCCCTGCCCTACTTCTGTTTCTTGCTCTACTATTGGTAAGACCCTTTGGAAATGGAAAGGAGGTCATTTTCACATTTTTCTCTTATCGTATCTGGTCCTGAGCTCTGTACCAGGAATCATAAGGCTGGATTCTAATCCTGAGTTGCAGGAAGCCCCATTCCATGCTAGAAGACAAAGAGCATGCTGTTGGCTAATCATTTCCCTTGAACTATGTTCTTACGCAGTGATTAAAGAGTTAGGTGTCTTAAGGCCTGCATAGCCATAGTGGTTACTTTCAAGGGGGACTGAAAAATTGCTTCTAGCAACAGCAGCACAATGATGATTGTGAACACTTTAGAAAGACTCCCCCTCCCTCCTCTGACTGCTCAATTACCTCCCATATCTCTGCTTTTCCATCTAGCATGTAGAGTAGGGACTCTTGTGTTTTTTGTTTTTTAGTGGGGTTTTTTTGTTGTTGTTGTTGCAGGGGGAAGGCAGGGCAGTTGGGGTTAAGTCACTCATCCAAGGTCACAGCTAGTAAGTGTGTCAAGTGTCTGAGGTCGGATTTGAACTCAGTCCTCCTGACTCCAGGGCCAGCGCTCTACTCACTGCGCCACCTAGCTGCCCCTAGAGTAGGGATTCTTAACCTGTGATACACAGACTCCTACCCCCAAGGGTTTCCATGGATAGATTTCAGGGTGTTCATGAATTTGGATGAGAAAAAAAATACATTTTCATTTCCCTTTATTCATGAATTTTAAAGAAAGTATTCTGAGAAGAAAACTCCTCAAATATGTATATTTGGAGCACTACAGTGGAAAGAGCACAAAATTTTGAATCAGAGGACATAGGCTTCACCAGATTGCCAAAGGTGTCCATGACCCATATACAAAGAGGCATGCCCAAGTGTTATCTCTTGAGAATTTCTCGGAGACTCCAGGAGCATCAGATACTACTGGTTGTCCAGAGTAAATAAAGAAAGGAGATGGTAAGATCCTCAGCCTGGTTCAGGTTTAAAAAAAAAAAGGCATCTGGTCCCAACACAGGTCTTGATTTTCATATCAGCTCTCCTGCACATAGATGCCTAGCCTAACTTAGAATTTTCCACAATCATCGGACCCCAATGGTGCATAAAAGAAGACTCCTGATCATATAAAAAAAGTAGAAAAATCCAAGCATTCTTCTTAATTAAAGAAAAATTAAGCTGACCTCAGGAGTCATGAAGACATGAGTTCAAATCTCACAGTTGACACATACTTGGCTCTAAATAAATCACTTAAGTTCCCACTCCCCCGAAGCAATTGCCTAAGACCATAAATTGCCAATACTTATGGATCTGTATTTTTAATTACATGTTAATATTTTATTTCATAGACAAATAAAAACCAAAACCCCTGATTTTCCCAAAGAACTTATTTCACTTGATAGCTGATTATATAACTATTATTTCAAATTGCTTTTAAACTGAACCATTTCAGTGATATATCAACATGAATATATGCACATTGTCATCAATAAGCCAAAATGTTTTACAGAAAAAAAAAATTTAAAACAGGCCTTAGGTGCTAGGTTATTTTTGAGTCAATACTCTTAAAGGGATATAGTGCACATGCATTTCTTTAGTAATCAGTCTTCTGGGACACAATCATGCCTTCATGATATCTGGAGAGAGAAAAATAGTTCAGTATCTATACGCTCACAGAAATAAAATATTGATGCCGTTAGACATCTCTTTAGACATACAGTCAATTTATAAATCCCCTGGTCCAGTTTACCAAAAACATGAATGATCAGTGAAAACTGAGACAGATCATTGGAGGAAGTCTGGGGAGTTGTCAGAGGGAGGAAAATAGCACTGAAAGAAGAGATTAAAAAAAAAAGAGGGTAGTTCCTCCAGTTCTAAGTGACCAGTCATTGAAAATACATTCGCTTCTTAAAGGTACATATTAATTGTTCCATATCTTATCTGTTTTATTTGATTGATCCTTCAATTAAACAGCACCGAGCTACACTGAGCTGAAACTCGGGTTCCAGAAAAGCCACAACAGCCAAACAAAGCTACGTTTTTGGGTGTCTAGTACTAAGGCACACATCAGAAAGATATGTTCTTCATCTCTGTTGAATTACTCATGACATTCAGATCCTTTAGAATATCTTTCTGATTTGGGATCCTCTTCAAAATTTCCTCATGGAGTATTGGGGCTTTAATACTTTTCTTGGGGAGTTCTGGAAGAGAAAGGGCCTTGGTACCATCTATCTGAAGCACCTGTTTAGACTTCTCCTCTTCCTCTTCCAATTCACTCTCAAGAATCCGAATTTTATCCTGAAGGTTCTGAATGTTCTCATTTATTAATTCTGTGGCTTTCACTGCTTTTTCAGCTTCTTCCTGCAATAACGCCAGGTCTTCTTCATTGGCCTCAAGAGTCTCCATTTCCTTCAGACAGAGATTTGACACTTCCTTTAGACTGTTCCACTCTCCCAGAGAGACTTTATGGGTTTCACACAACTGAAGAAATCTTTCCTTTAAGCAGTTAAGATGAATTTGAGTGCTTTCCTTTTCTTTTACTTCAGCTCTCAAAATAGATTGTATCATAGAATCCATCATAGCCTCAAAATATTCTTTATTGTCTTTTGAAAGAGGTTGCCATGTTACTTTATTTTTGAGGGTTTTCTTTTTCATATTTACGTTTTTCCCAGTTTCTTGCAAAGGTTGTCCTGGATTCTCTGATTTTTTCTTCATTTGTTTGGTTGAATGTCTTACCTCTTTCTCTGACTCCTTAATATCTCCATTATCAATTTTCCTTTTTCCAGTTTTTTTTTTTTTTTGCACCATTGAGATTTGCTCTCCTGCTTTGACTTAGTTCCTGTTGTGTGCTTTACACCTGCTCTTCTAGGCATTGTGACTTATATGGAACAAATTAGTACTTTAAGATCTGGGGGCAATCCAATACTTCATTTCTGGATCTGTATTAATGGACGGAGTGTGGGTGTGCGCCTGTGCCCCACAAGTGCGCTCACCTGGAAGCTTCCTGATGAAATCACAGGACCAGGGAGTAATGACTTCAAATATCAGTGAAATAAGGGCATTTCCCTAAATTTTCTCAACCATATTTCACAGAGGGCCCTGAATATCTGACCAGAATTTTGGTGTTAACACTAGAATCTTCCCCACACTTTGGCACCTAGAAATTTTCCACTTGGCATTGCTGGACCACAATTCAGTGCTGCTTCCACCATAGCACATTCTCATTTCAAGTAGCCTCATTCTTCTTGCTGAAACATCTCCTCCAATACTTCAGTTCTGTCTGCTCTACTCCACCCTTGCCACACCAACATGCATCCCTATCCTTTGGGTGTCTCTCCCTTTCATACACCCTGATGAATTAGTGAATCCACCCCCACCCTAGACTTAAATGTCACCTCAGATTTACCCCAAAACATATACAGAAGATAAGATCAGAGACCTAGAGCTGAAAGGGACTAAAAAGACCACCTCCTCCAGCTCTCTCCTTTTATTTTAGATAAGGAAACATCCTTAGGAACTTTAAGTTAATTGACCAATGTCATATAGTAGTAATTGTTCAGTTGTGTCTGTCTCTTCATGACCCCATTTGGGATTTTCTTAGCAAAGATACTGGAGTGGTTTTCCATTTCCTTCTCCAGTTCATTTTACAGATGAGGAAACTGAGGCAAAAAGGTTAAGTGACTTGTCCAGCATCACATAGCTAGTAAGTGTCTGAGACTGGATTTTTCTACTGTACCCCATAGCTGCCCACATAGTAGTAAGCATCAAAGATACCATTATGCCAGTTTTCCCCTCCATTTTCATATTAACATACACTTAATCAAAATTGCTTCACAAATTATGCAGATCAAATTGTTCTGATAAATAAGGTAGTAAATAGATTTAAGACAGTGTAATATTAATTAAGGTGGGACCTTTTTACTATTTTAGAATGCTAAATTAATTAAGTCTCTTTGATTGAATCTTACTAGGTATGAAACCCCAGGCTGGTTAGCAAACTAGTTCACTAGTTTGAGAAAGGCGGGAAGCCCCCAGGGCCTAAGGGGAGTTGCTAAGACCAGAGCCAATAGTAGGAGCCTAAATTTTGGTGGCTCAGATGACATTTGATGACATCTAAAGACTACATAAAAAGAGAGAACAGAGTTGTTTGCTTGAGGCTCTCACTCCTGGAGAAGTGTTGGTGTGGGACTCTGGGCAGCCTCTCTAAGAGCCTCCTGGCTCATCAGCCCAGATGTTGATGTTTTCCTGGTAACTATGAATTGTGACTTGGTCTGTTTATATTGTGTGTGCTTGTAATTTGTTTTTACTTGCTCTGAAGTTCAGGTTGCTGGCTTTTCCTCCTGAACTAAGTGAGTTTATATGTATATGTTGGAGTAAAGTAAGATTGTTAACCCCTTAATGTTGCTTTCCTTAGTAAAGCAAATCAAAAGAACCTGTGCTGGCAGCATTCTTGTTATTGGGCTTGTGTTGGTCTTTCACCCCCACAGCAGCTGCTAGCCAAATTGTTGAAATGGACAGTCACTCAAATGCTACACTTTTTTTTCTTCATTTCCTTATGTAATATTTTTTAGTTTTCAACATTGATTCCCACAAGATTTTGATTTACAAATTTCTCCCCATTTCTACCCTCCCCCCACCCAAAGATGGCATATATTCTGACTGCCCTTTTTCCCAGTCTGCCCTCCCTTCTGTCACCCCACTCCCTCCCATCCCCTTTCCCCTTACTTTCTTGCAGGGCAAGATAGATTTCTATACCCCATTGCTTGTATATCTTATTTCCCAGTTGCATGTAAAAAACAACATTTTTTTGAGCATTTGTTTTTAGAACTTTGAGTTCCAAATTTTCTCCCTTCTTCCCTCCCCACCCACCTTGAGAAGGCAAGCAATTCAACATAGGCCACACATGCAGCAATATGCAAAACACTTCCATAACAGTCATGTTGTGAAAGACTAATTATATTTCCCTCCATCCTATCCTGTCTCCCTTTATTCAATTTTATCCCCTTGACCCTGGCCCTTTTCAAAAGCATTGGCTTTTGATTACCTCCTTCCCCTCTCTGCCCTCCCTTCTAACATCCCCCCTCTTTTATCCCCTTCCCCTGTACTTTTCTGTAGGGTAAGATACCCAATTGAGTGTGTATGTTATTCCCTCCTCAAGTCAAGTCTGATGAGAGCAAGATTCATTCATTTCCTTTCACCTGCCCCCTCTTCCTTCCAATAGAACTGCTTTTTCTTGCCACTTTTATGTGAGATAATTTACCCCATTCTATCTCTCCCTTTCTCCTCCCAATATATTTCTCTCTCACCCCTTAATTGTACTTATATATTTATTTTTAGATGTCATCCCTTCATATTCAACTCACTCTGTACCCTCTATACACACACACACACATATATATATACATATATATAAATATATATATATGTTATATATATGTATATATAACATATATATATATATAAAAGGTTTCATGAGTTACAAATATCATCTTTCCACGTAGGAATGTAACCAAAACAGTTCAACTTTAGTAAGTCCCTTATGATTTCTCTTTCCTGTTTACCTTTTCATGCTTCTCTTGATTCTTGTATTTGAAAGTCAAATTTTCTATTCAGCTCTGGTCTTTTCTTTTTCAAGAATGCTTAAAAATCCTCTATTTTATTGAAAATCCATATTTTGTCCTGGAGTGTTATACTCAGTTTTGCTAGGTAGGTGATTCTTTGTTTTAATCCTAACTCCTTTGAATTCCAGAATATCATATTCCAAGCCCTTTGATCCCTTAATGTAGAAGCTGCTAGATCTTGTGTTATCCTGATTGTGTTTCCACAATACTCAAATTGTTTCTTTCTAGCTGCTTGCAATATTTTCTCCTTGACCTGGGAACTCTGAAATTTGGCTATAATATTCCTAGGAGTTTTCTTCCTGGAATCTTTTTTCAAGAGGCAATCAGTGGATTCTTCCAATTTCTATTTTACCCTCTGGTTCTAGAATATCAGGACAGTTTCCCTTGATAATTTCTTGAAAGATGATGTCTAAGCTCTTTTTTTGATCATGGCTTTCAGGTAGTCCAATAATTTTTAAATTATCTCTCCTGGATCTATTTTCCAGGTCAGTGGTTTTTCCAATGAGATATTTCATACTGTCTTCCATTTTTCCATTCTTTTGGTTCTGTTTTATAATTTCTCGATTTCTCATAAAGTCACTAGCTTCCACTTGCTCAATTCTAATTTTAAGGTAGTATTTTCTTCAGTGGTCTTTTGGATCTCCTTTTCCATTTGACTAATTCTGCCTTTTAAGGCATTCTTCTCCTCATTGGCTTTTTGGAGCTCTTTTGCCATTTGAGTTAGTCTATTTTTTAAGGTGTTATTTTCTTCTGTATTTTAGGGGTCTCCTTTAGGAAGTCATTGACATGTTTTTCATGGTTTTCTTGCATCACTCTCATTTCTCTTCCCAATTTTTCCTTTACTTCTCTTAGTTGCCTTTCCAAATTCTTTTTGAGCTCTTCCATGGCCTGAGATCAATTCATATTTTTCTTGGAGGCTTTTGATGTGGGCTTTTGGAATTTGTTGACTTCTTCTGGTTGTATTTTTTGATCTTCTTTGTCACCAAAAAAAGATTCAATAGTCTGAGTCTTTCACTGCCTGTTCATGTTCCCAGCCAACTACTTGACCCTTGAGGTTTTTGTCAGGGTTTGACTGCCTTCAGAATGATGAATGCTTTCTCTCAAGCTTCAGGGATGTTGCGTTGCTATTTTCAGAGCTACTTCTACACAGCAAGCTCTGCCATACCAGCACTCCTCCTCCCCCAAGAACTGCCAACCAGGACCATGACCCAGATCCAAGCAGGGCAAAGCAAGAGAACCCTGCCTCTGCACTAGCAAAGTGCTCCCTGCACTCCTGCTCTGATTTGCTGTTCAACTCCTCCCACCAGGTGGGCCTGAGGCCAGAAGCAACCGTTGCTGGAGCTCTGGAAGCAGCCGCAGGAGCTTCCTGCTGCTGCAGTTGCTGCACTGCACCACCTTGCCACCCCCAGGGCTGGGGCCGACTGTGCACTCCTCTCACCCCAATCCAGCAGTTTTCCCACTGACATGCTAAGTTGACTTTGGCATTTGTGGGTTGAGAAGTCTGGTGGCTGCCACAGCTCAGTGATTCAGGGCCCTATGGCTTGCTCTGCCCCATCTCCTCAGTGCCTGGTCTGTCCTAGTGTTCCCCATGCTGGGCTGCGCTCCACTCCCAGCATGGTGTGATAGACCCTTCCCAGTGACCATCCAGGCTGTCTTGGGCTGGAGACCTGCTTCCCTCTGTTATTTCATGGGTTCTGTAACTCTAGAATTTGTTCAGAGCCAGTTTTTACAGGTTTTTGGAGGGATTTGGGGAAGAACCTAAGTGAATTCCTGCTTTCCTGCCACCATCTTGGTTCTGCCAACCCCCCAAGTGCTGCACTTTTGATGGTGAGCCAGAAACCTTACCTTCCCATATGCCAAGTATGACATACCACTCAAGAACATGAAGTATTTCTGGATCCTATAGAACATTTTATTAGTGAAGTAAGAGGTTCTTTTGCTTCTATGGAAAGTATTCACACTTCAGGATTACAAGGTTGTATAAGACTTTATACTAGTGTTTTCCTTTTGTTTAGCATCTCTTCATATACCTCTTTTTCCTACTTTCAACTTCTAATGCAACTCCCTTGGGTTTTCATCTTTAAAACAAACAAAGAAACAAAAACACCTTTAAAATGTTTGCTTATTTGGGGCACCACAGTGGAAAGAGCATAATATTTTTAGTCCGAGGACATAGTTATATGAGCCTCAACTTCCTTAACTATGAAAATGAGGGAGGTAGATTAGAGTCCTTTGAAGTTCCCTGCTGACTCTAAATCTGTGACTCTCTATTGAGTTTGAGACGTCTGTTGCAGTTGTTCATTGTTTTTCAGTCATATCCAACTCTTCACGACTCCATTTGGGGTTTTCTTGGTGGAGGTATTGGAGTGGTTTGTCATTTCCTTCTCCAGGTCATTTTACAGATGTGGAAACTAAGGCAAACAAGGGCAAGTGACTTGCCCAGGGTCACACAGCTAGTAAGTGACTGAAGTCAAATTCGAACTCAGGTCTTCCTGATTCCAGGCCTGGCATTCTACCCACTGAGCCACCTAGCTGAGGTATCTAAAGGATATCCAATTTGAAATGTGGAATAGGTAGGTCATGATGTGGAAATGGAACTCAAGAGAGAGACTGGAGCTGGATATAGCAATATTGTAGTCATGTGCATAAAAATTATAATTAAACCCAAAGAAACTGACAGCAATAATGATGTGTGTGTGTGTGTGTGTGAGAGAGAGGGAAATGAGAGATCAAAGAGGAGAGAGAAAGAGAGAAAGAAGATAGAGAAAAGAGAAAGAAGAGAGAAGAAGAAAGAAAGAGAAAGAAAGAACTGAACCTTTAGGTACATCCACAATTAATGGGTATAACATGGACATAAATCCAGAAAAGGAGACCAAGAAAGGGTAGTCAGACAGGTAGCAGGAGAATAAGGGAGAGAGAACAGTATTATAAAATCCCAAAGAGGAGAGAGTATTGAGGAGGAGAGGGTGGTCAGCAGTTTCAAATGCTGCCAAGAAGTCAAGAAGGATGAAGACTGAAAAAAAAAGACAGATTTGGGAATTAGGTCATTGATAACCTTGGAGAAAGCAGTTTCAGTTGAGTGATATAATGAGAAACCAGATTACACAAGGCTTAGAAGAAATTTAAAGGAAGAGTGGAGGCACCAACTCTTTTTTTAAAGAGGTCAGCTTTAAAGGGAAGGAGACAACTAGATTATCAGTTAGCAAAGATGGTAAGATAGGGTAAAAGGTTTTTTTTAAGGGTAGAAGAAAGTTGGGCAAGGGACAGCTAAGTGGCACAGTGGATAGAGTGCTGGGTCTGGGTCTGGAGTCAGAAGACTTATCTGCCTGAGTTCAAATCTGGCCTTAGAAACTTTACTAGCTATGTGACCCTGGGCAAGTCACTTAACCCTGCTTGCCTCAGTTTCCTCATCTGCAAAATGAGCTAGAGAAGAAAATGGCAAACCATGCCTGCATCTTTGTCAAGGAAATCCCAAATGAGGTCACAAAGAGCACAACTGAAACAATTGAACAACAAAGTTGGGCATGTTTCTAGGCACTGTAGAAGGAATTGGAAGATAATGTGAGATTAGGAATTTCTTATATAGATGGCAATGTGAAAGGCCATAGAAGAGCTCAGTCCTTCCAAATATACTATAGTAGGGTAGGGGTGATGACCTGGCAAAGGACTGACAAGGCAAGGGATTGGAGGTTATGGTAAGGGCTAGTAGGACATAGGAAGAGATAAAATGATGGAAGATTGTGATCAATTCTCATATGACACGGACTCAATACTCTTTACCATCCTGGTTGCCTTCTCTGCGCACCCTCAGGCTTATCAATGTCCTTAAACCATGCTGCCGTGAACTGAGCACCATTATCTAAATATAACGTGGCAAGGTCAGAGTACAGGGAAATTACCACCTCCATTCCTGGGAGCTATGTCCCTCAAGATCCCATTAGTTTTTCGGCTGCCACATCATATCACTCATTCATACTGAATTCTCAATCCATTAAAACCCCCAGATTCCTTGCAAAATAAGTGCTGTATAACCATGCCTCTTCTGGCTGATATTCGTAAGGTGGATTTTTTTGTATCCAAGAGTAAAAGTTCAAAATTGCCCCCCCTGAAGTTCTTATTCAGGTCAGCCCAATGCTTATTAAGATCCTTTTGGATCCTGTCTCTGTCCCTCCCAGCTTTGTGTCTTCTGCAAATTTGGTGAGCATACTACGTGTGCCTTTATCTAAGTCACGGACAGAAATTAAATAGCAGAGGGCCAAGTACAGATGTCTGGGGTAATCCACTGGAGAAATGTCATCACACTGACACTGAACCATCAACAGTCACTCTTTGAGTCCAATCGTCCAACCAGTTCTGAATCCATCTTCAAAAATTCGATTCAATGAAACATTTATTAAGCACCTAGCACTGTGTAAAAATGCTAGGGATGCAAATAAGAAAAAGAAAGATGGTCCTGCCCTCAAGGAGCTTAGAATCTAATGAGAGAAGTCACTATACAAAAGGAAGCTAAAAAGGGAGTGGGGGCTACCAGGAGGTACCTAAGAGGTGAGTGTGGTATTTGTGGAGTCCAAACCAAGAAGAACCGCTGATGGAAAATGAAGAGTTACCTGGAAAGTATTAAGCCCTATAAAGGGAGGCTTCGGGAGGACTTTATTGCTGGGCCCTCTAGCCCTCCAATCAAGGGAAGAAGCCGCAGAAGGATGAGAGGTGTGGAGTATCAAAACTTGAGTCAATCTGCGAGATGTGGAGATTTCAGGTGATCAGCTTAGCCTGGGGGAGGCTTGATGTTCCTGAAGTCCAAACCAAGAGCTGCTTATGGAAAATAAATCTGTGATTGCACTCCTTTGTAATCCATACCTCTGTATCTCCACAAGAATAGATACTTTATCAAAACTTTCCCAATCTAGGTAAATAACAGGCATAGGCACAGCACTCCTTACAATCTATTAGTTTAATAATACTTTAAAAAAAAAAAAGAAATGCAGTTAGACCTGTCCTTGACAAAGCCATGCTGACACCAACCATCTCTTTAATGATCCTTTCAAGAATTTGCCCAGGAGCTGAAATCAAGTGCACTAGCCTATAGTTTGCACAATCTCTTCTCTTCACTTTTTTTTCAAAAATCCAGACGTTTGCCCTTCTCCAATTTTGTGCTGTCTCTCCCGTTTTCCATGAGACTCTGAATCATTAAGAAAGGAGGCAGAATGTCTTGGGAATCAGTAGAGGACAGACAGCCACTAGGATTTAGATTCAGTGATAAATTTACATAGTGTGAACCTCAAAAGGAGAGTAGAGTCTAGAAGTAGTAATGAAAAGAGTTTCTCATTGACAATTGAAGAAACTTGGGCCCAGGGAGTTTGAATAAGTTGGCCAAGGTTGCACAGACTGTAGGAATCCAAACTGAAGGTTTATTAATTAGTTCTTCTTACTATTTGAAAAGGCTGTCTTGGCATATTAGATGAAGACTTATGAACTCTGATCAATGTAATAACCACCCATGATTTCAGAGTACGGGGGATGAAGCATGTTACCCTCCTCCTGACAGAGAGATGATAGATTCAAGGTACAGATTGAGATTTATATTTTTGGACACAGCCAATGAGGGAAATCTGTTTTGCTTCACTATGCATATTTGTTACAAGAGTTTTGTTTCTCTTTCTTTTTTTTTTAACTGGGGGTGAGAGATGAAGAGTAGGCTCCCCCTAGATGAGAAGAGAACAGAAGCAGAGCCAGAAGGAATCACAGCCAAGCAGGACAGCTTTGAATGTTACATGTTGAATCTATTTCATATTTAAAAAGAAAAGCAAATTCTATATAATGGACACTTACAGCTTCATGTGCAGTTTTCTTCTGTTCTATACTCTATATAAAAATATTCATTTTGTTTGGTGTTTGTTAAATACAGAATTTTTTAAAAGGGAGGAAAAAAAGAAGAAAAAACAGCCTCATTTCTACTGTAGGCATCACTATCCTCCTACTTACCCAGATTTGGAACCCAGTCATTTGAATAGGGTTAAGGTTATTCCCTTTATCTGTTCAGTTTCTAAGTTCTGTCAATTCTACCTCCATGGTATTTTCTTACATCTCCCTTCCTTTCTCTCCATTTACATGCCCAGAACCCTAATTTAGGGCTTCATCAATTTTCACTCAGACTATTTGTAATATTTCCCTAATCTACCTCTCTACTTTCAGTCTCTCTCACCTGACCAAAAAAAAATTCTTCTTCAGGTGCAGGTCTTCCCATGTTACTTCCCTCTTCAGAAACATTCAATGACTCCCTGTTGCCTCTAGGTTAAAATATAAATGCCTCAGACTCTCAGTTTTAAGACCCTCTACAAGCTACCTTCAACCTACCTTCCCAGATGATTCTTGGATCATATGCCCTCCCCCTGACCGCACACACATACACACACACATATGCTTTCCCATGCCTTAAACTCTACATTTCAGTCAAGACAGACACCTAGTTAATCACCAATTTGACATTCCATACCCTGCTTTCGCGCGTTCTCTTAAGCCATACTCTATGCCTAGAATACATACCTTCTTCATCTCTACTTTTCCCAGAATCCTTATCTTTCCTCAAAGCTCAGTTCATAGGTCATCTCCTCTATCAGGAGGAATAATGCTCCAAGTTCTATTAATTGTTTAGTTAATTGAATGATAGCTCAGGTTATATTATTTTGTTTTCTACTAATAGTTCTTTTCTCTTATACTCTCTTGCAGGTGCCTTCCAGAGTCTCCCAGATGGTTGCTCTCTCAAAATAAGGAAGAAAAGGCCATGGAAATTATTAAGCACATTGCAAGGAAAAATCAGAAACCTCTGCCAACCTTTCTTCAGGTAGTTTCTGGATCTTATCTAGAGAAAGGTGGGAAAGGAGATGGGAATAAATGGTTGTAGTAGCTATAAGCCAGGAGGCATGGAGTCATAAAAAGTCTTGTTATCCAATCCTGTCATTTTATAGGTGGAACAATTGAGGGGAAGTGGCCACTCAGCAAGTTAATGGGCAGATCCAAGACTTGAACCTTGGTCCCCAGGGCCCTTTTCATTATATTATGTTGTATCTAAGATGCTTACCATTTTTTTTAGTAGGAAGGCAGGTTGCATGGAACAGGAGATTTGGGATATGTTATAGAAGAGTAAATTAAGCTAGACACATGCTTGGATATGATGACCACCCATTCTATAGCAATAACCAAATGATTTCAGAGCTTTCAGTATACTTGAGGTTAACTTATGGAGGCAGAGTTGAAGTCTAGGCCCAGTAGATCCATTTTGGTTTCCATGTGTCTCATTAAGAGCTAGACTAGAGCATGTATTAGGTGGACTAATCTCTAGGCCTGATTTAATGGGAGTCCCGGGGTTAAAACATACAAATTCAATTCTCAGTCAGTTAACAAGCATTTATTAAAAGCTTACTATGTGCCAAGCAATGTGCTAAGCATTGGGGGCACAAAAAAAAAGACAAAAACAAGAAGTCTGTTCTCCAGGAACTTGAATCCCTGGTGCTTTGCCCAGTATCTGGCACATAGTGGGTGCTTAATAAACTCTTACTGACTGACATACATACTAATAGGGGAGAGAATATGCAAATAACTGTGTACATACAGTGTAAATAGAAAGCACTGTCAGGGGCAGCTAGGTGGCATAATGGATGGAACATGGGCCCTGGAGTCAGGAGGACCTGAGTTCAAAATCAGCCTCGGACACTTAACCAGCAAGTCACTTAACCCCTATTGCCTAAAAAAAAAGTGTAATGTCAGAAGGAAGGCACTATTAGCAGGAGGAACCAGGATTTCCCCTGCCCCCACCCTATCCCCACCTGAAGAAAGTAGAATTTGAGCTGAGTATTGAAGGAAGCCAGGGAAGCTGGGAGGTGAAGGTGAGGAAGGAAATGCACCAGGCATGGGGGATCATTGCTACAAAAGCAGAGAGTCTGGAGATGGAAAATTGTGTATGAGGAAGAACAAATAGACCAGGGTGCTTAGATCAGAGAATGACTGAAGGTGGGGTAAAGTGTATAAAGATGGGAAGAATTGTGAAATATTTTTTAGGAGGGGGGAAAGCAAGGCATTTAGGGTTAAGTGACTTGCCCAAGGTCACACAGCTAATAAGTGTCAAGTGTCTAAGGTCACATTTGAACTCAGGTCCTCCTGATTCTAGGGCCAATGCTCTATTCACAGAACCACCTAGCTGCCCCAAAATTGTGAAGCATTTTAAAAGCCAAACACAGGATTTTATATAAAATCATGGAGGTAATAGAAAGCTACTAGAGTTTATTGAGTGGAGAATTAGGCAAAACATGGTCATGGCTACACTATAGGAAAATAATAATAATAGTACTTTTAATATACAATACCTTATTATAATAATTATAAATAGATAATATAATAGTACATTTACATAACACTTTATGGTTTGCAAGGGCTTTACAAATATTTTCTCATTTTATTCCCCTAACCGTGGGAAGTAGATGCTGTCACTATTCCCATTTTAAATATGTGAAAACTGAGGCAAATGGAGGTTAAGTGACTTGCAGGGTCCCGTAGGCAGTAAATGTCTGAGACAGGATTCAATCTAAGTCTTATTGACTCTAACAAAAGTATTCTATCCACCCCACCATGTTGCTGCCACCTGAAAATCACTTTGGTAACTGAGTGGTAAATAGACTAGAGTAGAGGGACTTGAAATGGGGCAGGGCGGGGGAGGGGGGGGGGGACGACGACACAATTTTAAAATTATAGCAATAGTCCAGGGAAGAGGTGATGAAGACCTCCTCTTATTGGCTGGGTGACTCTGGGCTAATTGCTTAACTTGTCTGCCTCAGTTTCCTCAATGGTAAAATGGTGTTAATAATGGCACAAGGTTATTGCGAGGATCAGATGAGATAATGTTTATAAAGTGCTTAGCATGGCACATCTAATTCTGCATTTCTTGGCCTACTTAAACAGAATTATGCAAAGAATCTGTGATTCTCTAGGTATGGGGAACTCCCTCCATCACAAGTTATCTGTAGATAAGTCCTAAGGAATACTAAGGCACAAAGAAACTGACTTCAGTGACATGCCCTGGGTCACACAGCCAGCACATACCAGAAACAGGATTCAATCCCAGCTCTTTCTGACTCCAAACCCAGCATTTCATCCATGCTGCATCTTTTAAATGGGGCATATTGAAGAATTATTAATATAATTAATACAATTAATATCAACATTACATTATTAATTATATATAATTATAATTAATTATAATCATATATTGAATATATACGGAATATTCAAAATACAGATTATGTAATTATATCAATGATATAAATATGTTAATAGTAATAATTATTATTGACAATAATATTTAAGTGGTGTTTTACAAGGTTTACAAAGCCCTTTACAAATATTATTTCATTCTATTCTCACAACCATCCAGGGAAATAGGTGCTATTTGTTTTACGGATGAGAAAACTAAGTCAGGAAGAGGCTGACCCAGGGTCACACAACTGTTAAGCTTCAGAGGTTGGATTTGAACCCGTGTCCATTGCTTTATCTATCTAGCCACCATATAGCTTCTCTCGATGACTTTAAGGGATTCATCATGAACATCGATGATAGTTTTGTATAACAGTACAGGGACACCCTTGTAGCCAACTGAGGCAGAGAGGTCTATTTGGCCCCTGAACCAAATGGTTTCATCCTGTATATCTGTGTCTGCCTCTTACTGCTTTAGTCTTTCCTCACCAGATATGAGGCTGCTGCTTCTTTGCTCCTGTTAGCCTGTTTGCCTGTAACAGCCATCCCTACTGCTCCCCACCCACCATCGCAGCATCATAGATAGAATTGAAAGAGATCCTTGGGGGCCTCCACAGGAGGTCCTTGCCAACATTTCACAGAGGAAGAAAACCGAGGCCCGCAGGGGTTTAAGTGACATTCCCAAGATCACTCAGGTTGTAAGTGACAGAGCTGGGATTGGAATCTAAATCCTCTGACTTCAGAGCCACTAGGTTTTTTCACTCATTCTCTCACTCTGAGCCCTTTCTCCCCCACTGCCTCTAGTCTGTTCAGTCATTTCAGTGATGTCTGGCTCTCCATGACCCCATTTGGGGTTTTCTTGGGGTGATTTGCCATTTCCTTCTCCAGCTCATTTTACAGATAAGAAAACTGAGGCAAACAGGGTTAAGTGACTTGCCCAGGGTCATACAGTTAGTAAGTATCTAAAGCCATATCTGAACTCAGGTCTTCCTTACTGCAGGCCCACCACTCTAACCAATGCACCACTTAGATGCTCCAGCCTCTAGTCTGCTGTGGGTTAAAAACCACACAAAGAAACAAAACCAACCCAAGTTGTTGAGTTATTTTATTTTAAGATAAGAATAAACAGGCTTTGCATGAAGATCTGAAGAACTCCTCTGAGCAACACTCGAGCTTGAGGGCATAGGTTTATGACAACAATTTTAGTGTCTCAGAGACCTTTTGGCTGGCCTCTGAGTCCTTGGTTAGGATGTGTGACCAACAGTGTGATTTGGTAGCCAAAGTTAGTTTGGAATCACAGGACCATAGATGCCTGAGTTTGAATCTCAGCTCAGGTTCTCCTTAACTATGTCAACATGTCAAGTTGTTTGAATTCTCTAGTCTTCAGTTTCTTTTTTTGGAGGGGGGAAGGCCGGGCAATTGGACTTAAGTGACTTGCCCAAGGTCACACAGCTAGTAAATGTGTCAAGTATCTGAGACTGGATTTGAACTCAGGTCCTCCTGACTCCAGGGCCAGTGCTCTACTCACCTAGCTGCCCCTCCTCAGTTTCTTTATTTGTAAAATTGGAATCATATTTGCACCACTTACCTCTACAGAGTTGTGAGAAAGACCTTAAAGCTTTATGTGGAGATGGAATTCCCCTTAATGTGACTTCCAGAGAGGTGTGTTAGAGCAGGGCATTCCATCCCACTAAAGATTCAAACAGCATCTGCTTTTTAAAACCTCAATCAATCAACTAGCATTGATTAAGTGCCTACTATGGGCCAGGTACTATGCTAAGCACTAGGGATGAAACAAAGGCCCAAAATAGCCCCTGCTCTCAGTTCACAGTCTAATGAGGCAATATGCCAACAATTATACACAAACAGGGCAGTTAGGTGATGCGTGGATAAAGCTCGAGCCTGGGGTCGGGAAGATTCTTCTTTCCTGAGTTCAAATCCCACCTCAGATGCAGCCTAGCTGCATGACCTTGGGCAAGTCACTTAACCCAGTTTCCCTCAGTTTCCTCATCTGTAAAATGAGCTGGAGAAGGAAATGACAAACCACTCCAGTATCTTTGCCAAGAAAACCCCAAATAGGGTCATGAAGAGTCAGACACAACTGAAAACAACTAAAAAACAACAAAATAGAGATTTATCCATCCTCATTCCTCATTCTTTTCACTTGCGTCGTATTGCAATTTCTTTCATGTTACTCAGGGACGCTAACATCATACATTACCCATTATTTCATCTTCACATATTCTTTCCATTCTCAGAGCCTTAAACCTGATGAGGATACCAGTAAAAAGATGAATCCTTCATTTCTTGACTTGATCAGAACCCCTCAGATAAGGAAGCATACGCTGATCTTGATGTACAACTGGTAAGAAATACCAGTAGGCATTTGTCAAATGATTTCTATTGGGGGAGGCGGGCAGGAGGAGGAGCAGAAGGGGAGATAGAGTCTGGACCTATGCTTGCCTTCAGGCAGGGAACTCCTAGTGTGTTGGTGGTGGTGGGAATGGTGGTCCTTCATTCTAGAAGAGTACCAATTGGATCGAAAGCCCTTCACAGATGTACATTAGCCATTCATCTAGAATGTATCTCAGAGAGTTGCCTGGAGTACTGAGAGGTTAAATGATAGTGGTCACATGGCCAGTAGCTATCAGAAGGAGGACTTTAACCAAGGTCTTCCTGACTCCAAAGCTGGCCCTCCTCTGCCCCTTATCTCTCACTTTTCATGATAATACAGCAAAAAAAAAAAAATCTTTTCAGTTGTATCCCAATTGTCCACACCAGCTAAGGGGAGCCATGGCACGGATAATTCAAAGATTAATCATGGGCTTTAAAATGCAATGTGTGCTTCATTTGCAGCTCCACAATTATATCTGATGATGACTTCAAATAATATTGAAGTGATTTGCATGCGCAAAGTACCAAACAAACTTATTCATTGTTTCCTCCTTTAGGATGTGTAGTCTTTGAGGGTGAGGGCTGTTCTTTGCTTTACTTTGTATCTCTAGCATTTAGCATATTGCCTGGGACCTAGTATGAATTTTCAGGGGTGGGGAACCTGCAGCCTTGAGGATACATGTGGCCCTCTAGGTCCTCAAGTATGGCCCTTTGACTAAATCTAAACTTCACAGAACAAATCACCTTAATGAAAGGATTTATTCTATAAAACTTCGACACAGTCAGAAGGCCACACCCGAGGACCTGGAGGGCCACATGTGGCCTTGAAGCTACAGGTTCCCCACCCCTGGAACATTAGAAGCAACAGGAGAGTCAACTGATGTGAAGAATTTTTTTTTTAATAATTTACCATAATTTCTCCTATCTGTGCAAATATACTTTAGATACAAATAATTATTAAGCAGATAGTATAATTTTATTTTGAAATACATCCATTTTGAAATATCTCTATTTTCTTTCCCTCGTGGATTAAAAAAAAATGTAACGCATTAATTGCTATAGTTTGGTCCTTCAAGATATTCTTAAACTCTGGTCCTTCTACTGTTAATAAATGCTTGCTAATTGAATGACTGACTGATGGCAGGGTCAGGCTGTCCAGAAGGGCATAGGTAGTGAGGAAAAAGCATCGTGAGAGTAAAAAAATAACGTCACTACAGGTGATTGCTCCATCAAGTGGCTAACAAATGCCTGACCCCACTTTCTATTTCCAATATTTTAAAATTAAACACTACTCCTCCAAACTGTTCATTAGTTCATATTCTGTAAGGAGCATCATAGCCTTCCCAATCCACTAAACAAAGAAGCCCCCAGGAAATTTAAAAAAAAAACCTGGCAGAATAAGGTGAATGGTAGCTGGCTGCCCTCTCTGACCCTTTACCTCAACTCACTCACCCTTTTCCCAATTAATTCTCAAAATTCACCAATAAAACCAAAGATCACCAGAAATGAATTTTAGTTTTCCTGGGACTTTGATAACAGAGGATTTCTGGATTATTTCTTCCTTCCATTTCCTAAAAACTATGATACAGCTTCACATTTTACACAATAGGTAACTAAACGATTTTAGCCTAAATATTTTGAAAGTGTAATTAGTAATATCATGATAAACTAGACCAAAAAGATGGATTTGCATTAGTCTGTAGTTAATAAGATACATATCATTAGCAGAAGGAAATTACAGACATAGGCAACAACCACAGCTGGTTTCCTGAAATTCACATTTGGTAGAATTGGAAATTAATCGGTCCAATTAGAATAATTGGTAGAAATTATTTTGGTAGAATTAGACGAATGTTCTGGTTGATTGCAATCACAGAATCATACAATGCTGATGCTCAAAGGGACCTTGGAATCCATTTAGTTCAACTGCTTCATTTTACAGAGAAGGAAACTGAGGCAAGGGACCTCAGAGGTAGGATTCAAACCCAAGGTATCTGACGGCAGTTTCAGAGACTTTACATGACAACATGAGAAGGAGAGGAGAGAGGGCTAGGAAAAGAGGAGAGGGGAAGAGAGAAGAGTTTGTGTCCAAGGTGACACTTTCTCACATCTTAGCAATCTGAAATGGATTCTTTCTGGGTGTTATGACACTCCTTTTGGTTTTCAGGATAGTCACATGAGGTAATTCAAGTTTAATCTGTTTTTGGGGGAAGGAAGACTTGAGGGATGGGTAAAGCATTCTACAAATTTTAAAGCATATACAGTTATCCCTTCCACATCATGACTTTCTCCACTGCGGTTTTGATAATCACAAGTCAGCATAAGAAATAAAATGGGAATTTGGGGGTAGTTTTGTGGAAGCCACAGACAACATGCAAAAGCCAGCAAATGACACAGAGCCTATGACCAAATACTTAACCCAAATTTTACAATAAAGTACTGTAAACACCCCATAAAATAAAAAGAAAAAAAAACAGATTTTCCAGATCATGGGGGTACCGCACCCCTAATCCCCATGATGTGGAAGGGATAACTTTACTATAAACTTTTCAGTGGTGGACAGGAAGAAAGAGAACAGTTCTAGACCTGGTAAAGGGAACTTCTAGTGAGGATATTCCCTCTACTAATACACCATCAAAAACTCTTCTGTAGTATAGAGTTGTTATTATGATCTAATAAATTCTCAATGACAAAATGGAATAGAGACATCAATAATAAAGTGATAGATGCAAATGACTTATGATCAACTCAGTTTTTGGAGTAACTCATTTTCTTTCTGTTGTCTCTTTTTTGGATCATTTTGTGATTCGTTGTCAAATCAAAAAAAAATAGGTAGGGGAAAGCAAAAAGTTACATATTTACTTATGAAAGAGACTTGGCTCTAGGAAGAAAACTTCAACCATTGTCTGAAATGAAGTCCTGGGGCTTTCTCCAATTTTCACAGATGATTGAGTAGTGCCTCAATTAACAATGAACTTTGTGCTATCTATTTTAATGACCAACAGGAACTCTTAAACTGATTGTCTGGAATCTTAAGAAAGAGCATCCATACAAGGTCAAGGTTACATAGGCATGCTCAGTACATTTCATTAGGGTATGTTTCTAAGGAATTTTTAAAAGGTGAACTTTAATTGAATATTCAATCGTAAAGGGATATTATTTTTATCAATTAAACTAAAGAAATTTAAATTTTTTCAAATTTACAATTAAATTTTAAAATTACATTTTTTGGACATATCAGGGTGTAACTGGGCATACTTAACACACCTGTGTCCATCATCTTCCCTGACTACCCCAGCATGGTTTGGGTATTCCCCTCAATAAAACTTGCTTGCTTGCTACACTTCCTCTTTGTTTGCTCCTGCATTAGAGGTTTGTCTGCTGACATTCCTTCCCTAGACATAACACTTCTTCTCTCAGAAGTATGAACTATAGTCCAAGGCTGTGACCAGAAATTCAGCAGCCACAGCTAATTTCCAAGTCTGTTACTTTGGGAATAGAAAGAATAAGGGCTGAATCGTTGTTTAGTCATTTTTCAGTTGTGTCTGACTCTTCCTGACCCCATTTCTTGGCAGTGTTTTAGGCTAGATTTGAACTCAGAAAGATGAGTCTTCCTAACTCCAGGCCTGGCACTCTATCCACCACACCAACTAGCCACCAAAGGGCTAAATAGAGAACCTCTCTAAGGGCTCTGCCTCAAATCTCATGTTCCCTCCTGGCAACCTAGGTAACAGATAAAGGAGAGGGCCCTTTCCCTGCAAAAGACTTCACTATTCCAAATCTCTCCAAGTCTATTTTGTTTTGTTTTGTTTTTTTGTAGGGGGGAAGGCAAGGCAATTGGGGTTAAGTGACTTGCCCAAGGTCACACAGCTAGTAAGTGTATCAAGTATCTGAGGCCAAATTTGAACTCAGGTCCTCCTGACTCCAGGGCCAGTCCTCTACTCACTGCACCACCTAGTTGGCCCTCCCTTACTCTATTTTAATACCACAGGTTAAGACCTTGGGTAAAACAGGAAAAGCAGAGGTTTTGGAGTCAGAGGATTTGGCTTCAAATCCCAACTTTACTACTTCTTAGCTGTAGGCAAATAGCTTTAGTTCCCTGGGCTTTAATATCCTCCCTGTATATTAAGGGGATCATACTACATGATCCCCAATCTCTTCCAATTATGTTCCTTGAATTCTAAGATCGTATAGCATTGAGCCTAGGGAGCTGCTTTGCTAAAAAGCTTTCTTGTTGTTTTGCTATTCCCTTCTCCAGCTCATTTTACAGATGAGGCAAACAAAGTTAAGTGACTTGCCCAGGATCACACAGCTAGGATGAGTCTTCCTGACTCTAGGCTCAGTACTGTATCCACTGCGCCACCTAGCTGCCCAAAATTATTATTGTTACCACAAAATATGTTAGCACAAAATTACATGAGACATTTGTCATAAGCACCTATCATGGGATTGGGGGCACATGGGGCTGGACTTTCCTCCTCTACCCCAATATAGATCAATTTTTCAGTGAATAAGAATGGTATTAATCTCAAACAAATATATTTCTATACAAGAGGTATGTGTCATTAGGTATGGGCTTTTTTCTTCATTTTTCCTAGCCCATCAAGAGGTAATAAAGAAATGATCTTGGGCTAACTTACCAAAAAGAGCTTGACCTAATTCTGATTCTTTTCTTTGCTAAGGTTCACAGGTGCTGTGCTTTATCAGGGACTCATCATGCACATGGGACTTGCAGGTGGGAATATCTATTTGGATTTCTTCTATTCTGCCCTGGTTGAGTTCCCAGCTGCTTTCATAATCATCCTCACCATTGATCGCATTGGCCGTCGCTACCCTTGGGCTGCATCAAATATGGTGGCTGGAGCAGCCTGTCTCATCTCAGTTTTTCTTCCCGATGGTGAGTTTGAGGGTCACTCTTCAGTTTTCCAGAAAGGTCATTGCGTTCAGCTCTTGAATGCTGACGCCATAGAGATGGTTTTTTTCCAATGTTAATTAATAATGAGAATGTTGATGATGAAGAAGAAAATGGTGAAAAACATTATAATGAGGTAATAATAATAATATTAGAGTAAGAGTTGTTGTTTAGTCGTTTTTCAGTTAAGTCTGACTCTTTGTGACCCCATTTGGGGTCTTTTTGACAAAGATACTGGAGTGATTTGCCATTTCCTCGTCCAGCTCATTTTACAGATGAGAAAACTGAGGCAAACAGGGTTAAGTGACTTGTCCAAGGTCATACAGCTTAGTAAGTATCTGAGACCAGATTTGAACTCATGAAGATAAGTCTTTCTGACTTTAAGCCCACTGCTCTAGCCACTGTACCATGTAGCTTCCCTTTCAGGATAAGAAGAACATATCAGAAATCCTAGATTCCCATAATCAGCAGTTGAAGGCAATGTTAAGAGATGAAGGAGATATAAGGAGTTAAAGTAGCGTAAAGAACAAAACACAATTCGATACCCATCAAAAACTTAAAAACAGATGTCCAAACAAGTAAGAAATCAAAGACAAGATAGAATTCCTGAATGCTTCTCATATAATCATAGTATCACAGATTTAGAATTGGAAGATTACCTTAGAGATCATCTCCTTCACCCCTTCATTCTATAGTTAAATAACCTGAGCCGCACAGAATCCTAGTTATTTGCTCAAGATCACACAGGCAGTAAATGGCAGCTCCCTGACTCAAACTCAAGACTTTTCATAGCAAATCCATTGTTCTTTGTATTCTGCCTCAAAGAAGATAGAAGACTGAGAAACCCTCCAATAAGTCGGTCATTCTCTTACCATTATGTAGCTTCCATTCTGTGATGATCACATGCAAAGGAGAACGCCAACAGCCTGAGTTAAAGAAAATGGAAGATCGTTTGAATAATATGGGATTTTATTGGGCTACTTTTTTATTGGGCTATTTTTTCTAAATTTCATTCTTTTCCAAAGTATGCGTATGTATGAGTGTGTGTGAGCCATAGTTGGCCTTCCTCCCAAGAGTCTGAGTCAATTCATTCTGGGGATAGCCTTCATAGTCAAAGCATATTATCCATGAACTGCCAACGGGTCACTAGAGACCAACCAATTCATTTTTGAACCATCAAATTGCCAGGAAGTACCATAGATAGGGAAGTGCTTTTAGAAGCCCCTAACAAAAGCTACCGTTCTATAAGGTTATCAAGTTAATTGGTAATTTACACATTGACCAGAGACTGTAAGTTTCATGAAGGCTGAGATCCATATTAATCAAGTTTTATCATCTATCCTGGAACTAGCATTGCTCCAGTGCTGTGTGTAGGGGGTGCTTAATAAATGTTTGTGGATTTGGATTGAATTAGAACAAAATGGAACGGAGAATTTTCTGAAAGGTTTTCCTGTTATTTAGAAAAGTTCACATTGCTCCTAACATTGCTTATTCCAGAGACATAGAAACTCGCATTATCAGATGCTATCTGTAAGATTATATGCTATCATAGTGGTAAGCCTAAGTATTTTTCTCATTCCAATCCATATGTTGAAATCTTTTCTTTGTAGATCTAATGTGGCTAAAAGTCATAGTTGCATGCCTGGGTAGAATGGGGATCACGATGTCCTATGAAATGGTTTGCCTGGTCAATGCTGAATTGTATCCCACATTCATCAGGTAAGTGGAATTTGCTCAGCATGAAGAATGAAATGACCAGGAATGTTTGCCTATTGATCCAATGGCCACAACAGAAAAACAGAGTGGACCTTGTTGTTTTTGAGTATGTGGCAGAGGTCAGAGGGGGCAAAGTGCCCTAAGGTCAATCCTTGGATAGCTTAAAAAGGCAAATTGTGGACAGAATACAGAGAATATATAGGGAAAACCAAGAATGTTTGGGATAAGCCTTCAAACTGCTCAGGAAATGCCAAATTACAAAAGGGAAGATCAGCTTAAAGAGTTAATCAACTGAGAAGTCGTTTGGCTCAAAAGCCCCTCAGAATTAAGGTTGCTGGGAGAAATATCAATAATCTCAGATATTCAGATGGTAGAAATCTGATGGCAGAAAGTTTAGAAGAATTAAGAAGCCTCTTGATGAGGGTGAAAGAGGAGAGTGTAGAAGCTAGCTTGAAGCTTAACTTAAGAAAACTAAGCTCTTGGCAACTGGTCCCATCACTTCCTGGCAAACAGAGGGAGAAGAAATGGAAGCAGTGTCAGATTTTATGTTCTTGGGTTCAAAGATCACTGCAGATGGCAACTGTAGTTATGAAAATTAAAAGACACTTGTTCCTTGGAGGGAAAGCTATGGCAAATACAGTTGTTGTTCAGTTGTGTCTGACTCTTTGTGACCCCTTTCAGGGTTTTCTTGGCAAAGATGCTGGAGTGGTTTGCCATTTCCTTCTCCAGCTCATTTTACAGATGAGGAAGTTGAGTCAAACAGGGTTAAGTGACTTGCCCAGGGTCACACAGCTAGGAAGTGTCCGAGGCCAGATTTGAACTCATGAAGATGAAACTTCCTGACCCCAGGCCTGGCACTCTGTCTATCCACTGTGCCACCTACCTACAAGCTGGACAGCATACTATAAAGCAGAGGCATTACCTTGTCAACAAAGGACCATATAATCAAATCTATAGTTTTTCCAGTAGTAATGTATAGCTGTGGAATTTGGATTGTAAGGAAAGCTGAGTGCCACAGAATTAACACCTTCAAATTAGGGTGCTGGAGAAGACTTTTGAGAGTCCCTTGGACATGTCGCAAGGAAATCAAATCAGTCAATACTTAAAAGAAAATAATTCAGTCTGTTCACTGGAAGGACAAATACTGAATGTGAAGCTTAAATACTTTGATCACATAATGAGAAGACTCATTGGAAAAGACCCTGATGTTGGGAAAGATTGAAGGGAAAAGGAGAAGGGGACAGCAGAGGATGATATGGATAGATAGTGTCAAGGAAGCAATGAACATGAGATTGGATGGACTTCAGGGATATTGAAGGATAGAAGAGCTTGGCATGCTATGGCCCATGGGGGTCATGAAAAGTCAGATGTGACTGAACAAAATGAACACAACTACAAATGAATGAGAGGAGATGTAGCACCGAGAAACAACCTGACTTCAGATTTGATACTTTGAGCCTTCATTGAAAAGAAAAATTGTGTTGTTTCTCCCTTGAAATTCTGGACAAAAGATATTATATAAGATGAGAGTAAACCAATCATTCATTTTCCTTCTGCTTTGATAAAATTTTAGCAGTTGCCTAAAGATAAGATGTTTTAGGGAACTAAGAAAATATTTGCGGTGTTTTGATATGTTGTTTTGGAATTTTGAACTGCCGTATTTTATCTATAAAAACTTTTCTATTTTTAGGAATCTTGGTGTAATGGTCTGCTCTTCCATGTGCGATATTGGTGGAATTGTAACACCATTCATTGTCTACAGGTTGTCTGAGATCTGGCATGACCTCCCCCTAGTGGTTTTTGGTAAGAGTTAAATTTTGTTCTTTGTAGAATGGGGGGAAAATTGTCCAAAACATACTTTGTAAACACCTTGATTATTCCACCAGAGAATAAAGACTGTGCAACTCATCTCCTAATAGTGGATAAACGGGGAACACAAGAATGATATCTACAAATGCCCTCAAAATTTTACTTTTGTCAATAATTTCACCTTCTTTCCTTACCAATCATTTCATCAGAGATGCTGACAGATAGCAAAATGCTAGCAAGTAGATTATCTCCCTCCTTATTCTCTAAGGTCCAGCCAAAGTGACTCACTTGCTGTTCCATGTATGTGATTTTCCATCTCCCACCTCTGGGCCTTTCTACTAGTTGTTCACCATGCTTAAAATACTATGACCATCCTCTCCTTTGCCTTTTGGAAATCCTGCTGTCTCAATTGTTTATAAGGCAAAATGAGCATCACACAAATTTGAGGGAAACTGGAACAGAATGAGGAAGTGTAAAAGATAGGGTAGTATAATTGAAAAAGCCCAGCTCAGAATTTGGAATTAGCATAGATCCGAAGATTAGCTTTTCTACTTAGTACTAAGTATGTGACTGAGACACAGTCTCTTCAATCACTATTCTACGCTCATTTGTAAAATGTTTCCTTACTTCTACCCATCTAGAATAGTGCAATTCTCTGACTTTTCTGGATCTTCACTCAGATCACACCCACTAACCAGAAGCATTCTGGCAGGATCTGTTCTGGATCCTCTTTCTCTTCTCTCTCCATACTATGTCACTTGCGGATCTCATCAGCTCCTGTTGATTCAGTTATCATCTCCATGCAGATCATTCTTAGATCTATTTTTTCCAGACCCTAACCTCTCTCCTGATCTCCAGTCTCACATCACAACTACCCATATTAATACCCTATTGGGTGTTTCAAGCAGGAAGTCACATAGACATCTTAATCCCAACACATCCCAAACAGAACTTATTGTCATTCTCCCTCTTCATTACTTCTTTATTACTGTTAAGGGAGTCACCAATCTCCCAGTCACTCGGGCTTGCAACCTAGGTGCCATTTTTGACTCTTCAATGTCCCATATCAGTGAGCCAACATTTATTTAAACACATACTATGTGCCAGACATTGTGCTAAGTGATGGGGATACAAATATGAAAAAGAAAAACAGTCCCTTTCCTTAAGGGCCTTACAATCTAATGGAAGAAGACAATATACAAGGAAATTAAGAAATTGGAGGGGAAGGCACCCAGCTTGGGGACACAAGGGAGAATTCCAAAGGAGTGAAGCTAAGTGGGGAAATGAAGAAATGGCTGGCCTGCCCCGCCCCCCCCTCCTTAAATAGAGGTTTGGGGAGGAACTCTCCACTCTGTCCTCCAATACAGGGGTCCCAGGGGCAGAGGATACTGGGGAGGTGTGAGCCCAGTTCTACCTTCGCAACATTTCTCTGCTATGTTCTTTTCTCTCCTCTGACACCATGGTACAGGCCCCATCACCTGGGCTATTGTAATTGTCTTCTGGTTGGTTTTCCTATCTCACACCTCTCCCGGCTCCAGTCCATCTTCCACTCAGCAACCACAACGATGTACCTAAAGCAAAGGTTTGTGCCTATAACCTGCTTTCCCCTCCCCATTTCAGTCAACTCCACTAGCTTTCTATTAGCTCCAGAATCAAATATTACCTCCTCTGTTCAGCACTTAAAGCTCTTCACCATCTTTCTCATTCCTGCCTTTCCAGTCTTCTTATACTCTACTCCCTGATCTAAGTGACACTGGTTTCTTTTCTGTTCCTTACACAAGCCACCGCATTTCCCAGCTCTCTTTCTCTTCATTGGTTCTCCCTGATGCCTAGAATGCCCTATACCTTTGACTCTACCTCCTGACTTCCTTTAAGAGGCAGCTAAAATCCCACCCTTTTCTAGTCCCCCTCGAGATTAGTGTTGTGTCTTTGAGATTATCTCCAATTTACCCTATATGTGTCTTATGTGTACAGAGTTCTTTGCAGGTTATCTCCCCCCTTTAGAACTTGAGCTCCATAAGAGCACAGACTGTTTTTGCCTTTCTTTATGTCCTCACCTTTTAGCACAGTACGTGACACACAGTAGGTGTTTGATAAATGCTGTTGACTAGCTTTCTTGACAGTTCATCTCCTGGTCATCTTTGCCACCAAAATTATTTTCTAACATCAAAGATTCACAGTAATACGGGCTGCCTGGCCAAGGATGACCTTTAACTCAATTTTCAAGAGTTTCTTTTTCCTGTAAGGCATTTTTATTATGCATAGTTTTATAATCAGTATCATATTTATGATGGAAAAATAGAGTAACTAGAAGCTATAAAAGAATCTATAAATAAGTATGGTAAAATGGTTTTAAAAAATCAAGTTAGTTCTAATTATAAAATATCACATTCTTTAGCCCTTAATGGGACTGCGCATGTGTATCCTAAATTCTGACGGTGTATATGTTTAACTTCTAGCTGTGGTTGGCTTAATTGCTGGAATGTTAGTATTGATGTTACCTGAGACCAAAGGGAAGGCCTTACCTGAGAACATTGAAGAAGTTGAAAATATGCAGAGGTAAGGTGCCATGGCTCCTGAAGGAAAAGGGAAACCCGCATCCAACATTGGTAGCAAGCATCCCTACTGAATGGGCCTCAGACATTTCTATTGTTTGTATGTGGGCCAGATGTGCCGGGTTAAATCCAACAATGCGAGACTTTCCCCAGTTTTTAGATCTTTAGGTCATCTGTACACAGTTGTTTGAGAGAGGGCAGAGGTGTCTAAAGACTAGCCTAGATGGACAATATCACAGAAACTGAGTCGATGGTCTTCGAAGTCACCAACCTTTTCAATTGAGGGATTTACCTCCTATTCGATTCAGGAATCCCTTCTAGAGCAGCCCTGAGGCTTGGGAAGTCATGAGGCCTGTGCTTGAACAAATCCAGAGTCTTTATAGAGGGCTGGGCTCTCCAAAGAAGAAATTATACATCTAGGTCTCATTTTGAATTTTATATTTTTTTTAATTACAAGGAAGTTTCTTATTTCCCCCTGACCTAACATTGCAGTTCACTGCTTTTGATTTTTCCTATTCATATCAAATTTCTGTTCCTTTTTTTCCATTTTTTTTTCACTCAAAAACTTTCTTTAATACCAGGTAGTGCTTCAATCCAAACACTACACACACGTGCACACACCTTTACTAAAGAGGTCCCAAGGAAGGCTGGGTCATGCATTAAGTGTGTTGGGTGAGGACTTTGGCATGACCTAACGGGTTCAGGTATGAGAAAAAGTGGCCCCAAATGAAGCACAGCGCCCTCCCCTCTTCCTCAGTGGAAAAAGACATCAATGCCGTGGCAATGAGGAGGCCACAAGGATCTTGGGGGGTAATGGAAAGATTTGGTTTCTTTACAGTATTACAATATGTATTTTAAGAAAAAAAACAGCCCTGGCCTGCCAGCAGCAGCCTCTTCACGAGTTGGAGCTACAGGACCTGCAGGAGGCCTGAGCACAGCTGGGTGTTGGTAGATGAGGGCAGGGGGCAAATCTTGTTTATGACTGGTATTGAGAAGACCTCGGGACTCCCCAACAACCTCATCCCCTGCAAGGAAGCAGCTGAGTCTGAGAGACGTATTGCATGTACCCAGTTGAGACCAGGAGCTGGATAGATAGTGCAGTGAAGCTAGTCATCGGTCTGGGGCCTATTTTCACATGAGGAGGAAAACAAAAACTCCCATCTTGATCTTCAACATAAAACAACCAAAGCAACATGACTGATTACCTGCAAACCCACAACTCAAAACTATTTTTAGAACACTATTTTAGAACACGTTTTTTTCCATTTAATTTCACCTCTTGTTAATTTGTTATCTGATGGAGAGATCTTATTGATAAAAATGTGAGCCCAAAGTAGGGTGTGTCTGAAATGACCTGAACCAGTCCCTGAAATCTAAATCAACCAATTTTAAAAAAATTTAATAGGAAGTAATCCATAGCAAAAGATAGTTATTTCCTATCAAGTGCCAAAAGCTGTGCCGAACGTAATGGCTCACTCTCTCTGAAGTGGCAATATGTGGTAGTGGATGATAAAGACAAGGATTCTATGTAGGTTGCCAAAGAAGTTTTTCTTGGATTCAAATTAAAACAGCACAATTAGGGGAGGGGGGAAGAATCTAGACCTGTGATTTCATCAGTGTGGGGTACTGCCAACGTGGAGATGTCTTCTACCTATGCAGATCATTAGTTTAGTTGTAATTTAGTCTTAGCAAGTTACCTGGAGAAATTAGCTAGTGTGTGTGAGAGACAGATTTGAACCCTGGAATTACTAAGACCAGCTTCCTTGTCCACTATGCCATGCTAGTTCAAATACAAAATGCTTCAGAGAAGGCAGCATGGTATAGCGATAAGCATGCTGAATTTGAAGCCAGAGAATGTGGGTTTAAATTCCAGCTTTGACACTTATTGTCTGAGTGACCTAAGGGTAAAGAAAGCACTTTACCACCCTGGGCTTTAATCTCATCATCTATAGAGTAAGAGATCCAAACTGGACGATCTCTAAGGTCTCATTCTGACCTTAGATATCTGATCAAAAGTCATAAGCTTTTTCTAATCTCTCTTGGTGAGAATTTCAGTCAACTTATCATTTTTTCTAGGTACAGCACATGATCTGTGAATGATAAATATTTTTAAAGACTCTTTTGTCTATTTGGATATACATGCCAGTCGAGCAGGCCACTATGATGCACAGATACTTCATTTCAATTGTTCCTATTTAAGTAATCCACAGAAACTTCTCCTAAGAGATAACACTGAGAGTTTTTGTTTTAATATTACAGCGGAATTTCTGCTCTCAAAAATGGGAACTTAATTCTCACATGACCATAAACAAAGACATACCTAAAAGAAATGGCCAAAGCAGAAACACAAGGAAATTGGCATGCTCTGTTTGAGATCTTAGAGTTAGTCATGGAAATTTGAGCGATGACCCATAATAAACTTCTGCATCACATCTGTGGGATACTGTAAGTTAGGACTGTTATTCAACCATATACTGATGATCTTTAGCACTTCTTGAAATATGACATAGCTTTAGGGTGATCCCAATGCAGATTTTTAAAAATCTATTTGAATTAAATTCTTCCCTTTTCAGACTATAGAACAGGAGGAAATTAACATCTCCTTAGGAGACTTTCACTTGGTTTCCATTTTAAGAACTATTGGCAATAGAACATACCTGTGACCTCAATCTAATCTAATATGAAGTTGATAAACTCCCTTCTGTTGCCTTTGGTATCAAGGGACTGGGTAAAGAGGCTTTGGGTCAGTCCTGTAGCCTAGTTTACTATTCATCAGTTTCTTTGAGTTTCTCATTTGAGAATGGCAGCTCAGAATCCATTGTGGGGTTCAGTCTAACCACACCCTTCTTCTGGATCATTCTCCCTTTTCATCTGGGGCAGTTGTGAGGGCTTTCCTTTGATCTTCAATCTCCTCATTATTTCTTTCCTCTCAATCTTGTTTTGTCTCCACAGACAAAGAAAAAAAAAAGAGAAAATCATTTACCTCCAGGTCCAGAAACCAGAAGTTTCACACAACTAAGAAGAAAGGAAATTACCCCCCCAGACTTTCATGACCCAAAGCCTGGAAACAGAATGATTCACTCCACACAACCCCATATAATCTTACTCCCTTCGTACCTCCTAATCTTAGATCTATATCCTAATAGAGCCTGTCATGCTATTGGTCCAGAGGACCAAGGGTGCTACATCTTGTCAAACCCCTCCAGCTCTCTCCAGGTCCCAGAATTTCCAGGATGGTGACTAATCACTTTGTATGGGAATTGTTCCATCTTTGAATTTCCATTATGGACCCCTTTCTCCATAGTTACTTGTGCCCAGGAAACAATGAAAGTGGCGGGAGGGAGCTGGGAAGAAACACAAGAGCTTATAAAAGAAGACAACGTGTTTTCCTAATTGAAGGAAACTATCAAAGTCAATGCTGATAATCCACAATGGCTAAAAATATTTTTTGAGTAAGCCCTTCTGTACAATGAATGAAGACATTTCCAAATACTGTGCTTATTTTCTGTGGCCTACTTGAATGCTTACTATGTGATTAAGAAGAACTCAGAATAACAATACTGCAGAGGAATCAATTTTTCCCTTTTGTCTTCAGACTGGATTGTAACTGAGCAATCCTGTACCAATGCTAACAAAGTCCTTCTTGAAAGATCTGGAAAGGGGCTGTGACAACTGGTCTGGTGCCTCTTAGGATGACATCATTAAGGGCACGCAGATGGTAAAGATTTTACAAGCTGGTGAAAACTACAAAGGCACATTTTTTTGGTTTTCTATACTTACCTACAAGACTAAGGTGAAAATGTTATTGAGTTTGGCCAAGGCTGAAACAGTAATAATAACGCCACTTTGGGATAGAGAACTCTGTTAGTAAGCGTCAGAGCTATATATCCAAGCCAGGGCCTCTAAAGCCGATTCTAGTGGTCTTTTCTTTATACCCCACAAGATCAAGTGGTTTGTGAAAGGGACGGATAACATAAAAGGCCAGGAGAAAGAAGTTAGGTAGTTAGGCTGGGGGTCAAGAAGACATGAGTTAGAATCTTGCCTCAGATACTTAACTAGCTTTGGAATCCTTAGGAAATCACTTAACCACTCACTGTGTCTCAGTTTCCTCATCTGTAGAGGGGGAAGGGAATAAGCACGTATATATAGTGCCTAGTGTGTGCCGGTCACTGTGCTAGGCATTTTTAAAAATAAACATTATCTTGTTTGACCCTCACAACAATCCTGTGAGACAGGTGTTATTATTATCCATTATTCCTCATCTGTAAAATGGGGGAGTTGGACTCCATGGGCTCTACACAGCCTTTCAGGTCTGGTTCTAGGAATTTATATCTCATAACTGAGATACTAAAAAACAAAAACAGGGCATAATAGAAAATAACTAGCACTCAATGATTCTCCCCATACCTGGCCTCCACTCCTCCACAAATACCACCCCCTCAAATGAATACTAGACATATAAGATACATGGTTTGCCCTTGTGCATGTATAGAGGAATACACATGAAAGAAACATACATGGACATGGCAACATGTTTCTGATGCTTCAGGCTCCTCAACATATTCTGGGGGTATTGTTATGATTATTCTTCTATGCCAGCTCCCAACTGGTTTGGTTCCATTGGGCATAAGGTTATACGATTTCTTTTTGCTTACATCTTCTGGCTTCAGCCAGTGTCCTTAGCTGGAATATTATGTCTTCCTCACAGTTGGACAAGTGGACTCTGCCATTTTTTAAGTTCAAAATCCTAAGGGGTTCTTTGCTATAACTTTCTTTAAAAAGGACAGAAACCCTAATACACCTAGTCAGAGGACCAGAGAGAAAAAAAAACAACAAATCTTCTGACAGGAAGGAAAAAAACATGCCTACTTGTTCCTTGGCTAGAAATTACCCTCCAGGAGAGTTCTGTTCCAGGCACCAGTCTCTCAAGATCAAGAGAGCGGAGTCACTCCCAGCTAGCTAATGCCCTCAGGTTTAATAATATTATTTGAACTATATTTCCTTGTCAATAAGAGTTGTGTTTCAGTCAGATTCTCTGTCTCTGCTTCTTTGTCTCTATCACTGCCCCTGTGTCTGTCTGTCTATCTGTCTGTCTCCCTCCTTTTCCCTCTCTCTGTCTCTCCTAGCTATAAATTTCTTAAAACATACTTTTGTACCTTCTCAGCACCAGCACAATGAGTGTCATATACTAAGGGAAGCAGAGAGGCTTGGTGGAAAGAGTATTGGATATAGAAACTGGATCTGGGTTCAGATTCTGCCTCTATTACTTTCTTTCTAGGCAAAGAGCTCCCCTACTTTCCCTAAATTGCAATTTGCTCAGCTGTAAAATGGGAAAATTGGATTAGCTGGTCTCTAAGCTTCTTCCTGATTCTAGATACATGATCCCAGTATTCAGTAAATATTTGACTTATTGGCCCAAACTTTGCTTTTAGATTAAAGTGTACGCTTCTGATATTGTACTTAGGCAGATGTTAGAACAAAAGGATATGTTCTTCGTAGCCTGAGCAAGCTCCGATAGTAGCTAGCCCTTATGGAGCTATAATATTTGCAAAGCACTTTACAAATACTATCTCACATCATCGTGACCACAATCCTAGGAGGCAGGCGATATTGTTACATACATTTTATAGGTTAGGGAACTGAGGGAAACAGAGCTTAAATGACTCACCCAGGGTCACACAGATAGCAAGTGTCTGAGACAATTTGAACTCAGATATCCCTGACATCAGGTACAGTCACGTAGCTGCCTCTAAGTTCTAGAGAACACTTACCTCACAAGTGTCTTTTGAGACAGTTATTATTATCCCCATTCTACTAACAAGAGAACTGAGGCCCAGAGAGATTTAAGTGATTTGCCGATGGTGACACAGGAAGTCGTAGCACCAGGACTAAAACCCAAGTCTAGTGGATTCGAGGCCAGAGCTCTTTTCCCTTACACTTACACCAACGATACACTGACTAGCGCAGTGTCTCTTGTTCCAATTTTCTGATTCTAACCATTCAGTAATATCACAGGGATCACACATCTAGAGCTGAAAGGGACCTCAGAAGCAATCTACTCCAACATCATTGTTTTACAAACAAGGAAACTGAAATCTAGGGAGTTTTAGTGACTTGACACTTGGACAAGTAGAATGCATCAGTGGCAGAATTTGAACTCAGTTTCTGCGACTCTAAAGCCAGTATTCTTTCCACTGTAATATGCTAACACTTCTACCCATGCTCTCCCATCTTTCCCTTCCTTCTCCACCTTAGAAGAGTGGCTTCTTTTAATTGAGAAGCTCCTTGTCTAGTCCCAAGCAACTTTTGAAAGGGAGAGAGGAAAATAAGACAATTCGCTTTCTATATGATCATCACCTGCCAACAGAGTCACCACCTTCAAAGAAACCAGACTCATTTCTCAAAGGCTGGCTTAAAGATATTGAACATTCTGGAAGTTCAGCAGCATCCTGGAGATTGTTATTTACTCACTGATGCATGCATGCATGGCATTTTGCAAGTCTGCTTGGCAAAGAACAGTTCCCTTGATTGTTCCATCAAACATGTAACTGGAGGCTGGGATTAGCAAAACCAATGCCAAAGACAGATTATTCCAATCCAAACACTCAGCTAATTGTGGAATTTACATGCTGAAGAGGGCAAAGGAGGATACCTCACTTAACTCTAGTCACTAAGCCAAACATAGTGAGATGCTATCAAGACCCAATTACAAGGGACAAAATGTAGGCTTTTTATTAAGAAATAGGCAGTAAATCTATTTAATAGTCATTTACCACCACCACCTCAAAGCCCTTTAATAGTTGTCCTCTACATCATTTTGACATGTTATGCCGTTCTAAGAGCAGCCTGATACAGGGGAGTTCTGGACTTGTAGCCAGGAAAGCTAGGAGAACCAGGCTCCCCAGTGTGCTTATTTAAGATTTGGGGGAAGAATTTCATTTCTTACTCCAGTCTAAAGGGTCTTCCCCAGCAGGATAGAGGAGAGGATGAAGTGAAAAGGGCACCCAAAGTATAAACATGAAGAAAGTATAGAAGAGGCAATTCTGTTCCCACACAGAAAAAGGGAGGTGCTAAGCAATGACTAAAGAACGATTACAATCAGTTGAGAAATTGGCATTCAAGCGTCCTCCGTACATCTGCAAGATGGATACTTGTTAGCTATTTCATATTTCAACTCTCCTGTTAAAAGCTTGATCCACACCAAGTGGGCTCTTTTCTTTATGGTGGGGTCTCTGTCTGAGGGCAATTCCTTCCTCCCCTTGGCCAGTCTTCACTGCCCCTACTGTTGCTGCTACAACTGTTCCCATAGCCAACATGGTCTAAAAAGGAGGGGGTGGGACAGGGGTGGTAGACACCAGCTGCTGTTTGAGCTCTCACAAAGTTATACTAAAGGAAAGAGGATACAAACAGAAGGCAGCACCAACCCACCTAGAGGCTTGCCTACAAGATCATGAGTTCATGGGACAAGGAGACTGGAGGGAAGGGCATACGTCTATAATAACGATGCTGCTACTTGCAGCTACTGTGGCGTGTAAGGCCAATAACACCACCATGAAGAAGTGCTGCTAGCACAGGTCCTTTAATCTGCTTTTCTAGGGAAAGCAACTTTAAAGAACCTGTGCTAGCAGCCCTCCTATGTGCTGGTGTTATTGGCCTTACACAGCCACAGTAGCTACAAGCAGCACTGTTGTTACAACCACCCCTCAAGCCTCTATAGCTAAGAGAGCCATTTTTACAACTCAAGACCAGCAGGAAGAAGAAAGACCTGTGGAGTTGGAACTGCATCTTTAATCTATCCATAGAGTTTAGCAGCCAAATAAAGATGTCATCATGGCTGATAAGAGAAAGCAATCCAAGGACATCTACATCTGCTCTGAAGGTATGTCTTGTTCCTCCTCCAGCCTATTGGGCAATCATATCTGTGATACCTTAGAAGGAACTGGGAATTTACTATCATTCATAGATGATGGATTTAGAGCAAGAAGGGACCTTAGAGGCCACTGAGTACAAATCCTTCATTTTATAGATGAGGAAACTGAGGCACAAAGAGGTTAAGTCACTTGCTCAAGGTCACTTAGCTAATGTTTGAAGCAGGATTAAAATCCATGCTTCTTGCCTCCAAGTCCAGTGCCCTATTTAGTGGAGCCCCTCTAAGGGTGCACTGGGTGGCAGTAGTAACACCTGGTATAATTCTTTGTAGACCTGCACAACTCCCTCTATCTCTGGGTCTCTAACAGCAGCAGCCACCAGCCACATATTCTGGTCTGGCTTTTAAAGTGCCCCATTCACCAGTACATTTTGGCAACTCTTCCCACTCTAGGATGCTTCCTCTTATCTCCTTCTGTTTCTGACCTGGAATGCATGGGTCCTGGGCAAGAAATAAAAATAGAAAGAGAAATTAGCTACCATTTACACAGTGATCTAAAGCTCATAAAGTGTTGTACATAAATTGTCTCATTTGACCTTCACAACCTTGTAAGGTAGATTGCTATTATTATCTCTATTTTACAAATAAGGAAATTGAGGCTGGGAGGTTAAATAACTTACCCAGGTTCCCTAAGCTCATAAGTGTCTAAGGTAAGATTTGAATTCATTTGACCTTTCTAGTGTTGCTACACCTTAGTCCCCTTATGCTACAATAAATATGATCGTCTCCTCACACAACACTCTATCTCCCAACTCCACACATTTTCCCCGGCTGCCCCTATGCCTGGAATTGTCTCCCTCCTCATCTGTGTCTACTGGCCTCTCTGGCTTTAAGTTCTAGCTAAAGTTCCACCTTCCACAAGGAGCCTTTTCCAGTCCTCCTTAATCTTAATGCCTTCCTTCTGACATCATCCCAATTTATTTTATATATATATATTTGTCTTGTCTCTCCCATTACACTGAGACCTCCTTGAGAACAGAGACTATTTCTTCCTTTTTTTGGTATCCCCAGCATTTAGCACAGTGCCTGACACATAGTAGGGTGCTTCATAAATGCTTTTTGACTGATCCCTGACTCCAAATCCAGCACTGTAAGATTTCCACGTCTTCTCTCTCTTTCTTCCTCTCCCCCATTTCCTCTCTTCATCTCATCAGGTTTCAGAACTTCAAGTATTATTTCTCTGTTTTTGAATCTTAAATCTATATATTCAGTCCCATTCTCTTTGCTGAACTCCAATCATGTATTACCAACTGGCTGCTGGATATGCCTACCTAGATTTCCTCTGGGCATGTCTGAAAGGAAATCAATTATATTTTTTCTCAAATCTTCCTGTCCTTGAACCATCCCTATTTCTTACAAGGGTGTTACTATCCTTATACTAACCAGGGTTCACAATCTCAAAGTTACCCTTAACTCTTCCCCTTCCCCCATGATTATAACAGCAACCATACTAACATACCCAGAATGGTTGCTAGCATAGGTTCTTACATCTGCTTTACTAGGAAAGATAGCTGTTTAAGGGGTCAACAATCTTTAATTACATTCACTAGTTAAGGGGAAAAGTCAGCACCCTAAACTTCAGAGAAAATACAGACAGAAATAAAGACCAACAAACAGGGCTCTTAACTGCCTGAATCAAAGCAACATTACTATACACTTTACATATACCACCAGATCGAGAGAGCCTTTACCTCTGAGCACTCGGGCAGCTCTGAACATATGGCCACTCAGACTCCAGGGAATCACCCGATTCTTCTCCTAAGCAAACCCTCCAAAGCAAAACTTCACCTCAAAGTATATACACCCTTCTGAGAGCCAGAGGGCATCACAGCCTCACTATTTAATTAGAAATTAGCAAAAGGTGTGAGCCTTCCTACAAGCAAGCTTCCACCTGAGGCAAGTCCCTCCCCCAATGGGCTCCACCTGAGGCCTATCGATGGGCGGGAGGAAGATCTTCAAATTCCATTAACATTACAATGATCCAAGTAGTTGCTAAGTCTTGTCTATTCTACCTCCACATCTCTCCCACATGCTCCCCATTCTTTACTCATACAACCACTAACTTACTTTAGGGTTTTCTGGTCTGGGCCTGACTCAAGTGAACCCTCTAATAGTTTAAATTCAATACTGGAACAAAATGAGATACTTAGAATTCATTCCACAGTTAACAAAAGGAGATGTTTACTTAGCCAGAGCAGAAGTATATTCAACATTCTGCATCAGCAGAAAGCCAATTATTAAATTTTCAATGTGAGCATTTACACCTCAGAAATTTGCAAATGCTAGATATCAAGAATTCATTCATTTGTTGTTTTGTTGATTGTTTTGACTCAATACAGTGCTAGGAAAAATGTTAAAAATTAAGATTAAACTTAAAAGTGTGTTCATCTTTTTCTGGAGATCTGGTTATTAAATACTTCCCAACACATTAATGATAGGCATTGAGGACACATTAAGTTGAATCAGCTGAATGGAGCTCATGTGATCCACCAGCCAAACCTCCAAGTGTTCCTCTCCCCTCCATCCCAGGTCTTTGGGGCTGCTTTGTACTGAAATAAGGAGGAAGTGTCATCAAAAATCTGAATCCTTAGTCCCCTGAGCCAACCAAGTCTTAGAGACTGTCTCAATACATTTTAAAGGAAAACTGGCCTAAGCTGCAGGAAGGGAGATACTAAGACATTTGCTTCTCCCACATAGGTCCACATCACTTCTTCCCTAAATTACCGCAGTAGTTTCCAGTATCTCCCTTGGTGGATCCATCCTTCACACAACTGCTAAGCTGATATTCCCCAAACAGATTTGATCATAGCACTCCCCTACTCCCAATCTTCAACAGATCCTTATAGTCTCTAAGGTAAAGTACGACATCTTCATCTGGTATTGAGAGCTCTCTACAATCTGGTTCCCACTCTCTCTACGTTCCATCTCCTACCTCCATGATTTCGCACAAGTGGGCCTCCATTTCTGGAATACATTTCCTTTTCACATCTACCTCTTTGACTCTAGCTTTCTGCAGGCACTGTCTCCTACAAGAAGCTTTTATTGAATCTTCACCACTCTCTGGTTGTTTGAGCTCATTCCTTTGAAATTAGTCTTTCCCATTGTTGAACCTCTGTATCCGCTTATTTGATTATGTGTTGTATATTTGCTTTCTCCTACTCCTCCCACCACCACCACACACACTTAGAAGAATGTAAGTTCTTTGATGGGGGGCAACTGGGTAGTACTGTGGATAGAGGGCCAGGCTTAGAGTCAGGAAGAGCTGAGTTCAAATCTGACCCAAGACACTTGATAGCTATGTGACCCTGGGCAAGTCACTTTAACCCTGTTTGCCTTGGTTTCCTCATCTATAAAGTGAGCTAGATAAGGAAATGGCAAACCATTCCAGTATCTTCACCAAGAAAATCCCAAAAGAGGTCGCAAAGAGTCAGACATGACTGAAAAATGACTGAACAACAAATAATATAGAAACTTTGAGGTTCTCACTAAAAAATGAAACTAGAAGACAAAAGAAAGTTATAGCTAAATGGAAGGATGCATCACAGACTCTCCTTGGAGGTATAAGTAATGAAGTTGATGGAATTAGTTATATGATGCACCCAAAGTCAACAAGACAAATCATTTTAAGGGATATTTTATCATTGCATATCATCACACAATGTTTAGGATAAAATTTTACAAGACCACCATGAAAATAGCTGTGGTTTATATGCCCAGATCTGCTACAGAAGAAGAAGAGGTTAAAACAAATCTTCAAAGAACTCTATAAGACCCTCCAAGTTAAATCAACAAACACTTTTATGGCAATCAGAGAGTGATTAGGGACATCAGATCTATTGAGTCAATAAAGTTTTAAGGTTTTTTCCTCTTTCAAAATTTCAGTGGTTTCATTTACAGCTTCTAAAGGGCACAAAATCTTTGTGACTCACACTGTTTGGGGCCTATTCACAGACTGTAAAGGTTATGAGACTGGGAGTGACCTATTCAAAAGTTGTAAAGGAGATACAATATAGTGTGTATAATTCATTGCTTATTTAGTTCTGAAATCCTTCCATCCATTAAATGGGATTATAGGACAGCTAGACATTGTTTAGGTGAAGGATCAGTCAGCCAGCTAGTTCTTTACACATTCTAAGGGAATCCCTAAGGGAGTCAGGGAACAGAGAAGGCAGCAGGGAGAGAGGAGAAAGGCGAAGGGAGAAGGAGGGTGAGAGGAGAAAGCAGGGAGGAGAAGGGAAAGGAGAGAATGATTGTTTATTTTTCTGCTTGTACCTCTTCAAGAGTACTGCAATTGATAGGGGGTTTCTCCTCCATCCCTCCCACCCCCCCCCACCCTACCCCCACCCCTCCACCACCACCTTCCCCATTGGCAGTGGAACAGCTAGAGAACTCTGAGCTATGGAAAAGAATAGCCCCGACAAACCAGAAAGAGTCACAAGAATAACAGGATGTGTTGCATTGTTTTGTTGTTCAGTCGGTTCAGCCATGTCCAACTCTTCATGACCCCTTTTGAGATTTTCTTGGTAGAGATACTGGAGTGGTTTGCCATTTCCTTCTCTAGCTCATTTTACAGATGAGGAAACTGAGGCAAAGCGGGTTAAAAGACTCACCAGGGATCACGAATAAGTGTCTGAGCCCAGATTTGTATTCAAGAAGATGAGTTTTCCTGACTCCAGACCTGGCACTCTATCCACTGGGTCACCCAGCTGCCCTCTCTAGGAGGAACAGAATGAAGAAACCAAAAGACCTTACAATGCCAGAGGTGCAAATTACTTTAACTATGTGTATTCCCTACATGTGTGCTTCTCCATTTGTAAGATCTCTGTGTGTCCATTCTAGTGATTCCAGGTAGATTTGTGGGAAAACATGCCTCGGGTCCATGAAGACGTTTTGCTGTTTCATTAAATGTTTTCACCTTGAGATAATTGTGTCTTCTGTCTGACTAGAATAAAGAGAAACAGTCTTTGGTGCTCATGAGGTACAATTGTAGGAACACAAAACTACAGAATATCTTAAACCTGGAATAGTTATTCCCTGGAAAACCCAATCTACAAGTGTAGGTTGGGGGTATGAGGAGATAGAAGAGGAGATCACCAAGAAGAGATGTTTTAAAATATTTTTTTTTAAAAAAAGGAGATGTTCTAATACTTAATGGCTTCAATGCAAGGATAGGTATATGGAAGAATAGTGAAAAATACGTTGGAAAACATGGTTTAATGATAGGAGCAAATTCAATTTAACAACTCAAGAAACATTAATTAAGTACCTACTATGTGTCCAAGGCTCTGTGGCGGGTGCTAAGAGTATAAAAATGAGAAAATGAAACAGCTACAGCCCCCCAAAAAAGTTTAAATTCAAAATGAAATGAGAGATGTGGCTTATGGATGATACGGAGACATCACACCTATATATCATGACAGATTACTAATTTGGGAGTCATTTTATAATCAGGTGTCTGAATGGAGCCAGACCACTGATACACTAGAAAAAAGTTACAATTAAAATCAAAGATGGCCTTCTTCCATTTGATTCTATGCTAGACATCTTCTATCACAACACACATATTTTTGGTGAGTATATGTCTTCCTGTTTTATGCCTCCTTTGTATTTTGTGTACTTCTCAGTCAAAGGAGAGATGTGTTCTGCTGAAAGGTATAATTTGTGGAAAAATTGTACTTTTCTCATTCCTTTTTGTTGATAACAATAAAGATTGAGATTCTCTCCTAGCCTCTGGTACTGCTGATTTTTAAAGATACCTTAAGGAATTTACCCCTCTAAGCTCTCCAAATGTCACCTCTAATAGGTACCTCCCCTGTGAATTCTTGGTTTACTCTCACTGCCCTTATCTGTCTTTTTCATGAGTGTCATTTTACTTTAATCGATCAATCCATAAACATTCATTAAGGCCTGCTCTGTATACTATGCCAAGCACTTGGGATATAAAGACATGAAGGAAAGACTTCCTGCTCTCAGAATCTTACTTTAAAATTCATAACTGGAAAATTCTCCTAGCACTCTTTGGTGGCTATGGGCCAGATGGATATTGCCTAACTATCTTGTGGGTAGCAAAAATTTGGATTTTATTTTATCGCCATGAGATAAGGTAGCTTTGTTTGCAGACAACGTTGTGCTGATTACAGCAAGACTTAGAATATTGCCAAGACTACCAAAGAGCCTGAATCACTCAAAAATAATATATGTATTGTACATATTGATATAGTCTTTTGGTCAATAAGCATTATTAAGCACTTAACTGATGCCAAGTACTTGGAGAGACAAAGAAGAAAATGTTGTTTCTGCCCTCAAGAAGGTCACATTCTAATGGGCAAAACCAGAAGGGAAATTACTATGTACGTACAAGATATATACAGTGTAAATGGAAGGTAAGCTCAGAGAGAAAGCAGCTTGATTTTCTGTTTTTGGGGGAGGGGGCACCTAGAAATCATCTGGGGTGGGATTTGAAGTCAGTCTTAAAGGAAGCCAGGAAGGAGAGATAAGGAGGGAGATCATTCCAGGAATGGAAAACAGCCAGTGGAAAAGTACAGAGCTGGGAAAGGGCATGCCCTGTGCCAGGAACAACAAGAAAGAAAGCCCATATTGCTGGATCATAGAATATATAGAGGGAAGTAAAGTCTGAGTAGGCAGGAAAGTTAGGAGAGAGTCAGATTAATAACACTCACTAAGTGTCAGACACTGTATTAAGTACTGGGGATACAAATCTGACCCAAGATACTTCCTATCTCTGGGACCCAGGACAAGACATTTAATTTCTGTTTGCCTCAGTTTCCTCATCTGTAAAAAGAGGGGTAATAATAGCACCAGGGTTGTAAGACTCAAAGGAGATAACATTTGTAAATGTTTAGCACAGTGTCTGGTACATACTAAGTGCTATATAAATAGAAGCTATTATTATTTTAAAATCCTTCTTTTATCGTGAAAGGATATTCTCAGTTGTACCGTCAGCATAACCAATTTTGAAATGAAGATGATTTTCTCTTGTTTTCTTGGGGGAGTTTTACTTGTTTGTTTGTTTGTTGCTACCTGTCATGTCAGGCTTTCCATTCGTTTCTCTTTTTCAATATGAAATCCTGTCTCCTCCAGATCAGTGCTTTTTCATATGTGGTTTTTCTTCCTATATTGCTTAAAAGGTTCTCTCGTTGTTTCTGAAGTATTTGAGTTTGATGAGTACATCTCTATGTACATTAAATTTAGTGTTCCTCTCTGACATTGTCACATACAGTCTAACTAGTTGCTCTTTGCCCTCCATTTTTAATACTTGCAGGATATTTTATATTCAAACTCTTTGTTTCTTTATATTTTGGGGGGACCAATAATTCTCAGGTTGTCCTATAGAATCCTGTCCTCTTGACCCTCATTTACTTATAAGGACCTTCTTCCACTTATAGTATTATTTTTTAAAATTATATTTTGTTATTTGTTCTATCACTTCTGCATTTTTTTTGTCTTCTACCTGGGTTATTCAATTCTTCATAAAATTTGCAAATTCATTAAGACTTTCAACAAACTATTCTAAGTTTTCAAATCTCTTTTTCTGTTCTTTCCCTGATATGATTTCCATTTTATAGAGTCCAGATTTTGCCTTATTTCTCTTGTTGAGTTTACTAGCCATTTTGAAGTCTCATGGAAGATTCAATTTCATTTTTTGGCTCCTTGTTATTGTTCATTCCTTCTGAAGACACAATTTAGCTTTGTTTTATACCGTCAATATTTATTGAGGATATTAAATATTCATTTTCTTTTTTCTTTTATCTTCGATTTTTTTCATTTCCCTGCATGTTAATTTTTCCTGGGAGAATTTCTCTTCTTTCTTTTTTTTGGCTATTATTTCTTTACTTTATTTCACACATTTGTTTCTGTATTGAAGTGAGGAAAAGGAACTTAAAATAGACACAATCACCTACTAGGTCTTCTTGCTGAAACTCCTAGAACTCTCTCATACTACATGCCTTCACGTACTCTATGTCTTGTCAAAGTGTGTCTGCTCTCTTCCGAACACCACTCTAACCTTGCCTTCTCACATCTTGATCATGTTGTATTCTACCCTTGGGTTTTGGAGACCTTTCTGTTCACCTCTTGAAGCAAGGAAATATCACATGGTTTTGGACTGCGATGGAACTGAAAGGAGAATCTGAGAAAGTGAAGAGAACACACAGAGTGGGAGGGAGTGGTGGGACCGTCCCTCAGACATGTGGAACATAACCTCCAGAGCAACAGTTGTGTTATCAGCAGTGTCGCTCCTCAAATCCATGCCTCTTCCTAAGACACCAGGCAGGTGGATGCTAAGGGGACCTGTGACAAGGTATGAGACTATGATTTATTTCATTTTTATCACAGACACTCAGGTGGCTGGAGCACTGAGAGGAAAATAATAGACCTGACAGCTCAAGCTGTCCTCACCCTCCTCTCTTTTGACTTACTTCCAATGGGTGGGACCAGCACCCATTTCTAATCCTCTTCTTTTATTCTATTAAAGACTTCATCTGATTGATCTAACCTTTTTTTTCTCATAAACTTCTGTTGTTGACCCTGTTCTTTACATTTCCTTCTGTCCCATTGTTCACAATAATATTGTAGGACTGCTTTGGGAACCACACAAAAGAGAATGACCTTTCCTAGCGCAGAGCTAGGATCCCAGCCTCCAACCCCATCGTTAGAGAGTTTTCTCTCTCTAATTGGAGGCACAGTTTTGTTAGACAGCTAAGTGGCCCAATGGCTGAAGGGCTGAACTCAGACAGGAAAACCCAAGGTAAAATCTGACCTCAGACACTTATTAGATGTGTGACTTTGGGAAAGTCATTTAACCTCTGTTTGCCTCAGTTTCCTTACCTCTAAAATGGAGCTAATTAGAGCACCTATGTCCCAGGATTGTTGTAAGGATTGAATGCCATAATATTTGCCAAGTGCTTAGCACAGTGTCTGACACATAGTAGATACTGTATAAACATTAGCCACTATTGTTGTGGTTGTTGTTATGATGTTTCAATATACTGTACTTCCCAAGGTACAGCTACTACAAACTGGAAACTTTTATTTTTTTTTATTTTGTTTTCAGCATTGATTTTCACAAGTTTGAATTACAAATTTTCTCCCCATTTCTACCCTCCCCCCCCACTCCAAGATGGTGCATATTCTGGTTGCCCTGTTCCCCAGTCAGCCCTCCCTACTGTCATCTTACTCCCCTCCCATCCCCTTTTCCCTTCCTTTCTTGTAGGGCAGGATAAATTTCTACACCCCATTGCCTGTGCATCTTATTTTCTAGTTGCATGCAAAAACTTTTTTTTGTTTGTTTTTGAACATCTGTTTTTAAAACTTTGAGTTCCAAATTCCCTCCCCTCTTCCCTTCCTACCCATCCTCCCTAAGAAGGCAAGCAATTCAACATAGGCCACATGTGTATCATTATGTATAACCCTTCTACAATACTCATGTTGTGAAAGACTAACTATATTTTGCTCCTTCCTAACCTATTCTCCTTTATTGAATTTTCTCCCTTGGCCTGTCCTCTTTCGAAAGTGTTTGTTTTTGTTTACCTCCACCCCGATCTGACCTCCCTTCTATCATCCCCCGTTTTTTTATCTTCTTCCTCCTTTTTTCCTGTGGGGTAAGATATCTAAAAGAAATAAAATCAAATTAAGGGATGAGAGAGGAATATATTGAGAGAGGGACCTCCTTTTCCATTTGGCTAATTCTGCCTTTCAAGGCATTCTTCTCCTCTTTGGCTTTTTGGAGCTCTTTTGCCATTTGAGTTAATCTATTTTTTAAGGTGTTGTTTTCTTCAGTATATTTTTCAGTATTTTTTTGGGTCTCCTTTAGCAAGTCATCGACTTGTTTTTCATGGTTTTCTTGCATCCTTCTCATTTCTCTTCCCAATTTTTCCTCTACTTCTCTAACTTGCTTTTCCAAATCCTTTTTGAGCTCTTCCGTGGCCTGAGACCAGTTCATGTTTTTATTGGAGGCTTTTGTTGTAGGCCCTTTGACCTTGTTGACTTCTGGCTGTATGTTTTGGTTCTTCTTTGTCACCAAAGAAAGATTCCAAAGTCTGAGACTGAATCTGGGTGCATTTTCGCTGCCTGGCCATGTTCCCAGCCAACTAACTTGACCCTTGAGTTTTTCAGCAGAGTATGACTGCTTGTAGAGTTAAGAGAACTATGTTCCAAGCCTGGGGGGATGCGCCAGCTCCGCCACACCAGCACTCCTCCTTCCCCAAGAACCCCCAACCCGGATTGGACTTAGGTCTTCAGCAGGCTCTTCACTCCTGCTCTGGTCTGCCACTTAATTCCTCCCATCAGGTGGGCCTGGGGCAGGAAGCAACTGCAGCTGTAGTTCTGTAGCTGCCCCCGGGGCGGTAGCCAAACTGTGCACTCCTTTTTAAACTCTGTTCCCAGCAGCTTTTCCCACTAACCTTCTCTGTTGTCTTTGGTGTTTGTGGGTTGAGAAGTCTGGCAACTGCTGCATCTCACTGATTCAGGGTGCTAGGGCACGCTCCGCCCGGCTCCTGGTCTGGTTGGTCCAAGCCGCCCATGCTGGGCTCTGCTCTGCTCCGCTCTGCTCCCAGCTCTGTGCAGGATAGATCTCACCCAGAGACCATCCAGGCTGTCCTGGGCTGGAGCCCTGCTTCCCTCTGCTATTTTGTGGGTTCTGAAGTTCTAGAACTAGTTTGGAGCCATTTTTTGTATGTTTTTGGAGGGGCTCGGCGGGGAGCTCATGCTAGTCCCTGCTTTCCAGCCACTATCTTGGCTCCGCCCCCAAACTGGAAACTCTTAAATCCGCCCTATCAGAGCATAAGCTTATCATAGTGACCCCTTGGGTTACACTATGGTTATTTATATAGGTCGTAACTCCTCAACTAGACTATGTTCTTTAAAATCAGAAACTTCATCACATACATCTGCGTCCCATTCATTATCTAGCGTGATGCCCTGCACGTGGTAGACACTCAGATATTTGATGAGTACATGCATGTTTTTGAACAAGAGCCTGACATGATGAAGGACATGTTTGAGGCAGATCAGTCAGACTGAGCAGGATAGGGGAAGGAAGGAGAAACTAGAGTTAGGAAAGCCAGTTTAGGCAGCTGTAGCAATAACCCAAGAATGAGGTAATAAAGGCCTGAAGTAGAGTTTTATAGTAAGGATAATATGTATAAACACTGCCATCTCTTCAAGAGGAAGACCAAACACAAAGAATGATGTTCTCCACCTTTTTCCTGCATTGTTGACCAATGATTTAACACAAGACCCAAGAGTAGTTTTATATTGTGAAATTGAATGACCTCAATTATGTTTTGGAAAAGAAAATGACTTAGCAAAGTTGCCCTTTTCAAAGCAGATATAACTGCGATTACCTCATTGGACAACTTAGTGTTGGCCATGTGTTTAAGTTAAAATGTGACTGTCTTCAAGCAAAGATAATTTGAAGAGTCTAAATTTAGCCTACCACTTTCTTGGTTGTTTTAATTTTCAAATCATCTTTCTCCCTAAACTTTCTCTAAATAAGGGCAGAGTAAATCCCACGTCAATTAAAAAAGTTAGTAAGAATCTACTAAGTACAAGGCACTGTACAGGGAGAAATAGAAAGTTTAGGTCACAGGTGAGACAGAGATAGGTAAAACAGTCAGTCCCTCCCTTCATGGAGCTTACAGTCTAGCAGGGGCATGAGATATAAACATAGATAACTGCAATATGAAGTACTATGATCAACGTATAAGAGAGAGGCAAGAAAAGTGCTATGTGAGACGTGGAGGAAAAAAGATCATTGCCCAGTGAAAAGACAGGGAAGACTATTAGCCATGAAAAGAGAACACAGGGACTATGGCAGTATAGTGAAAAGAACACTTGATACTGAGCCAAAACAACATAGGTTTGAATCCTTGATCTACTGCTTAGTTACCAGGTCACCCTCAACAAGTAACTTTACCTTCCAAACCCAAGATTCCAGATTTGTAAGTTGAGTCCGACACCAACTAATTCATGGTACCCTTTCAGCGCTGCTCCAAGTATACCTCTTGGGGAGTTGCCCTAGGGTATAGAAAAAGCATTTGATCTAGAGTCAGGGAAGATGGGCTGAAGCTGAATCCTAACTCTTTCACTTGCTACCCACCCCACACCCACCTTGGCCAAATGTCTTCCTTGCTCTGAGCCTTCATTTCTTCATCTGTGCAATAACAAGGTCAGGATTACAACCAGCCCCCTCCTATCTTTCCAGTCATCTTACACCTTGCTCCAAGTCTCATATTCTTCAATCCAGTGACACTGGCTTCCTGCCTGTTTATGAACAAGACACTCCATCTCCCCGCCCGAGGCATTTTCTCTGGCTGTCCTCCATGCCCGGAATGCTCTCTCTCCTCATCTCTGCCTCCTGGCTTCCCTGGCTTCCTCCAAGTCCTAGTTAAAATCCCACCTTCTACAGGAAGCCTTTCCAGATCCTTCTAATTCTAGTGCCCTCCCTCTCTCAATTAATTCCTATTTATCCTGTTTCATATTTTGCTTTGTTTATATTTTTATTTATATCTTTCATATTTTGTTTTTATTTTGTTTATGTTTATGTTTTGTTTATATTTTTATTTATTTATATAAAATATATATTTTATATTTTTGCTTGTTGTCTCCCACATCAGATTGTGAGATCCTCAAAGGCAGGGACTGTCTTTTGCCTCTCTTTGTATCCCCAGAGTTTAGCACAGTGCCTGGCACATAGTAGGTGCTTAACAAATGTTTATTGACCAATTGAATGACTGACAGGCTAAATCACTCCCAATATCCCTTCCAGTTCTAAATCCGGGATGTTAAGTTTCTCTATGACAAGGTATAGTGTCTAGGTACCAGCTCCTACTATGCAGGTGGTAGGGAGACAGGATAGAAACATTCCATCAGTCTATACTGTCTTTTTAAGAGTTTTCCCCCCATTGTAAACCTGGATTCTAATGACCTGTTTTTCCTGGGAAAAGTATGAGCAGTGTCCTGAGATGAGGAAGTGGTTCAAATCAGAAAATGAGAGCAGGAACAGGTACCTAATGTACATTCAGGGTGTGTCTGTTGGCTCAGCTTGACCAATGAATGGGAAACTCAAGGCAGGTTGCCAGAATCAGAACTAAAGTAGAAGTCCCATCTAAGAGGACTCAGATTAGAAGTATTAGAATATGAGGCTCAGGGAAAGAGAGGAGACTCGGGATCCCCACCTATGATGGGACCTGTCATTCTTTCCATCCTTTGCCTTAACATTCATAGGCTTCATAAGTTTACTCTGGTCTCTTCATAGCACTCCTGGGGGTTGTGAGTCTGTCCCTGCTATGGGCTTACTTTTCCATTCTTTATGTCTATGACCTTCATGTGTCTCACCTACCAAAGTCAGAATCTTCTCTCACACACCTTTTCTAGCCCTCTAAGAATTGACTCAAGACAAGGGAATGATACCTTAGTGTAGCAGAGAGAACATTGAGCTTGGAATCAAAAGGACTTGAGTTTGAATTCTACCTTAGGTGTTTATTAGTTGTGTGAGCCTGAGCAATTCCCTTAAAACCCTGGGCCTCATTTCGTGTTTGTTTTTTTCTATAAAATGAAGCCATTGTAATCAACGGCCTTTCAACCTCTAAATTGATAGTAATAATGCCTGCAGGACCTGTATTACTGGAGCATGAATCTTTAGCATCCCCTTTGGTGTTTAAGTGCAGAAAGTCTGGTCCTATCAGAGCTCTTTCTTCCCAAGTTCTTTTTTCTCTATCATAGAAAGGATAATGAGAATTAATAATAATAATTATTATTATTGTCATTGTAATCAATGTTTATATGCCACTTTAAGTTTTACAAACTGCTTTTAAAAGATTGTCTCATTTCATCCTCACAATAACCCACAACAACTAGGAGGTATTATTAACCCCATTTTACAGATGAGGGAACCAAGGTTAAGAGAGGTTAAACGACTTGACCAGGCTCATACAGGTAGCAAATGTCTGAGGCAGAATTCAAACTCAGATCTTCCTGATTCCAGGTCCAGTGCTCTAACCACTGAACCACCTACCTGCCTGAATGAATTAATCACTCAACAAGCATTTATTAAACACTGACTCTTGGGCAGCTATGTGGTAAAGTGTCCAGAGTACTGGACTTGGAGTTAGGGACACCTAAGTTCAAACTTGACTTCAGGCACTTGCTGACTGTGTGACTCTAAACAAGTCACTTAACTTCAAGGTGCCTCTGTTTCCTCATCTGAATAATGGAGAAAATAATAGCCCCCTCAGCTTAGGGTTCTGGTGAGGCTTAAGTGAGATACTGTTTTAAAGTGCTTTGGGAGTCTTAAAAGGTCCTATAAATGCTAGCCGTTATCTTTATGTGCCAAGTACTTTGCTAGGTTCTGAGGATACAAAGACAAGATTTAATTATAATGCCTCTGTGGAGGGTGTTGAACTTGACCTAAAAATGCCATCTAGAATGTCTTTTATATAAATATCTATTACTTATTTATTTATTATATAGAAATAGCTTTATTACATATAATATCTATTATATCCGTTACTGAGAATATTTTAAAATGTTTTGAATGTCCAATATCAAAATGCTTGTGGGATTTATATGATTTTCTTTTCTTTTCTTAATCACTGGATACCATTCCCTAACATCAGCTCTTGCCAAAGAAATGAGTTCGTCACAATAAGCAATATGAGAATAAACAAAGGCATTTTGTCACGCTGTAGTTCTTCACTGTAGTACAAACGTTTCCCCTAGAATCACAGAGTACATGAGCTATTAAAAAAAAAAAAAAAGAAACTTGCATCTCTTGTCAAAAGAATGAGCTCCCTGCCACTCCAAGTGTTCAAGCCAAGTTTGACTGACCACCTGTAGAGGGCACTCCTTACCGGACTAGAACATATCTCAGGCCTCTGCTAACATTATGGCTCTATTTTTCATTCTCAAACTTTCTTGATAATGACCCCTTACAGATCTGCATCATTTATATGCAGAGGCAAAGGAGAAATAAGCCACTTATTATGATTTCACTAGCTCCAGAAAGGTTCCTGTATCCTCTCCTTCCCCATCTGATGACTGGGTGTTTTCTAGAACTCCTTTCACAGTGGACACAAGGTCTTTCATTCCAAAATCCAAAATAAGTCACAAAAGGGAGAGGCAGCAACACACTGATAGATTTACACCAAAGCCTAAATGATTGCCATTAGATTCCTTCTGTAACCCTTTTGCATCCCGAATACTATGGGAAAAGAACAGTTAATTTGGGAAGCATCTCTTTTTAAATTTATTTCTTTTACATCTGGACACAGTAGCAGCTCCTAGAACACTGACCTCCAAATAACAGCAGTTTGGGAAACATAGTTGACCTCTCTCGGGGCCTAGAGAAGAAGCTTCTAGTCACATCTTTCTGAGTAGTAACTACTGCTCCTTTTCATCCTTTGTTTCAAAAAGGACCAATGACATCACAGGGTGATGTCTTGACTCACACCTAACTTGGATTTAAGTGAGGCAGAATTGCAAAAGTTATTAGCCTCACTCTCCTACATTTATCGAAGCCCAGTTGCAAGACAAAAGTCAAGATAACTGGAGGTGGCCCAGTATGCAGTGGATGACCTTGGCACCTTTGATTTGTCTGACCGAGCTCTAAGCGAATAACTCCAGATTTAGAAACTGAGGATCAGACAAAATAATTCCTTATCCAACCAAGTTAACTCACTTTCCACATCTCTACCAATCCCACTAGTCCATTCCCCTTGTTAGCGTGGCTCTATAGTTTACAAAATACACTCAGCAGCATCTGGAAGTGGTGGGTATTTCTTCATCTCTGCTATCTACCTCAGTTGCACCCTTGACTCTCAATTAAAACAACCCCTATGTCTCATCACACTTTGCAAAACTAATTTGTGTTCTTAAAACTGTGCCTGCTGAAAGTGTGCTTGCCTAATGAGTCCCCACTGAACTCACTCACAGGCTTCTGGGAGATGTAGTCTAAATCAATCGATCAAGAAACAAGCATTTATTAATCACTTACTTTGAGCTAGGCACTATATGAAGTGCTGGGGATAAAAATTAAAAGTGAAAAAAATTCCTGCCCTCAAGAAATTCACCTCCAAAGGAGGGAGACCATATGTATGTACATAGATATATATGAGATACGTATAGAGAAATATGAGGTACCTTTAAGGAAGAAGGCACTAGGAACTAGGAGGACCTGCAGAATGTAGACTTTAAGCTGGGTCTTAAAGAAAGCTAGGGATCCTCAGAGGCAGTGAGTGAGGAGAGAGCATTCCAGGAAAGATATACGGCCAATATGGAGATGGAAGATTATGTTATGTGTGCGGAACAGCAAGGAGGCCAGAATGGTTAGACCATGGAGTGAGTGTAGGGAAGTAACATGGAAAAAGACTGGAAAGATGGGGAAGGACCAGGTTATGAAAGGTTTTGAATGTTAAACAGAAGAAATTATATTTGGTCACTAGAGCTTACTGAGTAGAGAGGGAGGTGATATGGTTAGATCTGCACTTTAGGAAAATTATTTTGGCAGCTAATAGTGCTAGGCCTGGAATCAGGAAGATCTGAATTCAAAACTGACCTCGGACACTTTTTAGTTCTGTGACCTTGGACAGTTCACTTAATATCTGTCTACCTCAATTTCTTCAACTATAATATGGGGATAATGACAACACCAATCTCACAAGGTTGTTGTTGCATCAAATGAGATAATATTTCAAAGCACTTCACATAGTGTCTAGCACATAATAGATGCTTAATAAATGTTTCTTTTCTCTCTTCTTTCTTTCCTTCCTTTCCTCTCTTCTTCCCTCCCTCCCTCCCTCCCTCTCTCCTTCCTTACTTCCTTCCTTTGTACGGTACAGATTGGAGTGGAAAAAGTCTTAAGGCCAGAAGCCTAATTAGGAAGTGACTAAAATAGTCCAGACGGAAGGTGTTGAAAGCCTTAATTAGGTTGTGTGAGTGGAGAGAAGGGGATGGATAATAAGATGGTGTGGAGACAAATCACAGTTTGATGACTAATTGAACATGTGGGCTGAGTGAGAGTGGATGACCATGGATGACCCTGAGGTTTTCAACTTGGGTAACTAGAAAGATGGTGGTTCCCTGGAAAAAAATATTAAAGTGCAGAAGAGGAATAGGTTTGAGAAGAAAGATAACAAGATCTGTGTTGCAGAAAGTAAGGCAACTTCCTCCTCCTTCTGTATGATTTTCTCTTCCTTTTATCAATGAGAAAGCACAGGGAGGTTCAAAGACTCAACCTGTGATGATACCAATACAGGGAAATAGCATTACAACTGCCTGACATGCCCCAATTCACTGCTTTTCTGATCCTGCCATCCAGCTGCTACTGATTGCTCCTGCCATGAATTACTTAAGTTAGGAATCAGGGATATCATCAACCAGGGAGCCCCACTATTGCAATTTACCATTAGATCTTTAAAAAAAATAATTTTTTTCTTTTTTGTACAACAGAGATGGCACATGAACCCAGGTTTTCTGACTCAGTATTAAGTAAGTGCTAGTCCACTCTTCCTCTCGGTGACAATGGCAGAGCCTGGGAGGAAAGATGAGAACTGTGAGCCAAGGCCTGAAGTCACATGGAAGTGGGCATGAGGATTGGGCATTTCAAACTGGTACCAGCTGATATTTGTGTCCCTTTGCTCTTTGGCAAAACAAACGTCTATTTCTCAGAAAATGAGGTACATGAAAAAGTTTCCTAAAGATTATTTGACAGTTCTCACAAAATAATATTTTGGGGAGTTGAGTATAAATGTCAGAGACTTGATTCAAATTTCTATCTAGGGACATCCAGCCCTTAAAAGAAAAAGAGAAAAGTACTTGGACACAGAACAGTTTAGGTTGTTTGCTGAATACTGGCAAGGTCATTGAATTATTTAAAGACCCTACAGTTTGCAGTTTGTTTCAGTTTCATTACACACACACACACACACACACACACACACACGCATACACGCACACACCCACACACGTACACACACAGGTATGTATATATGTGTGTGTATATATTTTCCCCAATTACATGTAAATATAACTTTTAACATCTATTTTCTATAAAGTTTTGAATTCCAAATTCTAACCCTCCTTCCCTCCCTGCTTCCTCTCACCCCTCCCTGAGGTGGTAAGTCTCAGATATAGGTATTACGTGTTTTGCTTCATTATGATTGCTGTGCCACGGCCTTATGAACTTAATTTTTCTAATTCTTTGTTAGGAGAAAAATGCCTAACAAATAATCAAAACTGAACAGCTCATCAACACTCAATCTCTTATTCTAGGAATAGCTGTGCTACATCATGAATCTAATTTTACCTCTGAAAGTGTTTGGATCGCCTGCTTAAGTACATGGCATACACTGGTTGTGCAGCCCTAAGCAAGTCACTCCCAGTGTCCCAGGCTACTATCTAAGATGGTAAGACAGTTGGCAGAGAAGGTGCCAACCTGCATTAGTAGAGGGAGATTCCTTATTGGAGGTTACCAAGGAAATGGCACATCCAGTCCAAAGAATATTTTTGAGAAGTAGCCTGGCTGGACCTAGTAAGGAAAGTTAATAAGACTTGAGTTCAAGTCCCACCTCAAACACACACTAGCTGTGTGACCTTGGGCAAATCACTGGTCTAGGCAGCTCTCCAACACCTGAAGTCACAGAAGAGTATTGATCTGAATCAGTAGAAAGAGTTCCTTACACCCATGAAACCACAGGTCCTAATAATTTTTTTAAAAGTGTGTTAGTGAAACAAGATACAATTTTTAAAATTTATTTTTAGACTTTATATCTTATAGTTATGTTTTGTATTTTTACATTTTAAATTTAAACAGGAAACAATTTTTTAAAAGGCATAGTGTTAGTGAAACAAGATATCATGGAGGATTCTTCCTACATTTATTATTTGGTCGTTCTGGTCATGTCCGACTCTTTGTGACCTCATTTGGGGTTTTCTTGGCAAAGATATTGATTTCCTTCTCCAGCTCATTTGACAGATGAGGTAACTGAGGCAAACAAGGCTAAGTGACTTGCCCAGGATCACACAGCTAGTAAATGTCTGAGGCTGTATTTGAACTCAGGTCTTCCTGACTCCAGGCCCAACGTTCTATCCACTGACCACCTAGCTGCCCTTATCCTTCCTACATAGGGCTAATAAAAATTAACACATTAAATCATCAAGTTCCCTTCTCTCTTTCTCAATTTCCCATCTTTTTCAAGCGATAAGTTAGAGGCAAGGTGCAGTAGAAAAAAGACCTTAGAGGCAGGAGGTAAATCTGCCTTGAAATCCTAGCTCTGATCCTTGTGAGATGTTTGATGACCTTGGCCAAATCACTTAAGCACATTTGTCGTTTCATCTGCAAAAATGGAACTGATGATGTTTGAACTAGCTACCTTACAGGGTTACTGTAAGGAAAGATGTTCCAGGATTCCAATGTATTATCATCACAGTTAGCTGGAGCTGCTGCCCTCTACTGATGACTGTGTTCCCACTTTCATTATGAGCTCTCTTGACACAGATATAGCAGGAATCTTTAAATCATTGAGTCCATTTTCATCTCACAGTTCCCCTGTGACACTGACGCTGAATTTGAACAAACTGGCCTCTTTGGAGGAGGGCAAGGAGATGACTCCTCTTGGTATCTGCCACCCAGCAAAGGCAAATGAAATGTCATGAATGAGGAAGAGAGAGAAAGCCAGTTTGGTAGGATTAGAGTATGGTATGAGGAGTAACATCCAATGAGGCTGGAAGGGTAGGTTGGAGTTGGGTTACTTAAGGCTTCAAAAATGAAACAGAAGAGTTTCTATTTTGTCTTAGAGGTAATAAGAAACCATTAGTGTTGATCGATTAAGGGAGCAAGGTAATCAGATCTGTGCCTAAAGAAAATTACTTTGGCAGTATTGTTATAGGATAGACTGAAGTGTGGAGAGACTTGGGATATGGAGACCAATTAATGGAGGCTGTTGCAATCATTTAGGCTAGAGGTGATGAAAGCCGGGTGGCTACGTATGCGGAGAAGAGTCAGATATGAGAGACATTTTGAAGGTCGAGATGGCAAGATATGGATTAAGTGGGGTCAGGAAGAATAAGGAATCCAGGATAATGCCAGGGTAATATAACAGTTAGCAAAATACCTGCCCCACTTCTGGGATTCTGAATCACAGTGCCTTCATTATAATATCAGGAGGCTGCACAAATATGTGCTCTTTGGCTTGTCTCATGCCTTCTTCTGGCCTTTTCCTGCCAATCTCTGCATGTCTTCCAGGGAAGAACTTCCGCTGGCCATATCTGGGCTATATTCACATAATTCTTCCCACTCCTGCCAAATATCACATGACCCATAGTTAGAGGACTATAAAAAATGTTTGTACATTATATCAACAGTCCAAGACCTCCTTTCCTCTGCCTCCATTCAAAGTACCCAGCAGGGCTCCTTTCCTTACATGCGCTAAGCAAAGACATTGAGTTCCCATGCAAGTGACGTAACAGATGGATATCCATGAAGGAAGCTCATGCAATTTGAGTTCGAGTTTGCTGGCCAAGGGACTCTCCCTTTTTGGTTACATTAGGAAATAGTGTTGAGTCACTCAAACCATGAAGCCCTCCATCCCAAACCTGACTGGATAAAGTGAATTATTTGTTTTACTCATTGAGACCAATTGATGATAACCTATGCTTGGCTAAACATCATTTGAAAACTAGGCTTTAAAATAACGTGTACTTGCTTTCTTCAAGATATTTACAGAAAACAAAACTTTGTGTATTTACATCAAGAGGGAAATATCACCTGCACCAGCTGGGCTTTAACTGCGTCAGTGGGATTTAGAAGATAGCAAACAATCTTTCAAACCCCAGGAACTAGACAGAATACAAAAGGATGTGAAAGGGCCTTACAAGGCTTATTCTGCTGATACAGATGAATAAATAGTCTGACAATTCATTCTGGGGGATTAGAGCTTCAGGGAGACAAACATAATTCATGGACCCTAGAGTTTTTCCATGGCCAGGAGATGGGAACCAGGGAAATGCTCTGAAAGCAAACCAGAAGAATTCCAAAGAAATGTGAACATTAGAAGCCTCTGATAAAGGCCAGAGCATGTGAACGTGAGTCAACAATCAGCCAAGAGTCAAGACAAGTTTCTTTTGGATGTTAGTCAATCTAGGAGGCAAATTTTACTTTATCTTGGAGAACTTGTAAATAAGCCTCAAGAGAAAGAATTTGTAAAGATGGCAACCTTACCTCCTGATTATTTCTCATGTTACTTGGAAGGCTGAAAGGCATACGGAAGGAGAAAAGTGGAGGCCCCATCAGGTGCTATTATCACCTGGGTTAATGTGTAAGGAATTCTGTTTTGTGTGTACAAGACATAGCTAAGTGGCTTCTCTCACTATGTCTCTCAGTAAATAGGATCATGCATTCATGGCTGGAGGGGATCTTAGAGGTCATCAAATTGTCCTCTCTGCCTCATTTTTACAGTTGAGGAAACTGAGGTCCAGAGGGATTGTGTGTCTTCTTGACTCTATGTCCCACAGAATCCACTACTCCATGATATGTGTTTTCTCTAAGTAGCTTACCAAACTCTAAGGCATTTGGGGGCAAGAAACATTTCTTATTCACCTTGCTATCCAGTGAGTTACACATAGTAGGCATTTAAATGTTGAATTCAATAAAGCCAATTCAACAAATGTTTGTTAAACACCTACTATGTGCTAGGCACTGTGTTGGACAGTGGGGCTAGGGAAAAAAACAGTCCCTGCTCTCCAGAAGTTCATATTCTATTGAACGGGTGAATTAACAAATGGAGTGCTTAATGTCCAATCTATAAGTATAAACTTTGCTATTGTTCCCTGACCTCTGCTGCCTATAAGTAAAACTAAAAGAAGGTTGCTAAATTCCCATCTACACTCAAAACATCAGAATTAGAAAGGGAGGGAATATCTATAGGTTCTATTGAGACTCAGGCACCCAAAATTATAATGCTGGGAAGGGAGGGAAGCAATTTTGTGAGAATTTTTTGTCCTAAATATTCCCTCCCTCCCATCCCCTCACTGACACCATGACGTATGAGACCCAGAAGGGCTTTCGAGGCTATACAGTCCAATTCCCTCATGTTACACACGAGGAAGGTAAAGTCCAGGGAATTTAAGTACCTTGCCCAGAGTCACACAGAACATTGCTTCAGAAGCAGTCCTAGCCGATCTCTTCCCAACCACCCTGCCTCCATATTGATGATGGTGTTGACATTTCTTAGGTAGCTTCTCTTTCCTCATGACAGACAGATGAGGTAACTAGTCATTCTAAGGTATATAAAGGGGGTCGACAAGTCATTGTCAGAGCTGAAGTTGAAATTTGATTCCTAAAACCCTTGCAGAGTCCTATAATATGATATTAAAATGGCCTCATGACAAGGAACCATCTGCGTCCAGGCAACTCCTTTGTGGATTGAGAGGAAAGTTTATGTTGCGAAACACACAAATACAGATTCTCTCCATCTGCGTAGGTTAAATGGAGTGTGAGCATTCCAGCCAAGGGGGCTGCCTTGCTCACAGCCTCCCAAAGGAAGGTAAGCCCAAACACAGTTTGATTACACAGTTAGTTTGGGGCTTGGGTTTTAAATGTTGTTTCACCCAGATGTCATAAGGGAGTGTTCTGTTTTCTGCAATCCTCACTCTCCTCACAGAGGGAAAAGGCAACATTGATATTAAGGGAAAGATTCGCCACACTGTCTTCAAATCTCTGGGGTTTTTAAACTGTCGCTTTCCTTGTTCCCTTTGGATGCAACAGAGGATGCCCTGTGTCGAAGGGAAAGCCTTAAATTGTCTCAGCCAAAAGGGGAAGAAACAAATGGGTTAAATCCATTGACATTTATGGTGACACAGAACAGGGAGGGAATCAAACCAATGGCACAATATTTGGTTGCTGCAGACAACAACCAGTTGATCATAGCCAGTGATAAATGTGAAATACAATTTAACTGGCACCACTCAAAGTGTGAACTCAGGGAAAGCCTTAGGTGGGGGTCTTTCACAATACTCTCCCATAGGTCTTGGGGTGGCCAGTAGAAATAAGCATCACTCAGTGTACTCCAGAAAAGACTGTGATGCTTAACCCCCTTAGAGAAACTGCTGTGCACATGAACACACTCACCTACGCACAGAACCACTCACTACTCATCACAGCCTGCTTTACTGACGCTTACTTCTAACTCCCCTAGGACATCTGTGTGAAACACCATTTAATACCCAAGCCCCAAACTAACTGTGTGATCACTCCGGTTTGGGCTTACCTTCCTTTGGGCGGCTGTGAGCAAGGCAGCCCCCTTGGCTGGAATCTTCACACTCCATTTAACCTACACAGATGGAGAGAATCTGTATTCATGTGTTTTGCAACATAAAGCAAGAGAGATTGTGTAACCTGTAAACCACACAGAATCTCTATGCAGGACCATTTCAATTTAAAAACAAAACAGGAGGTAAGACAATGTACCCTCAGAGGGCCTACAGGAAGGATTTGTTTTTGGTGAACTGTGATGTCAGCACGATATACATGCCACTCCACTGAGACAAGACACTGTCTTCCCACATGCATGTCTGGCATTAATCCAGGATAGCACTTAGCAGGCCCTGATTTTCCTAATTAGGAAGTAAAGGACTGAAGGTCAGGTCCCCGCTGATACACACTGACACATCAATTATCTCAGCCAAAACATTTTTCTCTTTTTAATGAAGAGTATATGTCTCTATTAGATCAAGAGGTTATAGTTCCGGGCGGTATGTTTGGGGAGTCTAATTCAGGAAGGAAAAAAATCTCCAAATAAGAGAATTTTCCAGTTTCCTTTCTAATTCAGCTTTGGTAAGATCTGACACAAAGGTTAGCAGAGCCTTTGTTTCTAAAACACCCTGGATATATCAGAGGGAAAGTGCTAGGATAATAGCTAGGTGCTCTCAATTAAATAAAGTCTCATTAAAAATGATTACTTTATACAGATATTCTGGGTCTCTTTTGCTGGATCTTCATTCACACTTTACCCATTAAATGCGGGTTTACCAGAAGGTTCTGTCTGGGCCCTCTTCTCTCTTTCCTCTACATTCTCTCTCTTTCTTTTTTGAAATCTCATCAGTTCATGTTGGTTCACATCTCTATGGAGATGACTCACATGTCTGTACATCCATTCTTAATCTTACCCTTGAGATCCAGTCTTGCATAATCATCTATATGATTGGACTGGGTATTAAAAGGCATCTCAAACTCAATATGTCCAAAACAAAATCCATTATCTTTCCTCAAAAACTCAACCCCTCATGGATAGAGCATGGGCCCTGGAGTCAGGAGGACCTGAGTACAAATCTGGCCTCAGACACTTGACACTTACTACCTGTGTGACCCTGGGCAAGTCACTTAACCTTGATTGCTTCACCAAAATAAAAAACAAAAAAAGCAAAAAACCCTCAACTCTCTTCTAAACTTACCTATTACTGTCAAAGACAACCCTGTTTTCCTTGTCAGGTTCACAACTATGAACTTATCTTAGACTCCTCAATTTAATTCATCCTATGCGTCTACCAGTTGTCAAATCTTATCATCTCCACATTTCCACTGCCCATTATTGTGGACACTTTTTTTAAGTTGCTATTTTTTGTAATTCAATTTTATTTTGTTCTCAGTTCTGAATTTTCTCCCTCTTTCCTCTCCCTTTATTTTAATAAATGTTGTAAAAAATGAGGTAGAATAAGGAAAAGTATTTCTACCCGGTAGAATTCAAGATAATCTGTACAATGAATATAATAAGATTTATACTAGACCTGGAATGAGGAAGACCTAAGTTCAAATCCTACCCACACATTTACTAGCTATGTGAGCCTAGGCAAGCCACTTAACCTCTGTCTGCCTCAGTTTTCTCATCTACAAAACAGGAATAATAGCACCACTAGATAATCATTTTAAAGTGTTTTGCAAACCTTAAAGCACTATATGAATGTCAGTTGTTGTCATTATTATTATTATTACTACTATTATTGGCAGCCAGGCGGCACAGTGGTTAGAGTCAGGAAGACTCCTCCTCCTGAATTCAAATCCAGCCTTAGATACTTCTTAGCTGTGTGACCCTGGGCAAGTCACTTCACCCTGTTTGCCTCAGTTTCCTCATCTGCAAAATGAGCTAGAGAAGGAAATGGCAAAACCACTCTAGTATCTTTGCCAAGAAAACCTCCAATGGGGTCACAGAGAGTCGGACAGGACTGTAACGACTGAACAGCCACAACACAAATTTAGAGATCGAGTTATTCCTTTTGATTGCCTTGCACTGGGAATATATTGTCGTGTGACTTGGAGCAGAAGGTGCCGTTGTTAATTCTTTGCCTATAACTGGAAAATCTGCCTCCAGTTTTGCTATGACGTAGTCCTGGCACAGAGTTTTGGAGTCAGGAAGAAGTGAGTTAAACCCTGCCTCAGAGTCAGTGTCCTGACCAGGTATATAACCCTGGACCAGTCGCTTAACTTCTCAGCCTCCGTTTTCTCATCTGTAAAGTGGGGGTAGTAATAGCACCTACCTCACAGAGTTGTTGTGAGAGTGAAATGAGAGATCATGTTTGCTTTGCAAACCTTAAAGCACCACTAGATATAAGCTATTACTAATCATAACAAATTACTCATGTCTTTAGTCCGTGTCATGCATACTTGAGATTTGACAGCCTTGGTGGTCATGACCATCTACATGGAAGCATTTCTGCTAGGTGGGGAGTGGGGGGCGGCATTTTTCTGATTTGTTCCAATGTAGCTTGCCTTTTTTGTGGTACTCTAACACAAAGGAGCAGCACTCCCTCTGCCATCTTCTACGTCAAGTGCATCATTAGGACAGTTTTGAGGAGGGGCATCCTACACCCCTATGCCCCATCCTATCAATTTCCTTGACTTTTAGGACCATAACACTTCTTTGGAGGGCTAACCCAATCGGTAACTTCACCAGAACCGAGTTCACCAATGTTTCAGGGTTCCCGCCAGGCTTCCAGAGCCACCCCTCAGTCTCAGGGCACCGTACATCAATCTGGTTGGCATCCTCCTTCAGTGCCATTGCCTCCACGCCCCATGGCATGGATGACAGACTGGACTTGGAGCACTTATCATTACTATCGTCATCGTCATCATCATCTTATTTGGAGGATTAAAAATTCTAACATCTTTTCAAGACTTAGGAACATAAGGAGAACTGTTTGAGTGATGATAAACCAACAACAATGCACAGCTGTTACTAGGACCCAGGAAGCTAAATAACTTGATGGCCATTTCTCTTAGCCATCTCTACACCTGGAAGATAATTGAAGTGAACTGGGCAATGCCCAGACCCTTAAATAGATGCCACAGGTGGCTGATAAAACCTGGGCTCATTCTTTCTTTTCAACAAGGTTCAAACTAAACCAAATATGGAAATGATTCTAACAATCTTTTCTGTCTCACAAACTTGGACAGAAAATGGAAATTAGGAATCAGGCTGCAATTAATCTCCAGAAGCATTTTCTTCTGTAAGAGAGTTCAAAACATTTTTAAAATGTAGGAATTATGTCCAATGTCAATGACAGTTGTTAAAGCCTGAACTGATTCATCCAGAGCAGGTAAACATTAAACCTACTTTCAGCAGCTGAGTAGGGATTTGGATGTGAATGCCAGGAGATAAATTGCAGACCTTGATTTTACAAGCACCCACTGTTTATCTCACAGAAAAGTGATTTCAGGCTAAAAAACAGACATAACGGAGATGGATGAGTGAGGGCGAACTGAGAGTCAGAAACAGGAGCAATCTTTTTAATCCAGTAAGAGAAGGCTCCTGATAGGATGCATAAAAACAGAAGGAGATTTTTGTTCACTGAAAGAAATTAAAGCGTAATTATTCTAAGGATTTTGTTTTTTCCCAGTGGGGAATATGAGAGGAAGAGAAAACAGATTTTGTTAATTTAAAAAATTAAACTAGAAAACAGGAGTTATTCAGAAAGAGAGTTATTTGATTTAAAAAGACCAGGTTCCAAAATGGTCCAGAGCCACACTGCCTCAGTTGTACCAAAAAACAGATTGGCCTCTGAGGGTGGGACCTGGGATCAACATATACTCCAACAACTCATCCATATAACAAATGGTAGTACCAGGATCTGAGTAACTGGAATCTGTAATGAACAGGGTAGTTTGGTTTTGAACTAATTAGACTATTGTTATCTCTTTTCCCAAGACTGCATTGTCTACCCTAACTTGCTGCCCTCCCTCTCCTTTTTTCTCCACCTACCACTTCTTTTCATCCATTTATTTATTTTCTTTTGGAGGCAATCAGGGTTAAGTGACTTGCCCAGGGTCACATAGCTAGTAAGTATCTGAAGCCACATTTGAACTCAGGTCCTCCCTGGTACTCTATCCACTTCGCCACCTAGCTGCCCCCCTCCTTTCATTCTTTAAAGACAGATCTATTCAAGTACACACTCACATATGCACACTCCTTTGCATTTGGATGGAATAAACCCATTCCTAATAGACAAGGAGCACATCGTCTAAGGACAATGATCAGAGACAGTATAGTTCAATAGAAATAGCACTGACACGCCTATCACTTCCTACTTATATGATTTTGGGTAAGTCATTTCACCTCTCTCTGGGCCTCAGTTTCTTCATCTGTAAAAAGATAGGATTGGACTAACTTTGGGTTATTGGTCTTATAGGTTCCTTCTGGCTCTAAATCAAGCCTTTATCCATATTCATATATGGATATGGCTCCTTACGAAGGTCAAGGTATAACAAACATGGCTCCTATACCTACCCACATACTTGGACATTGGGGGTAAGAGCTTTTCTCACACTTCCTCCAATAAGTCTCCTTTGTTCTCCTTAGAAAGATGAGCACCGACAAAAATCCTGGGCACATGCTATAACATAGGCAACATACTCTCCATTTTTCAGAACTGCCAGGGAAGCAGATTCTTCTGAATCATTAAATCAAGGGTTCTTAAACTGGGTCCAAGGACTCATCTATATGTGTGTGTGTATGCATGCATGTGTATGTTTGCATATGTATGTGTGTATGTATATACATACATATACGTATATATTGGGGACTATACTTCAATATAATTAGCTTAGCTTGTAAACATGTATTTTATTTGATGCATTTAAAACATTGTTCTGAAAAGGTGTTCAGAGGTTTGCCTACACTGTCCATGGGGCCATGACACAAAAATGGTTAAGAATCCCCACTCTAAATAACTGAGTCCAAGAGAACAGATTGCAACCAATAACAGCAATATCTGCTTTCCTTTCACAGCAAGGCTAAAAAAACGTGATGGACAACTCGGACAAGAACTTGGAGTATGATCAAGAATACTTGTTAAGACTGGAGAGAACAAATAGTGAGTGAGAGCAGGATGCTTGGAACAATCTCCTCCCTCAGGACCTTGTAACCCAAAGTGAATTGAAGACTCATCCTTGACCCTCATCAACTGAAATTGCCTTGGGCAAGGTAGAAATGAATAATCAACAAGACCTAAAACAGGTTTTAACTACACCAGACACTAACAGTGCCTCATTTGGAAAACAGTCCACTGAATTGAGTTCATACAAATGTGTTATAGGTAGTGGGGATAAAAAGACAAAATGCTGAAAATGAGGGGCCAGTTTTTGAGGAACGCCGACTTTCTGAAGGAAAGTTTATCCAAGGTCCATCTTTCCACTTGTTTTTTCAAGCATAATGTCATCTGTACATCTTTCCCAGTGCTTCCTCACTATACTGACATATGGACTAAGCATGAGGAAATAGGAGATTTGGGTTGGATCCTGTCTCTGACACTAGCTGCATGACCATGGGCAAATCACATTCCCCCCCCAGGAGCCTCAGTTTCCTCATCTGTAAAAAAAAAAAAAAAGCATTTGTACTCCCTACCTCATCAAGTTGTTGTTAGGAGAGCACTTTGTAAAACTTAAGGAGCTGTATAAATGCTCACTCATATCATTTTTTAATGGGACTTGAGATTTCCTCCTTATCTATAAATGTTCAGTAACTTACAGTCTCAGAATTGACTGCAACACTGACTTGTCTAAGGTTACGTGACTAATAGGTGACAAAAGGGAGACTTGAACCCAGGCATTCCTGACTCACAGTCCAGTTCTCTAGTTCCCTCACATCATGTTATATCTTACTAGCAGGAAAAAAAAGAGAAAGGATTTAGAGCTAGACGGGGCATTAAAGTTTAATCCAGGAGTTCTTAGCATTTTTTGTGTCATGGATGCCTTTGGCATGAAGCCCATGAATACCTTCTCAGAACTATGTTTTTTTTTTAATTTTATTTTTAATTTATGGAATAAAACAAGCATTTCCATAACATAGCATAATAACAATTTTTAAAAAGATACTGCAAATCTATTAAGTACAACTTGCTACTCCTTTTAAATATATAATAGAATTAATCATGTAAATTTCTTTTTTTCCCCTTTTTTTCTTCCCTCCCCATTATGTTTCTAAGGCACTGAAGAAAATGTCAAATTTCAGTTGGAAGTTAGTGAAAATAAAGGTATAAGTTTTCCCCCAAAATCCAAGTTCTCGGACTCTCTGAAATCTATATGTGGACCCCAGGTTAAGAAGCCCTGATGTAGCCCAATTACTAAGGATATTTATAAGCAGAAAGGATGTAGGTCAATCAAGTGATTTGGTCTCCACAGCACTAAATTGGGTATAAAAGACAGGCTTTAGAGGATTAGCAGCACTTCCTCTGCTTCAACCTTAATGGCATTGAGGGTTTGGTTTTGGTTTGGTTTGGTTTGGTTTTTAATTCACAAAATACATCCTTGAAGAAGATAATCCTTAGCTCATTTTCTCATTTCATGGCACTAAGAAGTAGAAGTACAGGGAAAGGAAAGTTTATTTAGATCACAAGCAAGGAGGCTCTGGAAGCAAGACCAAATGAGAGATGGAACAGCTGTTTCCCTGAAACCTTTACATTCCCCTTCTCTTCTCTGCATCTGCTTCTCTCTGTCCCTCACCCCGACCCAGCTCTTCTCCACCCTTCTCTCCTTCCAACTCTTTCTCTGCCTCTCAAATGCACATGATCAGTTCAATTTAAGATTACTCCAAGGACATCGAGGGTCATAAACTGGCTACAGAATATTACAATTATTTGAAATGGCAGAAAAGGCATCAAAGAGCAGGATGGCTGGAAAGGCAGGTGAACCATTCATGAAGCAAGAAAAAAGATATCTAAGAGGCCTCAGAGGAAACTATCTTTATTCTATCCCTGTTTCCCCAGTTTCTATTGGAGTAGATGAATAGGTAGATAGATGATAGGATAGATAGATAGATAGATAGATAGATAGATAGAAATAGAGTGAAAGGGATATATATAGAGAGCTATAGATAAAAAGCTTTATGTGTATATGTATGAATGTGTGTGTATGTTTTTATGTGTGTATATATACATACCCATATTGTATGTCTATACACATGTGTATGTGTGTATAGATAGATATAATCACAGTGGCTAGAGACAACCACTCTACTGAGGCTACAAGGGTTGATGAATCCAACAATCCCTGGTTTTTACCTACCCTTTCAGTTTGCCCTGAATTCATTTCTCTGGTGTTGCCTATCTTCCCCGTAAGGGGATTTTGTTCCCCAGTACTTCATTTTGTCCTCTCCCGACCCCTTCCACACACATGCACCTCAAATTCCCAATGAACAAATCCACCTTTGTCCCAAGTCCCCCAAAGTGGGAAGTAAGTTAATTACTCAGTATGGACAGGGTGTCCCAAAAGTCTTTTAAGCTACTAAAGCTTAACTAAGAGATGGAACAGGTAGTTTATTCCCACACAGAAAACGGGATTCTAAGCACTAAAAAGTCATAGAATGATTAAAACAGAATCCAAAGATTTAGTACTACTAGTACAATTCAAGCCTTATTGAGACAGTTTCTCTGCAAAGTTGCTAATTAGTCATTTTACATTTCACCTCAACTGAATATAGTCCTGTCAAACACCAAACAAGATCTTCTTTCCAGGGGCATTATTGCATGCTTGTGTGTGTGTGTGTGTGTGTGTGTGTCTGTGTGTCTGTGTGTGTCTGTGTGCAGATTAGTCTCTACCCACTTCGGATGGTTCTGCTGTGGTTCTTTATAGTGCATGGTTGTTGTGAGGATCAATTGAGAGAATATTTGTAAAGCATTGTACAAACCATAAAGGGTTATGTAAATGCTAGTTACTAACATCATTAGCATTCTGTAAATCCCTTGCAATTTTTCATTGTTATGGTTCTGTCTAAAGCTCTAGTGTTTTTCATGACCTCTGATGATGTCATGAAGCATTTACCACACGAGTTTGTAGCTTTTGATAACTGCAGAGAGCCAGATTTCACACCAACGTTGTTGGAAGGGTTTGCACCTTTTGGACCCTGACAAATCTGCAGGTTATAAGTGGCAAGAAAGAGAGGCAATGAGATGAAAGGGTAGGATCATTCTGTGTCCCACTTAGACTGTATCTGCGCCTAGGGCCTTTTCAGTGAATCACTGAAAGGCTTCAAGGCTGTTTTTCTCACTTCCACAGGCTTCCTTAGGCTTTGAGGCATAAAATCCGATGCTTTCTCGATTGCACAGGCAGATATTACTTTGTGATCAAAATCTTTTTACAAAAAGAAAACACTTTAACAAGTACTGGGCATTCTTTGTACCATAAAGAACCACACTCTTTCTTGTTCTGTGCTAAAGCATAAGAAATTCTAATGTAAAAACAATGTCTGGGAATACTCTGGTCACTTGGCTTAAGTTTGCTTCAGAAATATTGCCAAAACTCAAACAAACTGTGATGTGTGATTATAAAGGAATATTATTGCACTGTCAAAAATGAATATGAAGAATTCAGTGAAGAATGGAAAGACTCATGTCAATTGACAGGGTAAAATATGCAGAACCAGAAAAAACATATACATGTGGCTACAACGATATAAATGGAAAAAAAACCACAAACTTGGAAAATGTGCATTTATAATGACCAAACTGGGCCACAGGGAAGAGTTGAAGAAGATACTTCCCTCCTTCTTTTGCAAAGCAGGGAAACATCATGCATGCTATCAGACTCAGTGGATGTCTTGGTTAGTTTTACATCACTATTTTTTCTCTTTCTTTTTGTTTTTAGAAGCGTGGCTCACTAGAGAGGAGGAGGAAGGGATATATTTGGAAATGAAGAGAGTATAAAAACAAAAAAAAATCTATAAAAATGATTAGAGAGAGATTTGCAAAAGGAATCAAGGAAGCTAAAACTCACTACACATTAGAAAAAAGGCTCCAACATTTTGAGAGTCAAATGTTTATTTCTAACAAAGAAAGACAATCATCAAAGATCAGAAATCCAGAAGCAAGACCCAGCATAAAAGATCTGCCCAGTTCTTATAAAACTTAACAAAATAGTTGAATATCCTTCACGTAACCCATGGGATTTATGTTTAGGATCATAGACTTAGTGCTAGAAGGGAACCTTAGGGGTCATTTAGAGTCTGAAAGACAAAATACTTTTAAAGAGAAAATCCCACTATATATCCTGAAACGGAGAACCATATTACTGCTGAATCATGATCTCCATTACCTCTAACTATGAGTTATTCATACCAAAAAAAATTTCACAATCTAACCACATTTATTTCAAAATATCTACATTTTTAGAAGGGTTTGAAAGAAGGAAGAAGCACTAGATTTGTGATTTCATCATTGGTATAGGTGTGAAAAAAACAACTCTTCTTACCAATGCTGATTGTCATTTCCTCTGGCAATTTATAGTCTTAGAGAGTTACTGAGAAGTTAAGTGGCTTACCTGGATCACAGAGCTACTGTCTAGTACATAAATGCTTATTAATTGACTGATAATAAAGTTATGATCACAACCACAAGATTTTGATTTTTTAAAAAGATAAATAGGTGAAAAGTAAGGGATGATTTCACTGGGTTAGTGGAAGAACACCAACAAAACCAGAAATGATTTTTAAAACCATCACTGCTTTCTGGAGAGCTGAGCAAAAACCCAATGGGCAAGTGTCAGAGTAGCAACAATGGAGCGAGACTGAGAGGAAATGTATGCTTCTTCTTGTGCATTTCTGATGGTTAGTCAATCTTCTTTGAACCAAGAAACCATTCCAATGAGGCCACATCTCTTTCAGATGTCCATATCCTTGGATTTTCCTGTCTGAAGGAAGATTTTGTTTTCTTTGGGCTTTCTTTTCCTGTAGCAATCACACAACACAAGACAAAATCAATCAAGCTCATTAGTAAAGGAGTAGTTGGGGAATTAGAAGGGAGAATGAGTCATTCATAGGGAAGAACTAAAATACAACAGACAAAGCAGAATTCTTAGAATGGCTTTGTAAACGATAATGATAATAATAATAGCCGTTAACACTGAGCTTTAAGGTTTACAAAGTATTTTATATATACTCTCATTTGATCCAATCGCAATTTTTTTCAACTGTTTTTCTGCAGAATTTGTAGATATCTACTTTCATCCTATCAAATAGACTGGGGAAAGACCTTAATTTAGAACGACCAAGGTCACCCACAGCACCCTAAGCCATCGCCAGTCATCTTTATTTTTGTCTTGCCACTGGACTTTGATGACTCTGGAGGAGAGAGTGAAGCTGATGACTTTATAAAGTTCTGCCTCACGGAAATCCAATTTATGTAAAAGTCAAGACATCATTCTTGTGAAGTCATTTGTCTTCTTCGAGAAGGAAGGACAAACAGTAACACATGAAATATCTTTAAGCACCAGATATTTCTTTGTCTTTTATAAGCATAATGAAGCATTTTCAGCTGGAACCTGTCCAGAAGGAATGGAATGCCAGAGTATTAAGCATGTTTTCCTGTTCCATTAAGAAGAGGGAAGAAGGGGGAAGGAACAATTGGAGAAGTATTACTACAAATGAATGATAACCAGGACAACACTTAGAAAACTCAAGCCTTGGGATGTCAGCACATTGTCACACTGATGGAAAGTGCTCATATTCAAGGAGAAAGAAAACATGTCTTCACTTCTCTTTCAAATCAAATCAACAAATATTTATGCCCTTTCCCTTGGCATTTTCCCTTGAAAGTAGAAGATGGCAATGGAAAATGATCTCTTTAGCAATGGGTTGAGAAGAATTGATATGGATTTTTTATTCCATTCCTGAGTCATTCATTTGGTCCTTTGGGACTGACTGACTGAAACAATTGAAATGGCCATGCTAAAACATTAAAAAATAATGATTGAGTCATTAAAGGAAGGGTAGTACCATGGAAAGGGTGATGAACTTGGGGTCATAGGACAAGATTTTGTCTATGTGACCTTGGCATTTTAGACACTTTGCCTTTTAGCTCCTGATCTTCCACATCTCTAGAATAAAGGGTCTAGATTGGGTTACCCCTAAGGTTGCTTCCAGCTCTAGACGTATGATCCAACCTGTGTTCAGATTCTGCCTCTAACACTAACTGGGAAGTCTTGAGTTAGTCATTTCATCTCTCCTCCACAGTTTCCTCATCTATCAAATGGAACTAGTGACAGCACCTACTTCCCAAGGTTGTTATGAGGACCAAATGAGATAATATATGTAAAATGCATTCCAAACCTCATAGTCATATATGTTAGCAATTATCATTAAAAATTATTTTAGGTCATACAACAAAACATTGGAACTGAAGAAAGATGTATTAGCAGGAGCTGAGAAGTGAGTTAATCATTAAAATAGACACTCTTCTATTCTCATTTTCCCACAACATATCACCATAGAATTTGCATGAGCTGCCAATGATATCATTAGATATATATTGTTCTGACGGAAAGGTTGAGAATTTATTGTAGTCTTCAATAAAATTCAATCTGTCAGTTGTAACAAATGACCTCATGTCTAGAGAGCTGGTGATGAAACATATCTCTTTTTCGAAAGGCAAGTAAAGGATTGGGGTGTGGAATATGATATATGCTATCAGATGTCACTATAGCTACTGGGTTTTAGTAAATGTTTTTGTTACAAGGAGATGTTCATTTGTGGATAAAAGCTATAAAAACAAAAAGTAGTAATGAAACTTTTAAAAAAGAATTCAATCCGTATAGACAAAGGAATCGGAATAACTCTAAAACTTGAAGCAGAAGGTCATTTTCAAAAATGTGCCCAACTCAGAGCTTTGTAAAACTTTTAGGAATGTAAGCTGAGGCTGCTTATAGCAGAGGCTGCTTCATTTTTTCTCTGAGTCCCTAGTGCCTGGCACACACTTAATAATAAATGGGTGATAATAAATTAATATTAGAAATAATATTACATTCAGCTTCATAAATGTTTGTTAATTGATTGATATAATCTCTATGTGTAGTCACACTGTTTTCCCCCACTTTGACACATGCATTCTCTTGAAACACTAAAACCACCAGGGTTATTAACTACTTTTTGTGGGTCCTGAAAGATAAGTTTCTTTTGAAAATGATAAGAAGATTTATAGACATTTGGTGTCATTCTCAAAGCAGATCAAAGGGTTTTTGTTTTGTTTTGTTTTGTTTTTGGTTTATCTTCCCAAGATTTATAGCCTCCTATAAATCAGGAGGAAACCTATCCCACTTGGAGAAAATAAAAGTTCGCAGTGGACTTTCTCACTCTGTTGCCTTGATTCCAAACAGTGATTACCATCTGTAAAGGTGTGTTCCTACCCTGACCCAAAGACAGATCCACTCTCTCTTCTCCCCAACCCCTCACCCCATATCACTAGTGGAATTAGATAGAGACTCTTTATCTCCCTTCTCCACATAAGAAGCAAAGAACTGAAGATTCAGAACTTAAAGCCTTATCGTTTACAGATGGCATTTCTGACAAAGGCTTCCGGTCCCTGAGGACCACAGCAGCAGAGTCTCACCCCAGGTTCTCAACATCTTCAATGGTCTCTGGTAATGTCTTCCCCTTTGTCTCTGGTAGGAGCAACACCATTCCACTGGCAACCACGCCAATCACAGCTTCAAACAAAGCACATTTAGGAGAACTAATGAGCAGCAGATATTTCTGAGATCATTTTAGATTTGATGATAAAAAAATGTGGATCACATATTTACATTGTGTTTAGATATTTAAAGCTTTATCAGGCTTTATACTGATTGCATTAAATTAATTAAGGTGGGGGGGGGGCTGGAACTCACCTGTTACCAATGAATTAAAATCAGTGAAACAAGGTGTGGGGAGGAGGGTATGTAATAGATAAAAAAGTTTTACTTGTTCCCTCCCTGGAAGGCCTTTTTTTTAAGAACACATGAGGGGATAACTGAGATAGTTTTGGGATTGGAAGAGGCAATTTCATGTTATTTCCCCCCCCCCAACATAATGAGAAAGGCCTCTAGCAACCTAAATGCTAGGAAATCAACCCATGAAGTCTGTTGCCTTATGTGCATCCTAACAGGCCCAAGGCTGGACAAGCCAATGTCCTCAACCAGATGTAATTCATCACACTCAAGGGCAGCTGAGCATAAAAGGCCTGGCATGTCTGAGCCAATGGAAGTTCCTTGCATGCTTGGCCTTAACATTTAGATAGGCTCAAACCCAGGAAGTTTATGACAACTCTAAAAAAAGGCTCGCCCTTGCTCTCAGCCTCTGGCCTTCCCCGATACCAAAGCAAGCAATAAAAAGGGACAAAGTCAAGGCCCCAGAACACTGCCTTAAAAACTACTTACTTTCCAGTCTACCCACAGTAAATTTCAGAATCGGGGCTGGGAAGGAGACTCTAAGCAACCACAGAAGGGATCTCCAAGCCATCTAGACCAGCCCGCACCTGAAAAACCATCCCTTCTATGACGCACACAAGAAGCGGCCAGCCCGCCTTTGCTTAAAGATCTCTAAGCAAAAAGAAACCCAAGAAGCAGAGCCCTAAGGCAGCCAATTCCACATGTGAATCATTGCAACAGCCGTGAAGTTTGTCCTTCAATCCAGGAGAAATGTGACTCTTTGCTCCTAATTTTGCCCCCTAGGGAGGAGGAGAACAAAGCTAATCTCTCTGGTGCCTTAAGAACCCTTCAGATACTTGAGGATCACTATCATGGACCCAGCACTTCTTCTCATCTCAAGCTAAATATCCCCCCTTCGTTGTACCCCAACCATTTAATAAGTGCCTCTTGACAAACTGACAGGTCCTTCAACATATCCTCATGTGGCATGATCTCCAGCCCTTCGGTAGCCTGACCCTCCTCTTCTCACAATTCTCTAGCTTATCAGAGTTCTTCTCAAAGACAGCACAGATTGCTGGCGGGAAATGTGGAAGAAGTGAGTTTAAGATCTGCCTCTGACAGGCATGAACGTGTGACCTTGAACAGTTCGGTTAACCTCTCTCCCCCGCCCCGCCCCCCTCCCCGGGCAGCTAAGACTGTCAGTTATATCAAAGAAAGAGAGGAGAGAACAGGAGAGAAGAGAAAGGGAGGAAAGAGGAGGGGAGAGGAGGGGAAAGGAAAGGAGGGGAGGGGAAGAGAAGAAGAGGGGGAGAAGACAGGAGGGGAGGGGAAGAAAGGAGGGGAAGAAGAAAGAAGAGGAGGGGAGAGGAGAGGATGGGAGGGGAGAAGAGAGGAGACAAGAGTAAGGGAAGGGAGGGGAGGGGAGGAGAGGATGGGAGTGGAGGGAAAAGGAGGAGAAAGGAGAGGAGAGGAGAAGATAGGGGAGGTGGAGGAGAAGAGAGGAAATGAAGAAGAGAGAAAAATAGAAGGAAAGAATAAATAAAATGAATAAATGAATGAGCGAGTGAGTAAATTAAGTAAGCTCTATTGATACTCGCAGCTGGATGGAGAAATAGTCCAAAACTACAAGACTGGTACTGTCTTCAATCTTAATTAACGTCTCCTAACAGGAAAAAAAATTAATACAATAAAGGTAATAACCACAAATGATGATGACCCATTAATAGTTTGGTGGGGAGGACTGTGATATATACATGGAACTCTGTGTATCAATATTGTTAATAATTCTTTAAACGTGGGGCTGATGCTAGTGGTTTAGCATTTTAATTTATAGGTGTCTTAGAAAATATTGCAATGTTACTTACTATGGTTACCAAATATTTGAATGTAGTGAAGTAAACAGCAAGAATATTGCACAACTGAAGAAACTATCCCAACGCTGCTGCCCCCGGCAAGGCCCTGCTTACTGTAGAATTGTGCTGTGCCTCCCCCGAGTGTTCACATGTCAGTGAAATCAGGTTAAAACACCAGGGCAGCTTGAAGGAGAAGTAAGGAAGTCCAGTGAGGGCAATATGAAGTCTGAGGGTTGGGTGAACCAGCTAAGGAGAGATCTGCCTGTGGCCTGTGCTTTGGTGGAGGCTGTAGGAAAGGCAGAAAAGTGATGCCAAAAGATCAATAGATTTGCCAACAAAGAATGGACCTTGTTTTGAAGTGTAGCTTGTGCCGCTCACTCCCTAAGGGACTTGGGCAATTCATTTTCCTTTAGAGTTGGACTAGGTGACCTCAAGGTCCTGTCCAGCTCTAAATCTGTACTCCGGTGACTTTTGACCTATGTTCCTTCCAGCTAATTCTATTTGTACATGAATCTCAGCACCAGGGAGCACGGCAGTCAGAAGTAGCTAGGCAGCATAGTGGAACTATCTGTAAAGCAGAAAGCTGGGCCGGAAGTCAGGAAAACTCAAGTTCAAATCCAGCCTCAGACCTTTACTAACTGTATGATCTTGGGCACGTCAAGCAGTCTCTGCCTCAGTTTCTTCAACCGTAAAAGGGGGTGATAATAACACCATTTACTTCTCTGGGTGATTGTAAGGATCAAGTAACATAATAATATTTGTAAAGGGCTTTGTACAGTGCTTGGCACAAAGAAGGTACTTAATAAATGCTTGCTTCCTTATTCCCTCCAGCACTGACTACCTCAATGAATTGCTCCCCAGGTAAGGAGGGAATAGAGTAATGTAGGTTCAGCCTATAGGTAATTATAAGATCATACAATTTTAACCCAACCATACTATGTAGTCCAAGGACCTGGGTTCAAATCCCTTTCTAGTCATGTGACCTTAGGCAATTCACTCAACCCCTGTGGACCTCCGTTTCAAATGAGGGGATTGGACTAAAAACCATAATCAGAGAAGGTAAGTAATTTGCCTGCTGTCACATACTTAATTTGTTACAGAGATGAGAATAGAGTCACCCAGTGAAAACAGTTTCTGAATTTGGAATTAGTGGACTTGAGTTCAAATCCTGACTTTGCCCGTTACTGTTGGTATGACTGGGCAAATGATCTAACCTCTCAGCCTCAGTTTCCTCATCTGTCCAAGAAAACAGTCAAACCAGACGACTTATAATTTCCCTTCCAGTTCTAAGTCGATGATCCCATGAAGCTAGGTCTCTTGATTCCCAATTCATTACTCTTTGCACCATAATACATTGCCTCATTCTAATTTTACTTCTCAATATCCTAGGGACAACTCTTCCTTTGACCCAACCCACTGTGAGTTTCTAGACCCTTATCATTTTGTCTTACAGGGAAGGGAGACAGAAGAAATAGGGAGAGGATGAAGGAAATGCCCAAAGGAGGCCGTCCCACCTCTCACCCCTTTCTCCCTGGGCACAGCTAAAAAGACAGTGGAATCCAACTGGGTCACGTAACTACCCAACTAGAGTTGGTAAATTTCTAATGATGAAGTTTGTGAGGGCCAAGGGCGCTTTCTCCATTGTCCCTCCTCTCTGCAAGTCCTCCACATCTCAATCCTGATTCTTGTTGATATCGTTGTTTGGCTGTGTCCGATTCTTTGTGACCCTATTTGGGGTTTTCTTGGCAGAGATAGTGATGGCAAAGGAAGTAACTTGCCTTTTCCCTCTCCAGCTCATTTGACAGATGAGGAACTGAAGCAAACAGGATTAAGTGACTTACGCAGGATCACACAACTAGAAAGTATCTGAGCCCAAATTTGAACTCAGGAAGATGAGTCTTCCTGACTCCAGTCCCAGCACTCTATCCACTGTGCCACCTAGTCGTCCTAAAAGTTGCATGCCCTGATTTACCCCTATGATATTCTTTTTCTGCTCCTACTCCCATGCTGCTGAACATCTCAGAAGTCCTATAATCTGAGATTGGGATTAGATTCACTAGGAATGTTAGATATCTAACTTCAGCTAGGTCTCATTGTTATATTGCGGTCTTTTTATTCTTCGGAATTACTCCATTTCTCATTTCCAACAAGGTTTGTTCTAAACTTCCTTAAGCCACATCAGTGCCCTTCTTTCCCTTTTCAGGCATCTCAGGACCTCATCTCCAACTCGACTGGAGAAAATTGAAGCAATTTGCCCTGAGCTTCCTCTTTTCCCCTACCATGCATCTCAAACCCTCTCTACATGGCCCCTCCTCTTGTTCTTTTCATTTGCTCCAGTCTCTGAGGAAGAGATGTTCTTTTTGCCACAGCCAATTTGTGGCCTCGATCCCTGTTTTTCTCATCTCCTATAGGTATTTGTTCTTTCAGGAATTCTCTCCCCTTCCTTACGTCTCTAATGCTCACTCTTTCTTTCTCACTCTCTTCTTATTTATTAGTTCCTTCTATAATGCTAACAGACATGCCCAGTTCTTCCTCTTTCTGAAAAAAAATAATCCTCTACTCATTTATCATTTAATCCTACCCATCTTCTCAAACTATTGTTCTACCTCCTTAGACAGCTAAATTCTCAGAAAGAAATGTCTAGACTTGCTTCCTTCACCTTTTTACCTCCTGTTTACTTCTCAACTCTTTACGATCTGGCTTCCAACCCCAACTGACTGAAACTTCTCTTTCCAAAGTTGCCAGGAGTCTTGTAATAACTAAATCCAATGGCCCTTTATCAATCTTCATCCTCCATGAATTCTTTGCATTTTTTCAACCATCCTCCCTACTTTGGTTTTTGTTATATTCTTCCTCTCCTAATCTACTTGCCTAACCGTTCTTCATTGTCCTTTGCTGGGTCAACATCCATTTCCCATACCTTAAACACTCGGTTCCCATGAGATCTGTTCTCTCCTCGTTTCTCTCTATATTCTTTCTGTTGGTGATCTGTTGGCTCCTGTGATTCAATTATATTCTCAATTGAGGTAACTCTCAAATCTATGGTATCCAGCCCTAATCTCTCTCATGAACTTTCTGAACTCCAGTCACACATTGCCACTTTCCTGGTAGACATCTCTATCTGTATAAACCCCAATCAAATTTAAATTGTCCAAAGTAGAACTACAAGTGAACTTTCCCCCAAACTTCCCTCTTTCTGTTGAGGGTACTATCATTTTTCTAGTCACCCAGTTTCATAGTTTGGGTATAATCTTTGACTCTTCCATTTCTCTCATGCACATGCCCTCTAACCCCTAGCCCCCATATCCAATCAATTGCCAAATCTTATTGATTTTGGCAATACAATAAAAAATTTATCCCGGGGGAAGAAAAATAACAATTCTTGAGCAATGGAACCATTTCTTATTTACATTTCTAACTCCTGTAAAGCCCAGAACAAGGTATTACATGTGACATGCTCTTAATAAATGTTTGCTAAACCAATATTGACACTAAATGGAAGACTTAAATAATTGAAGGGATATCCATTGCTCATGGTTAGGCAGGATCAATATGATATTTTTTAAAAAGATAATGACTCAATTAATTTGCTGACTTAGTGCTATACCAAACTACTCTTAGGTTACTTGATAGACCTAGACCAAAAAAATTCATATGAAGCAACCAAAGCTCTAAATCTTAAGGGAAATAATGGGAAAAGAAGGAAAGGAGGAGAAATAGAATTTCCAGGCTTCAAACTTTGTTATAAAGAAATAAGCACGATAACTATTTGATAGTGATTAAAAAGAAGAAAGTAGATCAAAGGAACAGACTAGATAAGCAGGAATTTGAAACTATTTAACATTAGAGCACATTGCTCAATAAATGTAATAAAACCAATCCCTAGGGGAAGGACACCAAGAAAATTTGGAAAGCATTTTGGAAAAAATGGGTTTAAATCACCATCTTATTGTCTTATGCTAGACTAAGTTCCAAATGGACACATGATCTAAATATAAAAGGTTATATCATTAAAAAATTAGAGGAGAATAGAAGGCAGTATTTTTCACATCTCTGACTATGGGGAGAATTCTTAATCAAACAAGAGAGAGGTGATCATAAAAGAGAAAATAGAAAGATTTGACTATATAAAATTTAAAGTTTTGCTTCAACAAATGCAACTGAGACAAAGGAAATTTTCAATTGGGAGAAAAAAATCTTTACAGCAAATGTTTCTGATAAAAGTCTAAGATATATCTAAGACATATAGGGAAATGACACAAATACATAAGATCAACAGCCTTTTTCCAAATGATAAGAAAAAATATAAAAAGTTTTCAAAAGAAAAACTGTGAGCTATCAATAACCAAGTGAAATATTGCTCCAGATAACTAGTATAAGGGAAATTCAAATGAAAACAACTCTGATGTTTCAACTCACAACCAGCAAATTGTCAAAGATGACAAAATATGAAAATAACCAGTATTGGAAAAGCTGTTGGAAGATGGGCACACAAATAAACTGTTGGTATAACTGTGAAGCAGTCCAACCACTCTAGTAAATTATTTGAAATTATGTAAGAAAAGTCACTAAACTGTTGATTTGATCCAGAGATTCCACAGTTGGGCATATAATCCAATTTCTCCCTGCTCCCCTCCCTGCCCCAAGAGGTCAAAGACAGAAAGAATAAACCAAAATTTCACCGTAACACTTTGTGTGGGAGTTAAAAAAAAAAAAACAAAACAAAACTGGAAACAAAATTGGCATCCATTGTTTGGGGAACAGTAAATAAATTGTGATATATGAATATAATAGAGTATTTTTAATTAAGAATTGACAAACATAAAGAATTTAGAGAAACATGAGAAGACTTGAATAAATTGATAGAGGGTGAAATAAACAGAATCAGGAAAATTATTTACATAAAGACTACAACAATGTAAACGAAAGGAAGATTGGTGGGGTTGTTGGATACTATATAAATGTAATGTCTTGATCCATAAGGAAGGGGAGGAAAAAACATACATTTTCCTTTTTCCTTCAAAGATGTGGGGGATTATAGATTCAGAAAGTGACACATACTGTCAGATGGTTGCTGTGTTAGGTTTTGTTTAACTCATTGTCTTGCTGACATTTACATGGAAATGAGTGTGATAAAACAAAAGACAGCAATAAAACGGATAGATGGATGGATGGATGGATGGATGGATGGATGGATGGATGGATGGATTGATTATGAAAAATCTAATGAGGCTACAGAGGTTGCTATCTGATGTAATTCAACTGTGAAAGGACATGTATATGAGATTCATATAATACTGGCATAATCCTATAAAAATAATGCCAGGAGAGCTTTCCAAAATAAACCAAGGCTGTGGAAAATGCTAAGGACAATGACAAGAGTTTTTTAGAGCATTGTTTCTCTTCTACTCCTTAGTAGGACAAAAGGTCAAAAAGTCTTTTCTGTCCAAGATAAATGGGAAAGATGGTAAGAGAAGGTCTAGCTGCTTTAAATATATTCATGCCTCTGAGGGTGAATGGATTACATCAGAGGGGACTGAAAATACCAGGCAATATTACTGTGAATCTATTATTTGTTAAATTTGAGGAATTAATTATACAGAGAGAGGTACAAAAATATTAAAGATGGGCAAATTTCTTGATTTTCAAACATGTGAAATAAGTGAACAACAGCTCAGAACCTACAAGTTGGTGATCTGTCTTCAATTCCTGGGAAAATTCTAGAACAAACAATTCAAGATTATAGGTAAACACCTAGGAGAGGAGACAGTGATTCTCAGGACCCAGAATAGGTTCACTAACAATAAGTAATGCCAAACTCCTCTAATCTCCTTTTGTTTTTGGATAGGGTTACTAGAATGGCAGATCAGGGAATGTTGTAGCCTATCTTAATTTTAGCACATTTGACCAACTCTCTTATGCTTGTGGACAAAATGTAGAAATATAGGCTGAATGAGAATAGTTAAATTGACTTTTAGCTCATTGACCAACTCTATCCAAAAAATTAATTGATCATAGAATAATATTTTTATACCTAGCATTCATACAATGCTTTAAGTCTTGCAATTCACTTTACATAAACTCATTTGACCCTCACAACAACTCTGTGAGGCAGATTAAACTATTTTTCTCATTTTACAGAGGAGGAAACTGAGGCACGTATAAGTTGTGTGGCTTGCCCTTAAGTGTGAAACAAAGGAGTTTGTATTTTATCCTGGGGGTAATAGGAAGCTGCTGAAACTTCTTGATCAAGTGAATGACACGGTCAGACCTGTGCTTTAGAAATATCGATTTGGCAGCTGTATGGAGGACGGCATTCAGAGAGAAGAGGCTGGATGCGGTGGGACTATTTAGGAGTCCATTGCAGTGATCAGGATGAGAGATGATGAAGGACTGAATAAAGCTAGTTACGGTGTTAGTGAAAAGAAGAGACTGAATACGACAGATCTTTTGGAGGTAGAAATGACCAGACTCAATAACTAAATAGATGTGGGGCTGAAGAGCATAGATTTAAGGCTTTGAATCTGGGGGACTAGAAGAATAGTGGCATACTTCACAGAAATAAGAAAATAAGGAGAGGAAAATAATAAGTTCTGTCTTGGACCTGTTGAGTTGGAGATGTTGAGGTATCCTCAGGATATTCATATAGAGATGTGTACCATCTGGTAGCTCCCATATTAACAAATGTTTCTTGCTAAGTGCTAAGTTCAGTTTTTTTCCTATGCTGCTGCAGTATTGCAAGTGCTATCAGCATCCTCCAAATTTCAGTGCACTGAGGAAAAGCCCCTGTCACCTCACATCAGTTATGGTTCTGATGACTGTTCCTGTTACCTGAAACTTCCCTAGACATCGTCAGTTGTACTAGGCAGAACAGAGAGCCCATATTCGATGGAATTGAATGTAATCTTACCAAATAAAATAAGGGGTAACTCGTGCCAAATTTCTGTCAGTCTGAAGACAATAAAAGGGGTTATCATTCCACCTATATCACACCAGGAAGAACAGACCATCACTCCAAGGTTCCTGATAAAAGAAAGAGAACAAAATAGATTAAGCCCTTAGGTTACCCAAATGTCAAATTTACACTACAGTATATAAAACATCCACACCTTTAAAAAGCAGATTAGTAGAAAATTACCACCAAAATGAGCTGAAAGCTTAATAAAGGGCAGCTAGGTGGCACAATGAGTAGAGCACCAGCCCTGGAATCGGGAGGACCTGAGTTCAAATCCAACCTCAGACACGTGACACACTTACTAGCTGTGTGACCTTGGGCAAGTCACTTAACCCTAATTGCCCTGCCTTCCCCCCTCAAAAAAAAAACCATAAGAATGGTTGCCTAATGATCAGGGAAAATTACACAAAAAACAACAGCACAGCATAACACAGTTCTGCTATGTATCTCGTTATGTATCTTTGGACAAGACAAGGAACTTCTGTGAGCCTCAGTTTCCTCATCTGGAAAATGGGAAGAAGAAGAAGAAGAATCCATGTGCTACTAAGGCAATAGAATGTACTGGAAAGAGCGCTGGATTCGGAAATCAAAGGCCCCACTCTAAGTTCCAGCTTTACTACCTGGCATGAATGAGCAATTCACTTAATCTCTCCGGGCATTACCTTCTTCATTTTTAAAATGAGGCAAGCAATTGAACTAGATGAATTTCAAGGTCCCTTCCAACTCTGCATCCTATGATCCAACCTCACAGTAGTGTGATAAAGAGAAGATAACAAGGTAACAGCATATTCCCTAAAGCATAAAGTGCTGAATAAATATGAGCTATTATTATTATCATCCTATATTTTTATTTATTTTTTATTATTGAAACTTAAATACATAAAAGAAACATCATAAACTTAAACATTGAAACACATATAAAATAAGAAAAGGAAAAATGTTATATGCACAGCAGAACATAAGAGAAGATTCAAAATATATAGCAATAAATTTCCATTCCAAGAAAGCCTATATATTAAATACAACACATTGTGTTGAGCATCCTGTATTTTTAAAAAGAACACTTGTTAAATCTAGACATCAACAGACTTCCTTCACAAATGTTCGAAAGTCCTTCAAGGGACTGTATTACTTGATTTTTCTCCTTATAAGACCAAGCTCTAGGAACCTTTGGATTTTTAAGATTTAAACAAGCCCTTGGGGACCAGTGACCGTGACAATGGAATTGCTTTGCTCTGCTGCTTTTAGACTTCTGGCTCAGATCTGCAAGAGAGGCGCCGAATTCAAGAAAGATTTTTTTGTTTTAATTTTAACTTTGTAAGTTTCCCATCAGTCTTTCTTCCCACTCACAAGCACTTGAGAGAGGGATAGCAAGGATGCAGAAAAACATTAATAATAATAATTCACATTCAAATGATACTTTATAGTTTATGAAATCATTTCCTCCCAACAACTCTACAAGGTAGCTAATCAAGTATTATTATTCACAATTTATAGCCAAGAAAACTGAAACTCAAAGAGATGAAATAAAAATAATATTATTAATAATAATAAAAATAGACAACATGTATATGGTGCTTAGAAGTTTGGAAAGCCTTTTAGATATTATCTCATTAGACATGTGCAAAGTCAAAGGGCTAGTCAGCAATAGATCATGGATTCAATAGGTCCTACTGTGCGCTATTGCTGTACTAGATGTGGGAGGAGCTGGGGAGAGGGTTAATAGAAACAAAAATTGAAAGCAGGGATAGCCAATCAGAATTGCCCATTACACGTTCTTCTGGTTTTCAGGATGACTCACGTTCCAAAAGACTCATCATGCAAAATGCTATCCACATCCAGGAAAAGAACAATGGAGTCTAAATGCAAATTGAAATGTATTATTTTCTCTTTTCTTTCTTTCTTGTTTTCCCCCTTTGTTCTGATTCTTCTTTTACAACATGACTAATGTGGAAATATGTTTAACATGATTGGATATTTACAGCCTATATCAGATTGCATGCCATTTTGGGGAGGGGGAAAGGAAGGAGGGGAGAAAAATTAGGACTCAAAATCTTGTAAAAGCAAATGCTGAAAACTCAACATTAATTATTTTTTCATAAGACAGCTCACAAAGTGGTAGGGTAGCCCAGCAGACGTGAGCCTAGTCAACAATGTTTGTTTTTTTTTTTAATGGATATAAATGGACTTTTCTCAGACTCACAGCCTTAAGAGGATTTTGTTTGTACCTTTCTGACTCCAAGTCCAACTTCATTTGCCCAGTTGTTTGCTCACTATGTGGCTTTCCAGAAGTCACTTAGCCTATCGGGTTTCAGTAATATGAGGGATGATGTTTGAATAACCTACTTCTCAGGCTACTCTGGGAATTAATTTATTTTGGTACAAATAATATAATGCATTATGGACACTGTATAACTTGTAAAGAACTATATACATGCCATCTATTATGCACGATAGGTATTTGTGTGACAGGTATAAGTTGACTATAGCACATTTTCAGTGATGATCTACATGGGAGAAGGGATATACACTGAGACATACATGATCAGAAAAGGGAGTGGGCCAATCATGGACTGAGATCAAGAGATACAGATGAGCAGCTCAAGTGGCACTAATACAACATGTTTAAAAAGAAAAAGCCTTGATAAGAGCCTTCAGTAGCTCTATTAAAAAAAACCTTATGGGAGAATATGGACAAGGATTATGCAGGATGAGAAGTCATGGATGGGTTGCTATCTGCATTAATGGAAAGAATGCCTGCTTAGCTGAGATCATGGATCTGAGATCAGTTATTTGTGTATATGCTTTTTCTTCCATACTTGATTATAAGGTCCCTCAAAATTGGAACCATGTTTTCTTTATTGTATGCCCCAAGAACACCTATCATGGTGCCCCAGAACACAGTAGGTCCTCAAATTTTGTCAAGTGAATTCAATTTTATCCATTGAAACCACAGACAAACCATCCTACATAAAATACTATGTATGTGGGTCAGAAAACAAATATATGTACATATGTATACATACACAAATATATACAAATATTATGGAGAGAGAGCTCACTCAACATAAGCCATCTGTCCTATTTCAGAGAAGTACTTCTAAGTATCTAAGTACAAATCATTAAATCTGACTAGCACCCAGGTTTTCCACCAATTTCAGTAGCCACACCTCACTCCATGCAGGTTCAAAGAGAATCACTCACCTAACAAATGTGGGGTATAGTTCTGCATTCACTAAACAAATCATCTGAATTGTAATAGTAATTCCCATCCTGCCAAGACACGCCAAAGTCACTTTTAACCAGTGTATATCTGGAAAGAAAATACAAAGAGATTCTTTGAAAGGTGAGCAGGGACTCTGCCCTTTGGGTTATATTAAGAAACCATATTCATCATGTTTTACCAAGAACACTTCATAACTAGTTCGGAGAATCTAAGAATCCATGAACTAAGAAATGGCCTCCTTGATTTCTTCAGAAAGATTTCTCTACTTATTCAAAGTGACTAGGTGACACATTGGATAGTGCTGGATGTGAAGTCTGGAAGACCTGAGTTCAAATTCTATTTCAAATACATTATGCTTGTGTAGGAATTACTATTTTGTAGAGACCTTAACACAAGCCAAATTTTGGTTTTTCTATCTATAATACAGGATAATAATGACACCTGCATCTGAGACATGTTATAAAGACCAAATGAGATAAATTAATATATATATGTATATATATATCATGCTAATTATAATAGATTGCATTAATAAATTATAATAAGAGCAATAAATACTAAATTATCATCATTATGATCAGGACTCAAATGCCAAGTAGTCCTGGCACTATGATCATTCATAAGATGTAGAGAGGGTACTAGATATTATATCACCTTTTTCCTTGGACCCAAGTACCCAATGCTGATATAAAACTTGACTCATTCTGCTCAAAGCTTCATTTGAGAGAGGAAATAGTGTCTAAGGAATTTCTTTACTCGGCTGAATTCAGTTCATTCTAACTTCATCTGTCTCCTTTCCTCTGCTTTCTATCCAAGAAGAAATTTAATGGACAAATCAAGGGCTTGAAAACTCTTGAATGGCACTAGACAAGGACCCAAAGAGCAACCTGCTATATCTCCTATGGCAGAAATGAGATGTCTGAAATCTAGAATCTTTAAGGAGATATTTGTTTAGAAATTCTAGACTATTATCTAGAACATAAAACTCCCTGAATCCTTAATAAAAAAAATACAAGAAATGCGTTAGAGAAGTAAACAACTCTAGAAACAGACTCTCTTCTCTGTTACAGAGTTCTCTAATGTGTATTAAATTCTAAAACCACAGTAATTTGCCACCTAGGACAGTCAGGGCCACAAGGGCAGCATGCACCGTCTTAATTACCCTTTATTTTCCCCTCAGCACCTAGCACAGTGCCGGCACACAGTAAGTACTGAATAAATGTTTGATTGAGCAGACTCCAAGTACTATAATTTCCAAAGAGAGAACTATAATGCCTGCAGAGGGGAGACATAGGGAAAATTAGTCGCTAATTTTTTAAGAGGGTTTTAATCTCATTCTCCTACTTCTGCTTGGGTAATCACCATTCCAGGACACCCTCTGCTCTGTTTCCCCTTTGTGGTGTTTTACACATAGGAGGTGTTTAATATACAAATGCTTATTGAATTGTTTCCTTCAACTTGTGTTTGAAAAGGAGAGAAGAGGAAGGGAATTTGCAGCTTTTTTAAGAGAAGGAAAGGGGAATAAGCATTTATAAAATGCCTACTATGTGCCAGGCACTGTGCTGAGTGCTTTACAAGTAATATCCCATTTGATCCTCACAACAACCCTGTGAGGTAGACGCTGTTATTATCCCCATTTACAGTTAAGGAAACTGAGGCAAACAAGGCTAAGTGACTTACCTAGGGTCACATAGCCAGTGAGGCTCGATTTGAACTCAGGACTTTCCGACTCTAGGCTCAATGGTCTGCACCACCTAGCTGCCACAGAAAGGCTTGAAATTGAATTGGACTAAATTCCATCACCTCCAAGTGTCCCTTTTTTTTTTGTCTAGGCCTTTGATATCATTAGTATAGAGAGCTTTGATCAAAAACTTCTCCTACTACACAATCAGCATGTGCTCTGCAACTTTTAACATCAGAAAATTGTCTGTGGCATCAGGATCCTATAGTCATTGTATGTTCAAAGGCAGGGTTTGACCCAGCTCTTTCTCACTCTAAGTCCAGCTCTCTCTTCACTATGCCACACTCCTTCTCAAGCCCAGGATAATCAAGATAATATCGTTCTCAAGAACTCAAATTTTATGAGGCAGTTTCTAGAATACCGTTCACAGAAACTATGTTGAACTACCCAGGGTGCTAATAGGTCCAGTAAACAGTTCATGAAAACTTAGCAAAAAATAATAAATTTATCTTGATGTTTATTTGAAAGAATTAGAATTAGCAAAGAATGTGGGAGAAGGTTTATTTGCTATGCTTAAATTTGGGAAGAATTTGCCTGGTTCTATTTATCTGGGATTACAACAATGTATTATATTAAATATGTTATATTATATATATATCATATATTATTATATATTATATATTATGTATATTACAACAATGATACCATACATTATTTTGTCTCTGCTCTAGTTCCGAACGCTTATCAAAGACACAGCACGATTCCTTAAAGTGGACAAAGAGGAAGATAATGAAAATGGACAACTCACCACCCGGGATAAATATCATGACAAGGCAAACTACGGCTGCAACAAAATTTGAGGTAGCCAAAGGATAGCGGCGGCCAACGCGATCAATGGTGAACATGATGATCAGGGAAGCTGGGAACTCGACCAGAGCAGAGTAGAAGAAATCCAGGTAAAGGTTAACCGATGTGGCCCCCATGTACATAATGAGACCCTGATACAGCACAGAGGCTGAGAACCTGAATGAAAAAGATGCTCCAAGTTAAAGTTAGACTTCTGGAAAGGTGAGAAATTTGGGGCTTTTTTAAGGGAAGGAAAAAGAAATCAGCATTTATGAAGCATCTACTATGCACCATGCATTGTGCTAAGCATTTTACAAACATTATCTCATTTGATCTTCACAATGACCCTGTGAGGTAGGTGCTATTAATTTCCCCATTTTACAGTTAAGGAAACTAAGGCGGACGGCAATTAAGTGACTTGCCCAAGGTCACATAGCTAGTAAGTATGAGCAGCATTTGAACTCAGGTAATTTCGATTCCAGACCCAATGCTCTATCGACAAGAATGCTGCCTTGCTGCCTCCTCATAGAGGAGGGAGAGGAGGCTCTTATAAACATGATTTATGAGAACTGGAGAGAAAATTGGTATCAGATCCTATTCAGAATATAACAGTAACCAGAGAGGAGAATTAAGAATAACTGTGAGAAATTTTAAAATGGTTCTCAATGTTGAAGTTGTTCAGGACGATGCCTGGCATAAACACTTTTAAGTGAATGTTTTTTATTCATTCTTATTCTTCTACTTTCTACATCCTACATCATTTCTCACATCCCATATCATTCACCAGATACATTAATTCTGCTCAGTACTTCTGAAGGGATCACAGCCCAACATATACCAATGATAAGAATAGTCACTAGGGCCCAAGGGAAAAAGAATTCTAGTGGAGGGGGGGGAGAGCAGAGGGAGGTTGAAGTACCAGGCATGATACTTGTCACTTTGGGCATTCTTGCATGGCATACAGCAGATGCTAGCCATTTTTTCCACTCACTCCACTGTGTATATATTGCAATGGATTAACATCCTCATCATACCCCTATGTGGCTTCACCATATTGATGATGCCATTGACCTCCCCAGAACTGAAGACCATGGCTTTGTAGGTTAGTATTGGTGGAAGGCCTCTACCAACTTTAAGACATGCACATGGTACATTGGCTCCCATGTCCTTCCTTGGGGTCCATGACTACATCAGCCTACTTGATACCAGAGACAGTCCAGTCACCTCTTTGAGCCCTGGACAATGTATTTCCTCATATTCACCCATAACTAGCAAGGGTAGGGAAGAACTCAATTTATGTAGCTCAAGGTCAAGGTCACCCCCACAAGCTCCTAGTATGGGGCTTTCAGGGAAGCCAACAACTTGATCATTGGCTAAGCCATAAGTGAGAAAAAAATAGAGAGTCAAAATCTGTCCCCCCTGGATTGGGGGAAAGAGGTAGTGGAATAGGCTGTTAGTTAAATACTCAGGACCCAAGGGATCCTGAGGGAAATAAAGGGTCAAGGTCTGAAACTTTGCAATCAAAACAAAGTAAACCATAGGCCATGCCAGATTAAACCAAAGTGCAGCTGAGGATGGAAAAGTAGAGTTCAAAGAAGCAGTCTAAAATGAAGGGACATGGCAAATTGGAGAGCGTATTATGAAGGAGACTGGCAAATGTCAGCAAAACCACAATTTGCCTCATCATACGACTTCCTTCCCCAATGCACCACTCATATGGCAGCACAATGATTGCCAGGCCCACTCCTTACCCTGCTGTATAAAACCAGTCAGATTCTACAAAATTCTATAAAATCCTTCTCCTTCCTTGTGGCTACCATCCTAATATAGGCCACAATTATACCCTCCCCACTTACAGCATCAAACTAGTACATGAGTGTCCTAACCAGTATTCCCACCTCTAGTCTATTCTTTATATCACTGACAAAATAATTTTACTTATCCACAGATCTGGTCCTGTTACTCTCTGGCTCAAAACCAAGCAATGGCCTGCTAAATAAAGTTCAGACTTCTTAGTCCAGTATGCAAATCCCTCTTCAATCTAACATAACCTTTCTTTTCCAGAACCTTTATTTTATAAAAATTCATAAAACCCTTATTTTTCCTTTTAAAATACTCTATGCTAAAAGTCAACTAGACCATTTGCTTTCCCTCAGCACCGGAGCCTGGAGTCAGAGGACTCCCGTCGAATACCCCCTGTCATTTATTACCTGTGTGACCTTGGGCAAATCATTTAACATCCTTCTTCCTCAGTTTCCTTATCTGTAAAATGAGGGGGTCTGACTAGATGAGCTCACCTAGTCAGCTCTGTGTCTACGATCTCATTTCCTACACTTGAGGCAGCTAGATGGAACAGTGGATAGAGCACTGGACCTGATGTTGGAAAGACCCGAGTTCAAGCCCTGTATCAGACACTAATTAGCTGCGATGATCATGTGCAAATCATTTAAGCTCTCTCACCCTCAGTTTCCTCATCTATAAAGTGGGGATAATAAGGGTGCTTCCTCCCGGGATTGTTGTTGGGGTTAGATGAGCTAATGTAAGTAAAATGCATGGCAAACCCTAAAGGATTATATGAATCCTATCATTACTGGCACTATCGTTACTTTCCCAGCTCTGTCTTTTCTCGAATCCTTCCCCTAATCCTGGAATACCCCTCCAACTCTCCTTTTTGTTTGTTGAAATCCTACCCATCCTTAAAAGCTCTCCTTAAATGCTTTCTTCTCCATGATTCCTTACATGACGTCCTCAGGTCATCTCTCTCTTCCTCAAGCTTCTCATAGCACTGCTCACACCTCTCATGCAATCTCAAATGCACATGTGGTTTTGTGATCTCATCAATGTGGATGCTTCCTTCAGTCATACAAATGAAAACCCACCCATGTCTGCCCATGCTTTATGACTCTTGTTCATGTTCTCCCATGGCAGTCCATACAATCTTCTGGGAGTTCCTTTATGGCTTTAGTCCCCAACCTTCTCACCAGCCACCATACTGCCTAGACAGGAAATCAAACCCCAGAAAACTTCATCCTTGGGATACCTGCCATAGAACCTTGTTCTCCTGATTGGTGACTGCCTAAGTCTCCTGCTATATTTAGGCCTAGCTCTCTCCGACTATGCTACTATATGCTACCTGCTTTCCCTACCTCCACTTCCATTTCTGGAACCATAATCATATCAGCTTTATCATTGCTTCTGGAACTCTCTACTCGTCATCCCCATAACTCTCCAAATCAAAATAGTCTTTACTGGCCACCACTCTTCTCATGTGCTGTTTTCCCCTCTTAGAATAGAAGCACCTTGAGGGCAGGGACTCTCTCAACTTTGTTTTTGTCTCCCCTGTGCTTAGCACAATGTTTGGCACATGTTTATGTACTTAATAAATACTTTTTCATTCATTCATTCTCCTAGCAACTTGGGGTTACAGTAAAGCATTTAGGTTCTTGACCTATCATCCCTCACTCTCATCACATAACCAATTCTTCTTTTTTCACTTCACTGATAACATTTTTTTTACTCCATTTCTTCTTTGACATCCCTCTATATTGCAGCCAGCTTACACCAGCCATTTGCCCCTCCATTCCTCTGGGCATTACTGGGCAACTATTCCATCCATGAAACAAAGTGGGATCAATGCATTTTAAAAGGTAGATTTTTTTAAATCTCTACATTGTTGACACAGAAAAGTGCAAGATCATCGAGTTCCTTAAGGGCAGATCTTTCATTCATGTCTTCCTGGCTTAGCACAATGCCTGACATGCTCAAATGTCAGACTGATCTTGTCTAGTTTAGAAACTAGAACCTTGACAACTTGGCTTTTAAAGCTCTTGATAACCTGACCCAATCCTACCTTTCCAGGCTTCTTATATCTAATTTCCCTCTGTATACTCTGAGATCCAGTGACACTGGCCTCCTGGCTGTTCCATCAACAACACACTCCATCTCCTGACTCAGGACATTTTCACCAGCTGTCTCCTATGCCTGGAATGCTCTCCATCCTTATCTCTGCCCCCTGACTTCTGACTTCTCTGTCTTCCTTCAAGTCTCAACTAATACCCCCTCTTCTACAAGAAGACTTTCCTGGTCCCCCTTAATTCTAATGCCTTCCTTTGGGGATTATCTCTAGTTTATCCTGTATATATCTTTTCTGTACGCAGTTGTTGGCATTTTGTCTCCCCGGTTAGACTGTGACTTCCTTATAAACTTGGAATGTCTTTTGCCCTTCTTTGTATCCAAGTGCTTAGCACAATGCCTAACACATAGTAGTCACTTAATAAATCCATATTGATTGATTGACTATACTTATTATTTGTACATAAGTGTTTGCAGGTTGCTCCCCAATTAGACTGTGAGCTCCTTGAGAGCAGGGACTGTTTTGGGTTTTTTGCAGGGGAGGGGATGTTAAAGGGTACCTTTCTTTGAATTCTTAGTGCTTAGTGCTTATATGCATCTGGCACATAGTGGGTGTTACTCAGTTTGACTTAGAGGATAGAGGCTAGGTATCCAGGGACAGAGGAATACAGAAAATAGACTGAGAACCCACTGACTTGGACTCAATTCCCTACAGGGAAGCCATAATATCCATGAAGCCCCTTCAGGGAACAATGTGTATTGAGCAACTAAGCCCAGGTGAAAGAGGGCAAAGCAGAGGAATTTCTGGATCAAACCAGAACTGATGGCAAGGAGCAGGAGCAAAGGAGAGAGTCACGATGTGGAAGATCAAACACGCACTGGTATTATGAATTCTATAGACTGTTTAAGTCCCAAGAGAGAGTGGAGAGCAGATCAGCTCTATGTTGACCCTGAGGACTTTCTACACAGGTTCCATATATAACCCACATATTTTACCCACTGAAATGTGAGTGTATTTCCTCCTGTTCACTCTTTACAGAATATGTAGAGGAACTGATCACTGTGTTCTTTGTTAGAATAACTCACACATATAACTTATAAAATCGCTACTTAGCTTTCTCTTCTTCAATCTGGAGCATTCTACTCTCCATATCCTGCTCCCAAAGGGTCATTCCAAGCATGAACATTTACTTAGTCTTTGGGTCGAAAAATTTCAGAATTTTGCCTTACCAGATGTACATCAGAATGAAAGTATGTTTTCTTATCTGGGGGGTTCGGAATAGGTCGTTGAAGGAAGGACTCAGCTTTTCTGTATCATCATCTTCTTCAAGAGAGAGGCTCTAGGAAAGAGACATATCATCAGCTTGGGATGGAAGATTCCTCCCAGAAATCGCAAGATCACATGGTACATGGCTTAGGTACGGGGTAAGTTTCAAACCTTTCTCTGCTTGGCCGAAGGACCTTTGATTTACTCCACCAGGAAAATGTTCCAAGTTATCCACCCCGGGAGGCCAGTGCTACCCATGGCTTCTACTCAATAGGAAATATTGCTATTGCCTTTGGAAATTCCAAGGCAAGAACTCATACATGAAGCAAACCTACACAACACCACACAGGCTTTAAATTGATTACAGCTTTCTACTCCTAGACCCATTACCTCCTTTTTCCATATCTCTATTACTTTGAGACTGGAGGCACCTAGGTGGCTCAGTGGATAGAGCAGTGGGCCTGGTGTCAGGAAGACCAGAGGTCAAATCCAGCGTCATACACTTACTAGCTGGCTAACCCTGGGCAAGTCGCTTAACCTCTGTTTGCCTTAATCCCTTAGAACAGGAAATGGCAAACCACTCCAGTATCTTTGCCATGGGTTCATGAAGAGGCAAACATGACTGAACAACAATTACCTTGAGATTAGCGGGTAACTGTTTCCCATTCTTTTGAGCAATGTGGTCCATTATCTTTATTGCTTTGGCATTTTTCTTCTGTGATAACAGCCACCGAGGAGATTCGGGCACACACCTGTAGTTATAATCAATAATTTATTAAAAGTAATAATAGCTTTTTCTTTTTTGGAGGGAGGAAAGGAAATAGGCCTGTAGTTTCATTTTTGGGAACGGCCACTGAAGAAATTCTCTCTACCAATGCAAATCTGTAGCTGCTCTGCAACTTATAGTCTTAGATCAAGGGTTTGTTCACCTTTTTTTTGGTCATGGACCCCTGTGGCAGCCTTTGGACCCCTTCTCAGAGTAATTGAAGGAAATGCTAAAATTCATCTAGATGTTATTGAAAATAAAGATGTAATTTTTAAAACCATCCAGCTTCACAGACCCCTCTGAAATCTATCTGTGGTGGGTCTTTGCCTCTCAGGTTAAGACCCACTGTGTTAGAGAATTACCTGAGGCATTGAGAGATTAACTGACTTGCCCAGAGTCACTTGACCAGAATGCCAGAGGCGCAAAGTATAATAACATATATTGCTACCATATAGAGTGAGCACACCTGAGACCCTAATAGAACTTCACTGAGCAAGCATTTATTAGGGGCTTACTCTGTTGGAATATAAAGATGAAAGACGACACCTTCTGTGGACTCAATATTCTGATAGTCTAGTTGGGGGGGTGCGGAGTATGGAAGTATAGAACACAAATAAAATAGGACACAACCTAGAATTGGATGGAGGCAAAGGAGACTCCTTCAAACTAGATATATCCCATAGGAAGGAAGGAGGAAGGGAACAAATATTTCTATAATGTTTACTATGTGGTGGACACTGTGCTAAGTGCCTTCTGCAAACATTATCTCCTTAGATCCTTACAACAACCCTGTCAGATATGCTAGAATACTAGCTCCTCAGGAGTAGAGATTCATTCATTTTTGTCTTTGGGTCTCTAGAATGGTATCTGGAACACCTAGAATAATGCTTAGAACACTATCCCTAGAACATAGTAAGTGTTTTTAAAATGTGTGGTGAATTAAGTTGGATTAAGAATAGAGAGGAGAACAGGGTATTATTATCTTCTGGTCAAAAGACAGTTTGGTATAATGCATAGAACTCTGAAGGTGGACTTAGGAAGACCTGAGTTCAGATATCACTTCAGGAGCTTACTAATTGTGTGTCCTCAATTATATCCCTCTCTGGGATGCACTGTCCTCATATGTGAAAGGAAAAGTCTAACTCTAAGGTCCCTTCCAGCTCTCAATCTGTGATGCTCTGACAAACCAGATTGGAGAAGTGAGTGAGTGGAGGCATAGAGAGGCAGACAATGAGTGGAAGAATATACGGTATTCTTTCCAGGAGTTCCACAAGAAATATGAAACTTCAGAATTGAAAGAGACTTCAGAGACCACGTCATCTAAGCCACACTGGAACAGTAATCCCTCCTCCATCACCCATAAGTGATATTAGGAAGTCTTTACCTGGCAACAAGCCTTAACGTTATCTGTCAATTCCGCCCACTGTGCCTTGTTCTGACTCCGAGGCACAATAGAACAAGTATAGTTCTTGTGCCAGCTGAAGGCTCTTAAAATACATGATTCTTTCCTATCTCCCCTAAGTCTTCTCTTTTCCAAGCAAAACCACCATTTCCTTCCACGGGTGCCATGAAGCCAAGTCCCTTTGACCCTCCTGATTGCCTTCCTCCAGTTTATCAGTTTCCTTCCTAAAATATGGGGTCCGGAACTGAACAAAATACTCCAAGAGTGCCAGATGGTGGGCGGGAGGTGGCAGGACAATGATCCCCAGGCAGTGAAGCAAGAAAGAGGGATAAGAAGAAAGAGCTTGCACCCATCAATGGGTCAAAGAAAGTATTCAGAGTGGGATGGGGGGGGGAAGAGAGACAGACAGACAGAGAGAGGGAGAGAGACAGAAAGAGACAGAGAGAGACAGAGACAGAAAGACAGAGAGAGACAGAGACAGAGAGAGACAGAGACAGAGAGGGAGAGAAGGGGAGGTAGAAAGGGAGGGAGGGAGGGAGAGGGGACAGAGAGAGAGAGAGAGAGAGAGAGAGAGAGAGAGAGAATTCACATGGATTAGGCCCACATCAAAGTTATATCTCTTCGGTACACTCCCAACCCCTCCCCCTGACCTTGTGGGCCCTGAATTGTTCAAATAAACTGCAGATGTTAATCTATTATAATCATTTACCAGCTTTGGCTCGGTCTTAGGCTTCTTGCCAGAAAAAAATATATATATCCTTTCTTAACCTCTTTCCTTTAATCTTTTATTTAGGGAGAATCTTCTGGGTGGCTGAGAACACTGGACCTGGAGTCAGAAAGAACTGAGTTCAAATTTAGCCTTCAACACTTACTAGCTGAGTGACCCTGAGCAACTCACTTAACCCTGTTTGCCTCAGTTTCCTCATTTGTAAAATGAGCTGGAGAAGGAAATGGCAAAGCACTCCAGTAGCTTTGCCAAGAAAACCCTAAATGGAATCACAACAAATAGGACACAACTGAACAACGACAGCAAGAGCTTGTACTGTATCCTATACTCAGTGGGCAGTCCTTGGAGTTTATTCGGCTAGGGAGCAACACAGTCAGAACTGTCCTTTAGGAGAATCTTTTTTTTTAATTTATTTTTTAATTTTAGCTTACAACACTCAGTTCCACAAGTTTTTGAGTTCCAAATTTTCTCTCCCTCCCTCTCTTCCCCTTGCTGCTCCCCCCACCCCCCCGCTGACGCCATGTAATCTAATATAGGTTCTACATATACCTTTGCATTAAACTTATTTTCATAATAGTCAAGTCGTAAAGAAGAATTACAACCAATGGAATGAATCTTGAGAAAGAAGCAACAAAACCAAAAAAAGAAAGAAAAAAAAGAGAGAGCAAATAGTTTGCCTCCAACTGCATTCAGACTCCGCAATTCTTTCCCTGAATGTGCGTAGCTTTTTCCGTCATGAGTCTTTTGGAGGTATCTTTGAACCTTGCATTGATGAGAAGAGCCTGTGTATCTGTAATCATGTATAATGTTCTCCTGCTTCTGCTCCCCTCACTCAGCATCAGATAATATAAGTCTTTCCAGGTTATAACAAAGTCCGTCTGTTCCACATTTCTTACAGTACAATAATATTCCATTACATTCATATACCACAATTTGTTTAGCCATTCCCCAATTGATGGGCATCCCCTTGATTTCCAATTCTTTGCCACCACAAAAAGAGCTGCTGTAAATATTTTTGTACATACTGGTCCATTTCCCACTTGTGTGATCTCTTTGGGATACAGCCCTGAAAGTGATATTACTGGGTCAAAGGATATGCACATTTTTATAGCCCTTTGGGCGTAGTTCCAAATTGCTCTCCAGAATGGCTAGATCAATTCACAACTCCACCAAAAATGTAACAGTGTTCCAATTTTCCCACATTTTCTCCAGCATTTATGATTTTCCTGTTTTGTCATGGTAGCCAATCTGACAGGAGAGATGTGGTACCTAAGAGCTGTTTTGATTCACATTTATCTAATCAATAGTGATTTAGAGCATTTTTTCGTATGACTATAGATATGTTTAATTTCTTCCTCAGAAAACTGCCTGTTCATATCCTTTGACCATTTCTAGGAGAATCATTTTGGTAGCTATGTCAATGATGGCTTGGAGAAGGTAGACTCGAGGAAATTGGACTATTTCTAGAAGCCATTGAACTTTTCTTGGTGAGTGTTGCTGAGGGCCCAAATTAGGGTTGGGTCTTCATGAGAAGAGAGAAAGGGATAAATGTAAGAAGTATTGTGGAGGTAGAAACAACAAGGCTTAGTACTGGTAATCGTGTATGTAAGCAGTATTTGGCCCATTAGACACACGGAGTGAGAGTGAGGAGTTAAGGATGGCTCCAGAGTTATGAACCTATGTGACTTGGAAGGAGAGTTCTTCCCTTGAAAGAAATAGAAAAAGGTAGTGGAAGTATAGGTTTGTGGCATATCATATTCCAATCCCTCCTGTCTTTTAGTGTAGAAGCTGCAAGATCCTGCATGATCCTGACTGTAGTTCCGCAATATTTGAATTGTTTCTTTCTGGCCTTGCAGTATTTTCTCCTTGACCTCAGAAGATCCTAGCCCTTCTGTGCCTGTTCTTCCTGGGTGAGTGGCTCTATTGCCATTGAAAATGAAAAGGAGGAAGGTGGTACTTACCAGTAGTAGAGTAAAAACAGGAAGGTCGGTAGAGTAACAGTCAGTTGTAACCATCGCCAGTGGGGAATAACATAAGCAATTCCTGTGAGTATCACAAGGCCAAGTGAAAAATTCATCTGGAAGAGAATACCCACGGTTCTTCTGTAGGCTGCGCCAACAAATTCTGTGACTAAAATAGAGACACTTTGTTATTGTTCAGTCATTTTCAGTCATTTCCCACTTTTCATGACCCCATTCGGCATTTTCTTGGCAGAGATACTGGAGTAGTTTGACATTTCCTTCTCCAGCTCATTTTACACATGAGGAAACTGTGGCAAACTGGGTTAAGTGACTGTGACTTGTCCAAGGTCACACAGCTAGGAAGTGTCGGAGGCTGGATTTGAACTCAGGTTTTCCTCACTCCAGGCCCAGCACTCTCTCCACTGTGCCACCTAGCTGCCTGCAAAATAGAGATGCTAATGGCCATCAGTGCAGATTATAATCAATGGGAAAATACTAGACCCTCTGCTTTCAGAAGACTTAGGGCTCGGGAATCTTTATTTTCATTTCCTCAAAGTAGGATCATAATTAGACCACCTCTTCCTGGGAGGCCTGAAATTTCCTCAAATGTTAGGATGCCAAACTGAATTTCCAGGAGGTGGCAGACCCCTGTATCTCCTTCCCTAGAAAAGTACACAAAATATAGCTTCCCTCCCATCCTTTGCCATCTAGAAAATGATTCCAGCCTTGGATTGAAGCTAGAAAAAGTGAATCTGCTTCAGTTGTTTCCCTGCCCTAAAGCTTTGCTGAGTTTGAGAGTCATTATGTACAGTGGCTACAGTGTTAGGAGAGCTAGATGGTGCAATGGATGGAGCACTGGGCCTGCTTGGGGTCAAGAGGACCTGAGTTCAAATCTGACCTCAGACAGTTACTAGCTGTGTGACCCTGGGCAAGTCACTTAACTCTGTTTGCCTCAGTTTCCTCATCTGTAAAATGAGCTAGAGAAGGAAATGACAAATCACTCCAGTATCTTTGCCAAGAAAACCTTAAATGGTGTCATGGAAAATCAGACATGACTAAAAACAACTGAAAACAACAACAAATAACACAGTGGACAAAGCATTGGATTTTAAGTCAGAGGACATGAATTCAAATCCGTCTCTTATCATTTACTATCTGTGTGACTCTGGGCCAGTCACTTAACCTCCCTGGGCCTAAGTTTCTTCATGGATAAAAAAGAAGGCACTGGATTTGATGGCCTCTAAAATCCTTTCCAGCTCTAAAACTATGATCCCCTAAAGTCTTGTGATTTGGGGGTTTCCCTCTCAATTTTTAAAGGAAACTTGAAAAATATTATTATGTAGTATTCCTCAGATATTTATCCATTCCTCAGTTTTTAGTTGTTGGTTGTGGGGTTTTTTTTAGGAGAAGTTTTGCTCCCTTTAATATCGTTTCTTTCCTTTATCTCCTCCTATGTCTCCATTCCCAAATACTGTAAAAATGCACAGAGGGTAAGTGACTTACCCAAGGACACACAGTTAGTACGGGTCTGAAGCTGGATTCAAGCTCAGGTCTTTTCCAATATTCACATTCCCCCCACCTCCACCCCTCACACTGAGCTAAACAGGAGCTCTTTCTACATCCCTCATCAATATCTGCAATAATAACCTCTGGCCCGGTCCCAGATTTATCATATCCTATAACAACCGCCTTGATTTGCGTTGATGGAATCATCGATAATTACTCAAGATGTATCCAGAGGCCCAGCTCCCCTTGCTAACCAATCCTTGAATCAAACGAAAAATGAGCATAGACGTGTAGTTGGGTGAGACGGCCATGAGGACTCCAGAGAGAGAATTGATGAAGACTGTAAGTAAGAGACATACTTTGCGACCAAACCTGCAGGGAAACAAACAGTGATGAGATCAAGAGCAAGACAAAAGATTTTTGAAAATTGAAGTAAGGACAGTACGGCAGACCACAGCAGAATGTGTGAACAGACTCAACTCTATGGGATTTTGTGGTTTTATCTAGAAAAGGTGCATTAGGCTCGTCAAGAAAATCATTGTTTTGCTCTGATCCCAGGGATATTTGGCCCATTGAAAAGGTACATAATCAAAGCCATACTGTTACCACCAAAAGAGTGCAGAACTTGGAATCAAAGGATCACAATTAAAATCCTAGCTCTGCCACTCACTACTGCCCATGAAACCATTAAAATCAGTGAGATATATGTAATATATATGTGATATATTGATATATGATATATAAATACATGTACAAATAGCGATATACATATGTGTGTACATGTACATGTGTGTACATAGATATGTGTCCCACTCCCACCTAGAAGAAACCAGGAATGCATTTTAGTTAGTTTTCCACGACTGCCGTGAACCCAGATGATTAGGATACAAGAAACGCCCTGGGGGAATTTTTTTCTTGTCCACTTCTGTGACATTTATGTACATGTTGTCTGTCCCATTACACTGTAAGCTCCTTCAGGGCAAGAGACCGTCTTTTTTGTATCCCCGGGTCTTAGCACAGAACCTAGAGGTGCTTAATAAATGCTGATTGATTGTTTGCTCAGCTGGATCCTCAGAATCTCCGAGAGATGCTGGGGTCACAGAAAGGTTAACCCTTGTTCATAAATACTCAGCTAATATTAGGCAGGATCAGACACAGGTGATGCCAAGGCTGACCCCCTATCCTGGACGGAGCCATTGTGCCTCTTCATAAGGGATGTAGTAATGGAATGTATTATCAGAAACAAGGGTGGATTGGTTATGTGGCAATCTAATTCAATTCAAAGAAACATTATTAGGCAACTATTATGTCCAAGACATCTGGGGATATGATGACTAAACCAAACCTGTCCATGAAGGAGTTTGTACTCTTCTGGAGTAAGGGATAACAAAAGGACAGATCAAAGCTTACACTAGTACCCCAGAAATGTGACAGACTCAGAGGAACATCTCCTCACATTAAGTAGGGCCCCCCCTTTACAGGATTTATGAGAGATAGGGACAAGAGTCCATAGGATGAGGTTGTGACCTATACCAGTATAGGGGTGAGTATCCAAACCAAAGTGCTACTATGAAGAGAATTTCAGTTAGTTTTCAGCCATGTCTGACTCTTTGTGACCCTATTTGGGGTTTTCTTGGCAAAGATAGAGTGGTCTGCCATTTCCTTCTCTAGCTCATTTTACAGATGAGAAAACTGAGGTTAAGTGACTTGCCCAGGGTCACACAGCTACTATAAGTGTCTGGGGCCAGATTTGAACACAGAAAGAGGAGTCTTCCTGACTCTAGGTTGGCTGCTCTATCCACTACAGTGCCACCTAGCTGCCCCTGTGTTCAAATATTGCTCTGCTACTTACTATCTACGTGTCTTTGGGTATGTCATGTAGCATCTCTGGGCCTCAGTTTCCTCATTTGTGAAATGAAGGAAACAGACTAGATGACGTTATAAGGTCCCTTCCAGCTCTAGATCTATGATCCTATAATCCATGAGATCACAGATCCATTGAGCTAACAAAGAAATATTGAATGAAGAACAGGTAATAAGGGGCTCAAAGTCTTTGCTTATGCCTGGTAGATTCAGGGATAGGGACAGGACTCATGATTTCACTAGCATGGAGATCTCCCTTGTAAGAAAATTCCTTCTACAAATGCAGGTCATCACCTTCTCTTTAATTCATGGTCTTAAAGAGTTACATAGGATATTGAGAGGTTACGTTAGTTACTTGACCAGGGTCACACAACCAATATGTGTCAGAGATGGAACTTGAACCCAAGGCTTCCTGGATCCAAAGCCAACTCTCTATCCATCACACCATATGGCATCTCATGATAAGTCAGGGTCACCTTCCTGACAGAGCATTGCCAGTTGCAGTGGGGAATTTGAAAATGGAGAGGTATTGTCTGAAATGTATTCTTTTTAAGCTTATCCTAATCGGGCAACTAGCTGGCACAGTGGAAAGAACAGTGGACCTGGAGTCAGGAAGACCTGAATTCAATAGTAGCCTATAATATTTATTTGCTTACTAGTGGTATGACCTTGGTCAAGTCACTTAATACATCTACCTCAGATTTTCATCTGTAAAGTGGGGATAATAACAGCATTTACCTCTGAAAATCGTAGTGAGGATCAAATGAAAGAATATTTGGATTTTTTTTAAAAAACCTTATACTAAATAAATTGTTTTTAATTATATCTTATGGTCCATGAATATTTCATTTCATTCTAGCCCCAAGCCTGAATCACCCAACCTGTTCTGAGTTAGTCCTGGCCTAGAATAAAAGCCCTTTGTTACCTATGAAGCACTATATTACAAAGTATCAAGATGATAACGATAATATCAGGGCCCAGTTCTTCTGACTTCAAATCCATGATCTTTTCTTCCGCTACTCCATCAAACCCACTATTTCTGTTTAAAACATAGTAGCCACAAATCCTTCAATTCGGGCACTCCGTCAGATTTCTTGCGCATTTCTTCATAGCATCTAGTATGATTCTAAGAAGCAAATATTACTTTAACTGAATTAGGAAACTGAAACCTCTACATACCTGTCTGCTACATAGCCAATTCCCAGAGAGCCGAGGAAGAATCCCGCATTTACACAGGATTGGAATAAGTCCACCTTCCAGGAATCTGCACACACCAGGTCAAACTGAGGAGACAAACCATCGTTAGAAGAAATGCAATTCCAAAGAAACAAAAACCATTTTGTAACCCAGAGCTCACATACCACTCATGCATATCTTGTGGGTTCCATTCTTAGCTTTGTCTTTCTTCTCTTTTTGTCACTAGATTTTGTTGTTGTTGGCATTATAAAATGTTTCTTTAAGATTTCTCTGCTTCAACCATTCTGTAGAGCAATTTGGAATTATGCCCAAAGGCCCATAAAACCATGCATATTCTTTGACCTAGCAATACTACTACTAGGTCTGTGTCCCAAAAGAGGAAAAAAAAAACAAAAAGGAAAAGGACCTATAAGTGTAGAAATACTATAGCTGTTCTTTTCTAGGGGCACGGAATAGGAAATTGAAGGGATGTCCATCAATTGGGAAATGGCTGAACAAAGTGTAGTATGTGATTACGATGAAGTACTATTGTGCTAAAAGAAATGATGAGCAGGAAGCCCTCAGAAACACCTGGAAAGACTTCCATGAGCTAATGCAAAGTGAAATATACTGTATACAAAGTAACAGCAACATTGTAAGATGATCAGCTGCAAAATGACTAAGCTATTCTCAGCAATATGATGATCCAAGACAACTCTGAAGGACTTATGGTGAAAAATGCTATCCATCCCCAGAGAAAGAGCTGATGGTGTCTGAATGCAGACTGAAGCATATTTTTTTTACTTTATTTTTCTTGTTGTTGGGTGGTTTGGCTTTTGTTTGGCCTATATCTCTTTTATAACATGACTATTATGGAAATGTTTTCTATAACTCCACAGGTATAACCTGTATTGAATTGCTTGCCTTCTCAAATGGGAGGCGGGGTGGGGAGAAGAAGGGAGAGAATTTAGAACTCAAAGTTTTAAAAACTAATGTTAAAAATTGTTTTTACATGTAACTGGGGAAAAATAAAATACTAAATTAATATTTTTTAAATCTTAAAAAGAATTTCTCTCCTTGTGGCATATGTGTCATCTTATGTTTGCCAGACCTGGTATTTTCTACCTTTGTCTTTGCAGGTCCTCTGACTCCAAATCCATTGACCTTTCCATTATGTCATACTGCTTATCATGAAGGAAGCACTTTATTTTCCAAATGTGTTGCCAGAGATGGATGGACATGGTGTCCTTATTAGAAGAAGCAAGAATAAATTCGGAACAAGATCAAGTGAATCACTATTCAAGAGAAAGTCAGAAAATTGGAAATTGCCCTGATTGTCCTCAATATCTGGTGGTGTTTTCCGTCCTTACCTTCATAATCTCTAGTTTCCTTCAAACTCAGTTCAAGTGCTACCTTCTGCATGAGGCCTTTCTTGATCATTCTTAGCTACTAGTACCTTCCCACCCCTACTCTACATTATCTTATATTTGTTTTGAATGTGTTTCATATATGTATATATATATATATATATGTGTGTGTGTGTGTGTGTGTGTGTGTGTGTAACTTATAATTGCAGGTTGTGTCCCAAGGGATGAAGAAGGTCGTATTGAGTGATTACCCCAAAATTTAAGGTGAGTTTGCATTCCTAATACTATAGTTCATGAGCCCCCACCAGTGCACTTACCTTTAATAGTTAGTCAGTAGAAAGAATTAGCTCAGAGACATTTATTGACATAGCTTTATAAGAACGATAGCAACAAATCACTATCACCTCTTCCAATAAACTATGGTTTAGCACTCCCTCACAACTACACACAGAATCAGTGGAAAGAGTGGGTACATATATGGTGAATACTAGTAGAGAGAAACATGCATAGCAATCACATGTGGCCAAGGTAACTCAAAGGCACTATAAGGAAACAATGTTCTTTCTCTTTTCATGATATCCTCATACAACTCCACCTGATATAGTGTCTCTAATGGCATACCACTCTGCCAGGCTTTATGGACCTGTTCATTTCCAGGCTCAACTCCCAGGCCTGGCAGTAGTCATATTGCTCAGAGCCATCACCTTTTTTGACTTGTGGGCCTTTTCCATGATAAATACATTGACTGCTACTGGGTGAGTAAACCTGCTGCAAAATGTTACGGCTGATCTGGAGAGTAACTTGGAACTGTGCCCAAAAGGCTATAAAACTGCATACCCTTTGACCCAGCAATACCACTGCTAGGTCTGTATCCCGAAGAGATCATAAAAATGGGAAAAGGGCCCACATATACAAAAATATTTATAGCAGCTCTTTCTGTGGTGGCCAAGAATTGGAAATCAAGGGGATGCCCATCAACTGGGGAATGGCTGAACAAGTTGTGGTATATGAATGTAGTGGGATACTATTGTTCCATAAGAAATGATGAGCAGGAAGACTTCAGAAAAACCTGGAAAGACTTACATGAACTGATGCTGAGTGAAGTGAGCAGAACCAGGAGAGCATTGCACACAGTAATAGCAACATTGTATTATGACCAGCTTTAATAGACTTGGCTCTTCTCAGCAATACAATGACAAATTATATACAAAGGCAATTCCAAAAGATTCATAATGGAAAATGTTATCCACATCCAGAGAAAGAACTATGGAGTCTGAATGCAGATTGAACCATTCTATTTTCATCTTTTTTTCTTTCTCGTGGTTTTTCCCTTTTGTTCTGATTCTTCTTTCGCATCACTAATGTGGAAATGTGATTAGTAGGATTGTGCACGTATAACCTATATCAGATTTCTTGTTGTCTTTTGGAGGGGGGAGGGAAAGGAGGGAAGGAGGAAAAAAATTTGGAATTCAAAATCTCATAAAAATGAATGTTGAAAACTACCTTTACATGTAATTGGAAAAATATATAATATTAAGTGCAAGAGAAAAAGAGGCTGAAGGGGGGAAGAATGGAAGAGAAAGAGAAAGCCCTTCCCTCCAGAGAGGTGAGGAATGATTCCCTTTCCAAATCATCACTCTTAATCTATAGCTGGCTGACTCTCTTTTCTGCTGCCAGAGGTTATGCTCCTCAGCGAAGTGTCCTGCCTCAACAGACAATTGAGAAAGTATGAATCACTTTCTGAAGAACCAATGGTAGTGTGACCAATCTTTAACCAGCCAATGGTTAGCTGCCCCCTAATTCTATTTTGTCTTAGAAAACTTCATACCTCATAAAAGTAACAAAGTATAAGGTTTCACTTACACTAACTTAGGCTTCATTTAAACAAACATCTTTGTTTCTTCTGTTAGCTGTCCCCTACCTTATATTTTGTCAAATGGGCTGAAGAATTGGGAAAGAATCAATTAATCAGGGGTATCTTGATCTTTCCACACATACTATATGAGTACTTTCCAGTTAAAACATAGTTTAGCCCAAAGCTGGATGTCTTTTTGAGACCTATTGTCAAAGCCAGATCAACAGTGTAAAAAACTACGAAATGGCCCAACCTCGCTTAGCACTCTCATTTGCGTATCTCTACTCTAATGATGATTTATTGTTGTGAATAATAGCCAACTTTATATCTCTTCTGTAAGCTCCAGGATAGTAACAATATCTCATCTAAATTCTTTATCCTCCCTCATCAGCATAGCATAGTGCTCTGGATACAATGGGTATTTAATGTATTTGTTCAATTATCTAAACTTGAAAATTAATCTGCTTACACACATAGGGGCTTATCCTCCTATCAGTCTTTACCAAAAGCAGGAAAGCATTAAGAGTTACTCAGAAACAACCAAAATTGTTACAAGCTTTGGAAAAGCAGTCTTAGAGCTACAAAGCTAAAGATGAGTGAAATGAACCAATCAGAGAAACTCATTAAAATGTACTTAGGAATAGGAATTGAGAAGTGAGCTCAGTTGAAAAGGTAGAGAAAGATGCCATAATTAGCCTGCACTTGGGCAATGGAGTATTTATTCCCTCTGCCATATTTACCTGGATTTCGACATGTTGTGCCTATCTTTAAAGAACCAGAACCTATCTCGATTTGTTTTCATCTCTCCTCAGTTCTTTTAATCTTCTTTTTATTGTAGTCATTTGTGTTCATGTCTTATCCTCCTGACTAAATTGTAACAACTAACAAGCATTATTAAATGCCTACAGGCCAGGCATTGAGCTTGGTACTAGGAACACAAAGACATAAATGAAAGAGTCCCTGCCCTCAAGGCCCTTACATTCTACCAAGATAGAAAACATGTCCATATATCAGTATAAATAAATCACATGTGAAACAAACACAAAGTAATTCTAGTAGGAGGCAGAGTTTGGGGAGTTAGGAAGGCAGTAGCAGTTGGGTGGATGTAGAATAAATAGCCTTATGCTTAAGGCGGCATGAGCTGAGTCCTAAAGGAAACCAGGGATTCCAAGAGGCGGAAGTGAAGAGGGAGAATATTCCAGACATAGAGGACAGCTTGTGCAAAATCAGGAGGTGGAGAGCTGTATGCGGTGTGGGAAAGAGAGTAATGCACAAGGTTGAAAGGCAAGTCAGGAACAGGTTTAGAGGATTTTAAAAACCAAAGAGAAGAGTATATATAGAGTAACCCAAAATTCCTAGTGCAGGGATTTAACCTGCACTAGGAATTTTGGGAAGCCCAATATTTGATGCTACAAACAATAGGGAGCCACTGGAACTTATTGTCACTGGAGTGACACGGTCAGAATGGTAATTTACAAAAATTAGTTTGGCAGCTATCTGAAGGGTGATTTAGAGAGGGAAGACTGGAGGCAGAGTGACAAAGCAGGAGACTCTTGTAATAGTCTAGGTGTGAGGTGATACCAGTCCAGACTAGGGCAGTTGCTAGGTGAGTGGAGTGAAACGTATGTATTTAAAGGAATGTTGTGGGGATTGAAAGGACAAGTCCTTTTGATTATTCAGCGATACAGGAGCGAAGAAGGCAGATGGTAGGAATAATCTAAGGACAGGATTTAGTAAGGCATGATCCATAATAGGACAAGGGAGAAAGAGATTTGAGAGCAGAGGGTGGCATTGAGTTGAGATAGTTAACCAATTATTCTGTTGAGAATAGAAATTGGGAAGAGAGGAGAGAGTAGCCAGAACAGGGGTGATGGTGTTTTCTTTATAATTGAATCTTTCCATACAACTAACACAATGTCTTACATCCACTGTAGTAAGCACTTAATATTCATTGAACTGAAGGAAACTAATTGAATTGAACAGTTATATTTAAACCCATAGTCATAACTGGTGTGTAATCAGGAACTGACCATTTACAAATTCTGGCCAGATGGAGCATTGTTCTGTTATTGAAGAAACAAATGTCAGATGCTATCAATCCCAAGTACAGGCTGAGGTCAGATGTGTTGTTAATGTTTATTCTCTTCCACAATAATTGTATCCTTGGAATAATAATAATAATAATAAAGCCCATTTTCTCTCTTTTCCCATACAATCAAATAGTCAGTGGCAGAAATGGGACCTAAGCCCTGGGTCAGAGGTCTTTCCATTAAACCATCTGCTTCTAACTGGAATAACATCTGTTTACCATTCCAAGGCTTACTGCCTGTTAAAGCCATATTGATTTACCATCATTGAGTGGTATTAGCCATATTAGCCATTATTATCCCTGGGATATTTCTCACATCACTATATTCCTTTGGAAGTATAATCCAGATAAACATCCGACTGGCTAGACTAATGATATCAGAGGCAGTGTGGAAATGGGAGTAGATTCTACTCACTTCTGCTCCAGTAGCAGGCGTGCTTTCAATAGAGAGAGAAATTATGCAGGGACAGTATTTGTAATACTTTCCCTGAGAAATAAATTTTTTTCAAGTTTTAAGCTATCACAAAACTGATTCAAGTTGTGGAAAATAGCAACTATGGACAAAGGTCAAAGAACCTAGGATTGGATAAACGATCAGAGGGTAACCTAACCTTTATCTTCAAGGATAACATGGTGGGTGTGCGGGATGGTGTGGGTGCTGAGTGAGAATGGGGGAAAAGAAGGAAAACAGGGAACATTTGGGGAGGGATTATGGGTACCTCCCCTGTCCTTCAACCCACTCACCCCAAGGGCTGCACCTGTATTTTTTCTAGTCACATTCCTAATAATAAATGATTAACTAAATAATGGTGATGTTTTCTGTCTATATTGAGTGCGGCACTAGATGTAATGATATTTAGGAGGCAAATGGAGAGAGATTTGTGTTAGAAATAATCATTTTACCAAGAATTTCACCTGGCCATGAGTGAATTTAGAAAAAAAAAAACAGGATATTATTTCATGTCATTATTTGATGGGGGACTTGGCCTTTCTTGCCCTTGTGATAAAGGGTCTCTTCCTAGGTCCAAGCACACTTAAACTAGGTACAAAGCTATTTTATAGTTCATCCAGATTCGAATTTCGCGCCTTGAACCCCATTGCTCAGCATTTCAGGGTTCACTAAACCCCCACCCGCATGTGAGTCTCCACACCAGAAAAGAATTGTCTTAATTGATTAGAGGCCAAACCCAGGACGTTTTAAGCTTCCTTCACCATTAACATAAGAAGAGTAATGAAATTCTCCTTTGGCCTTTGAAGTAGTAGATTCTATCTAAAGCACAAAACTGGAGCAGTTTGCTTGTAGATATGCAAATAAGCAGGCGCCCATATGCTTGTGGAGTGGAGAGTCAATCAACATCTTCAAGACTTTCTTAACCTTTCACTTTCCTGCCTTCCCCAACAAATATATGACATTTTCTGTGGAAACAAAAGTTCGGTTCATTTCTTACATTTGTGCTGCTGGTGGGAAGAGGGCAAAGGTCACTGACTCCACCAATTCTGTCTGGTCCTTTCTTTTCATTTTTACTATTTTCCAATATATTTTCTCCCTTTCCACAACCAAACTCCTAGAAAAATCTGTCTACGCTCATTGCTTCCTCTTCCTCAGTTCTCCCACTTCTTAATCTCTATTCAATCTTTCTTCTGACCCTACCACTCAGCTAAAAGAATGCTCTATAAACTTCAAGATGATCACAAGCAGCCTAGGGGCAGGCAGCTAGGTGGCCCAGTAGATAGAGCACCAGCCCTGGAGTCAGGAGGACCTGAATTCAAATTTGGCCTTAGACACTTACAACTGTGTGACCCTGGTCAAGTCAATTAGCCCTGTTTGCCTCAGTTTCCTCATCGGTAAAATGAATTAGATCCGGACATAACTTAAAAATGACTGAACAACAACAACAAATTAGTCAGAGGTGTCAAAGTCACCCTGGGGTCAAGGTAAAACTCCCAAGTGCAAGGAGGTGGTCAACTAGATTAAAATCCAAGTTGGAAATGTTTAAGAAAATAACTACAAATACAATACAGTATAGATACTGTTCGTGTATTGTTTCCTAAGTCTCTATGTTGCCATCAGAGATCCATTTCTGTTTGAGCTTGACAGTGCTGAACCTAGATCATCCTTTCTTCCTATCTTCCTTATTTCTGTTGAGAACACCATCATCCTCCCAGTCACCCCATTTGCAACCTGAGTCATACTCAACTCTTTGTGCTAGCTCATTCTCATATAACCAATTAATTGCCGAATCTTATCAGTTTGACCTCCAAAAGATCTCTCTCATCTATCTATCCCCTTCTCTCCACTCACCTTAGCTCAAGCGCTTCTCCCTTTTCACCAAGGCTATTAAAACAGACCCCTACAGGGTCTCCCAGACTCTACTTTATCCCTTCTTCTCTCTAATCCATCTTCCCTGCAGCTGCCAAAGTGATATTCCTAGATACAGGATAATCGATATTCCTTTGCATATATCTGAAGTGTCCTCTCTCCGAACCTCCGCCTCTTCCTACCATAGCTCAAGTACCATCTTCTGCAGGAAGCCTTTTCTGACTCCAGTTGTTAGTGTCCTCCCAGCCCAAACACCCCTCCCAATGACTTTCTCTTTACTTTGTATATGCAGGCTGGGATACCCTGGATTTTAAATTGACTGATTTATGGATGTGTTATTTCCATCCAAGAGAACATAAGCTCAGGGAGGGCTTCATTTTGATGTATTCCCAATTCCTAACGCAGTGCCTGGAGCCTGGTAGATGCTCCATTTTGAAGCACGGAAGTGAAAGAGAGAGAGAGAGAGAGAGAGAGACAGACAGACAGACAGACATATATATAAATGTGTGTATGTATATGTATATATGAGTATATGTATATATATATATATATAAAATGTGTGCATGTATATGTATACATATATATGTGTATATGTATATATGTATGTATATATGCATACACACATACGTATGTGTATATATGTGTATATGCATGTGTGTATGTGTGTTTGATATGTATGTGTGCACACATGTCTGTGTTACATGTGTGTACACATGTGTGTATAGTGTGTACAGCTATGCATATGTATGTACATGTATGTGTGTATGTATGTATGCACATATACATGCATATATGTTCATTTGGTTTTGTTCTTTAAAGTTAAATCTGTTTTTTAAAATCCTTTTAATTCCCATTGGGAAATGCTTTTCTTAAGTCAGAGGGTGTTATAGTCTCTTTTTCCCCAGTCAATTATTACCAGTCTCTTGGACTCTGTACTCAGACAGTGGTTATTTCTCTCTGATTAGGTGTTTTAGAATGCATCCTGTTACCTTACAGGGAGATTTTTTTTCTGTGAAAAAAGGCAAAAAGTTAGTAGGGTCTACCAGCTTTTAGTCACTATTAATGAAAGAACAAATGATTCTTTTACTCTCCATCTGCCAAGCTTGGACTAATATCTTCCCTCAGTGGTTCACCATTCATTTCTGCCTACTAGCTTCCCTTAAGTCCCAACTAAAATCCTGTATTGTACAGGAAGCCTTTTCCAACCCCTCTTAATTCTAGTGCCTTTCCTCTGTTAATTATTTCCTGTTTATCCTGTCTATAACTTGTATGTACAGATTTATTTGCCCATCATACCCATTGGATCATGAGCTCTTTGAGGTTAGGGATTATCTTTTGCCTCTTTTTGCAACCCTAGAACTTAGCAAAGTGCCTGGCACATAGTAGGTGCTTAAATATTTATTGACTGATGGACCATTTCCTATAGCCTATCACAAAATTTGGCACAGGCTCAAGTAAAAATTGCCCTCCCTCTTACCCTTATTCTCTACCAACTTGTGGCCCTTCTTCTCTTCAAAACTCAGCTAAAACCACCTCTTCCAGAAAGCTTATACTGATCAACCTACCCTGCTCCTAACATTCCTCTACTTTTCCCCCTAAGTTTGAACCAATCATAAAATAGACTAGACACACAACAGAAAATGTTGACAGTGTTGCTTTGTAAGTATGATTCCATCGTTTTGTGTCGGTATTTTCTTTCCAGAATAATCAGAGGATGTGTCTTCCCAACATGGTTTGGCACTCTAGGACACTGATGATTTCAACATGGGTGCTTTCTCCAACTGCAATGATGCAAATCACAATCCATCCAGGTCTTCTCATCCTACATGACTCTCATCCGTGTTGTCCCACAAATATGCTGTGGGGAAGGGGTGGGGTGTCATCTAACCTGCTGGGGACCTTCTTCTTATGCTCTTGACATTGGGTCAATATCAGTGAAACATATGGGCTGCTCATCAGTCATCCCTGGTTCTTGACAAATGCCCAGTGCATCTTTTCTCTGTGGCCACTCATTTCCCCAATGGTATCCCTACCCCCTATACTGCTTCTCCTTCAAAATTTCCCACCTGTGACATGTTGCAACTACTGGATCACAGAGCCAGAATCAAAAAGGACCTCAGAATTCCACTAGTCCAATCCCCTTTCTTCTAGAGATGAAGACACTGCGGTCCTTGGTGAGTGACCTGCCCATGGTCACGTGACTAGCAAGCATCAGAACCCAGATCCTCTGACTCCATAAGCAGTGTTCTCTCCACTCTACCATGTGGATTCGCTAAAGTTATTTTCTGTGATTTTCCCTTAAGTTTTAGAAGTTCTATATATATATATATATATATGTATATATATATGGGCTCTCACAGCTCATCTCGTCTAACTCCTTTATCCTATACAGAAGAAGAAACTGGAGCCTTGAGAAATGAATGACTTGACTAGGTAGGGCACGTGCCATTTACTAGAAAAACAAATAATGTGTGTTAAGTGCATTGCAAGCTTCCATTTGGGGGCAGGAATAATGGAACTTATGGTTGGTGGAAGGTTCTCCCATTGAGGAAATACTCTCTGCCAATGCAGATCGTGGCAACTTAAGATTTCTGAAAATTGTTTGGGTTGCTAAGGTGTCAGAGGCAGAATGTGAACATGGGTCTTCCTGACTCTGAGCTCAGCACTCTATACACTGTGCCAGGGCCGCCCTTCTAAGGAAACCTTCAAGTTACAGAACTGTCAGTCATTATTTTTTATTACCTTGGAATAAATTAAGATGCCCATGAACTAAATCTAATTTAATTTTTATTAAAAATAACCACTACCCACAACAAATCCACCTGGATCCTTTTTTTGAATGTTCATATCATAATTTTAAAATCATTGCCTCTGGAAGATTTTAGTACAATTCATCATCATCATTAACATTTACATGGTGCTTCCTATGTGCCAAGCACTGTGCTAAGGGCTTTACAACTATTATCTCATCTGATCCTCACAACCTTGGAAGGTAGATGCTATTATTTTCCCCTTTGACATATGAGGAAACTGAGGCCAACAGAGGTTAAATAACTTGCCCAGGGTCACACAGCTAATAAGTATCTGAAGTCTAGTTTGAACTCAGGTCTTCCTGACTCTAGGCCCAGTGCCCTAGCCACTATGCCAATGCCATGTTACCCAAAGTCAGGAGATGCCAACCAAAGAAGTCTCAGAAATGGAGTAAGAATCTTGCTGTTAAGCTCTAGGTCTGGACCCAGAAAACCTGGGTTCAGGCCCCAGCTTGGCCACTTAGTTTTTTGAGCAACTTATTTTAATATATTAAAATCATTATTATTATTATCATTCTTAATGTCTATTACTAATAGACAGATCTAAAGTTTACAAGAATGCTTTACATGCATTATCTCATTTGAGCCTGACAACAATCTTGTACATTAGGTATTAGGGTATTCTTCTCATTTCACAGCTGAGAAATCTGTGACTTGGCAAGGCTAAATGACTTACCTACAAGGTTATACAACAAGGAAGTGTCAGAGATGGGATTCAGACCCACGTCTTCCTGACCCCAGGTCCAGCTCTCTATGCACTATGATACACTACTTCTCTCTGAACTCAGTTTCCATATCTGTAAAATGGAGATAATATTTGTACTAATGACCTCATAGAGTTATTGTGAGGAAAGTATTTTTGCAATCCATAAAGCTGCCATGCTGGAGGAGAGAGAGAGAGAGAGAAAGAGAGAGCGAGAGAGAGAGAGAGAGAGAGAGAGATGAAATTGACCTCAATTCTCCAGTAACCCTTCATTCCAAGGCTGCTGATGAGAGAGCATCAGAGATATCGGATTGGAAATCTCCAATAGGCTATTTCAGAATTCACCAGGTTTGTGTAATCATTGTGAACCTGACCTTGAAGATATGTGGAAAAGAGGTCTTCCAAGAAGAGCTCGTCCATCTCACTCACGGAGTGAGCAAGATCCAGCAGCATTGATTTCTGACTGTTTGCCTCTTTGCCCCCTTCCTTTAGAGAGTGGGTGGAACCCTGCCACGGGATGACTGTAATCACAACTGAGGGGACACTATCTACCAGCCTCGCCTAGCTTCCTCAGTTGGGAGATGTTGAAACAAAAGGAAAGTCAAAGATCAGACTTTCCCGAGATAAAAAGATGCCAGTGTTTATTTACATCATTTGCCCCATAATGCATTCTCCCATTCCATTGTCATCTAAGTTTTGACGTGTGATTATAAACAAAGGTGCTGGTGGCCACCTTTACCCACCTTTTACCCTTGCTGTTTGTATGCTGCTGTCAGAGCGATTTGAAAAGAGGTTTTGGTCCTTTTAAATAAAGGAGAGACATCATCCACGCTTCAGATGAATTGAGGTACGGGGGGGGGGGGGTGGAAAGTGGATTTAGATTAGATTTAGATTAGATCCAATTTAGATTCCCATGAGCAAGAAGGATATATTTTAATCACACCTATAGGCAAACACAAGTTTCCCACCAACAGGAGAACACATAAGATGCCATAATTTAAATATTTATTTAAATGTACATAATTTAGACCGAAGAGAGATCAAACTCAAGGCAAATGAGAGCCCAGACAGGATAAGTCTCTTAAGGGTAACATTCTAAGCCTATCTTTCCTTGACCAGCCTCCCAAAGGCTGGTATTGGGGAATCAAGGCATTACCCTGTCTGAGAGATTCCTATTTGCCCTTATCCCCTTGTGCCCATTTCTTGCTACTGTAGGAACTGCACGGGACATCTTTTACAAATTGGAACTCACCTCTACTCGGAAGAGCTCTATGGGTCACAAACTATAATAAGTGGGGTGCTTGGGAATGAATTTTCGTAAGGTTAATCTTTTCCTGTTAGAAGTATTTATGGTTTTATTATTTTAGGGCTATTTTAATACTTTCTCATGATTGGGATTTAGTAATGGCTTAGACTTTTAAAGTGATTCCTAGTCCAGCTTTTGTTGATGCTGGCTGGAAGAAATTTTGTCTCTTTCACTTTTCCTGGACTTTTATATCTCAGTTGTTTAATTTTAAGTATGCTGGTATTATTCACTGATACCGTTTTCCAATGAGACAATTAGGTGCTGCTTAAATTTTTGTTTTAAATTTTGCTTTGTTTTGCTTCCACTGGGATTTTCCCCACTCTCGGATAATTTTACTTTACCTTGTCTTTCCTCTATTTTGAGGAGGTTATTTCTATTTTGAGAGGAGGGGTCAATATTATTTTTTTAGACTTTCCGATTACTCAATGTAATATTTACGGTTTTGTTTTCCGTTCAGTAGTGTTCCCAGGCTCATAGGGACAATTCTTTCTCCTATAACCAATTCACTGCTGACAAGGAGATCTTGTTACGTGAAATGTTTTATTGGTGCTGTTAATGCATTATGTTGATGTGGCTATGAGCATCAGCAGCTGTTTTTGATTTACAGTGTGTTGTTTGCAGTGTTACTTGGCTCCAAGAAGCTGTAGCATGTGCAGTAGCCACACTCCGGTAAAACCATTTCAGCAGATGGGATAAACCAGGCAGAGGGTGACCAACAGGCCCCAAACCCATTGATGAGTTAGGAGGATGTCTACCCCAAGTATGTGAAAATTTCCCCCAGAAGAATGGGAGGATGGGAACAATTTGTTCAAACAGCCGCAAAGACAGCTGAAACAGACACTGTGGAGTGCTCAGAGCTTGATGGGGCATCAAAGACACCAAGGTCGTCCACTGTATCCCAGACCATCACCCATCATCTTGACTTTGGTCTCGCCACTGGACTTCAATGACTCTGGAAAAGAGGGTGAGGCTGACGACTCTGTGCAGCTCTGTCTCACTTAAATCCAATTCACACACCAATCAGGACATTACCCTGTGGTGTCATTGGACCTCTTCAAAAACCAAAGATGAACAACAATATTGGCCACGTGTCGGTACATGACAAAAGCTGACGTTCTTCGTCGTCTTGAGTTCATTTTTGTTGCAGCGATACCCATTGGCAAATTGCTTGTTGTTTAGTTGCCATACTGTGACATGGTTTCTAATTTAGTGCTACTAGTTTTGCTATGTCTTCAGCATGGAGCAATCTCCTTAAAAGATGAGCACTGAAGCTTAAATGGTATTGTCGTGTTATGGGTAGTGAGATTCAGAGAGGCCTCTTACCTAACATTAGGTGAAGATACAAAAAATAAGAGAGAAGACATTATAAAAATATTGTAAAGAAAGGGGAAAGCCTTGGAGGGTTGCTGAGTAATGAATAGTAACAAAGTCATGTAGGGTCACTCAGGAAATGCTCTGTGAATTACCTGAACCATTAACTCTTTCAAACATTCTTAATGAACTGACAATAGTCCCAGGAACTGGTTAAGAATCAAGTTCATATCCTTCCTCAGATACTCACTAGCCATGTGACCGAGTCACTTCATACCCCCATGTCTGTTTCTTCATCTGTAAAATGAAGAGTTTGGACTCAAAAGCATCGAGGATCCCTTTTGGCCCTAAATCTATGATCCTATGAACATGCTACCCTCTGAGAAGTGGCTACTTAAAGAATAGAAGGTCTCCTGAATGGAAAAAGCATTCTCACAAAGAAACTGAGTGACATCTAAGTCCAAAAACGATACTTTCACCGTACGTAAAACCAAAGCCAGATCCCCTGTGCCAGTGAGACACTACGGATCCAAATTAGGAACCTTTTTTATGGGGCAATTGGGGTTAAGTGACTTGCCCAGGGTCATACAGCTAGTGTCAAGTGTCTGAGGCCAGATTTGAACTCAAGTCCTCCTGAATCCAGGGCAGGTGATCTATCCACCGCACCACCTAGCTGCTCCTAGAGAACTTTTTTAGGGTAGAACTATGCTTTCCAGGGGGGAAGGAAAGGGATAAGCATTTATTTAGTGCTTACTACATGCTAGGCACTGTCCTAAGAACTTTACAAGTATTATCACATTTGTTAGTCCAGGAGAATAATCATAGGAAGCTTAAACTAACCAAGTGTTAGATATGCTACAATATCAGAAGGCAACAGAATTAGAAAAGAGTAGATAAGTGGAGAGTCTTACAGGAAAAGCTCTTGCCTTTGTGAAGGGCCTAAAAGCTATATAATTTGAATTGTATGGCAAACATACTTACAAAACCTAGAATCATTATATAGGGCAGCTAGGTGGCACAGTGGATAGAGTGCCACTCCTGGAGTCAGGAAGACCTGAGTTCGCATGCAGCCTCAGATACTTACTAACTGTGTGTGACTCTGGGCAAATCATTTAACTCTGTTTGCTTCAGTTTTCTCATCTGTAAAATGAGCTGGAGAAAGAGACGGCAAACTACCAAGTATCTTTGCTGAGAAAACCCCAAATGGGGTCATGGAGAATCAGACATGATTGAAACAACTAAACAACAACAAAGAGTCATTATATGGTGGTGACGGTGAGACCCCAGGGAAAGCATATACTATATTTATCAATTCTGTTGTTCTGCATAAAGGAAAAAAGAAAATCCTTCTCACTTTATAAATTCCCAATTACAAATACTAACTAACTCAGGGACTAACACTTGTCCCTGAGAAAATGGATGTAGTTGGCAGTAAAATATGCATAGGTCTGATACACAACTCTGATCTATACCTGCACATCACTAATCATGACTGATGGGTATCATTGCCACAATTAGCCAAGGTGAGGCAAATACTAACAGAGATGAAGGAACACCATAATTTTTGCAAAGAAAGCCTCAATCTTAATTGACCCAAGAATATTGTCTCAAGCCATAGAAACAAAGAAAGGGAGTCTCCCCCTGGGAGACATGGTTTTAACCTGAAAAGGTCCCTAATTAGGGTCCATAGTGTCTCACTGGCACAGGGGATCCGGCTTTGGTCTTATCTACAGTAAAAGTGTCAGTAAAGATCCTGAAGCAGAAGCCCACAAAGGCTCAAGTAAACATGTACCCTTTGGAAAGGTAAAGGTCCAAGAGAATAGAGGCCATAATTACCTGATATATTAAAACCACCACTGAGACTATCCAGAAAAGCAGACAACTCTTCTGCTATAATCATGTATTAGATAGTCATATGTTGGATGTATTTATGGAGAGAATGAAACCTTAGCCCTACCAAACCAGAACTGAGACGTGGAGATAGGACCAAGGAAGCAGGTCATCCTGAATCCTCAAATAGTAACCACGACCTCTTCATCAGTTGTTTATGGATCCATTCCATGTGGAATTCATAGGACCCCCTGCTCTGAGGTGATTCTGACACTGAGAATATGAAATGTGATGTTGTCCTGAACAGTGGATCTCAAGTTACCCTCATATTTTAATCATTTCAGAGATAACCCAGGAAAATATCTTCACAACCTATGATGGCAGATGAAGAATTGAGAAAAGCAATACAAACCAAGTAAGGAAGTGATGCCAAAAGGCTTAAGTTCTATTGGCTTGAAGGTTGCTACTGAGACTATAGCAGAAATTGGTGCTCTGCAATAGAGTGTCAGACTGGACTGTGTTTGATCCCACACAGGCTTCGAGGAAGCCACCCTATGACTATGAAAAAACATGTGGCTCCATAGGATGACTTTGGGCATGTAGGTCAAGAAAGGACCTTCAACTTACCCTACAGGAAAGTAGAGGGAAGGGTTTAAGAGGGGGGATGATAGAAGGGAGGGTAGATTGGGGGAGGAGGTAGTCAAAAGCAAACACTTTTGAAAAGGGACAGGGTCAAAGGAGAAAATTGAATAAAGGGGGACAGGATAGGATGGAAAGAAATATATTGTCTTTCACAACATGACTATTACGGAAGTGTTTGGCATAATGATACATGTATAACCTATATTGAATTGCTTGCCTTCTCAAGGAGGGTGGGTGGAGAGGGAAGAAGGGAAAGAATTTGGAACTCAAACTTCTAAAAACAAATGTTAAAAAAAATTGTTTTTACATGCAACTGGGAAATAAGATACACAGGTAATGGGATATAGAAATCTATCATGCCCTACAAGAAAGTAAGGGGAAAATGGATGGGGGGGAGTGGGATGATAGAAGGGAGGGCAGACTGGGGAAAGGGACAATCAGAATACAGGAGATCTTGGGGTGGGGGAGAGTAGAGATGGGGAGAAAATTTGTAACTCACGATCTTGTGGAAATGAATGTTGAAAACTAAAAATAAATTTTTTAAAAAATAAATAGATAGATAGATAGATAGACAGACAGATAGATAGATAGATAAAAGGACCTTCAAACTAGTAAGAAACAGATTTTACTGATACAGGATGGCTTGTTGTTGCTCAGTGGTTTTTCAGTTGTATCCAACTCTTCGTGACCCCATCTACGATTGTCTTGACAAAGATACTGGAGTAATTTACCCTTTCCTTCTCCATCTCGTTTTATAGATGAGAAACTGAGGCAAACAGGATTAAGTGACTTGCCTAGGGTCACAAAGTTAGTAGTAAGCGTCTGAGGCCAGATTTGAATTCAGGAAGGCCTGGTACTCTAACCACTACACAACCTAGCTGCCTGAGATGGTAGCAGATGTTACTAAGAAGTGTGAAACTTCTCCCCCCCAAAAAAACCAGAAGTGTGAAACTTCTGCCTAATATGTGCAAGGAAAAAAATTGCCGACTTAGGCTATATATCTGGAGAAAATAAGCCACTATCAAACCTTTGGAACTTGGCTTTGTCGATTTCTTATCACTTTAAGAAAAGTACTAAGACGGCTAGCCATATCTTAGTAATGCCTGATCATTTCAAAAGGTGTGAAGGTTCTTCAGGAGCTAGAGAACATTCACTGTTACTAAAGTATTGTGGGAGAATGATTTCTCAGTGTATGGGATCCCTGCCAAGATCCATTCTGATCACAGCAAAGACTTTGAGAGCAAGTTATTCAAGGAAGTAGAACCTCTGTCAGATATCAAGAAGTCTAGGGGTACACATTCCCATACACAAGGAGGGTCAGCTAGGCGGTGAAGTGAGTAGAGCTGCCGGACTTGGAGTCAGGAAGACCTGAGTTCAAATTTAGCATCAGATACTTACTAGCTGTACGACACTGGGAAAATCACTTAACCCAATTTGCCTCAGTTTCCTCATCTATAAAATGAACTCATGAAGGAAATGGCAAACCATTCCAGGATCTTGACCAAGAAAATCCCAGATAGGGTCACAAAGAGTCAGACATGCCTGAAAATGATTGAACAACATACATACCCAAAGAGAACACTCATAGTCTGAGCACTTCAACCATGCACATGTTAGGAAATTTGAGATCAGAAGAGAAATCTCAGTAGAGTCAACAGGTGATATTTCTAGTGTGAGACCTTGGCCCTTTAAGGCATGAAGGGCCTTTCATGCGGAGGAGTCTGTGGCTGAGTTGTCTGCTTTCCTCGGAGTTCTAAATCTGTTACCAAAGTGTGTAGCTGCTCTGACTCCAAAGAACTGAGGCAATGCTTCATGTTGATTAAGAAATGAAAAACCAGATTTCAGAACCTTAAACTCCTTTGAAAGTCAAAGTGATGGATATTAGAGTCACCGGCCAGGAGTAAGTGTCCAGATGAGCAGAAAAATCTACTGGAAGCAGGCAGCTCTATGACTGAGCTGTCTGGGATTTCGAAATTTACAAAATGTATTCACCTTTTAAAGGAGTCTCCTTCGACAAGGAGTCAAATCGCATACATGCACACAGACACAGAAACACATACACACAAACTCGGTCCATCTGTGACTCAGCATGGTGCTGCCACAAGCTGAAGATACCTACTCTTACTAATCCTCATTAATGGTGAAAAGCAGTATGACTCAAGGGAAACAGTGTCAGACAGATTCAAGAGACCTGTTTTCCAATGTGTCTCTGACACTTAATAGAGAGGGGATTATCAGCAAGTCAATGAACCTCTCTCTTGGTCTCTTTTCCCTCATTTGTAAAATGAGAACGATGACCCTTATGCTACCAGCCTTGTTCATGGAGAGGAAAGTACCCTAAAGGGACAGGAACTGAACCTGTGATTTCTTTGACTTTGGAAACTTTTCTACCAATGCAGATTAACACCTTTTCTGTAACTTTTATTCCTTAGATAGGTACACTGAGTTCCTGAGTCACTTACTTAGGATTACATAGTCAGTATATGTCAAAGGTAGGACTTGAAACCAGGTCTCCCTGGTTCCAGGTTCAGCTGTCTAGCCACTACATTATATTTTTGTTGTTCCGTCATTTCAGTTGTGTTTGATTCTGTGACTCCTTTTGGAGCTTTCTTGCCATTTCCTTCTCCAGCTCATTTTACATATGGGGAAACTGAGGCAAACAGGGTAAGTGACTTGCCCAGGATCACACAGCTAGTAAGTGTCTGAGGCCAGATTTGAACTCAGGAAGATGAATCTTCCTGACTTCTATCTACTGCACCACCTAGCTGCCCCTACATCATGCTGCTTCTCTCAAAACCAAACCTAGACAAATAGAATTCATCTTCCCCTCTATCTAGAGACCTGACACTCCTACTGGTCCTCACAAGCAGACCAGGAAAGGCATGGTGATTCTGGTTTGTTATTACCTCAGTCACAATGGAGGAACCTGGAGTGTCGTATACCCAGCCATCCTGACAGGTGGTGAGAGGGATGTGGCTCCTGTTGCCGGTAAAATTGGCTAACGGGTCTGTGCAGCTAAGGGCTGTTTGGTTCCAGTCCACATCGTATCTCCGGCACTGGCTGGTAAAAGCATCTCCTGGTACACCCAGGCCTGGCACTGTATAATTCAGCTCCTCTTCCAAACTCCAGCCGCATCGTTTGCTTAGCTCTGAGACTCCAGGATTCAGGCAGCGGTGATCTGGGGTGAAGCCCAGGAAAACAATCCCCACATAGATGGGGGCAAAAGAAACAGACAGCAGGCATAGAAAGCAAAAGGCTTGTTTCTGGAAGAAGTCAAACTCCCCAACGTGCTCTAAAATGTCATCTATGGTTGGCATAATTGGCTAGGACAATAACTTCCAGGCGACTAATAAAATTCATTGCGAGATGTGCCCCAAGTTGCAGAGTCTAAGTTACCAGCACCAAATAATCTATTTGTAGTTAATTCAGATTGCAACATTTCAAAGCAAGTTCAGGCATGATAAACATGGAACACAACCAAGTAGAAATAATCTTTCACCTCCTTGTGACTCTTTCAGTTGCAAGGGTGGGGAAGGGGGAGGCCAGAGGATGACAGTGGGCTGGATTGTTTGTTTTATTGGCAGAAAAGTCAATAAAGTAGAGACCTTAAAAAACTCCATATCACCTAAACAGCTAACGGAAAAATCAACACTCAAACTACTTCTAGTGCTGAAAGGACTATCTATTAGGATATTGCTTTTTATTACTCAGACATACCAAAGGTCACTAATTATCAAAGGCTACCCTTGATCATGCACAAGCTCTCTGCCAAAATCTTTAGTCAGTTCCACATTCTCCCTTGGGGCCCCCTGTATTCATGGTGCAGTGAAAAGACCACTGGAGTCAGAAAACCTGGGTTCAAATTCCAACTGTATTGCTTTTTTAAAAAAACTATTTGTATAACCTTGAGTCCTTTAACCTCTCTGGCCCTGAGTTTCTTCATCTGCAAAATAAGATTTGTCTAGATTGTCTCTAAACATCCTTCTAGCTCAATCTATGATTTCTCTTATCCCATGTTTATCTGCTCAGGGATTTGTACAGCGAGAAGCTAGCAAATGGTACAGAGCCTGCGGCCTTGAGGCCATATGTGGCCCTCTAAGTCCTCAAGAGAGGCCCTTTGACTGAATCTATATTGGTTCACTGTCTGTACCAGGGGTGGGGAACCTTTGGCCTCAAGTCTACATGTAGTCCTCTAGGTTCTCAAGTGCAGCCTTTTGACTAAGTCCAAGTTTTACAGAACAAATCCTTTTATTAAGGAGCAAAGAAAAAAGAGAGTTTCCAGAAATGAGGGACAGTCAGAGAGAATGCCCAGAGCCACAAGACAGAGTCTCTTGTTCATGGAATAACCATGATACCTATGTCACTGGTAGGAAGAGTACCGTAAGGAAGTAAGGTGGAAGAAGACTTGAAAGATTGAAGAGGGGCTAGGCTTTGAATGGCAAATAGGGAATTTTATATTTGATCCTGGAGATGATAGGGAGCCACTGCAGTTTTCCAAGGGGAGAGGGGGTGTCATGATCAGACCTCAGCTTTAGGAAAATCACTTTGGGCACTGAGTGGAAAATGGATTGCAGTAGGGAGAGGAGGCAGGCAGATCCACCACCAGGCAATTGCCAGGTGTGAGGCAATGACCACCTGCACTAAGATGGTGGGAGTGTTGGGGGAGAGGAGGCATATTTGGAGATGTTGCCAAGGTGAAATCGACTGGCCTTAGTAACAGATTGGATATGGGGGGAGTGAGAGATAATGAGCAGTCCAGGAAGAGGGACTGGGAGCTGGTAGGGATTTATCTGGGTCAGGGCTTCTTAATTTGGGAGTATGTGAGCTTGTTTTTAAAAATATTTTAATCACTGTATTTCAATATGATTGGTTTTCTTTGTAATCCTGTGTATTTTATTTTATCCATTTAAAAACATTATTCTGAGAAGTTCACAGGTTTCTCCAGACTGCCAAAGGAATCCATGACACAGCAAAGATGAAGAATCCCTGATCTAGTCTCACCCCTTCCTCACTTTACAGCTAAGTGCACAGCCTAGGTACATCCTGTTGACTCCAAGTATTTCGTGATCATTCATAAGCAGGCTACATTGATTGAAGGACATTGCCTCACTGGTCCTTCTTTGGTCTCCCCTGCTTCTGACCATCTCAACATATAGCTGCTTCAGTGCTCCTGTGAGATGAAGTGTTTGTCTACACTGTAGAGAATGTGATGGTCCTGCCCCAATGAGCTCATTGATGGTGCTGCTGAAAGCCAACCAAAAGTGTGGCTGCTGGTGAGTGGTAGGCCTGGATTTCACAGGCCTAGAGAAGAGTGGACACTGACCTCTACTATTTCATTTTTGTCCAGACGTGCTTTCATCCCTAAAGGGCAGGTTGGCAGGCAGCAAGTATTTATTAATCACTTGCTGTGCCAGGCACAGAGTTAAGTGATGAGAGGTCAGTCCCTGCCCTCAAGGAGCTTATAGTCTAATGGGTGAAGACAAAACAGAAAGGAGAGCCAGAAAGCAAGGAGGGTTCAAAGTCCAAAAAGTCAGACTTGGGGGGGGGGGGTGAAATTTGACTACCCTGGGCCCTTCTCCAAAATAGGAGAGGAACTCCAGCATGGCAGAGACATGTTCCACAATGAAAAGACCAAAGTGGGCAGATGGATATTCCTAGGTAAAGATGCCCAAGGTGCCTCGGGAGGTTCCAGGGTTAGACCACAGCTGAAGCTGGTGGTTTAAGTCCTGAAAACCTCTCTCGTAGCTGATCCAAAATTGTTCTGCAACTTAAAAGAATTACCTGGAGCCCTAAGTTAAGTTATTCAGCCAATAAGCATTTATTAAATGCTTTTTATTTACTGGTACAGTTATAAGTGTAAGAAATACAAAGAAAAGCAGAAAATACTTAAGTGATTTACCCAAAGTCCTACCCCCGCCCAAAATACGTAAGAGGTGAGAATTGAACCCGTCATCTTGAATATGAGGTAGCCCTTCTATCCTCTATGGCAGACCCTGACCCCATAATTAGGGGGAATAAACTTTGTGCTCATTAGTGGTACTTCCTTATACATCAACTAAAGCAACACCGTCAACTAAAATAAAAATGGGCCTTTGGGCGTTGTCTTCTTCTGTTTGAATATGTCTCTGGAGGGCAGGGACTATCTTTCTTCTTGCTTACATTTGTGTCTTGAGCTCTTAAAACAGTGCCTGGCGTAATACCTACCTATGCTATTACATTGAGTTATTTTGTCGTAATATAATGATTTAAGATTTTTAAGAAATCATATGACTTATGTATTAGCTTTGTAAAGTGTTCCATTAAGAAAGGCCTCACAACTAAAGCAGGGGAATATCACATGTTGTCACAATCAGATGTGTTCCTTGATTTTACTAAATTGATCTTTTTTCCCATTTAAAAAAAAAAATTTTGGTATAAGGGATGAGTCATCAGGCATGAGAAGCAGGAAGTGTTATATAGCAAAACAATTAAGATGATATAAAAACAAAAGATTTTTTTTAAAAAAAACAAGACCACATATCCAGAGGCATTACTAGAGCAGAATGACTAGAGCTTTGTCCAAAAAGGACAAAATTGAGAAGCTACTAGAAGCATTTGCTGTCCCTTGTGTCTCTTAAAAACAATAGAGCATAACATCTAGTTTTTTCCTAGATCTGGATATTCTTTGGTGTGGGGAATATCAAGTAAGGAACCATCTCCCCCTGGGGTTTTGGATGGAGGTGGGAGGATCCCGACCAACTCCACCACTAATGTAGATTCGCAATATTCTACAGTCTTAGAGAATTACCCGAGATACCAGCAGGTTTCCTCGTCTGTAAAATGAGCTGGAGAAGGAAATGGCAAACCACTCCAGTATATTTGCCAAGAAAACCCCAAATGAGGTCACAGAGAGGCAGACACAACCGGAAAAAAAATGACTGAACAACAACTAATTGCTATAAAATGCTTTATTATGCACAGAAGGACTTTGACAGCTCAAGGAATTCTGTTTCTCTTCTCTCTTGTTTGGCAGGTAATGTGTGGTTCCCTTTGATATGAATAATTATGTTAACAAGGACATATTCTTTCTTTTTTTAACAAGTGATGAGCATCCTCTTTTCTTATTATAAATACACATAACTTCCCTGGGTGACCAAAAAATATCTAACCCTAACCCTTTCCGTTATTTAGTCATTTCACTCATGTCTGACTCTTCATGACCCTATTTGGGGTTTTCTTGGCAAATATACTGGAGTGGTTTGCCATTTCCTTCTCCAGCTCATTTTACAGATGAGGAAACCAAGGCAAACAGGGTTTAATGACTTGCCTAGGGTCACACAGCTAGTAAGTGTCTGAGGCCAGATTTGAACTCCGGAAGTGAGTCTTCCTGACTCCAGGCCCAGTGCTCTGTGCACTATGGCACCACCTAGCTTCCCCTATAGCAATTAGAGGGGTAAGGAAATAATAACTCAAGGAAAGAAGGAAACAAGTATTTTTTTAAGCACCTACGTATCAGACCCTATGCTAAGCACTTTACAAATAATTCATTTGATCACAATAACCTCACAACAACCCTGTGAGGTAGGTGCTCCCACTTTACTGTTGAGGATCCTGAGGCAGACAAGTGACTTGCCCAAGGTCACACAGTGTCTCAAGCAAGTAAGTGTCTGAAGTCTTCCTGACTCCAGCCCTAGCACTCTATCCACTGCATCAGCCTGTTGTATATTCTAAGCATAGGTTCTCAAAGTGGGCCATACTGCCCCTTGGGGGACACTGGAACGATGTGGGGTGGTGTGTAGTAGCCTCAGGTGCAGTTGGGGAGCATCAAGTAAAAATAATGGGGCAGTGAAAGCATAAGGAAAGAAGAGAAGAAAATTTTGAAAAACCATTCCTACATGTTTCACCTGTTGTATGACAGAATTAAAGTCATAGTGACTACATGATTTTCCAAATAAACACACAAAATGCAAGTAATAACCCATTAGTCATCAAGTCCACTGACAGGCCTTAACAAGCAAGTATCAGCATGTAGCGCATTGTTGGGAAGTCCAGCATGCATCAGCAGGAATGTGCATGTAACAACTTGTTTACAATATAATACTATACAGTTACATGATGTAATAGCATGTTATCAAAATTTCAATGCAGGGGAAAAATTACAAATTTAAAATAAGCTATTAAAGATGGATCTTTTTTTTTAAATGGTGTAAATTTTAAAAAAATCTGTTAAAGGGTTAAAAAAAAGTAGATTTCCAGGGGAATGCTGAGTAATTTCTTTTTTTTAAGGGGGAAGTAGGTCAGATAAGTTTGGGAAGCTCTGTTCTAAGCAACGCATAGTTAAATACTGAATATAGAATAAAATGGAATTGTATCAACTCTCTATAGAGCACTCTTAGTTCCCCATGATCCACTTTTGACCCATGGTATCACTGGCAGTGTCCTGCTTTCTATAACCATAGAATCACATAGATCTCTGATCTGAAAGAAATTCTAGGTATCATAGTCTCTGAACTCAAAGGACCTTAGGCAGAAGTGTACCAAGCCAGCTACCTGCAAGCACAGCAAATTAGGGCTTGATTCATTGTTTTGTTGATTGTGTCAGTGGAAAAAAATGTTAATTAAGCAGATTGAATTTACAAGTGAGTCACATACTTTTTTTTCCCAAGAGAGCCAATTGTTAAATTTTTATAAGCACATCTAGGCTTCAGTCATCTAACCCAATCTCCTCAAATGGGAAACTGAGGCCAAAAGTCACCCAGGTAGTCAGAGACAACATCAAAACCCAGCTTCTCCAATCCCCTCACTTCTGAGGCTCAGAAGGTAAGAAAGGGGCTTCAGGTCACCCAGTTCATGGCAGAGCCAGGACCAAAAGCCAGTAATCCTGACTAGTTTTGCTGCAGTGGGCCTTCTTGATGCAGATCACTGTCCTTAATTAAGCTGGCAACAGAGAAGATGAGTGAGCACAAGAATATTTAGGCATTAGTCTTCAGCTCTCTCTGTCTATACCAATCTTCTTTTCCTGTATCTGATAGAGGATGTCAGAAGATGTAAAAGGAGGCAGCTCAGGAGCATGTAGACACCTCCAGAGATGGTGCTTAACAGCTGCACACAACAGGGCCCGATACCACTTGGCCAGCTTCGGAGAGAATGTGGGATTTCTCTTAATTTTTTGTTTTCTGATTCTAGTCCTAGGCTGTCCCATATCAAATAAAGCAAAAAGAAGTTGTTAGGTATTTTTAAGTGTAGCTGGCCCTTTGGCATCTCAGCTGTCTGATCAATTCAGTTTTGTGAACACATTGTTTAAACACCTGTGATACTCCTAGTATACAGTTCTGAGCTCTGGGACTATGATAAAGGACCCTGTGGAGGCAGGGTAAGGAATTAAGGTTAGTTTTGGAGGAGGGAGAGTATGCAAGAGAGCCAAAAATATATCAGATATGCACAAATAGCCCCAAATAAGTCAGAATATGATTATGGGTACAGGAAGAGTCAGAATGTTAAGGGGATTCAAAGAGGGAGAAAGGGGTGAGTCAGAAAACCCCTCATGGAGAAGGTAGTGCCTGGGCTGGGCATGGAAGGAAGCATATTTCACTTAAGTTTTCAGAGATTGAGGTGGGGCTGCTTCTTCAAGGAGAAGAGAACGATGTGTGAAAATGGAGAGCAGGAGAGGGCAAGACAGATTCAGAGAAGAGAGAGTAGCCTAGACTGCTGAAGCACTAAGTATGTAAAGAGAAGTAGTGTTAGAAAAAAACATTGAAAAGGGAAGCTGAAAGCAGACTGGGGAAGGCCTTAAAAGACAGTCTAATGCACTTCTCTTTTATGGGATGGTCGATGGGAATCCACCAAAGGTCTTGAGGAGGATGCTAAGTAAGCATTGAGCCGCAATTTGTATTTGTCACTGTTGATAGGTGCTAAAGTTTTTGAGATCTGTTTATTAGAAGGTATTATTCATGGGGAAGAGCCAAGATAGCAGAGTAAAAGCAGGGACTTGGTGAGCTCTCCCCCAAACTCCTCCAAATACCTGTAAAAAGTTACTCTAAACAAATTCTAGAGCAGCAGAATCCACAAAATGACAGAATGAAACAAATTTCCAGGTCAAGACAACCCAGAAGGTCAACAGGAAAGGTCTGCTGCACCAGTCTGAGAGAAGAGCACAGTCCAACATGGGCCACACCCACACACAGACCAGGCTGGAGCAGGCCTCGGGGGATTGAATCTCAGGTGTCTGTGGCAGTTTCCAGACTTCTCAACCCACAAACGCCAGACAACTTAGAAGGTCTGTCTGTAGGCAAGGTCTATCAGACCTAGGTGAAAGAGGAGCAAGGTCCAGCCCCAGCCACAGGGTGGTAGCAGTGGCAGCAGCTGCTGCTTCTGGAGCTCTCAGCCCAAAGACAGTGGGGGGATCAAGCAGCTGATCAGAGGGGGATTGCAGGGATCTCTTTACTAGTGCTGAGGTGGGATTCTCTTGCTTTGCCTGTGCTTCAATTTGGGTTGCAGTCCTGGGGAGAGGAGGAACACTGGAGTGGCAGAGCTTGTGGTGGAGGTAGAAAGGAAATTCTCATAGTTCCAAGGCAGAAAAGAGTGCTTGTGGTCACTCACAGACCAGAGCACAGGCCAGGAGAGCAGTAAACACCTCTCCTTGGATCATACCACCTTAGAAGAACTGAAAACTTACAGGTCCCTAGAAGTATCTCTGAAAATAGCTGCACAAAACCCCTGAAGCTTGGGACAGTACACCCTCCACACTGGAAGTAGAGCCCTACCTTAACAAAGAGTTTAAAAGTCAAGTAATTGGCTGGGAAAATGAGCAAACAACAGCAAAAAAAAACTCAGACTAAAGAATCTTACTTTGGTAACAAATAAGATCAAAACATACAACTAGAAGAAGACTACAAAGTCAAAGCTCCTACATCCAAAGCCTCCAAGAAAAATATGAATTGGTCTCAGGCCATGAAAGAGCTCAAAAAGGATTTTGAAAATCAAATAAGAGAAGTAGAGGAAAAATTGGGAAAAGAAATGAGAGTGATGCAAGAAAATCATAAAAAATGAGTCAACAGTTTGCTAAAAGAGACCCAAAAAAATAGTGAAGAAAATAACACCTTAAAAATAGACTAACCCAAATGGCAAAAGAGCTCCAAAAAGTCAATGAGGAAAAGAATACCTTAGAAAGCAGAATTGGTCAAATGGAAAAGGAGGTCCAAAAGCTCACTGAAGAAAATAATTCCTTAGAAGGTATTGTTCTACCTAAATAACTGCTTTATCCCACTAAACAGTAGGAAGGATACATAATCACATGAGCATATACAAGAGGGAACTGTCAAAACTGACAGATGGTCATTATCTAAGTACCTTCTCATTCTGCTGCTGTAGGTGCTTTCAGTTGGTGTTTCAATTTCATATTTCCATTTATTAGACTGAAACCCTTTCTGGAGGTCTGAGTCCTCATTATTCTCAACCTATTGGCTACTTTTGAAACTACTGACCACTCTTCCTGAATACTCTCTCCTCTATGGTTTTTCATAATCTGTACTTTCTCCTGGTTCTCTTCCTGTCTAACCGCTCCTTCTCAGTTTCCTTTCCTGGTTCATCCTCCACATTACACCCCTTAATTATGATCCTGGGCCCCGATTCTCCCTCTAAACTCTGTGACCTCATCAACTCCCAGGAGTTAACATCTCTTTGCAGATGACTCACAGATGTACACATCCAACCCCAATCTCTCTTCTGGGCTTTAGTACCACATCACTAATTGTCTGACATTTCACGCTGATTGTCCCAGAGATGTCTCAAATAAAGATTTCCAAAATAAAACTCATTCCTCAGCTTACTGCCTCCCCCTTCCTTTCTGCTGAAGGAACCATAATTCTTCTAGTCTCTCATGTTTGTAACTTCAGCATTATCACCAACTTCTCACTCCAGGTACTCATCAATTGCAAAATCTTGCTGTTTCTATGCCCCTGACTCCTTCCCTCTATTCATCTGGTTCCACCTCTTAACCCTTCTTGTATATATTATTGCAACAACCTCCTAATTGGTCTCCCTGCCTTAAGACCCTCATGACTCCAGTCTAACCTAAGTGAAAGTAGTTTTCCTTAAGCACAAATCTGTCATTTCCCTATTAAACTTCAGTAGCTCCCTAATGACTCTAGGATTGAATATATAATATATATATATATTATATAATGTATAACATATGAATAATATAATATATAATGTAAAAGTACTCTTTTTTTGCACTTGTCCTCCATCTATCACCCTTATACCTTTCAATGGTGGAGAGACTGCTCAAGCACTAACTTCTACTCAAGCCCCTCCCCATTCCCCCAATTGCTAGGGCCTTTTCCCCAAAACTACTTTGTATTTATTTGAATATATTCTTTTTACATTTATTTGGCATATAGTACTTGCCTCCTACATTAGAAAATAATTTTATTGAGAGTATGGATTTTTTCATTCATTATACTTGTAACCCTTGTGCTTGATCTCTAGGAAGCACAATAAAAGTTGGATTGATTGCTACAACATTCCCAGAGTTGTCCTTCCTAACCATACCTTTGCAGACCAAGCAATCTGCTAATATTCATTTGCATGGAGATTTGTCTGGACAAACTATTGATGCGAGATCGGCAAATTGCAAAAGTGAAGCCATTTTCCGTTGCTTTTGTTGTCATTTCATCTTGCTTTAATTTCTTGGTCTTATTCCCACAAGGTGAGCTAATGGAAAGGTAGATAAAAGCCAAATAACTAGAGTAGTAAAGCTGAAAAGTAAGCCACCCCTTGGGTATTGCCAAGTGAGAGACATCATTCTCCTCTTCTCAAAGTCTCCATTATAACTCTACTACCAAATGCCAACCCTCTCCAGCCAGTTCCATTCCTATGGCCCTATATGTATTCTTTCTCCTTTCTTGCATGTGTCATCATGCTTTTCCCATTCCTGGAATGCTCTCAACTTGGCTATGCTTTCCCTCCTAATCAATCAACAAGCATTTATTAAGAGCTTATTATGTAACAAGCAGGACAGCTAGATGTTGGATGGAGTGGAGAGAGTGCCAGGTCTGAAGTCAAGAGGATGTGAGCTCAAATTTGACCTCAGACTAGCTGTGTGACCCTGGGCAAGTCACTTAATTGTTTGCCTCAGTTTCCTCATCTGTAAAATGAGCTGGACAAGGAAATAGCAAGCCGCTCCTGTACATTTGCCAAGAAAACCCCAAATGAGGTGACAAAGAGTCAGCCATTACTGAAACACAAAAACAAAAATGACGTGTAACAAGCATTTATTAAAAGCTCATTATTCACCAGTCACTCTTCTAAGTGCTAGAGATACAAAGAAAGTCAAAAGTAGTACCATTCAAGCAGAGGCTTACATTCTAATTAGGGATACAACACACAGATAACCAGCTAACATACAGCATACATATACAAAGTCTCTACAAGGTAGCCTTAGAAGGGAAGGCTCTAGATGCCTGTAGGCTTGAGAAAGGCTTCCTGCATTAGATGGACGTTTGAGACATCTTTCAGGAAGTTAGGGATTCTAAAAGGTAATGATGAGGAGGGAGAACACTCTTGGCCTGGGAACATTTAGCACAAAGGCATGGAGATGAGAGCTGAGAGATGGAGTACCTCCTATGAGAAATAGCAAATGGGGCAGTATGGCTGAATCAAAAGGTATGTGGAAGGGTTTAGGAAGACAGAAATGGTGGCGAGGTTGCAAACTATCAAGGGCTTTAAATGCCAAAGGGTATTTAATATTTGATCATGGAGATAATAGGGAGCCTCTGGCTTATTGAGGGAAGTGACATATGCTTTGACAGCCAACGATAAGACAGTTTGGAATAGGGACTGATTCGTGCATCTTGCCTCTCCTGCAGAAATAGCTCTTTGTAACTTTGAAGTGTTAATAAATGTGAGTTATGCTTTAAAAAAAACCAGCATTTTCTATTTTTTAATTCATACTACCTTATACAGTGCTTTGCATCCAACAGGCACTCACTATGTTTGTGGAATGAATTTGGTATAACCATGTCCCTCCATGGTTCAGGAAGGCAAAATTCATTTTGTTTAGGCTTATACATAACAAAGACTGTGATTTTCCTTTTGTATCTGCTTGTGTTGACTAAGTGCTGAAAATAGCAAAGGCGTTCAATCTATGGTCTGAGTGGTGGTGAAATAAAGACAAAACTCAGTCACTGCCCTTGAACTGCTCTCTGCAAAATCACCAGTGATGTCTTAATTGCCAAACTTATCTTTATTCAAATTTCATCTTTCTTGACCTTTCTCTAGCCTCTGACAGTTAAATCATCCTCTTTTCCTGAGGCTCTACATTTTTGTGACACTGATCTCTCCTGGTGCTTCCACCTTCTGATGGCTCCTCAACCTCCTTCACTGGATCTTCATTCTGAACATGCCCACTAGCCACCGATGTCCCCAAAGGCCCTATCCTTGGCTCTCTTCTCTTGTCATGAGTTCAATTATCATATTTGATCCTTAGATCTATACATCTAGTCCTAATTTCTCTCTTGAATTACAGTCCCACAAAAAACATCGGGTGCCTGGATGCCTCATATGCACCTCAAACCCGACATGTTCAAAACGTTGGCTTTCCCTCCCAGGTACTCTCTTCTCAACTTTCCTAATACTATGAAGGGCACCACTATTCTTCTAGTCATCCACAATTACAACCTCAGCGTCATCCTTGACTCTTCTCTTACCCTCACGAATCTGTTGGCAAGTCTGATTGTTTCTGCCTTCACATCTCCTGAAGACTCTCCCTTCTCTCCATTCGCACAGCCACCATTCTGTTGGAAGTCCTCATCATTTTATGCCTTTACTACCACAGCTTTCTGGTTGGTTTCCCTCCCTACCCGCATCCATTCTCCACTTAGCTGCCAAAGTGATCTTCCTATAGTGCAGATCTGACCATGTTACCCCCTACCAAATGAACTCCAACGAATCCCTGTTACCATCAGGATTAAAAATAAAAGGCTGTTTCACACTCTCAAGAGTCCTTCACAAACTGGCCCCGGCCTATCTTTCCAGTCCTTTTATATTTTACTCTCCCCTCCACGCACAAGTGTCTGAAGCTGGATCTGAACTAAAACCTTCTTAATTCCAGGCCCAACACTCAATCCACTGTGCCACACAGGGAGTAGGTGGTCCAAGAATTATTACCATTTTACAGAAGGGGACACAAATTCAAGAAAGTCAAAAGTACCTTGCCCAAGATCAGAGTCAAATGATGAAGTAGTTGGTTTACTTTTTTTCATGACATTGAATTAGGACAAGTGTCAGTTATAGTTAGAGACATTTAGAGGTGGAAGATATGTTACAGATTACGTAGTTAATTCTGTCATTAAGGAAAATTTAGGCTTATGAAGTGCCTTATCTTACAAGGTCATACATCAGGTTAATGACAGAACTGGGATTAGACTTCCCAGTGCAGTATTCTTTGCCCTACATTACTGCTTCCTCTCTTACTAAGTATTCTCTTTTTAAACCTACCTTTCCAGCTTTATCATACATTAATCTCCTTCATGCCCTCTTTGGTCCAACCAAATCAGACTCCTTTCTCAACCTCCCGTACAACACTCCATCTCCTGACTCCACACCTTTGCATTCATGCCTAGAGTATACTCTCCTCACCTCCGCCTCTTAGAATCCCTCACTTCCTTCAAAGCTCACCTCACGTCACCTTCTCCATGAGGTCTTTGCTGAACCCTCAGCCTCTTTTCCCCAAACTCCTTTGTATTTATTTCATATATATCTTGTATATACTTATATATTTACGATGTCTCCCCTGATAAAACATAAAGCCATTGAGAGCAGAGGCTGCCATTTTTGTCTTTATATTCTCTGGAACTAACACAGTGCCTGATACATAATAAGTGCTTAATGAATGCTTCTTTACTGATTGTACTATTTGCCTAAAAACAGTTAATTGCTTTTTCTAAAGAAATAAACTAAAATAGCCATATAATTAATCTCCACTATAATCTCTACTAATCTCTACTATGCTTTACAAAATTATACTGAAATAATGTAGAACAAAATTTAAAGTAATACAAACAGCCTTCCCCCTATGGCTCAGCTTTGGCTTTTTTGAGTACCCTTTTCTCTGACCTATAAGCTGTCTCACAGATACTGGAAAAAACTGGGACCTTGGTCTTTTTCCAACTTCTCAGAAGGCTACTTGTAGATTGGACATTACAAGCTCTCCAGGTTTAGCTTTCTCTAGTCTAGCTCCAGAAAAAGCTATCTTGCCCTTGGGAAAGTTTCAAAACAACTTTTTCTTAAAATCTTTATAAATCAAACTCAATAATTCCCTAACCTGCTTAAATAAGTTTGTATCTGGAAAGGGGCCAAACTTTTATTTCTCTAAGCATGTGAAAATACAATTGAACCTTCAGTTGCTTTAAAATACTTATAAGAAGACTTCTGTCTACAACATGGAGTGTAATTGGCCCCATTCACCAGTTCTCTGGATGAGTCACATAACCAAGGCCATTGCCTTAGTATTTCTAGATATCTTCTTCAGCACCAAGTCCTATAAAAATAACAAATGAATGTGCAGTAATAGCTTCATTTTAGAACAGAAAACTACCTCAAAAGACTTATTAAAAGTGGATTTTGGTGAATTATAATTTTCACTACAGTTTCTTTTGGGGGGGAGGGAGGCCCATAATAAGACAGTAAAAATTATAATTTAAGGATGCAGCAAACTTCTTACAAATCACAAAAGGGAAAAATTTCTTAATAATTTCTTTAAAATTTCTTAATAAAGCAAAATTATTCTATTATGTCTTGAACAAAATACTGAAATGTCAACCCAGAATCCACATCCTAGATCTCTTGCCCCTGAATTCAAGTTATCTTTCCATCTTGAGGTCAATATTCCTGAAAGCTAGAAGAATAGGATACCACACCAAAGTACTTTCCTTCCCTTTGCCTTTAATGACCTTGAGGAACTAACCCATTGATTACTAGTCTTGGTTTTGTAGCATCAGAGGTGTCTAAGTGTATGAATGTCATAAGATTCTAAAAGTTCAATTAATCTATTCAAACAGTGTTTCTCTTACTTAAACAAACTGAACAAGTCCACAGGGTAAAAGTGAAATGATATCAATCAGCATACTAGAAATCTTTTGCTGAAGGGTAAATGATTTCTCATTCAGAAGCTATAATAAGAGAGAGGATGAGCTTAGAGAAGTCAATATTTGAAAAGATCTGGTCTAGTATTCATTTGTTTTGCTGAACTTTTTTTCCTTCCTTTTTTTAACCTTTACTTAAAAAGATGGCTTAATGAGCATACGCAGGAAGAGACAGAGACATATTTAGAAATAAATGTGATATAAAAACAGAAGTTATGTATAAAAAATAAAATTAAAAGCATCTAATATTTATTTTAAAAATAGATATTCTTCCCTTAACCTGAAACATAAAGGGGAAAAAATATTCAAGTAATCCTGCAAACATAAATACTACTCAAGCATTTACCCCAATGTTGGCTACAGAAAAGTAGAGAAAAATGTAACATTTTTACCCTAATTCCTCTATCATTTTCCAGTTATTACTTTTTCATACACTTTAAATATGTAACACTATTCTAAACTTATCCTAGTAACACTCAAACTTACTAATTAGAATGACAGCTCCTTTAAGGATTTATAAAATCAAAAATTGCATATTATCAAAATAAAATTTACTTAGGTGAGGTGACTTTTAGTACAGACTTTGTATTAATTTTGCTTTAACATTAACATGTTTCACTCTTGACTTAAAACCAGTCTCTTCCTTAAACAAAAAAAAAAAACCAACAAACCTACATTTGAAATTTTTCCTTCAAATCACTGTTACTTATTTTCAATGATTGCTTCTATTAAATTCTACATAGTTCCACTATACTGTTATTTCTCTGGGATTCCAGGTCACCATTTGAAAAATTAGAAACACAAAAATATTTGTTATCTTGGAACTATGAGAAAAAATCAGATGGAAATGAAAGAAGGGAGGGGAGCTAATCAGGTCTGTTAGGATTTGATACTCTTCTACAGGGAAAATCGCATCAAGAAAACAAGGACTCATAAGTAAGAACCCAGGACATTTTACATTTAAAACACAGCATCTTAAAACCATTTTTCTTTAAGATTAAGTTAGAAGTTCTCTCTCCACTGAGGGGAATAAACTGCAAAACCAAATTAATAATTTATCTTTTATTGAAATTGCAGAATACTTTATTTATATTACAGTAAATTTTATTGGAAAAAGGGGAGAGAAATCAACCTTTAAAAATACACTCATGTTGAAACCAAGTAAGCCAGCCAAACCAGGTACAAACCAGGGGACTTTGCTTTTTCTATTTGTTTTTAAGAATTTGAATACGACATATCTATATACAATTCTACAACATCAGGTTAAATCCCCCTGAAGATAATTCAACAAACACTTCCAGAAAGGAGTTAAGAGCTAGAGGAAGAATGCCATAATTTTCATTCTATAGAGGCAACACTATAAGTAATAATTATGACCTCCAAATAGAGGATGAATTGAAGTATGATACTACTGATAAGATTTTGGCCCATCATTTTTCATGCAATTAGTTCCATAAAGATACACATTGTGCAAATTAAGGCTTCTGTAGGTCCGATGGTTTACAAAGTTCTCTTTTTTTTCTTTAAAAAATAGGATTAGACAGACAGTGAAGATGATACTGAGATGACCTATACCCACAATCCTGAGAAACCTGGTTCTTTTCTGTGGTATGGCACCAAGTCTCAACTCCATAGGAAATCAATCTTTGGGTCAGTTGTTTGGGTTCACCAGAAGTCTAGCAAAATACTGATAGATTTGCTTCATATGACCAGGACCAAGAATAACATGCAAAGAGCAGCAGCTGTTTTTGGCTAAAGCCATATACAGAATGTGAACCTTTTGAAGCACCCAAGAAACTAAAGAACATTTTGTTTCTTAAAAAGAAAATCCAAAGTCCAGAAATGAAATATTTCAACATAAGGGATAAATGATACGCCAGGCCCACCTCAGACCATCCCAGCATATGGATTAACACCTTTTCTTTCTCCTACAATGGGTGAATCAACAGAATACCCCCCTGCCGGCAGGAAGAAATTGTTACTGTTATTTCAGCAAACCTGAGTAGTCACAGTCAATAAATAGGGGGCGGAGAGAGAATTAAAATGCTAATAATCAAGTATCTTAAATGGTCTAAAGTGTCAGGGCTTTTTTCCCCTTCATTTAAATCAAACCCTGCCTTCTGGGAGTATATTTGTACTAAATAAGAGCTAATAAGCTTCTAATGGCTATGCTTCTAAATGCAGACATGGACAGAACCCTGGAATCAGAGTACCAATGTCATCTGGCTAACTTAGGCAATGACTTTTCCATCACCTGTAAACAAACAGGAATAAGCTGAGCCATCATTCCCCTTCTCCCCGTCACCAGCACAAAAACTTCTTCCCTTTTGAATGAGTTCTTGTTAAAGGCAAAAATTATAGAAGCATCAGCATCAAGTTGTGAAGTCTTCATATTTGGTTGGAGATGCTTTTCTGTCCCACTAATAAATTTTCTCTTGTAGGCACGAGAGGGAGTTTTAGACATGGAGCAGATCTTCATCACTGTCGTCATGAAATGACATGGGGTATGCAGAATCCATTGCTCTCTGCTGTCCTAACTTAGGTTTTCCTTTTCTTTCCTTCTCTCCTTTAAGCAAACCAACCATGTCATCATTTCCATGCTTGAATGTCTTCCTTTGTAGATTTCTACCCTTGTCTGTTCCTCCTGGACGGGTGCCCCTCGCTAAATGAATCTTCACATCAGGAATGGTCAAGACCTCGTCTTCACTGTCCTGGTCATCTGCATGCAGGGAAGTTAGGGCATCTGATTTCACAGACTTGGTGGTAATGTGGCCGTTTTCTTGCCCTTCCTTCCCAGGCCTTGAAGCTGACAGCTGAATCTCTTCCATAAGCCACTCCGTTTCATTTTCATCTGCCTCTTCTTCTGTGTTCACCTGTCAAAAAAAAAAAGCAGCATAGCAAGAACATATGATGTAAACCCTGTTTACAATTCCAACATTCTTCCCTCTAAACCTCCTCCCCCCACCACACTGAATGAAGTGTTCTCAGTGTCAGATTCACCACCTTCTTTCAGTTCCCCATGGTGGCAGCTATGCTATTCTTCCAGCTCTGGTCATTACTAACTGGGAGGACAAGGCAGCAGTTCTTGGGCAAGGGCAAGACTTGGCCCCTTCCTAATAATGACTGGGTCAGAGCAGGCCAGTGTGACCAGGACAAGTTAGAGTTGTAGCACTTAGGCCTAAAGCTCACAGCAATGTCTAAACAAAACAGTCATCAACTGAACAAGCCTTTTGGCATCACTTGGGAAAGAAAAGGAGAAAAGTACCTTTCACAACTTGTCTGTATTATTCTTGTTTGGGCTTCCATGAATCCCTGAAGTCAAAATATGCATGTTCTGATCTATATATCAGGAGCCTATCTTACAGAATGTTTGCATTTTAGCAAAAACCAGAATTTAGGGTAACAGGTATGTATAGAATTGGGGGAAGAAGAAGGTGGAATAAAGTATGGATAAACCAGAGAAAGAGGAATTTCTTTAAGCATCCAAATCTGAGAATCTAAAGTTCTATTCATAGTAGTCTAGAAAATTACCTTGGTGTATTTGTAAGACACATTGGAACTTCTCTTACAGCAGCTGCTTATTCTATGCATGACAGTTTCCCTATGAAAAAATATATATTTGTGATGGTAAGAGTAAATTAATAACTTCTCTTTACTCTTAAAAGAAACAGCAGAATAGTGTCGTAGAATGCCTAAAGGAATAACATTCAGGAGACCTGGTTCTGGTCCCAGCTTTGTACTAACCCCTCACAGGATTAAAGACACACATACGACAGCATGTCATTGTCAAACGTATTTACTAGAATTGTATACTTACATTATCTTCAAATACAATTTCTCTAAGTCCTAGGGCTGCATTGCTGGGTATTTTTTTATTTTAAAAAACAATAATAATTTTTAAAAGAAAATATTTTCAAGCAATAAATGGTTTTCAAATAATAGCGTTTATAACATGCTTGGAAGTTTTCAAAGAGCTTCGCATATGTTATCTCATTTGATCCTCACAACTTTTAATCACTGAATGGCAGCTTTGCCTCAGTCACCTGTAAACAAACAGGAATAAGCTGAGGAATAAGCTGGGAAAGACCTGAGCTTGAACAGGCCATGGTCCCCCCCTTTATCTGGAGCCATCCATCATCCTCATCTATATCTGGCCACTCGACCCAGATGGCTCCAGAGGAGACAGTGAGGCTGGTGACTCTGCACAGCCCTCCTCACTTAAATCCAATCCACTCACAAGTCACGGCATCACCTTCTGATGTCACAGTCCTCTTCAAGAACAAAGGACAAACAGCACAACAACCCTATGAGGTAAATGTTATTTTTACTTCACCTTTTACAGATGATAAGGGGTCAAAGTTAGAGTCTGAGGCAGGATTCAAACTCAAGTCTTCTTGACTCCCTCCTAGTCAAGCACTCTACCCACAACACCACCTGTCTGCCTAATATCTATTCTTCTATATTTCCCTGTCAAAAAACAGCAATATAGCAAAGATATAAGATATAAACCCTGTTTCAACCTCCTGGCCTTATTAATTTGTCCCTCTCACTACTCCCCACCACCCTTGAGCAAATTAAAAAGAAAACAAATCCTTCAATACATTTTTGCACAGTCCAGCAAAACAAATTCCCACATTAGCCATGTCTGAAACATTCTCTTTCTCTCTCTCTCTCTCTCTCTCTCTCTCTCTCTCTCTCTCTCTCTATCTCTATCTCTCTCTCTCCATTTTAAGTTCTTCATCTCTCTTTGTTTTGTGGCTAGCAATTTCTTTCCATGGTTTTAGCTCTAGATATCTCTATGAGATTTCTGACTAAGATGGTGGACTAGGAATAGTCCAGATTTCTTACAATTCTGGCATTGATGAAAAAAAAAACCAATAAACTGAATAATGATTAAGAAATAAAAGGTAAAAACTCCTAAGGTTGAAGCAATGGGCAGAAAACATTTTTTCCACTTATAACTCTCACATTTGAACTACTAACAAGACAAAGGCACTAAAAGATTGCTCTTGGAGAAAAGAGCAAAGGCAACATTTCCCAGGTCTTGATTTCCCTTTTTTCTAGATCTCACACAAACATCTGAACAAAAAGTCATTTGTTTAGAAAGAAGATGGTGTTTAATTCCTTATGAGTCTTAGACATGCAGAAGAAACAACTAAAAAAAGCTGAAAATGGATTGGAATAATAGTCTATTAAGAAAGTGGTTCATAAAGGTATCACTTCCAACATGTGGGATATAAAGAGCCACAGTGGGCTGTGAATCAGACGCAACAGTGTCAGCTTTTAAACTTCTTCACATCAACCATTTCTGGCTTCACTAAGTTGATATCAGCCTACCTTCATCACAGAAACTACAGAATCTATTTTCTTAAATTTTAAGAATTTTTGTACATATATCAACAGCCCAGAGAGACTTTAAAGCTCTGATGATACTACTGTATTCCTATGTGAATGTGACCAGGAATTTTATTTGTCATCCGCTCTCCCCTCAAACCCTAATAACAAATTACTCATTTTTCCTTCTCACCCATTCTTTTCTCCTTACCTTCTTTCCTTGTTATATAGTAACATAATCAAGAGACACACAGTAAGGACCACCAGAAGCAGGCTGAGAAGTGTCCCAACAGCTTGGCTTCTTCCAGAGAGACCCTTGTGATTCAGTCCATCTTCATCTCGATCTTTAATAATTTCCATCCTAGAAGCAAGTAAGAGAAAGGAATTGATATCACTTTGATATAAAAAATTTTTTGTTTTTGCTTTTTAGATGTCTACCCTAAGGATTTCCACCCAACAAACAGCTTCATTTTGATTCCTAGGGGAAATTTTTGTATCCAAGTGATAGCACAAGTATGACCATGTTACTCCCCTGTTCAAAAACCTTCAATGGCTCCCCCTTATCTATAGAACAAAATACAAAATTCCTTATTTTGTCATTTAAGGTTCTCCATGATCTAGGTTCCACCTACCTTTCTTTCCTCATTTCTTACTATACGCCCCTTTAAACATTTTGACAGGACCACTATTTACTAGGGTTTCCCCTACCACCATCACATGGGTTAGGCTAGTTTTTCCAAGAGGCAACATAAAGCCAGTCCAGGGACTTAATTATCCCAGGGGACTAAGGTATCCCTCTTGCAGCAGCTTCTTTGTAGAATCTGTCCATATTGATGTGCAGTTTCTGGTCACTGAAGGGCATCAAAAGGACCACATGGAGTCAGAGCCCTTAAGACCACATCAGCCACCATACCTCGCCCTGCTGACCAGACATGTTTCCATATGGAGACAAGGGAGATTATGTCTACCCAAGATAAATGCCTCAGTATCCTGGTTGAACAGTCTTTTTATGCTATAGCTAAGTAAATCTCCTTTTGTTAATCACTGAATCACCTACGACTTTCATTTTGTATGAAAATTGAACCTCAATTAACAGGGAACTCATCTGAATCAAGTCCATCCATCATATACATTCTAACCAAACTGGTCCCCAGTTTTAACTTGTCCTCTCCTGCCTCTGTGCATGTGCCCTCCCTCCACATCTCCCCCAGCTAAAATCTTTTTCTGTCTTCAAGGCAGAGTTTGGGTAGTATGTACCTCCTCCCAGATGAAAGCATCTTCTTTTCCTCCTCAAATTTGCTTCTACAGGTCCTTTGTTCTTAACACATTATATCTTGCATCTTGCTTATCAATGTTTATGTCTTCTTTGTATATATTGTTTTTATATATATATATATATATATATATATATATAGTTTCCCTGATCATGGCCCTATCCCCAAAGGCAGTCTGATTTGGCTCAGGAACATCAATTATGTTATAGTCAAGGACCACACAATTACCATCTAAAAATTTGCAACCCAAATGTTGAAATGTACTCTTCTGGTTAAACGCTTAAGGGAAGCCTCAGCAAAAGAAAACGCTAAATACTAAGGTATTTCTTGCCACCTAAATAGTTATTGCTGCCAGCATTAATAGAGCACAGGGAAGAGGCCCTAACCCTCAAGAGACTGCAGTTTACAACAGGGGGAGAATTTTATACGATTAAGTCTAAAAAGCAAAGTATGCTCAGAAATTCTGTTTAGAGGCAATTAAGAAAGAAATCTTGAAAGAAAGCAGGTATCCACATAGTTATTACTCTTTTAAAGCCCCATTTCCTACAAGAAATACGGTATTGTAAAAAGATCATTGAATTTAGAGTCAGAAGCTCTGGATTCAAATACTGCTTCTCCTTCCCAAGCAAACTCCCTTGATCTTTCTGTGTCTCCGCTATATGCATAAAACATTTGGACTGGGCGAGGTGACTTACAAGCCGCCTTCCATCGCTAAATGCTATGCTCCTAACTGTACAGAGCTGAAAGCACTTTTGTAATTATTTCATGATTTCCCCCCAAAAATCAAGCTGGCGGTCCACTGAAGATCTCCTCTAAGGCTTCATCATGGTATGCATAAACCACTCTTCCGAAGGCTATGTGAACACAGCACGCTGCCAATAGAGCCTACCAAGATGGAAAGGCTTCAACAAGTATTGTCTGGAACTAAACTGTATGCCCATTGTCCAAGGACTAGCCTAGTTAAGTTCAGAGGAACTCATGACCAGACTGACAACTGGGTGATGAAGGTTTTGGTCACAGTATCTCAAAAAGATGTCCATGGTTGAACATGAAGGCACATGCCTATAGCACCTGTTACTGGGCAGGCTGAAGCTGGTGCATCTCTTAAGCATGCACCAGCTTCAAAAATCCTGTTTCACACAGATATGTAGTTGGAAAAGAGAAGAGCAGTTTAATAGACAAGTAACATCTCAGTATTATTAGGAAAATAGTATTGACCTTAGGGATCCCCTAAAGGCACGTCAGGGACTCCCCAGGAGTCCTTGGACCACACTTTGAGAACTTCTGCACTAATGCATAGGAGGGTTGCAATCTGTATCTTTTAAGGGAGTAAGCACACTGACAAAATCAGATATTTGAAGTTCTTAAGTATGAAGCATATTCAGAGAGAGTATAAGATAGGAAGTAGATTCCAAAACATCTAAATCTAAGAAGACAACTACTCCAGTGCCTTCTCCTGGATTTCTAATGGTACCATTGTTCTCCTAATCGCCCAAGGTAAAGAACTTGAGGTCATCTTGATGTAGATGATGAAGAAAGGAGAGGAGTTAATCACTAAAATCCTGTTGCTTTTTCCTTCACAGTCTTCACACTTATCCCTCTTCCCTTCCCTTCCCTTCCCTCCAGTCCCGTCCCATTGCCACCACCTTGGTCCAAGTTTTCAGTGCCAATCATTTTGATGGCCTAACTGGTTCTCCTTCCCTCAAGTTTCTTCTTGCTACCTTTCATCCTATAGTGACTTAAACATTAACTTCCCTAAGGAATCCCATCTTAACCTAATCATGTCATTTCCCTGCTCAAATATTCTGACAATTTCAATTGCCCAATTCATGTCTTAAGTCCTTAAACTGGCATTCAAAGGTCTGGCCCTAACTTTATTTCCCTACCCCCCCACACACATTCTCTTTATGACTTAAACTTGACTACTAGACATTCCCTGAATATACCTTGCCCTTTCCCACCTCAGTACCTTTGCCCATACTGTACTTCTTCTCTGTACTACCCCATCTTTCAAGGTTCAGTATAAATGCTACCTTCTCTACTAAGCCATCCCTGATTTTCCCAGGTTCTCAGAAATAATCTCTTCTTCCTTTGAATTCTTAATGCACTTTAAAATTATTTATATTTTTATTTATGGCATTTATCAAATGATCCCTTATAATACATGTAGTTCTTGGAAAGACTCAACAAGAGCAGCAATTGATAAGTTTTAGAAATATGTGGGATATAGACTAAGATTTGGATATAGTAAGGCTAAAATCTGCACCAGACAATAAAGTTGACAGCTTTGGGACAGGGCAACTGGGATGAGATATATAACCATAAAGCAAGAACAATTAGAAGCAGCAAGTGAAACTCCCTTTTGTCACATGTTCATATCTAATCACAAATATGAAATATTTTATCAATCTTGGGTCTGGGAGGAGTCTGAAAGGGATCTGTATCCCCCCACTCCCTTGACATTCACTTTTACTGTAGAGCAGAAATGGATAAGGGTGAACTCGATCAATAAAAATATAGCATCCCTATCCCACATGTTTGTGTAACACTAATAGCAGGGGTCGGTCAGGAGGGCAGATTTCTATTGATCTCTCAAGGTTCCATAGTAGCTATGTCAAGTAGGAGAAAGACCTAGCACTGCCTAGCATAGGGCCTTGAATATGATAAGTGCCCAATTATTTACCAACTTTTGTTTCAAAGTTAACAAAACTGGAAAGGGACCATCTAAGAGTTACAAAGAAAAAAAGAAAAAAAATTACTTACCCCAGAGGGCACACAGCAGAGGTATACCATGAAAAGAGGTATTGACAGTCTGCTGTTTCATGACTAAATTCAGGGATACCCTCCTTCACCAATGGGTCACAATGGAAAAAGATGGTAGAAGAGACATATTTCGTATTATCTTTTCCACATTTAGAGGAAGAGGAAAACACAACATCTAGGTCATCATCTACCAAGAGAAAGGAAGACACAATTTGAAATGTCATAACGACTTTCATCATTTCATGCTTTCCAGTTTTATTGGTCCTTCACAGCTATAATTACAACCCTTCAAAATTACATTCTACTCTGGCTTGTCACAGGATGTCATCAGTAATTGGGGAGTTATAACTGAAAAACAAGGCTTTGAATCCATGATCTAAAACTCAATGGTATGTTAGCTCTTTCAGGGCAAGGACTGTGTCATTTTTTATCTTGCTCCCCAGAACCTAATATTGCCTTAGACAATGTTTAGTAGATTAGAAGAAAATATAGGATAGGAAAAGACTACTAGAACGGAAGTCAAGACCTAGTTCCAGTATTAGCCTTGTACAATCTTGTGCAAATCTTTTAGTTTCTTTTGAGTTGCAACTGCCTCATCTATAAAATCATATGGCTGAACCCAATCACTAAGATTCAATACAACTCTTAAGATTTTATATAAAAATATAGTTTAAAACCTTCCTTTCCACTGGAGTCTAGATCCCTAATCTGTTTAATTGTGGTAGGCATTATGTTCAAATATGAATTAGTACCTGTGAATGGCCAGTTAAGATCATCTGATCTGTACTACCAGCATTACTCCATTTTTTGGAAACCAAAAAATATGCATATTCCAGACCATCCAGCTTGGCACTGCTATCTGTGATAGGATCAATGCCAAAACATCATAATGTCTGCTTCAATAAATAACCTGGCAAAAGTATATATTTTTTTCATCCCTTCTCCTCTAGGGAAATATATAAGCCTAAACATAATACATATTTTAGATGAGCTACAAAGCTGGTTGATTTGCTGATAAACAAGTTTTCTTCTGAACATATTACATTAGTGTCAATAGCAAAGCCTTTATTAAGTATTATAATTCTAGTTCACAAGTTTAATCAGAAGTTGAGAGAAAATGGAATCCACTTAAGACTTTAAACCCATTTTGGGAAGAAAATATTGAGAAGATTAAAAGCAATTACCTTGAATGTAATATCTAGTTTTATCCGAAGATCCAACTTGCCTACCAAACTTTTGATCATTTGTTTTAACCTGACATATACTAGCTCCATAACACAAAGGATTTGCTGAATTTGTGATAGAAGAAAGCTGGATTTCATACATATAAGCATCCCCATTAGGTCTCATATCCCCAGAGGCACTGAATAACCTGAAACAAAAACAAAATATATCATCACAGCCTCTCTAACCTGAAAAACCACACCAACCACACCACAGGAGTTGCCCTCTAATCTTGTTATGAAGCATACGATGGTTGTGGACAGTTCAGCACACGACCAAGAGTCCTTACAGGGAGCTGTGTCTTACAACTGTATCCAAACTTAGTAGTTTGCTCTTTCGTGACCAGCTTCAGTGATACCTCTCTTTCTCCTAATGAAAGGTCAAGGTAGAAAAAGATAGCTCCAGAGCCATACAGCTCACTTTGCCTTTTCTACACTTCAAGGAAGCGGTAAACAGCACCTAGGTGACCATACAACCCCAAAAATTTCTCTGAAGGCATAAGGTTCCTTGTAATGCACTAGCACTGTTACTACATGGCCATTTTTAGAACCTTAAATATACTTGGCAAATGTTTATACTCTACCTTCCCTCACTCTGGCCAGCGCCTTGAGCATTATTAATTGCCTCCAGAAGACTAATATCTCAAACCAAAACAGGTTAGAGAAAAATAAATTTTGCATGAACTATTAAGCATAAAGGATTAAGCCTTTTCTTCCTAGCATCTGATAGACTATGTGAGAGATTATTTTAAAAATCTTCTGTTCCTCAATCCTACTAATACTAAGGGAAATATTTTTGTTGTACGGTATAGTTCTCTGGGGAGAGAGGAAAAGACAGAGCAGCATGGGGTAGATTTAGGTGATGCAAAAACAAAAGATATCAATAAAAATGTATTTTAAAAAAAGATTGAAGGAGGGAGGAAAGGAAGGGAAAATTTTTTCACACTGAAGAATTCACCATCTTTGGTGTTAAACCTAATAGTTCAGTAATGCTTTCTCCCATAATAAGGAAAAATATAACTACCCCTAGCTACAGTAACTAAAACACAACACTAAATTTATCTTGCTTTGCTCCATGCTGGTGAATTAGTGGTTTAATTTTAAACACATTTTGGTACTCAAAAGAAAAATATTTTACTTACTTAAAATAAATATCTCCTAGGCTGAAATGCTTGTCATTGGCAGGATTGATGATGGTCCCATTCACCATCTCCACCTCCTGTGGCTTCACTGCACAAGCTGCTCGAGTTTCCCACATAATATAATATGTACAGTTCTCTCTGTCAAACCTATAAAGGAGGACAAATATATCATGAACTATAATGATCACATTAGCCTTGGGGATTGTTGACTCTTAAAATATAGTTTACTGAATGCCTAAATCAAACTTATTTGTTTTCAAAAACATACAGGGCAACAAGTCAGTTCTCAGCATTCAGCAAAGGATTATCTTTCATCATCATATCCCTTCATGTACTAATACTCCCAGATAATCTCCGAAGTTTCCTATGCCAATTCATAACTATGACATCTAAAAAAAGTCAAGCTAGTAATAGATTGGTTAAAACCTCTTAGTGACACAATATCCCAGCTGTATAAGTATGAAGTATTTAGGGAAGGGGACCACCCAGTATGTTGGCATTATTATAAAGTATGCAAACATTTTTTAAAACTATAAAAATATATATATTTTAGAATTTAAAAAATAATACAAATTTAAAAGATGACGCCTATTTGCTTTTAGAATTCTTGGTTTTGGTTTTTGCAAACTTTTCAGAAATTTGAATCCTTTGAATTTGTTTAATCCTTTGCTAGTTTCTGAATTTTCCCTTTCCCAAACCCACAGAAATTCAAAGCATGGCAAGCTCAAGTTATTTGACTTTACTTTTTTCAGCTTCTTGGAAGCAAAGATACATAAACATTAGCTAACATACTCCCCCTGCTGGCCAACTTTCTCTTGACACGACTCATACATGGTAAATCAATCATTCAAAAAGTATTTAAGTACTTACTCTGTACCAGGCCCTGTAAAAACAAAGACAAAAATCCTACAGTTCAAGGCCTCAAGGAAATTATACTTTATTGGCAGAAACAGTCTGTAAGTGCACATAGTTAAGACTAAACAAGACCTATTCAAAGTAAATAAGTGGTGATTTTAGGGGATGGGGAGACAGGCAATCCTAGCTAAAAGGAATCAAGAAAGACTTCTTCACATAAGAGGTAGCACTTGAACTAAGCTTTAAAAGAAGTTAGCAATTCTAAAAGGCAGAGGTGAACAGGGAATATATTCTAGGCATAAGGGACAGCCTTTGTAAAGGTACAGAGACAGCAGATGAAATACAGTTTACAAAGACAGGAAAGCAAGCTAATTTGGCTGAGCCCCAGAATAAGCAAAGTGATGTGGAATAAGCCTGGAAAGGTGGAGGAGACAGGCCACAAAAGACTTTAAATGGCAAACAAAGAAATTTGTATTTGATCCTTGAGGCAACAGGGAATAACACCTCCTAATTGATTTTTTAAAATTCTTCCCCCACTCTCACCCCAAACCCCACCTATTAGTATCTGCCTCATAAAAAATTACCTTGTATTCATTTTGTATGTATTTTGTTTACACTCGTGTGTATGCTTTCTCCCCTGATAGAATGTAACCTCATCGAAGGCAGAGAATGACTTTGGGGGGGGGGGGGGGGAAGGGAGGGTGGAGTCTTTATATTCCCAGCACCTGGAACATAGTAGGCACTTAATAAATGCTTGTTGTTATGGGTTTTTTTTTATTTTATTTATCCAATCAGCAAGTGACTGGATATAGGAGTGGGGGAGGAGAGAAGGTAGGAGTTGGAGATGTCTATAAAATTGTGAATCTGGGTGACTGGATGATGGTGCTCTTAACAAAAATTAGGATATTAAGAAGGGGGGTGGAGTGGGTTTGGAAAAAAGATGAGTTCTACCTTGGGAATGTTGATTTTGAGATTCCAATCATCCAATGAGAAATGTCCACTAGGCACCTGGCATTATAGGTCTGGAGCTCAGGAGAAAGACAAGAGCTGGGTATATAGATCTGTGCATGATCTACATAAAACTCATAGGATCATAAAGGAAGAATTGGAAGGCAATCTATTTCTAGTCTAGCTTTCTCATTTTATAGATCGGGAAGCTTAGGGAATCTCACCACTAATTACCTCAAAGAACTCTCTACTTCAATGCCCCACTGACACTTCAACATAATATCACAGATATAAGGCTAGGAGGGACTTCAGAGGCCATGTTACCTATTTTATAGAGGAAAAAACAGAGGCCCAAAGAAGTTAAGTGACTTGCCCAATGTCACAAAGGCCAAATCAAGTCAACAAGCATTTATTACACCTACTATGTGATATTGGCTCTAAGCTAAGCACTGGTAGGATTTGAACCTGAGGTGCTTTTCTACACACAGCTTTTGTGCATATTACCTAATTAAATCCAGGGTTCAAAACTTCATTTCCCACAAGAGTAATTTAAGAAGTACAAAATATTTTTCAGAAACAAAATTATAAGATTTATTATTTTCTGAACCCAAGGCAGCTGTCTGGATCAAGAACCAAGAACCACTGAGAAAATTCTTGTCAGTATACCATTTCCACAAGCCTATTCTGATAAACAATTCAAATCAAAACAATCCCTACCTCTTAAGCATGGGCTTGCCAACTGTCTTTGCACATTTCAGCTCTATAACTGTGGTGGCAGTCTTATTTCGCCTGCACTCATAGCCATTTGAGTAAGTTACAAGGACTTTGTCACCTGCAATACATAAATAATTTAGTTAAACAATATTTCTAGTACACTGCAGAAAAAGGACTTTAGTGAAATATATATAATATTAAAGTCCAAAACAAAATTCTGGTATGCTACAGAGAAACTTCATAAGCATTGGTCTAATATTTAAGTTTAAAAAGTCCCAGTTAACATAATATTAATAACTCTCATATCACTATAACATACTGAAATATTTACTAAGATGCAAAAATTAATTGTTCATTTTGAAGAGTCTTGAGGAACTATGCTATTTTTAACATGCAGTCTTTGAGTCATTCATTTATATAGAGAAAAGGTTCATTTCAGTGATCTGAACTGAATCCAAATCTTCTTTACAAGTATGCAACATGTTAAAAACCTAAAATCTTTGCCTTGCTTTATTTAAAAAATTACAACATTCTGTACTGGCTATGATTATTTAATGCCTCTTTGAAAAAGGTCCAGTTTTAATGGTCTTGACAAATTAACGAATCACTTTTTTTTTATTTACATAAAACATTTAATGTGCATTAAAAGCCTACTCTGCTGGAGGTTACAAACATGAGCCTCACTTACAGTGGTATCTGTCCTTCCCAATCTAAATTTGTCTACACTAAAGTCAGCTTCTCTCACAACAACTATCCAACCTCAATACAAATACTGGGGTTCTTAACCTTTTTAGTGCCATGGACACATTTATCAATCTAGTGAAACCTATGGGCCCCTTCTCAGAATAATGTTTTTAAGTGCACAAAGTAAAATACATAAAATTATCAAGGAAATCAATCATATTGAAATACAGTTATCAAAATATTTAAAAAGCAAGTTTAGGGACCCCAGGGTAAGAAGCCTTGCAGAGTTAAAGGGAATCATTTCAAGTATGTGGTAAGGTAGTTCTCTCCATTGCAGTCTTCTTCAGATGCTGTATCACAGCATCAGAAGTGACTTGATTTTCCAAGGCTATGCCAGTGGAACACAGACTCTGGCAGGGCTTACACAGCTGGAAAGGATCGAGTGCAGGCCCAGCCTGGGTGATCATTTGAAGATCAGCTTATCTAAGTTGGAAGAGGATCATCACTGGAGGGAGTGCTGGTTAACAAGTGATTGATATTTGGTTTTGGTCCAAGCAACTCAAATGTAGAGAGGCAGAAGGGTTATGATCTACATTGTTGGAAGAAGCTTTTACACAGATAAAAATCGCAGAACTTTTAAAGTAATCAAGTTGAAAAAACTAAGATGATACAAAAATATATCTTGAAATAAACATTTAGCAGGTTTCTGGGCAATTTTGTAAATTGCTCAAACAAGGGTATGTTTGCAAAACAGCTCTAGGACTTTTATGTCTCAAACAAGCACACAACCAGTTAAGCAAGTGAAACCGATATGGACTTCAGATGAGCAGTAAATGACGTGTCATTTATGGGACAATTCTGGCTCCCACTGCCTCTGGACTAAAGTCAGATTCCAAGATACTTGGGGCCACTAAACTTTGAGCACAGGTCCAGATTGGAACAGGAAGACAACAAGGGCTCATTTGATGTGCAAAGGGGGTATCAAAGTATGAAAGTATAAGTGTACAACTTTTGGAAGCAGTTGGTCAAATCTTTCATAGACCTAAGAGACTGTCACAGATTTGTTGAGTCATCTCATTTCACAATCACAAAGACAGATGACCAGAACCTTCATCAATCACTGTAAGAATACAATAGGATTACCTGTCACATCTAGCTTCTGTGTATGAACAAGTCCCAAAACCTGGACAGTACCAGTTATACTCTTTTTGCAAATGCTAGCCCGTTCAGGGCAGCCAGAGGGTCCTTTATATATGCTCTGACACAAGTTAATATAGTACCTAGAAACCAACAGAAGAAGAACATTGGGGAAATTGCAATATACTTATTCTAAAGACATTAATGCTCTACTCTAATGCACTGAGAAATGTACAAAATGTTACCCTCTTGAATTTTCAGAAAACTAAAATTCCTATACAGAATTATAAATTCTTATAAATTCATTATAATTGAATTTATAATAAATAAATAATAAAATGAATTAGGGTTCAAACTTTTTTAAAAAGAAAAAAAGAACTCAATATATTGGTATTCTCACACTTAAGGAGCATTTATTTCCAACAATATGATGAGCAGAAACTATAACTCAAGCAATATCCATCAGCAGATAGCACAGTGCTTTGCTCACATTAGGTGATTAATAAATATTTGTACTATCTGAAGTTACCTAAACCCAAAGACTGGAATTACAGTTAAAATTGAAAACGAACTGATTCTCTATTACCAATTAATGGACTTGAGATCAAGCAGTTTTAAAGCCCACCTAACACTACCACTGTCTGGTAGATGTTAAACAGAAACTTCTACTCACGAGGTACCATCATGGACAAACAACCAGGACCCAGTAAGAGAAGAAAGCAGCCGCAGATCATAGGTTTTGTGTTTCTGAATGAATTTACAATCCATCTTCTTTGGGGGACAGACAGCCTTTGTTTTCCATTCAAAAGTCACCTCGCACCCACGGGTCTCACTGAAGACTTGTGGTGTCCCAATATCAGTATTTTCATCACAGCTGAATATAATTGTAGATGACCGATAGCTATTTGCTGCGGAAAATAATGTTCATGAAACAGATCATATTTTGTACTTTCCTGATTTAAAAAGAAATATAACATTTACTACAAAATTCAGAATTTCTCTCTTCTTGGAATTCTGAAGACACAAAAGTCTCTGTCACTAATCTCGCAATGAAATACATAGTCTCCCTACTTCTCATGTGGTCTTGTATTATAAATTTAAATTTTTTTAAATTTTCTTAATAGATTTGAGGGCATCAAGAAGATAGTTTTTTGCAAAAGTCTATATAGATTAATGTGGAAATATGTTTAATATGATTGTACATGTATATCTGAAGATCACCAATGTTCTTTCATGGTCACAGCCAACATTTCAACTTACAAGATCTGCAATATCCCCATTTCTGATCCATGTCATAGTTTCCTGTTGTGGCACACCAAGGTTTTGGTTTATCTTCTCTAATACAATCATCATAGCTCTTTCCACGGTAGATGAAAGGAAAGACGCAGGGATCACCTTGTTCAGTTTCTGAAAATAAGTACCACATATGTAATTAATATCATACAAGTAATACACTGTCCATGCCAAGTGGTTAGGCATGGATTAGAATAGAAGGCAGGAATTAATAATGTAACCACCCATTATATAAATCACTGACCTGGATAGTACTAATTACAAGTCGTGGTCATTAAATGTAAAACATTCTTCTGCGAACAGTGCTATTGAGGTGATTTTTAATTGTCTATATCAATTATGACTATTCCAAAGAGTTATACGTTTTGTCTTCCGATTTCAAAAATAAAAAAGCTTTCAGTGTCTAGTGCTTTAAGATCCCAAGTTTTTCTAGTAATTCCCAAAATTTATATTTAACTTATAATTACTCACCTGGAGGACACTGATCACCATTTAGATATTTTAAAATGACTGTTTCATCTTGATGTCTATAATCCAAACTCATTGATGCTAGCCGTCCAAAGGAAGAGGCCTTACTACCTGAGAGTAAGCACACCCCTCCATCTTTACAGCTCCCCTGAGGATCACTATTTGCTGCAGAACACACCCCCACATTGTAAGTATGAGGTCCATGAGTTACCTGGATGGACAAAGAATATTTCATGGATTTCTATGAATATAAATCCTCAGTTATTTGGATTTTACTACTGAATAATCTATCTTTACATAAGGTCACATATTTTGAACTATCTTAACATATGTATCCCTCTCACCTTTGTGACAGTCTTTGGTTTTGTTTTTGTTTTTTGCAGGGGGAGGGCAGGGCAATTGGGGTTAAGTGACTTACCCAAGGTAAATGTGTCAAGTGTCTGAGGCCAGATTTGAACTCAGGTTCTCCTGACTCACTGCGCCACCTAGCTGCCCCACCTTTGTGGCAGTCTTGCTGAGATCACACCTTCGTTCCTTCCTGCCAGAGGTTCACCTAGGTATGTTATTGCTATTGACATGCCCTTAGTCTAATCAGCCATCCCCCATGGCAAGTGTGTGAAGAGCCTCTATTTGTTTGGGATCTCTGCCTCCACTTGTATCACTCAGATTTCTCGTCTCCTCTGTTCTGCTTCCAGTCTACCAACTAGGCTTCATAAATCCTGCAAGAGGCAGACCTAGCTCTCCATAACCAAGGCCTTAAGTCTGCTACTTGTATTGTCTCTCTTACCCTGAGCTTTCAAACACATTGGTTAAGATTGTTCCACCTTCTAAGTCCCAGTGTATCTAACTGAGACTCCTTAGCAATAGGAGCAGGAGGCTATGTACATGTTCGGACCCCAAAGAAACATAGATCTCTGTTCCAAAAGTTGATCGTACAGGTATAACTTTGCCAGTTCTAGGTCAACGGACTCGATCACAATACTCAAGACCCCCAGTGGACAGACACATCACTTTGAAGATAGTGCTGCAACCTAAACATCAACGACACTGGCAAATCACAGCAAGGTTTACACAATACATAGTTTGTCCAGGCATAGGTGCTTCTCAAGTTGGATTCCCCTCCCCTACCTCTAACCTCATTCAGCTTTCTGGGAACCAATTGTTATCTATTTGATCTTTTTCAGCAAGTTGGCCAAGAGGACAGAGAGTCAAAGAATTTAATATATTAAACTGCTGGCCAACATTTGACACATTCCACATGTGACATTAAATATATGCAGTAGCATCTAATGAACAATTAATATTTTATAGCATACAAAGAGTGGCATTACTTTGCAACAAACACATTTCAAAAGAGCTGACAAGTAATTTATTGAGAAGGGTAGTAGATTCAAATGAAAACATGTAAACAGATATACCTAATTCCATATCAAATGGATACCTGCCATGAGTCATTATGTTTAGAAAAGGCAGGAAACTGGCTTTATTCCTCAAAACCCTGACACCTTTGTAGTAGCTTGACTTCCATAGACCCTACATCAAGAATAGCCACCACCCTCACAAACACAGAAAGTCATCTAACAGTGAAAACTAGTCCAGTTCTAGAGCAAAGGAATGATGAAAAATTTTGCTGCCTATGATAGTGACTTATTTGTTCAAAAATACTAAATACATTATGGTACAGAGGACACTTAAAAATTCCAAAGAATTTTGTAGTAGAACTATAGCTCTTTCAAAAAATATTTGCATTCATAATGCATATACATATACATATACCTATATATCTCTATCTACATATATAGATATAAAGTTGATAATGCCAAAGATTAAGAATATTACCTTAACTGGTCTTTTAGAAAGACTGGACAAGTTAAAGCTATAGTACAGCTGCTCATCTGTCACTGAACAGCCCACAGTTTTTACATCATCTGGACATACGACTGGAGTTTCCCATTCAAACACATAATCACAACCACTGGTTCTTATCACCTTTGGTGACCCCTATTTAAAAAAAAAAAGGAAATTTTAACTTCATAGGAAATGTCATAATTTTCTTAAAATACCACTATTATCCTAGATGACACAAAATATATAATTTGATTTATCAAGAAATCCTAACCATATCCTGAGATAGTTCACACAGGGTTAAAAAGTAGAAGTGTAGTGCATTACCTACCAGAAGGTACTACACACCTGTACTTCTGGGTACCAACAGTACCTGTCTGGCATATCAACAATAGCAAGATGGCACTGGAGACAAGGACTCTCAAGACCCAGACCCAAGGAATGTTCCATGGCTGCAGGTAACCTGGAATAGGCCTTCTCTGAAGCCCAGAAAATCAGCCATGACAACTGCAAGGAGTTCCATAAAGGTCCCTTTGGTGCAATTCAGTAGTTACCTGGAATTCCCTACATAACTCCAGGGCATAATCGCTAATAATTTTTAAATGCCATTTTATACTTATTCAGTGCATTATGGATTGAAAGAGCTTTCACAAACATCTCACTGGATTCTCAAAACACTTCTATGAAGTAGATAAGCCATCACCTTGCAGAAGGGGAAAAAAAATGGCATGGAATTACCTATCCAATATCAACTCAGCTATTAAGTGGTAGGCAGTGCTCCAGCCCCACTCCCCCAAATCCTTAGAGAGCAATAGCCTTTCTATTACATCATACTACCCCAGAAACTCTGCAAGTCTGTATCAAGAAATTAGGATTTTAAATAGTCTTTAAAGGGTAAAAGAAAAGGGCTTTGAAATAGAGGTCGTCATTGCAAAAGACAGCTTACTTCTGTTTACAACTAAAGTTACCTCCTCTGCCAAAACATATGCATTTGTTATTTCAAAACTCTGAAGCCAATTAAAACAGTAGAAAAGGATAAAATATATTCATTAGGCCAAATATTCTATTTCAGTCTGATGTTAAAGATTTCTTTTCCACATGGTTTATATTCAATTGCTCCTACGTGGTACATACCATTCAGGAAGGAAAGAAACCACAAGGGGAAAAATACTTCAAATAAGCCCCACAAACCTGGAATATTCAGTCTCCAGATTTCTAAAGGCAAGCAAACACTTGCTGCCAACATGCAGTTACTCCAAGACTCAGCCATGGTGTTCAGTATACTTTCTTCCTACGTGTAATCCTAAATGAAGCATAAAGCCTCATTTATCTAGCACTATGAGAGAAAGAAGAGTTCCACATAAAGGAACTTTCCAGATTTATCTCTTCAAATACCATTTGAAAAATTCTAACCATTTGATAGAAATCTTTCTATGATATTCTGTATGGTTTGTCTTCTTAGAATATGACAAACATAAGTGAACCTTTTCTTAATTCTTCATCATGATAAATGACAATTTTTGACCTAAGTTAAAATATACACGAAGAACCTCAGGAGCTCTGGGAGGTTATCTGACCCTAAGCTATTCTGTTTTTCAGGGTTTTTTAATGTGCCTTTTTTTTGGCAGGGGGAAGGGTGGAATCTCTTTTCTCATTATTACTGTATCTCTGTCTAGAGGTCTTGCTAACCATTACCCCACCCCAACTCGCCAGAAATTCTTGCCTGAATCCACTCTGGATTACTGGTAAATAACCCAGCTTGTTTAAAATCGGTATAAAGGATGAAACAATAGATTTACATTAACAGACCTGAGGCCCTCTCCTGAGAGTAAAGAATATGGATTTGGACTGCAAATTCTGCCATTCAGAGTGGTCTTTTTTGCTTACTTCTGGGTCTGGGTATTTGTTCCATAAACTTATTCCCTGTGGGCAAGTTATCAGTTTCCCCGTGTGCAAAATAGGTATAATAGAACCTATTTCCCACGGTTGTTGTGAGGAATACATTTTGTAAATCTCAAAGTTCTTTATAAATGTTTTCTCATTATTATTGCAAATGGCTAAGGTTGCTCAAATCTGTCCACTGGTCAAGTAGTACCACTAGGTTGTTGGCTATTTAGGGGCATATGAATCATAGAACTGGAGTTGGAAGGGATGTTAAAGGTAATCTAATTTAATCCCTACCCAAAACATGAATCCTAAGAACATCCTTGAAAAGTTGTACTACAGTTTCCATAGGTTGACCACCAGTGATGGAAAACTCAAATTTGGCAGTGCTGTAATTTTTTTTAATTATTTCCTTATGTTGCTATTTAGTCATGTCTGACTCTCTGGGGCCCCATTTGGGGTTTTCTTGGCAAAGATCCTAGAGTGGTTTGCCATTTCCTTCTCTAGCTTATTTTACAGATGAGGAATTGAGGCAAACAGGGTTAAGTGACTTGCCCAGGGTCACACAGCTAGTAAGTGAGGCTAGATTTGAAATCAATGAAGAAGAGTCTTCCTGATTCCAAGCCCAGTGCTCTATCCACTGCACCATCTGGCTGCCCTATTTCCTTATACTGGGCTAAAATTAAACCTCTTGGTTTTATACTTAAGGTCCAGAGTTCTAAAATACACTGTTACTACTTTATTCATAATTTACAAACTATTACAAAGTTTTCTGCATGTAAAGAGTGACATTTGTATTTCTAGTGCTAACCTTCATTGTTGGCTTCCTAATTATTTTTTCCATCCTTGAATTAAAATCATGAATTTTGGGAACTGGAAGAGATTTTAGAGATCTGCTAGTTCAATTCCCTCATTTTACAAAGAGACTGAGCAGCAAAGGTTAAATGACTTGCCAATGTCATCCTAGAATCAGATTTGGAGCTGGCAGAGAACTTAGAGGTCTTCTTATCCAACACCTTCATCTTACAGATAAAGAAACTCAGGCCCACAGACTGTACTCTAGGTTACTCACAATTGTAATAAAACCCTAGGTTCCCTGACTCCAGCTCTAGCACTCATTCCACTGTACCCCCAGCAGCTGCAGAGCTGGTTGATAGCAATGTTATCAGGTCTGCAGACTCCCAGCCAAGTGACTGGGACTAGACTTACCCAAATCAGAGAAGTTTTATCGGTTTTTTTTAATAAAGGGAAGAATAATATCCTTACACTGTAAATATACATTATACCATGCATCTGCAACACCAATAAATAAAATGTTAACATTTACGCCACAAAAAGAAGTTGCTTACCATATTTATTCCTCTCTTACAATGAAATAAAATAATTGAGGAATAGTTAGCATTTCTATCTAAAGGACATGGGGTAGAACTATCAAAAGTGATATAAATTTCATTAGTTGCACGATTAAGTTGTGGAGGTCCAGTAACACGGCCAATATCCTAAGAAATAAAAGAAAAAACAGAGCTCAGGAAAACAATTTTTCAAGAGAGAGCTGATTAAGTATCAAAATAAAATGGCAAAAAAGTATACATCTATGAACCCATATGCAATTAAGACCAAAATATTTGCCACATAGAGGTTATATGATGCTGCCAGATGATCAAACAAGTTTTGTTACAAATGTTAATCATTTCTATTTATATCTCATTCTCAAAGAATCTAAGTTGTTGAATATTACCTCCAGTGAGCTCATAACTCCTATCCATCTGGCCTTCCAGAAAGGGGTCTGGTTACAAAGGGGCTTAAAAGCCAAATGAAGAGTTTATTATTTGATCCTGAAGGTAACACTGAAGGAACCACTGGAGTTTACTGAATGGGGGAAGGAGTGCACACACATGCATGTGTGTGTGTGTCTGTGTCTGTGCGTGCCCACACGTGAGCAAGGCTGATGGGGGGAGACAAGGTCAGACCCAGACCTGTGTTTTAGAAGATCATTTTGATAGATGACTGGAGGATGGACTAGAATGCAGGAGATGACTTGAGGCAGGGAGCCCCAAAACCAGCAGACTACTACAATAGTCCAGGTGTGAGGAGACAAAAGCTGGCACCAGGATAGCAGTGTCAGAGAAGAGAAGGAGGAATATGAGAGATGCTGTGAAAGCAGAAGTGGCATAGTAAGGAGCCAAAGATGGCACCTGGGTTGTAAGTTGAGGTAATTGGGGAGACGATGGTGCCTTCAATAGTAAAAGGATAGTTAAGAAGAGCTCAAGTTTGGGGGAAAAGATAAAACAGTCCAGTTTGGGATGCATGGAAGATAAAGTCAGTTCACAAATAAATCTATCTTTTATATATATCTTTTACACCCATCTTCTACAATGGCATCTAGTCTCTCAAACTCATGACTGCAAAAATATAGAAATAAAATGTTTTTTGAGACTTTTTTCCAGAAATCCCAACCTGAAATAAGTGAATATGATTATTAAAAATGTTTTCAATATTAAAAACCTATACACTCAGAATACTGTAGAAAATCGAAATACATGATATTCACTTTCCTGCATGATTTATTAAAAGGTCTTAATGAGAGTTCTTAGCCAATAAAAAACATTTGCATTTCACAAGTGTTTTGAATTGCACAAGTCCTGTACTTCACACTAAGGAGCTGGGCTCAGCAAATACAATTTCCAGGCCCTCTGACTCTGATACAGAAATTTCTACTCAGGGATAATGACAAGTGAGACACACACATATATACACGTGCATACACATATATATACATATACAAAGATATATACATATAAATAGTATGTGACTCCTTAGCCTTCTCTCCATGTCAAAAGATACAATATGCATAACACCAGTTTTATTTCCATAAAGGCTATTGTCAAAATTATTTTTCAAACTTGTATATGTGATACTTACTACAGGAGAGCCATCAACAGGAACCTTACACACTGCTGCTCCGGCAGGACAAGAAACTCCATGGATGGGATTTAGGGCCTGGCAGATGTTAATATAGAAATCTGGCTTGGTATCAGATAGATCATCATTTTCATTATAGGCTTCATAGCCACCAGTTCGATGGATCAAAGGGCTGAGGTCAATAACAGAGCTTCCATTTTTCACTGAACACTGCTCCTGTTGCAGGAAATTTGGGTCATGTTATATATCAACATATCCAAAGACACAAAACAGCATTCATGTCAGAGGATTTGAAAACTCTACAACATGAGCACATCTGCTGAGCTAATTTTTTTTTTTTTACGTTTCTTCATATTTATTCTGACATCTTCCATCAAGTGTGTTTTATGGCTAGTACAACCTGGATAGATTCAGATACCTTCAATGTCAGTGATAAAATTGTAATATGAAAGATAAGACACTGAAATCCAGAACAGACATACCACAAGTCAAAGCAAAATCTCTTGCAGAGTTGACACATAGTTCAATGAACTCACCTCTTTCTCACAAGCCAGTGGGGTGTGCCAGGAAAAGTAAAGAGTACATGTCTGTTTATCCAAGGAAACAAACACAGGCTTATTGGTTGCCCCAGAATTGTGTGTGCACACAAAGCTAATTACACTCTTATACTTCAGGAAATTCTTGGAAGGGCAAGGACCTCCATCATCATAAACAAGCTGTAAGACTTGATCTACATACATTAGCCTACTGTTCCAACTTCCAGCATTAATTTGGGTCAATCCAAAGCAAACACCTGAATCAATTGGAAAGGAAAAAAAATTAATGATTTAAGGTACCTATTTTCCATTAGATTATTCCTTAAATTCAAATCATATTTAAATCTCATGCTTATTTTTAAATGGCTTACTATAACACTGTGCATTTAAGACTGTGTCACTCATTTATCCATCAGCTTCTAAAATATGATATACCTCCATCAACATATCTGCAATATCATTGATTATGACACTCCTTCCAATGGTACCAATTGTAATTTATCCACACATTCTCACCCTGTACAACTCTTACCTTACATCTTCATGTGCTCCTTTACATCCTCCACACGGGGTCTAAGAAACATAATGAGGAATTTCCTCTGGATCTTCCAACATGCCACAGATATCAATGGAGCACATCAGATACCCAATGAGTATCTCTCACTCTCACTGCTTGACCATTATATATCTCCAGTGGGATCTTTAATGACACTTCTGTGTACAATTCTTTGTTGGTAATATATCAAGGCCTACTCATGCCATAACTACCTATTTATAGTGTTTTGGGTGACCCACAATTTCAATTTTTGGTCAACTGTTATTCCATGACTCTCAAATAGCATCATAAGAAAAATATTTATGTCTCCTAAAAGATGGGTCTTCATTTCAGGGAGAAGCCTACGTAATTTTCCAAAGGTAATTCAGTCTGTCCTTGTTTTCATTCTGTGTCTATCTCACTGTCTTGCAATGGTGTCCACTAAATATATATGTATTGATGGTCCATCTGACTGATTTCTTTAAGTGGACAATTAGGTCAAACCCTTTTGAATGACTAAGGATATCACTGAAGAAGCTCTGCAGTGTTCTGGAGTTTGATTTCATCAGTACAAAGTAATACACAAAAAAATCTAGGTTACTGCATCTGCTATAGAGAATTACTCTTCCATCTGGACTCTACACTGGCCATCCTTCATTACTATGAAAAGTAACTTAGGCAAGTATACATCACTGAGTATTAAAAGTACAGTTTGACTTAATTTAGACGTTCTTCTCAAATTCACTTAAGTTTTCATTGCCTCTAGGCAACTTAACACTAAATTGCAGGCAGGTGCCAATCTGCATTGTGCACATTGAGACACAAAAAAAGAAAGAAATGAGAATAATTTTTTTAAATACACAGATAAAAACAAAAAAGTTGCCTGGGACACTAAGTGATTGAGTCTCCTGATTCTTTGCTCTTTCCTTTATACCAGGGTTCACACTTAAGATGTTTAGATCAGATTTTAATTTTCAGCAAAGTTGGTAAAAGAGCAGGATGAAAATATATTTTCCTCACAGTGCTTTCAGCACAGGAAGATCTTGATGCCCTAAGGCATTAGGACTTTAAGAAGGAAACCTATTTTGGCACTTACCAACTCCAGAGGGGCAGTTTTTAGTTCCTCCACAAATGCCCATATACATTAATCCCTTTTCACTATAAGAAACTGAGTAGCCAGAATCATTCTTTAAAGAGTTCAGATCAAATAGATGGCCTGTAAGAAAAGGGAAAACTTTAGTCTTTGAAATAACAAACAGACATTTTTAAGGATTGGGAATCACAATGTTTCCAGAATAGGTTTCTATTCTTATGAGCACCATTATATTCTATTGCCATCAGTGCTAAACATAACAATCTATTAACACTCTTCTTTTGAAATGGCATAAAAATGTGACTGACGATATAGATATCCTTGTCTAGGTTGTACTGCTTAAGCCCTGAATTTCTAACTGAAGGCCTTGGTATTTCCCTGGAGGCAAGTGGCTCAGAATATAGTCTACCTCCTATTGCTGCACAATAAGCACAATCCAGAGCTGTGTCATTTACTCCCAAATGTATAACCCTAAAGCCCTGGTTTCTTGATGGACCCTTCCAATTGTAGCTCTCTAAGTTTACAGACATGAGGACCTTTTGAGAACCGCCGAGGTTCCCTTTTCCTTCAATCCATGCTGCAGAAGCCTGTGTCCCACATTCAGATGTGCTTACTGAGGCAGTCGTCCCAATACAACAGCAGGAAGAGGAAATAGATGAGGCTAGAACTCGAAAAGGGAGGCCTGTGTCACTACAGCACGGGCACTTACTAGTACGTCTACTGTTTCTTCCAAGTCTAAACAGTAAGTGTGGTCCTTTCTCAAGAAAAGATTTACACACAAAAACAAAGGGAGGTATTAAAGACAGGCTCCTCTACTTCTTAAGTGTATCTCACAGAATCCCTCTGAGTATTTACCTGTAGCAGGATTGGTGACTTGACAGTTCTCCTGCACATTGCTCTTTAAAGGACATGCAGCTGAGGTTTGCCATGAGAAAGTATACTCACAGTCTTCCACTGCACTTATAAACATGGGCTTAGAATCCTGCAGGCAAAGAACAGAAAGAGGCCAGTATTATGGGGAGCTGTAACAATACCAGCTTGTATCAAAGCGCTCTGAACGTTTAAAAAACGTTTCCAATGCCTCTACGGGAGAAGTGGTAGTGTTACATAGTAATGACAGAGTGAAGAAAGGATTTGTTTCTAAAACAAAGCAGAGGTCAAGGATCAAACTCTAGGGTCGAAAAACCTTTCTGGAAAAAGCTACACAAGTTTAAAAAGCCAAGCCACAAGACACAGCTTCGAGAGTGGCAGCTCCAAGTAGGGTTACCTACTTAAGGTTACTTACTTAGTGGCTTCCCTGTGTACCTAAAGATGTTTTAGGAGGCTAAGTAATAATCACAAGGCATTGTGTCCTTTTATCTGGCAGACCAAAACAATTCCAAACACACCAAAAAGTCTTTATACTGCTACTGCTAATAACAATGATAATGACAACTGAAATTTGCAAACGTACTTTATGAATAATCTCACTTTATGCCTCTGAAGCCTGGGAAGTGGGGGCTATTAGTATTCCCATTGTACAGATAAGAAAACTGAGCTTGAGAGGTATTAAGCGACTTGTCCAGGGCTGCAAAGCTAATAAAGGTCTTGAGATGGGATTACAACTCAGGTCTTCCTGACCCCCAAATCATCTTTCACATATACATATATACATATATGCGTACATTCATATATATAAACACACACACACAGACATATATATGTGTGTGTGTGTGTGTATTATATATATACACACACATATATATAGTAACTTATTCTTTTCAAAGCATACTGAAACTACTACAGAACCTTAAAAGGTTCTCTTCTGCGGTACACTTATTCTGAAGTCAAATTCCTATTGACCTTATATACTCTTTCTTTCTCTATTTCTCATCAGACACTCACCTATGCACTCTCTCAAAGGTATACCTTTCCCTCTCTTCCTTCCTCTCCCTCTTTATGACTCCATCCTTGGACACAGGGCACAGAAATCAGCAACCTATTCAAAGGCTTCTAGGTGCCCATGCCACTCCCTTCTATAGAAGGAGCTCTAATTTCTACTCAAGTAGAGTGGACAGACTTCATGATTAAGGGCCTCCTCATATCTCAGGATCTCCTCAGATATCAGGACTATTACTTTTCAAGAGTAAAAACTGGTTGCCTACCATAATCTCTTTGCCCTGGTAGCCTGACTCCTGGCTCCCTGACTACAGCTTCACACAGGCACAGCTAGAACAGTGTGTATTTAAGCGTATAGGGATAGAACTGCCCCACAGTCTGTAAGGTGCTAAAAAACAGATCAGCTTATGAAGAAACTAATCAGATGCCACATACCAATTAGTTACAAAAGGCACATGTGGATTCTATGCAATATCTTAAAGGTGAGAGTTAAATACAAACATGATTAAATAATTTAAAACATCCAGAGTAGGTATTCCTTGAGCCAGAGAAGAAATCTTAGTCACTGTTATTATAACACTGTACGTCCTTTTGCCATCTTGGCGGTATGGTAAGCTATGTGAGACAGCTAGCTGGCATAGCGCGCTGAGTTCAGATCCTGCCTCAAAACACTGACTAGCTCCTCTATAAAAAGGAGATAGAGGCATTCGCCAGATTGTGAGAATCAAAAAGATATGTGTAAAGCCCTCTTCCAAGTGCAATATAAAGTGCTTTGTCAGTGTTCTGCCCCACTAGCAAAGGGCTATCTGATTGCTCCAACTTAGAAATTCCCATCTGCTCCAGGACACAGTTGGCAGCTGTTAACATAGTAATGGCACTTACTACATGACTCTCACTGCATGTCAGGAGGATTGTTGTCATCTTTCTACGAATCTTATCTGGGCACAGGTCTCCATTGAGATACTTCAGAATGGAAGTGCCTTCGCTGCTCCACTGAGGGCCATCACTCACTCTGCCCAGGGTTGTGTATTTAGAGTTCTCCACCAAGCAGACGGCTGCATCAGGAGGGCATGATCCTAAAACACAAATGAGAGAATGGCCTTTCCTCTTTTCCTTCTACCACATAGTACAATACTGAGATTTCCAATATTGCAGTAAGATGTCCAGAGACCCTATCAAGGAGAAGGATACAAAACTAGGGTATCCATAGCACTCTACTCCTTCTCCTACCTTAGTAAGTGGAAGATTGCCAGCCTTTGCTGCTGCTGCTGCTACCTATCCTCATGCATTCATATCTACAAAGTAGTTTATAAGCATCTAACCTTCGATATAAATTATGTTTGGGCCTTAGTTTTATCTAGCAGTGACAATATATCAAAGGCCACTATAAAAACCTGTGTTTCCAAACAATATTTGTTTTCTCTTTTTTCTATTATATGACCAAACCTACCAATCATTGCAAGAAACAAGTTCCTCAATTTTATAAGTTTCATTCTTCAATGTTGTCTACCCTAACATAATAACGAAGATAATGAAGACCATCAGTTCTTGACAACTCATGAAACAAATTAGTAACCCTTCCCTCACCAATGCCAGCCTGCGGGGCCAGTGATTTGCAGATATTGATGAAGTAACGCTCCGTAGCACCAGTGCTTGTAACTGCTTCCCAGTTATCATTGTATCGTGATAGAGGAGAAAGGTCAAAGGAGTTTCCTTGGTCATCTCTAAATTGAAGGATAGGAGTTCAGTTCAGCCACAATTCAGTCATATATGCTAAATCAAACATTAGCATTACACCTCAACACCATAAACATCCTACCCACCTGTGCTTTGATCAGTACCAGCAACAATACAGTGTTGATGTCTCAAAATCTCATGATTATTTCAGGATGGTAAGTGTTCAAAAATGATTGGGTGGGGGGGGCACATGAGATAGATATAATCATTTTAATTCTTGACTAGAAAATATACCCAACACATGGCATCACTGGCTGTCAAGGTTATTCAAAGGGTATCATGACATATACATTCTATGTGTCTATAAGCCACCTCAATATACACCAGTGATGAGAAGAATGTTCTTAACTGACTATATGACTCCTGATAGTGGTTCTCAGCCTAATCATTTATTATCTGATGGCTACTGTACACATTAGGGGCTATGAGTCTCTAAAAATTCGTGAACATTACAAATTAACTTTGGGATGAGAATAAATTTAAGTATGATTTTATCTCTTGATCCAGAAGGGTAAAAGTATAAACTAACTTACCTGAATGAACATTCAATGGATTCAAAAGGTGGGCAAGCATATTGGGTTCGCCACTCAAACAAGTAAGAACAATCTAAAGTTTCCTTCAAGAACACTGGCTAAAGAAGATGAAAATAAATAAATGTGTCACTATGAGGATATAAAACTGGATGCAGTCATTTAAAAATCTGGATTTTAAAATGAAAAATTACTTTTATAGAGGTGTTTTCTCTCTCTCCTCTAATAGAACATATTGCTTAGATGGCATCCTGGGGCTCTTTCACTATGTCAAATATACTCACCTTCTGGGTGATGCGATCACAGTAAAAAAATATGGTTGTAGATCTTTGATATATTTTATGGCATGTGTCCCCACCAGTGTAATTAATCTTTATTAATCCATTTTCATAAGTCAGCTTCTGGGTAAGTAACCCTATTTTAAAGAGGAATCAGAAGAACAGGGAAAAGTAAAACACTCACATTGGATACATTATCAAACCTATCTTACACTAAACCAACCTTTTCTTAAATAATAATAGTAATAATTTCAAATTACTTTTATATAGTGCTTTACAATTTACAATGCACTTTTCACACATCAAAACCTCAGCTTTCCACATGATTACGTAGCTGATGTAAAAGGAAGATCTGAATCCACAGATAGTGACCTCTCCATTATGCCACCCTGCCTTTCATAAATATAAAAAACATCTTCATCTCGGTGGTCTATGGTTATTGTGGCCAAACAAAGTGACTGCTCTTCACTCAACTTTGAAGGATGACCACAAAACCACTGATGCTCTAGCTCTCGGTTCTTTAACTGAGCACCACTCCAACTTTGGTTAAACTAGTTATCGAGTTCATTATCAACAAGCAATTTACTGACACAGCAGAGGTATTAGATGCTATCATATTAAATAACATTTCCAAGTCATTCTGTGACTCAACTCTGTTTAGTATTGCTTCCCTAGTTTGCCATGTGTTGAACTACTTAACGAGTTGGAAGAAAAGTCATTATCTTTCATCATTAACAATGAAAATAAAACAAAATCGCTCTAAGATCAAATGAGATGATATTCGTAAAAGCACTTGGCAGTGTCTGGCATATAGTGGGTGCTATATAAATGCTTATTCTCTTCCTCTCCCCTCATAAGAATAAATTAGGATGTCAGAGAAACATAAAAAGATTTACATGAAGTGAATCAGAGTAAGACAATATCCACAATACCTAAAATAATTTAAATGAAGACATAATTTAAAAGGCAACCACAAAGAGATCAATTGGAGTAAATAATCTTAGTGTCAGAGAACAGATGATGAACTACACTTCCTTGCTTTTGAAAGAGAAGTAAAGGATTATGGGATCAGAATTCTGTCTACATCATCAGTTTTGCAGGCTTATTTTTCTGTTACACAATACGTTCTGATGTTGGGAAATGACTGTTGTGTACACAAACACACCACAATCTCTAAAAGCCACCAATAAAACTTTAAGGAAAACAGAAAGTAAAATCGGTCTAACATTTTGTCAATTTTCTGGATGAAAAGGTCAAATGAAATCCACGAAAAAAAAGAAGAGGCAGTTTATCCAACTCAAAGATGTCACACCTAGCATCATGCCCTATGTTCTCTATTTAACATTATTCTGAGAAGAAGCAAATGCACCCCACCTGCAGTCTTCCGGAAACCCTGAGGCCCCTTCTTTTCCTGACAGGATGATACTTTTTTAGAGATGTCCGAGGACTTGCACACTTCTGAGGACAGGCTCCCACAGACCCGGAAGTAATAGTTGTATTCACCCACAGGCACAATTACATCATTTACAGCAAGGGCCTTCAGGTTATAAATGTGGCCATGCCTTGGATCTTTCACCTCACAGTTGTCTCCTTTGAGGTCACATGTGGGGAAAAAATTTTAAGTGACAAAGCAAAGAGGAAAATGTGTAACACACACACACAAAATATCTTCTTTATGATGCAAAAACTGAATAAAAAGAGCATGCAGAGTTTTATAAAAGGCATTTCATACTATTTTACCTTTATAAAAATTAAATCAATTTTAGGAAAAAGCAGTTTGGGTTCTCCAACGCATCAAATTTTCCTAAGAGTCTACTTTAAGTTTTGTCTCTGAAAGGTTCTTCACATTAAAGAACTGAGAAACAATGAATTAACTAGGGAACATTAAATGTATCACATTAATATATTTATAATGATTAATAGGAACTTTTAGATCAATGGAAAAGAAAACTTTTGGTGTGTAAAACGCCACTAGATCTCACCTTCTGCTCTGCGAATAGGACAAGCTTCTATGGTTCTCCAGACAAATACATATTCACAATCTTCTTTATGTTGAAACACTGGTGATCCCTAAAAACATAAGCAGACAGCTCATTTGCATGCAAGTTATCCTTTTTATATTCATCAAAGGCAGTTAACCATAAAATGGCAGCTTCAAACAAGTAACCTAGAAAGCATTAATTGAAAGACCTAATATTTAACTGCTACAAAATTAACTTGGGCACAAATACATGGCTGTTCCTCAATACCTAGGAGTTAGTATAACTTTAAATTCCTGAAAAAAAAAAAAAAGAGATCTTCTGTGTGAAGGCTTTTCCAGTGAGTTCCCAAAAAGAAAAAAAAATGCAGAAAAGATTAAAATGTATAGAAATGTAATTAAGAATAAGGCAAAGTGTTTATTCAGAAACTTACAGGTGTCTGATCACATTCAAAGATGATACGAGTGGAGAAACGTTGATTTTCACATTTGTCACCATTCACATAAACAATACTCAGGGATCCATCAGCAGCAGTTTGAGGACTGATCTGTACAACACCTAGGTTTGTGCCTACATCACCAGATTTTACACAAGATCCCAATGCACTGCCTGGAGGAATATGAGAGACTACCATTTCAGTAGAGTGTTTTTAAAATCCTAAGTCAAATGTTTTTAAAATCTCTTTATCCAAAGATATAAGAAAACCAAAATAAAAAGATAAGAGGGAATTCACCATGACATCCAGGAATATAAGGTAGAGGATTGCAAACATTTAAGTAGAAAGTTCTTTTTTTCCCTTCTGTTGAAGTATCAAGCGCAATCCAAGGTTCTCTTGTTTTGCTCAGGCCACTTAGATCATATTCATTGCCCGCAAGGTCTGAAAAGATATTTGAAAATCACTGCACTTTCTTGTTCAGAAGGCACCGTCTCAATGGATTGAAGAATGTTGTCTTGTAGTTACGACTTTCATTTAATTTAGGTTTTCAGAATTAAAGCAAACTCACAAAAAGATATTTTTAGACTTAGGGCTGGAAAGGACCTTAAAGCCATCCGTGATCTACCCCTTCACTTTGCAGATTAGGAAATCAAGGCTCAGAAAGCCCGAGTGATTTGTGGAAGGTTACATAGGTAGTAAGCAACAGATGCTAGAGAGACAATCATCCTTTGCTTTTAGTATGCCAGGGCATAGCTTTTATATAGACTATGCAATATGGTCACATATAGCATATATATTTACATAAGGAAGGATATAGTTCCTGTCCTTCTGGCATCTTAAACAATTTTATTGCACATTTCTAAAATGAAAAGTGGTTAGGTTAAACTAATTTCTCAGGGCCTTGAACACATCCACTGAACACATAAGATTCTCTCTAGTTTTCTGACCTTTCTAGCTTAGGTGTTATGTAGACTAAGTCTATTCTTTTTGTCTGAAGTTACCACTACTGTTAGTGATAATGATCAGAGTACAATTATAGCATTAGAAAAACCCAGTGCGGAACCAATGGTCTTTTCTGTATTTTTCATTCTTTGTTTTGTAGCTAAACACACAAAGCCTTAAAAAGATTCTGAGGCTGCATGACCTCTGCTGCATACAATGCCAATATTACTCACTATGTACAAGATCCTTTAGCACTGTTTTTATTATTTTATGTCTATATTCTTTCCAACTAGTCTAGTGAGCCAAGACCATGCCTTGTTCTTTTTGTACTCCAGATTTACAGAGCCCAGTATCTTTCATCATACATGATGATGATTTTCTTTGCTCCTAAAATTATCCCTTCTATATAAAAAGATAGAACTATATAAATATATCAAATAAAAATTAATTGAAAATAATTTATACATGGTGATTCTAAACACTACTGCTTATGAAACTTCCTACATTTTCCCCTAACATTCTGTTTTCCAATCAAGAACTGATCTTAAAACACATCTTCATGCCACTAATAAATTAGGCATACTCAACTTTTGCAAGATGCAAGCAGACAAATTCTTTTATCTTCATAAATAATAAAACTTTACAGAAAACTACTAACATAATAGGGGACTAACACAGTATACGCCTACCTTCACACACACACACACACACACACACACACACACTCTCTCTCTCTCCCTCTCTCTCTCTCTCCCTCTCGACCTCAGGAACTTACCAGTAACTTGGCAATCCACTGGAGAAGGTACACAGGCTAAAGCTGTTTCAAACTCAAAAAAAGTAGTGTAGATCTTTAGTTCAGAATTAATGTCTTGCCGCAGAAATTTGGGTATTCCCGGGTAAATATCATCATTGCAGATAAAACGTATGATGAAAGCATCTGAAGCACCTGTAGGGAAAAAAAAGGCCAAATTTCTGAAAAAACAGAAGCAAAAGATACAAATATATGCTAGTAAAAACAATGAAACCCCTTTAGAACAATGATGTTGGGAGATAAACTAATCTTACAGGTTATGCCAGGTTATCCATCATGCTTCAGCAGGATATGATTTTGATTATTTATATAGCAATGTACCATATTATGACTGGTTTCAAGCTATAAACAAATTACATTTTCAGTCAACATTCTGAATATTTCAGGATCTTCCACTTCTTTCAATTTCTCCCTTTAATTTATCTGGCTCCTTTAAACAAAATTTAAGTGCCATTCAGCTATCTCCCAGACAATATCAATGTATAGAATTCTTTCTTTGATTTAAACTTGGCACATAACAACTAAAAATAACTAACATTTATAGAACATTTTGGTCTACAAAGTATTTTACATGTATTATCTCATTAGATGCTCACAACAGACTTGTGAGGTAGGTGTAGCTATTACCCCATTTTACAGATAGAGAAGCTAAATCAGAGTGAAGTTAACTGATGAGGCCAGGGTCACAAGCTAGTAAATGTCTATGTAGAATTGGAACTTGAGTCTCTCTAAGTCTAGTTGGCATCTCATCCATTACTATAAATTGTACCTACATAAAAAAGGGAAGGGTGGAGGGAAAAATCTAACTTCTATGGGGAAAGTACTGAACATATTAAATGACCACGAGAAAAGGAAGGGAGATGTGGTAGGAAGTTGTAGTTACCGAAACTATAGGAATGCAACAGAGATCAAATGATTAACTAATCAATTTATCTTGTAACAGATACTCAGGGAAGTTTTACAAGAATTTGAAATTGATAACTAAATCAATTAACAAAAAAATCATTTGAGCTTTGTTTTGTTGGGGGGTTTTCCAGGGGCTGGGGTGGGGAGGAGGTTAGCTCCTAGGATACAAGTCATCCCATGAACATCAGTAGCTTTTAGGGAACCATTTGCTGATAATTTCAAATCATCACAAAGAAAAAGTGATATGGGTTGTGATAGGCATGGAAGAATAAAGGTTCAGAATATACACCAATTATATCTGAAAAAAAAGTCCTAAAATAGTGTATCGGAGAAAATATAAAAAGGCACAGTGAAGTAACTTTCTGAACTACTTTAGTCAAACAAAAGTTCATACTAGAACCAAGTGTTTGAGAAAGCTAAGCTGACCAAAAATCTAATGATCCTCATTTCTTCAAACCAAATTTCAAGTAGCAAGTGAAAAGTAAAGGATTTAGGAGAATTCTGTTCTCACAAGAGAAGAGATTTAATAGAAGGGCTTGTAGATGCAGACTCAGCCTAGAATGACTGTATAGAAATATCAGAACTTTTTACAAAAATTTTGGCCATTTGACAAATTTTGAAGCTCCATTTCACAGTACTTAAAGTTCTGAATTAGTTAGGCACATGGGGGCAATACTTAGTACTGTTAAGAGAAGCCATGAAAAAAAGTGTGATATAATGAATACAGAGCAGGCATCAGATTCAGAAAGACCTGAGATCAGGTCCTGCCTCTAATTCAGCCAGGCTAGTGACACTGAGGAAACCTGAAAGGATCTTGTTTGCAGAGCAGAGGCTACCTTGATAAAAATAAGTTCTTCACCATATAACAATGAAATCACAGGTCCAGTTATAAAAATGAAAAAAGAATTAGTGACTTCCAATGTCACAGTCCCTTAGATGAGTAGAACAGTTCTAAAACAACATATTCAAAATGGCATCAAGAACACAGTCCTGATAAAAATGCTCCAATTCAGAATGACTTCTATTCGCATCTTAACATGGAATAGATTACTCCTGGCATCCAAACATTCACTACAAGAACTGCAATAGCATTGTCTACCTAACTTTCATCATAATATTTTATATATATATACATGCATATATATATATATATATATATATATATATATATATCAAGAGAAAGTAACATAACAATATCCCCTAACAGAGGTGCCGAACTGTACCCCCTAAAAGCAACAAGAAAAAAGTAACAAAACATGACCTATTAATAGATTTTGAGAAAGGCAGAGTATACTGTCTATTTGGGCAGGAAAATGTTAAAAACAATTATTTTCTTTTAGTTCAGCAAGAGACAGAAAAAACTATAATGTAATTCACCCTTTTAGGTTAAATAATCTTTATCAACATCCTTGGCTGTGGCCCCTTATAACACCTAAGAATAAAACAAAACAAAAACTATAGGCTTTGAAAATGAGAAACATAGACTATAAGTCAAAGGTGAGAAGATTAAGGGAAGGATGAGGGGAAGAGGAATTAGAAAGCAAAACAATATCTTTAGATTTAATAAAACACAATTAATAGCTTTTTAAAAATAACATCATACTATGCCCAAAGGGCTATAAAAATGTGCATACCCTTTGACCCAGCAATACCACTTCTAGGTCTATATCACAAGCAGATCATAAAAATGGGAAAGGGTCCCACATGTACAAAAATATTTATAGCAGCTCTTTCTGTGGTGGCCAAGAACTAGAAATTGAGGGGATGCCCATCAACTGGGAAATGGCTAAACAAGTTGTGGTATGTGAATATAATGGAATATTATTGTACCATAAGAAATGATGAGCATGCAGATTTCAGAAAGACTTATATGAACTGATGCTGAGTGAAGTGAACAAAACCAGGATAACATTGCACACAGTAATAGCCACATTATGCAAGGACTAACTTTCATAGACTTGGCTCTTCTCAGCAATGCAAGGATCTAAGACAACTCCAAAAGACTCATGATGGAAAATGTTAGAAGGAACTATGGAGTCTGAATGCAGATCGAAGCATACTATTTGCTCTTTTTTGTTTGTTTTGTTTTGTTTCTCCTTTCTTGTGGTTCCTCCTATTGGTTCTAATTCTTTTTTACAACATGACTAATGTGAAAATATGTTTAATATGAATGTATATGTAGAGTCTATATCAGATTACACGTCGTCTTGGGGAGGGGCGAGAAAATTTAAGGTTCCAGAGCCTATGGAAATGAATGTTGAAAACTAAAAGTAAATAAATAAATTTTTAAAATATTGTCATGATTTTTACCAGAGAACTGAGGTGCATTTTCTTTCAAGAATACCAAAAAAAAAACAAAAGAGGCCTTCAAGATATACGCAAACAGGGTTTCTCCAAAGATTAAACAAGGCCCCTATGATCACTGTTCACTTCTTATGTCAATGATCAAGATACATTTGGCTTTTAAGCTTACCTGTAGACGGTGAAAGGGCTCCTCTGTAGATAAGTGTTATAAAACCCTCTGTGGTTAAGTGAAGACTTTTCTTAGCTCCAACTGGCCTTTCTGGTTTCAGATTATTGAGGTCTCCTGATTTGATCTCTCCTTCACATCCAGAAGCCTCCTTCCCATCTATCATCCCACAGACAGGCAGCGTTCCACAGATATTAAACTGGAAAGAGGGAGACATTTTATAAAAACAGCAACAGACATCACCTACGTTATGCTATTTATTGGTGCATTACTCTCTCATAAGGCATTATAAACAAAACATCTATCTCCTAGAAACAAAGCCCTCTTAACTTAAAAAAAAAAATTCAGTGATTCAGCACTTTTCAGTACTGACAATTTAGAGATTTTGCAGTTTTTGATACCATTGTTTCATGAGGGGCAGGGTCGTGTGGTTGAGAGACACGGAGCACAACTAGTTGTGAAGAATTGAGAGAGTAATACGCAGAGGGCAATGAAGCAGTGCATGGTGGGGTGAGAAGGATGCAATAGAAGAATGAAGAATTTCAAAGAAAAACTAGAGTTAAGTTAGTCTTTAGGGAAAGACAAGTACCTAAAAGAAAGTTGGGTGGGGGCGGGGGGGCTGGGGGATGGTCACATAACAAGAATGAAAGATGAGTACACAGCCTGAGTGCTCCTCTAGTATATTCAAGTCAAAATCAACTGAGGTAGATCTTTAGCCGATTGGGTGGCCCTCCCTTCGGGGAACTTACAGAATAACATGGACAAGAATGTGGTCAGGCACAGATAGGATGTGATTTATACCACTGGAACCAAATCAATGAGATCACAGACCTTAAGTATTAGTTGAATTTGTAGAAATGCAGGCATTGAATATACTACTCTTCCCTCTTGGTAAAGGATGTGATCTTAGGTATTAAAATACAGAAGTCAATCATTTCCCCAAAATTTGACAATAATTTCACTAAAAGGCTGCACACTAGTGAGCAAGAGATACAGAAAAAGTAGTTTTTAAGTCTCAGGCTTCTGTATGAGTACACTCCACAAATAGGAGCATCTTAAGGATCTCATCATCTTAGGAAATCCCTCTTCCATATGGATTCTGCAATAGACATCTCCCATGATAATAGCAAATATATCTGGATGCATTCCTAAGTCTACAATGCCCTAGAAACCTTTTTACCCTGGAAGCTCACTCCATCCCTGATTTTATCCATTGTTAGCATCCTCAGCCCCTGTGGCTGGTTACCCTTTGATTGGCTGGTTCTATCCAGAACCAGCATTCTAAGGAGGAAGCCTTTATCAGCCATGTCTTCAATCCTCTCTAGGCTATATTCCTGACTCCCCTGGATTTTCTCTGCCACACTCCAGAACCTCTTCTCAATGGAAGCTCACTCCAGCCACAATGGAGGTATTCGCTGCCCCTGTAGCTTCTTTCTTTGGTGGGGGGTGGGGGTGGGGTGGGAAGAAGAGGGTTCCTTCTAGAACTTCCATTTAAAGGAGGAGAAGGGTAGTCTTCATTCTTCTCCAAGTTACACTCTAGATTCTCCCTGACTTTCATTACAAAGCTAGGTACCCTAATTACTCTTCCCACCCTCCACCCCCCATCTTTAGCTTTTCAGCTCTCTTTTATTTCTTGTCTTCTCCCATTAGAATGTAAGCTCCTTGAGGTCAGGATCTGTCCTGCTTTTTAAGTTTTTATTTCCAGAGTTTAGCACAGTGTCTGACACATAGTAGGCACTTTTTGTTTTGTTTGTTGATTTGGCTTGTATCTCTTAAGAAAACAACAATAGGAACTAAACATCAAACACAATCACAATCATTTCTCTGACTTGTATAAAAGAGTTCCTTGTGCCTCCCTATTCAACTGTGATTTAAAATTTTATGACATGAAAAGATATCTCACCTCACAACTTTGTGGAAGTGGGAGATTCATAGGTGTCAAACATCACATATAATTTCAGGGTTTTTTTTTTACTACATTAATCAGTTTTCTGATTTTTTTTCTCTTCTTGCTGGTTTTTTTTCTTTTAAAAAAATATTACTTGTCATAGGACATGACCCTCTTGGAAGGGTTAAAGAGAAGAAATATACAGGGGGAAATTTACAGGATGTAAAGACAAATGATATCAACACATTTTATTTCAAAAAAGAAACAAAACTGTTAGTTCAAACAAAACAAAGGAGAAAATAAATTTATTAAAGTTCTTTCCTTTCCTTAACAAATTACCAACCTTCAGGAACACTCTAAGAAGAGGTTTTTAACCTGTGGTTCATGGATAGATTTCAGGGGGTATGTAATTTTTTTAAGTATTTTGATAACTGTATTTCAATATAATCATCTTCCTTTGTAATCCTACATAGTTTTATGCATTTTACAAAATATTATTCTGAGATGGAGTCCACATAAGTAGGCATTGCCTGACTGCCCAAGGGGTCCGTGATACAAAAAAGGTGAAGAACTAGTCTATAAAGTCACAGGTACTCTATTCTACCACATTCTAAAAACCTCCATTTGTTCTGTGCCTTAATCTAGGATGTGCTTTCTAGCACGTTAATATGCATTAGTATCTATATATCTACTCCTTCTCTGACTATAATGATTGGCAACCAAGATCTCAGAATCTCTCCATTTGTTAAACTGTCCTGTACGCAGCTCTAATGCCTTGAAAAATCTGCCATGTTAACACCTACATTCCCTGCTGGGGGGAAAGTGGGAGGCACAGCTTTATCTGGAAGCCCCAGGAGGGCCACCCCCTTAGGCTGTCACTATTTCACAAGCTTATTATAAGCTCTTCTCCTTTCTCACTTGGTAGAGAAATGGCATTCTTACTTTGCTTCAGGCTTTAATTAAACCATCTTATCAAATAAGAAAAGTTCACTTATTTTCGAACAGAAACTTCTCTCTTCTGGACATCTGGTTTTGCTAGTAGTATTAAAAATGTAGAGCTCAAAGAAGTCCAAATGTGGGTGGTTATTTTTCCCCTTTCAATTAAATGCCAGTTTCCAATGGAAATATAAATAAATCTTTATCCTTTTCTCCAGTTATAACATCATGCACATACATTTGGGAAGTATATTCAGGAGGTTCTATGGCACATAATCAACCAGGGTGTTTTCTTTTTCTCCTTAATTGAGTAACATAACCACTGTTTCCTTTAGACTCTAAAGTTTCTCAGTAACAGAACACTGGGATCATGCAGGAATGTGCTACAAGAAAGACAAACTTTGCAAATGAAAGATGTAAAATGCAAGACTACATCTTCCTATCTTGCCCAGATTTGAAGTGAAGTGGTTACTGTTTGGCCCACTCCCACTACTGATGGGCGCAGCAGCTTTGACCTCTTCCATTCTGACCCAGGCTGGTTCGCCCCTCCTTAGGCCGCCTGGCTGCCCCCTTCTCCAAGGGTTCACTATATTGATGCCAGTCTTAGTTTGAACACTGGAATGGTTTAGTATACTAAGGCTCAGAATTCCTGAGCTCAGGTGATTCAGTAGCCCAACTAAGATGACTCTTTCCAAAGCAAAACATTACTTTCCTTAAAAAAAAAAATAGCTAAAATGCCAAATACATACATACATACACACACACACATACATATATATGTATATGTGTGTGTGTGTGTGTGTGTGTGTGTGTGTGTGTATTTCCTCTCTAGATTCTCCTTTCTGCTTGCAGATAAAAAGTCATCATTCTACTAGGCAAGGTTTGCCTGTGTGCAAGGGACTCTAATAGCAGCTACTTACAAGGAACTGTGTTGACAAAGTGTATACATCACCGGGCCTAGGGTGAAGAAGACCAGAGTTCACACCCAAGTGGTTAGAAAACTGTTTATTTCCTTTAACTTAGAAATACCACTACTAGATCTGTATCCCAAAGAGACGAAAGAAAAGGAAAAAGGACCTATTTGTATAAAAATATTTATAGCAAATTTTTGTGGTGGCAAAAAATTGGAAATTGAGGGGATGCTCACCAATTGGAAAATGGTTGAACAACTTGTGATATATGATTGTGATGGAATACTACTGTGATATGAGAAATGATAAGCAGAATGCTTTCAGAAAAACCTGGGAAGACTTATATGAACTGATGCAAAGTGAAGTAAGGAGAACCAAGAGAAGATTATACGCAGTGAAAACAACACTGTAAGAATGATCAAGTGTGAAAGATTTAGCTACTCTGATCAAGATAATGATTCAAGACAGTTCCAAAGGATGTATGATGAAAAATGCTATCCACTTCCAGAGAGAATTGACAAACTCCAAATAGTAATTGAAGTACACGCTTTTCACTTTATTTTTCTTGGTTTTTTCATGTGAATGCTTTCTTTGGCAACATGGGTAATACGGAAATATGTTTTGCATGACCTCACATGTATAATCAATATCATAATGCTTGCCTTCTCAAGGGATGAGGGAGAAGCCCAGGGAGAGAGAGAATTTGGAACTCAAAAATTTTTTTAAATTAATGTTAAATATGTTTACATGTAATTGGGAAACATTTAATGAAATAAATAAAAAATATTTTTTGGAAAAAAAAAAAAAGGAGGAGGAGGAGGACAAGACCTAAGTTCAAATTTGACCTCAGACACCTACTATCTATATGACCTAAGCAAGTCACTTAATTGCTGGTTGCCTCAGTTTTCTCATCTGTAAAATGGGCATAATAGCACCTACCTCTCAGGGTTGTTGTGAGCCATCAAATGAGGTAATATTTGTAAAGTGCTTTGTGAATGTAAAATATTACATATATACTAGCTATCATCGTTTTAGAACAATTCAATCATTCATATCAAATGAAACTTTGGCATAACTCTTACCATAAAAGACTTTCCAACACCGGAGAGTACATATCCATTTGATTTAGTTAGTGGGTCAAAATTAAACACAAATCCACTGTTTGGATCTTTTATAGAGCAGGCCTTAAAAAAGAGACAAAGATATATACATGCATACAAAAATTCCATAGAAACAAAGTACAAAGTCCCTTGTAAAGAATTAGTCACCAATATATTATAAAATTGTTTGTTTCCTCACAATCAGTAGTGAGATGAGTCAATAGGTGGCAGGAAGTTAACTTTAAAATTACAATAGAGTACATAATACATTTGCCTGTGTAGTTTTAAAAGCAGCACAGAATCTACTTCCTGACCTTTCAATTACATCCAAGGAATACTCTTATTGACCCCTTTCAGTAACATATCATAAGTATACACAGATGACCCTGTAGATTTCTCTTAACAATAAACTACAGGGTTACCATATTTATATGACCGAACAGTTTCTTACCAAATACCTACAGAAAGGTACATGGGATGTATTAGGGAAAGAAATGTGGTTCTTTAACAAAAAATTAGGCATAAATTATTTTTCCAATAAATTTTAATTAATCTTATGTCTAATATCTCTTCCTCAACCCTTTTGTAACTTGACCTATCTTCCCATTACACACAAAATAGTACATTTCAAAGGATGAAGCTATCTCCTTCAGCCTCTTGTTCTCCAGGTTTATTACTCACTCTACTTTCCTCACCACGTGCAGGCCCTGTCAGAAATCAGTAACTGAGGAGGAGCCATGTAAATTGCACTCCATCATAAATAGCCAACAAAGGATTCAGATTTTCCCTTTCTGGCTTCCAGTTCACTTGATACACAGCCAAGCCTCTGGAAAATAAACCTTTGAGATGTGAGCAATGAAGTGCTGGATTTAGGCTGGGCTATATTTATATAGTAGGCAAGGTAGAAAAAATATGAACAACTCGAGGACTGTCATTTCTGATTCCACTCAAACAGCTTTACCCATTTCCTTGTCTAGCTAAAAGCAAACAATCTCCAATGGTTGTCTTAGACAAAGGCAGACCACGGTATACTGTCTACTCAGAGGAACATGGATACTTCTAAAGTTTAGACGCGTACAAAGTTAAACATGGGATGGGCATAATGGGATTCCAATTTTAATGCAAGGGAGATATTCTGGAGATTGGGCCACAAAAGAACAAGAAAAAGAGCAGATATAGCACTTTAAAAAATATTAGCACAAAAATGGTTTCCTCTATGAATTAAATTTGATGTTTTCAATACTTAAGGTTCTAGATCCAAGAATACCTCCTGTAATTTTGATATATTGCCACTCAGTGTTGGGTAGGGAATCTGAATGGCAAGCACGGTTTTCCTACATTCAAGACAGCAGTTTTCTGTCCTACTTTTATTGATTTTTAAACTATAGTTTTGTGGTAAAATACACCAATTTTACAAAAAAGAATCCAGAGTCATACATGAGGATCTTTTATTTCCTAATTCTTCATTGCTCCTAAAATAATCTTAATAGGCTATAAATACTCAATTAAAATTCAGGGTAAAGTAAGAAATTAAATAAAAATAAGAAATGAATTTATTAACACCTCCAAGGAAAGATAATAATCTTAAGATTGCTTTCTGCTACTTAAAAGACTGTCAATTGAATTTTCCAGCCACAAATTTTCCTGCCCCTTTTCTTTGTGCTTCCAGAATGATTTTCCATCCTTTTTTCTTCTCTAATTCTGTCTTAACATATATGTTTAAAGACACAGGCATTTAGCTGAAGGTGCAAAATGGGGCTTAAAACCCTAAGTTTATCTTCCACCTTACTGACCCCTTTCAGTACTATCAACTAGCATATATTCAATATATACTCAATACACTCAACAAGAATTCTTATTATTGCCTACTAATCCATTCTTGGGGGCAGGGTACTTGATTGACTTAATCTCTTTGTAATGATTCAAGTTACTGACTTTACAAAACTTTTACCAATTTCTGTAAGATATTGCTTCAAACAGAAAAACAACTTTCCTTTTTGTTTAAACTAGCTTTATCACAGTGTTGCAACTATGTTTTCCTTTCCATGTTTTCTGATTTACGGTAGAGAAAACACTCACCTGATTTTCATCAGTTGTTTTGATTGGACAGGCAGCTTCTGTATTCCATAGGAAAGTGGCAGTACATTCCCGAATGATAGAAAATACTGGGTGGGTGTTCTGAGAAATCAAATCCAAGAGAGCAGAAAACATAAAGATCACAGTGTGACAGAAAGGACACTGAACAGTCCTAATCTCAACCCCTTTGACTATGAACTACATGGCATTGGAAAAATCCCTTTCCTTATCTGAATTCTACTTTTCTCATCTACAAAAATGGGAAAATGCCATTCCCACCCTTCCCCTTAGGATTAAGACTCAAATGAAATCATCTATGCTTTAAAATTACAAGATGCTATGTCAACATAGAATGCAACTGTCTAAATGGAATGGTTTTGTCTTTGTCTCCACTACATATAGCAGAGCCTTGCACATAGTCAATATATGGTAAATGATTGCTGAATCGAACAGAAATGTAAGGTATTATACGAAACTTTAAAAAGAACAGTTTCAAAGAATACCAAAATGATTTCTCAGAATTAAGCTTTCATGTTATAGATAATTACAAAAGCCACTCAAAGAAATGAGGGAAAATTAAGTTAGATGACAGATTCTTAGATTTACTTCCTTCCCACAGGGCAAGATATTGCTCAACTTGTACATAATATTTACCTGCTCATATTTTTGTAATTTGACAAGAGAGAAGTAAAGAAGAGATTCAAGAGGCATTAGCCAATCAACAAGCATTTAATGAAAACCTACTATGTACCGGGGTTGGCAATATAGATGAAAAATAAATAAATAAAGGGGAAAATCCATACTCTCATGGACCTTACATTCTATGAGGGGAAAAAACATGTACATACCCAAATTAATAGAAAATAAAAATAAGATTTAGAAGTAACAGGGAAATTAAGACCTCATGTAGCCCAACCCTATCATTCTACAGCTCAGGAAACTAACATAAATGGAAGTCAAGAGACTTGCCCACATAGCAAGCAACAGAGCTTTTTGTTCAAAAGATTGAAACCGAGGGTATTCTGACTCCAAATCAAGTGCTATTCCACTATTAAATACTGTCATTTCTGTTTTGCACTACAGGTGTGAGAGTCAACACTACAGGATGTGTCCAGAAAAAGTAGGAGCAAGTAGCTATATAACACTTCCTATGGGATCGCAACTGACAGTACAAAACAAATGGGAGACACATCACATTCAGCAAATAAAGTAAAAGTGTCCTGTAGCTCTTCATGTAGCTTTTTCCTGTTGTATCTATAATAAAAAGCACAGTCACATGCCAATCTAGTCAATAGGTTTACCTTTTCCTTCTGTAATACACACAACTGAGCATCAATAAAATAAAACTCAGGAAAAGGCTACTCAGCTTAAAAACAAAAATACACTCTTGATTTTCCTATACTAAACCCAGTGAGCATTTTAGAATAACTTACTGTTGAAGCACAACTGAATTTTTATTTTGAAATAACTTTTGACACAGAGCTCAAACATAGATTTCTATTTCTTTATCCCAGATTTTAACTAGTCTAAAGATTTAATTAATGGCAACCATTTCTGGACTAGTCATGAATCAAAATACTTTATCCTTGGGCATGAAAGAGTTCCCAAGGATAGGGGAGAAAATCTCAGACTATGTGCCAAATTCCTTGGGTTTTATAGTTTCTATCATTTTACAGATAAGGAAATTGAAGCCTAGGATTGACTTGCCCACAGAGATTGTGGAATCTCAGAAAAATCACCAAGGTATTCTTTATAAGTAAAATGAAAGGTTTGAACTAAAATAATTGTAAAATTCTTGCTAGCTCTGACATTCTATGTCTTTACAATTCTGAAGCTAAGCCTCAATGATCCGTACACACAGTAGCAATAATGAAGATACTGAGTTTTTTATTAAAAATTTGAAGAATCTTTACAGTTGCATGAGAACTGTTACTGAGGGTCCCATATTAATATGCTGCACATATGATACACACTTGAGGTTTCTATAGAACATTAGAAAATTAATGATGCTCTTATAGAAATAATTTTGAAATTGAAGCTTCATGAGTTGGTTTTTCCTCTCAGCTGAGTTCATATCATCCACTGAGTTCTCTCTTCTCACCTTTTCTACATTTCAACTTCCCTCCCCATTATTACCATCCTTCATTCTCTTTCCTTTTATTCCAGTCTTTGAAGAGGTGATCCTTTTTCTCTCAAAGGTCAACCCATCTACATTTGCCCTCATTCATACCCTATTCATCAGATTGCCCCCATAATCACATCTTGCTTCCCCTAATCTTCAATCTTTTCTTATCTATTGGTTCCTTCCATGATGCCTGAAAAAATGCCAAACTCTTCCCCATCCTAAAAAAACTCTCAAGAGACTCTACAATCCCTTCAAGCTATCATCCTATATCTCACCTCTCCTACATTTAGAAAAGGCTATCTAAACCCATTGTCTCCACTTCCAACTCCCACCATAACCCAATCTTTCATAATTTGCAACACAATTTCATCACAATATCTAATATAGTTGACTGTCTTCTCTTCCTAGAGATTCTCTTCTACATTTTCATAATATTATATTCTCCTACCTGTTTGATTGCTCCTTATCAGTCACCTTTCCTGGCTCAAAATCCTTATCATACCACACCTGCAGGTTATGACTATATTCCAAAGATTCTGGACCATTTACTTTCTATATATTCTCTCACTTAGTGACCTTATCAACTCCTACAATTCAACCATCATCTCTATGCTGAGGATTCATAGATATGTGTGTATGTACACATATACGTATATGCATATATATGCACACAGATTTACACACACATATATGGGCATACATACATATATATTTTAAAATCAAGCTGCAGTCTTTCCTATGCCACAGCTCCATTTCACTAACTGCCAATTAGACATTTCAAACTGGAGAATCTAACCTATGTTGGTGTCAAAGTGACCTACCTACTGTTCCTTACAAATGACATTCTTTCTCCTATCTTCATACCATTGCTCTGGATCTCCAGGAAGCTTAAAACACACTCCCTTCTTACTTTCATCTCTTGTATTCCCATATTTCACCCAAAATTCTGCTCTAGGATTACCTTCTACATAAAACCTTTCCTAACCCCTCTCCCAGCAGCTAGTGCTCTCTCCACAAAAAAAAAAATTACCTTGTCTTTATTCAGTATAATACCTATGTAGATGTCATCTCCCCCAAAAGAAAGTAGGTTCTTTGAGGGCAGGGGTGATTTTATTTTTGACTCTGTATCCCCAGAGCCTAGCACACAGTAGATACTTAATGCATTGACTGCTTTTAGACATCTTTAAAGGGAATTACCCTAACTTCTCTACTTACCAGTCCCCCAGTGAAGTTAATATCTGTGTGACCCTGGGAAAGAAAATTCAACTCTCAGGGCCCCAGTTTCTTTATTTGTAAAATGAGAGTGTAGTAGGTAATCAAAATAGCATTTCAGTATTCTAGTTTTGCTTTTTAAGCTACTAATAAAAAAATCATTAACAATTCATTACATCTTACCAGACTTCCTCTAGAACAGATAAGATGGATTCGTGTGGAATAAGTAGTGCTTTTTCCTTCACTATTAACACATGAAGAGCCATTCACATATTCTAAAATGAGGCTACCACTGTCATCAATTACAGGACCTGTTTTTGCAACACCTAAGTTGCTGATTGCCACTGTTTCAGCAAATGAATCCTAGGAAGAAAACAAAAAGCTTTGTTAAGGGTTTTTTTTCCATAAAAAGAAAACACAAAACCTAGTTCATCAGTAATACTACAGAATAATCTCTTTTAAAAACTACACTGAAGGGTGAAATCAAGATGGTGGAGTAAAGGCAGGGACTCGCCTGAGCTGTCCCCCCAAAACCTCCAAATGCCTCTAAATAATTACTCTAAACAAATTCTAGAGTGGCATAACCCACAAAAAGATGGAATGAAACAATTTTCCAGCCCAAGACTACTTAGAAGGTCAATAGAAAAGGTCTGTTGCACAAGGATGGGAGAGGAGCACAGTTCAGCACAGGCTGTATCAGTGCAGGCCAGGCCCCAGAAAACCAGGAGCAGGCCTTGGGAGTGACTGAATCAGCGTCAGCAGTAGCATTTTCTAGACCTCTCAGCCCACAGACGGTAAGAGGACTGGATGACGGATCTGAAGGCGATTTACAGAGGTCCCTTTGCTTACACTCAGGGCAGGACTCTGTTTCATTGCCTATACTTGGATCTAGGTCACAGTCCTGGGTCATAGTCCCTGTGTGAGGAAGAGCGCTAGCACAGCAGAGCTTGTGGCCATAGAGGAGTGGGGACTCTGCTCACATTTCCAGGGCAGAAAAGAATGCTTGTGGTCAACCAGTGCACAGTACAGGAGTGCAGTAAACACATCTCTCTCTAGAATCCTAGATCATACCACCTTGGAAGAATTAAAAACTTACAGGTCCTCAGAATTATCTCTGAAAACAGCTGCATGAAAAGCCTGAAGCTTGGGACAGTGCCCTTCCACCTCAGAAGCAGAGCATTTTAGCATAGAGTTAAAATTCAAGAAATAGGCTGGAAATGAGCAAATAGGAAAAAACAATCTGACCATAGTAAGTTACTATAAAACACATGTTCAGAAGACAACAAAGTCAAAATTCCTGCCCCCGAAGTCTCAAAGAAAAATATGAATTTGTCTCAGGCCATGAAAGAGCTCAAAAAGGATTTTAAAAATCAAGTAAGAGAGGTAGAGAAAAAACTGGGAAGAGAAATCAGAGTGACGCAAGAAAACCATGAAAAATGAAGAGAAGAATAGCCTGAAAAGCAGAATTGACCAAATGGAAAAAGATATACAAAAATTCACTGAAGAAAGAACTCCCTTAAAAGAAGAATTGGCCAGATGGAAAAGGAGGTACAAAAGCTCACTGAAGAAAAGAATTCCTTAAAAGTTAGAATTGGACAAGTGGAAGCTAATAACTTTATAAGACATCAAGAAACAATCAAACAAAATCAAAAGAACAGAAAAAATAGATGAAATAGATGAAAAAAATAATGAAAATAGTTGATTGGAAAAACAATTGACCTAGGAAATAAATCTAGGAGAGATAATTTAAGAATGACTAGACTACCTGAAAGAGCAAAAAAAAAAGAGCCTAGACATCATCTTTCAAGAAATTATCAAGGAAAACTGCCCTGATATTCTAGAACCAGAGGGTAAAATAGAAATTGAAAGAATCCACCAAACATTCTCTGAAAGAGATCCCAAAACTAAAACTCCCAGGAATACTACAGTCAAATTCCAGTCTTCTCAGATTAAAAGGAAAATATCGCAAGCACCCAAAAAAAAGCAATTCAATATGGAGCCACAGTCAGGATAACCCAAGATTTAGCAACTGGATAGGCGATTCTTGGTTGCAATCCTAGATCTTTTGCCCTCTAGAATATCATATACTAAACCCTCTGATCCTTGAGCCAGCATCACAACCAAGAATCACCTACCCAGCAAAATTGAGTATAATCCTTCAAGGGGGAGAAAACAGACATTCAATGAAATAGAGGACATTCAAGAATTCCTGACGAAAAGACTGAAGCTGAATAGAAAATCTAACTTTCAAATACAAGATGCAAAAGAAGCATAAAAAGGTAAACAGGAAAGACAAACCCATAAGAAATTCAATAAGGTTAAACTGTTTATATTGTTACATGGGAAAATGATACTTATAACTCCTAAAACTTCCTCATTATTAGGGTAGTTAGGAGTATACATAGATACAAAGCAGAAGTGTGAGTTGAATATGATGGCATAATTATTTAAAAAAAATAAAATTAATGGATAAGAAAGAAGAATGCACTGGGAGAAGGGGAAAGGGAGAGGTGGAATGCGATAAATCATCTGACATAAAAGAGGCCTGAAAAGGAGGAAAGTGGGGAGAGGAGAACATGAACTTTACTCTCATGGGAATTAGCTCAAAGAGGGAATAATATACACACTCAATTGGGTGTAGAAATCTATCTTACCATAGAGGAAAGTAGGAAGAGAAGGGGATAAGGGGGAAAGGGGATGGGTGAGCTAAAAGGAAAGAGGCAGTTTGGGGGAGGTAAAAGTCAGAAGCAAAACACTTTTGAGAATGGACAGAGTGAAAGGAAAGAGGAAATAGGATAAATGAGGGAAAATAGGAAAGAGGGAAATACATGGTTGGTAATCATTACTGTGAAAAAACATTTTTACAGTGAGTTTCTCTGATAAAGGCTTCATTTCTCAAACATATAGAACACTGAATCAAATTAGAGAAATAAGAGTCATTCCTTAAATGATAAATGGTCAAAGGATATGAACAGGCAGTTTTCAGACAAAGTAATCAAAGCTGTTTATAGTCATATGAAAAAAATGCTCTAAACCACTACTGATGAGAGAAATGCAAATTAAAACAACTCTGAGCTACTACTTCACAGCTGCTAGATATGACAGAAAAGGAAAACGACAAGTGTTAGACAGGATGTGGCAATATTAAAGCATTAATGTATTGTTGGTAAAGTTGTATACTGACACAACCATTCTGGAGAACAATTTGGAACTATGTTCAAAGGACTATAAAATCATGCATACCCTTTGACCCAGCAATACCATTTCTAGGTCTGTATCCCAAAGAGATCATAAAAATGGTAGCAACTCTTTATGTGGTGGCAAAGAATTGGAAATTGAGGGGATGCCCATCAATTGGGGAATGGCTGAACAATTTGTTGTATGTGATTATGATGGAATACTATTGTGCTTTAAAAAATGATGAGCAGTATGCTCTCAGAAAAACATGGAAAAACTTACAAGAACTGATACAAAGTGAAATGAGCAGAACCAGGAGAACAATGTGCACAGTAACAGCAATTATTGTGTCTATTATGAATAACTCAGCTATTCTCAGTAATACAATGAACCAAGACAATTCTGCAGGACTTCTGATGAAAAGTGCTGTCCATCTCCAGAGAAAGAACTGGTAAAGCCTGAATGCATATCAAAGATGTTTTTCTTTATTTTCTTTATTTTTCATGGGGTGTTTTTTGTCTGTGTTTTCTTTCACAGAATGACTTACTTGGAAATGTGTTTTGCATGACCACACATGTGTAACCTATATCAAATTGCTTGTCTTCTCAAATCTGGAGTGGGGGGGGAGGCAGACTGCAAAGTGAGGAAGAGAATTTGGAACTCAAAAAAAAAGTTAAAATTGTTTCTACATGTAACTGGGAAAAATTAAAATATTAAGCAAGACTTTTTAAAAAGTAAAAATAAAAACTACACTGAAGTTTTCCACAAGATGTGAAAGTGAGAAGTTTCTTCTAATCATAGCTCCGATTTCCATCCCTATACACAAAATGAAAAAACCCAACAATATATTAAAAGCAATGAGCAAGAAAGGGGGGAGAATCACAATTACCACAGCTGGGGGGAAATCTTTTAGTCCTTGTAATTAGATTGTTCTTTATTAGTTATATCTAGCACATCCCCAAGGTTCATGTGGCTAAGGCAATGACATTACCTCAGCTAGGCAGTTGCCAACTTCACCATTTAGGGATGTAAAACCTGTGGATCTGATAGTGCCAGAGACAGAGAGAAAAAATTAGGTAACTATGGGCAAGCCTAGGAGTTCTAGGCTTGTTACACTGTTATAGATGTTGTGCTACTATGCTGCTTGTAGATGTTATTCATCTAATACAGTACCTAAGAGAAGTAGCCTTTAACAAGAGACTCGAGAGGAAGGTGGAATATAAACCCAGCTACAAATCCCTCTCAATCTCCTAACTAGTAACTCAGTTAGAAACCTTACCTCTTAAAGGAGAGAGGTCAATGAATTTGTCCCAACCTCCTAGTCTGTACAGGAAAGTAACAGGTCACTGTGACAGGAGAGGAGCCCAAATGTTCTAGGACTATACTAATATTATGTCGTACAGAAGGGAAGGGGTATCTAATAAGAAGGCTGATCAGAAGAAAGACATCATAGTAGGGAAAAGAGAGACAAAACTTTTAAGATGAGCAACTCTAAAAGGAATCCATTCAGTAAACATTATAAAGTAAATGAAACAATCTAAAAAAAAAACAAAGGAAAGGGAAACTATTATAACGAATTTTCTTGGGGCCCCAGAAGTAATAATGGAGTAACTACAAGAATGTCTGGAATGGTGCAGGAAAACAAAAAAGAATTAAAAGAAGAAATAAGGTTGGAAATTAAGAAGCTTTAAGAGAATGGAGAACAAATAATAAATTCTCCAAAACAGCAGATTCTCTGAAAGAACTACCTACCTGCAACAGAAAAATACACAGGCATTAAAAAAACTAATGGAAAAGACTCAAATGACAATGCTGGAAAAATATTTGAGAGTGTTTTATAAAACAAGGTAACAGAATGAAGATGTACCAATACTTTAAAGATTATAGGTCTTCCAGAAAACACACAAACAACAAGAAAATTTTTACACGCACACACACACACACACACTCCATGCTTTAGACTATTACACTTGAAAATCTCCCACAATTATTGGAAAAAGAAGACAATTAACAAAGATGACAAAAGAAAATAGTCAATATTGTATGGATGGTGACGAGCATACTAGTATGTTGCTGGTGAAGCTCTGACATGGTATGATCATTTAGAAAAGCAATTTAGAATTATGCAAATAAAATTATTAAAATGTCTATAGGCCATTACTAGGGTTATATTCCCATGGAGGTCACTGATAAGAAAAGTCCCCAAATATCCCACAATATTTATAGCAGTACTTTTCATGACAGCAAAGAATTGGAAACAAAGTAGATACCCATTGAGTGGAGAATGCATGAACAAATTTTAGTATATTAATACAACTCTCCTATAAGAAATTACTAATATGATAAAGACAGAGAAGCGTGGAAAGCTCCACATGAACTGATGCAGAAGAAATCAAGCAGAGCCTAGAAAACAATATTCATAATGACTACAACAAAGTAAACAGGAAGAACCACACTAAAAAATATCAAAAGTGAATTTGCAAAATCATAAACAAGCATGAGTCAAAAGAAGAGATGTGAGAAGACACTCCAACCCTGTCCTTTTGTACAATGCATATATGTTCAGACTTTTTCAATGTATTGATCAGTTATATTGATTTCTTTCCCCTCTCCTTTTTTTTTTTTGTCTTAAAAAGACATTTGTAATGTGGGATGGCTCTCTGGGAAAAGAAGGGGGACAGATACTTGGGGAGACTGTGGTAATATTTTTAAAGACATCAATAATACTTATCTTAATAAAAAGACAAAATATAACACAACAGAATTAAAAGAACGCCAAATTGGGGGCAGCTAGGTGGCACAGCGAGTAGAGCACTGGCCCTGGAGTCAGGAGGACCTGAGTTCAAATCTGGCCTCAGACACCTGACACATGTACTAGCTGTGTGACCTTGGGCAAGTCACACTTAACCTCAATTGCCCTGCCAAAAAAAAAAAAAAAAGAACCCCAAATGAAAGAAATCCAAGTTTAGCTCACAAAGAAGTACTCTGGTCAAAAGCTCAAACACGAAGTAAAATAATGAATATTGTAAGCAATGAAGAGAAAGTCCTTCACTGACAAAAAAAGAATTAGTTGAAATTGTTCAGGACTCAAGATAATCAAGAGAAAATTTGGAATGATAATCCAAAAGTAATGGAAATCAATTTGTACCCCCAAAATAACATCCTGTTAAGCTAAACTTAATTATCAATTTAAAAAAGATGTACTTGGATCAAAAGAAAGAAATTAAAGTATTCCTTCAAAAGAAATCAGAATTGAGCAGGACATTTGGATATGTTAATTCCTCAAATGAAAGAAACTAAAGAGTAAATAAGAAAAAAAAAAAAAACAAAATCAGTGCTATGATATTTTTAGGACTAGACAAGAAAGTGGGGCTTTTAAATTCTTTGGGACTTTGAGAACACAAAGATATTTTAGGAATAGGTATTTCAGGAGAACTTCAAACAGGAGTTGACTACCTTCAGACTACCTCCCAGCGCAAGAGATTATTGGGATCCCAGAAGGACACAGGTCCAGAGGAAGGATAGTCAGACAGTAATGGAAAAAGCTAAGAGAAAGGTTGATCCCTATACTGTGGGACACAGAGTGCCCCCACCACATACTACTGTGTCCCTCATGAGTATCCAGAGAATGAGACTCTTTAGAAGATTCTTTAAAAAAAAAATGTTAGGAAAGGAAATATAGAAGACATCTATAATCTCACTAACAAGCAAGATGATTAGAGAAGGCAACTATTAATTCTTTAGAAATCGTATCTTATGTGAGCTATAAAAAGAAAACCAAAGCAGTAGGTAAGCACAAAGTCTATGAATGAGAACTTAAATAAAAGAAATGTAAAGGAAGAGAAAGTGATTGAATTAAGTTAATATTCTTTTAAAAGGGCTGTTAGAAATTAATATCCTTCAAACTATGGAAATGGGTTATAAGCAACGGTGTAAGAAGCAGGGCGTGATTCTATTCTTAACTGAGAAATGAAAGGGGTTTAAAAAAAATTAAACCTGGAGAACTTGAGATCGGACAGAGAACTAAATAGAAGGGAAAGAATGTGCTGGAAATGATTAGGGTTATCATAAGTGAAACAAACTGTGGAGACTAAGTAATCATTTAAAAGAAGAGAGAGAAAATATTGTAAAAGAAATAAGAGAACACAAACTTATGATGCTATGGATTAAACTCATTAATGAAACAAAATAAAACTGAAGAACACATAAGAAAACAAAACCTAACAATTTGGTGCATACAAAAAAACACATTTAAAGTGCAAACAAACAACTTTTTCATAGTGAATAGTTTTCAGATGTATTGCTGTGCTCTCTTTCCTTATATTTTATTTTTTTAATTTTGTATCAACACTCACTAGTGAAGATGACCTCTAAGTCTTTTTCTCCTTCCTGATGTGGGTACTGATTTTATAAGAATATGAATGAATAATTTATGATTCCTTTTATGTCCTAGCAGATGTTCAATTCTGGTAAATGTGCAGCATGAGATTTAAAATGGGCATATTCTTTAATATTTTCATTCAGAAGTTACCATGAGTCTTTTACTTCTTTTTTTTTTTTGGTGGGGAGGGGGTAGCAATAATTTGTACTACTCTGTGTTCTCATATTTGTTTTGAAAAAGGATCATTAAGGTTGTCAGTAGTTATCGTATTGACCCTATGCACACATTTTTATGAATGCTAGTCATTCATTTTTAATGGTACCTTTGAGGATAATGTAGTTTCTGTCATTTTATTCATTTTATCTGAAGCCAGATTGCAACTTCTATTTTCAGGGGAATTCCTCAAAGCACAGTAAAAAAAAAAAATGTTCCAGCTCACTTTCATTCCCAGAATCTTTATATTTTTAAAAACCTGTTTCTTATATGAAGCAAATAGTTAGAATTAATTTTGTTAATCCTTTCTGCCACTCCCCTTCATTCACATTTAAAATTGTTTCATTAACATCTTGTTTTGGTTGTTAAATCTTGAGGACATTAAATTCTTTAGCAATGATCTTTATCTTCTTTTTGATAAAGTCAGAAGTTAGTTCTTGCAGTTTGTATTGCTCACAATAATTTGTTTCTTTAAAGCTTTACAGATGTTTTTTTATACCAATCCCCTTTACATCCTCTCCCCACCATTCAATAATTCCCTGTAATTAAGAAAAAGAATTAAAACTAACCACCACAAGGCCTAGTTCTGACAGCATATGCAAAATTACACAACTATGGTTCCTCCTACCTCTCTACTAATAAGTGTATTTCATCATCTATCCTCTAGAAGAGTGGCATCAAACTCAGAAACATGAGCCACTAAACCACATATAAGGATCCCTGGGGGCCACGTGATGATATTAAAAGGTATTATTATCATCAATGCTTTATTGTATTTTATGCATTTTGTTAAATATTTCCCAATTACATTTTAATCCTGTCTGGGTCACACATAGAAGTGCTGTGGGACACTGAATTTGACACGTGCACTCTAGAAACAACATTGGTCACTGCTTTTAATCCAAATGCAATTACTTTTGCCACTTGTACAATTTTAAAACAATTTTTATTCAATTAACAAGCATTACTATGTCTTTTCCATGCCTTCAACTGCAATGGAAGTTAGAGACCTCTTGTAACAAATATTATACATAGTAAAGCAAAACAAATTCTCACATTAGCCATGTGAAGAGGTGGGTAACATGCTTCATTCATTTTTCCTTTGAAATCATAGTTGCTCATTGTGTTTGTCCTAGTTCTAAAGCCTTTCAAAGTTGTTTGTCTTTACAACATTGTTACTGTATAAATTTTCTGCTTCTGTTCACTTCACACTGCATCAGTTCATATAAATCTTCCCAGGTTTCTTTTGAAACCATCCCTTTTATCAGGAGGGCAATCTCCTACAGAATCTCTTCCCTACTTCCAACCCTTTCTGCTCCCATTCATTATCCTATCCCAAGTTCACTGAGTCTACTTTGTTTCCCTTTTATTCTTATTTCCCCAGCCCATATTTAAGAACTGTTCAGAATATACTGCCTGGTTCACTCCCATCCAATCTCTTAATCTGGATGGTATTCATTTGTAGCCTCCCTTTCAGAAGTATTCATTTAATTCACCTCCTTCCATATTCTTTTCCCCTTCCCAGTTGCTATGAAATCTAACCTCTTATTATGGGCTTTCTGTTTAAATATTCTTTCTTTACTTTATGTTACTTATACAAGGTGGGGCCATCTGGAAAACAAAAGCCTTCTTTATCCAGAGTGTGTGTGTGTGTGTGTGTGTGTGTAAATTACAAACCTACTCAAGCCTCTCCTATTTTTTCCCCAAATTTTTTTAAAGTTTTACAAGGAACTCCACCACAAGGAATATAAAAATGTTAATGGAGAAGTGTGGTATGTTGGAAATTCCTTTGTGTAACCTGTGCAAAGGGGCCCCATCATATTCCATTTCTTTCCAGTCACCAGTTACATATTCCAAGGCCAGTATGCCCTCTCTCCCAACATATGTGCCCCTTTTTACCCACTCTCTGTGCCAGAAATTCTCAGGAGCCCAGTCGACCCTCCCTTCCTACTCCCACCCCAGAGTTGGATCAAAAGAAACGTAACCGTTCCTTAAGAAAGAAACCTTCCTAAAGTGCCTATTTCTTCTAAATAGGACATATTTCAAGTCTCCATTGTGCCACACATCCTCTAATTCTAATGATACAAGCCCCAATGCCCCCCTTTCCTTTCCCAAGAACATGACTCCTATCCCTGCCCAACTGTCTTTCCCTTCTCCCAAGATCTCTCAAAGAGGACAAGAGATGACTAGATTCTTATTCTCTTATGCCCATACCAGCTGTCGTTAGAACTCCAACTCCCTCATGTTCTCATTACCCTCTCCCCACCAAAGCAACTTTCCTCTGCACATCTCAATCACTACCAATAAGGATTAATTATTCATTTATGTTGAAACTATAGGTTTTGGTATAAGAAAGTTTCATTCAATTCTTTCCTTCCTCCTCTTTTAACCCCTTTGAATATTTTGACCCAGGATCCCTTTTAACCCTAGATATTCTCTATTGGGGTTCAAAACAATCTGAGGTTAGATGGCGCCTGGAAAGCAGGGACTTGATTAAGCTCTCCCCCAAATCCCTCCAAACACCTGTAAAAAATGGCTTTGAACAAATTCTAGTGCTACAGAACTCAGGAAATAGCAGAGGGAAACAGGTCTCCAGCCCAGGAGAGCCTAGATGATCGCTGGGAAGGGTCTATCACACAGTGCTGGGAGCGGAGCAGAGCGCAGCCCAGCATGGGCAGAACAGGCCCTAGGGCCATGAATCATTGAGCTGTGGCAGTTACCAGACTTCCCAACCCACAAATGCTAAAGAGCAGGTTTGTGGGAAACCGCAGGATCCAGTTGAGACCACCAGCCCTGGGGGTGGCAGACGTGGTGCAACAGTGGTGGTGGCAGCAACAGGAAGCTCTTGAGGCTGCTTCCTGAGCTCCAGCATCAGCTGCTTCCAGAATCCCTGGCTCACACAGTAGGAGGAATCTAGCAGCGTATCCAAGCAGGAGTGCAAGGAGCACTTTGTGGGCATAAAGGAAGGTTCTCTTGCTGTGCCCTGCTTGGATCTGGACTGAGGTCCTGGTTGGCAGTTCTTGGGGGAGGAGGAGTGCTGCTGTGACAGAGCTTGGGCTGACAGTGGAGTAGAAGCAGCTCTGAAAACAGCAGTGCTTGGACCCTAAAGCTTGGGACAAAGTACTCTCTACTCTACAAGCAGTCATACACTGCCAAAAAGTTCAAGAGTCAAGTAGTTGGCTGGGAACATGAACAGGCAACAAAAACGAACTCAGACTCAAACTCCAACTCTAGATTCCTTTTTTGGTGACAAAGAAGATCAAAACACATAGCCAGAAGAAGTCAACAAAGTCAAACTGCCTACATCAAAAACCTCCAAGAAACATATGAATTGGTCTCAGGCCATGGAAGAGCTCAAAAAGGATTTGGAAAAGCAAGTAAGAGAAGTAGAGGAAAAATTGGGAAGAGAAATAAGAGAGATGTAAGAAAACCATGAAAAACAAATCAATGACTTGCTAAAGGAGACCCCCCCAAAAAAAAATACTGAAGAAAATAACACCTTAAAGAATAGACTAACCCAAATGGCAAAAGAGCTCCAAAAGCCAATGAGAAGAAAAATGCCTTGAAAGGCAGAACTACCCAAATGGAAAAGGAGGTCCAAAAGACCACTGAAGAAAATTAGAAAAACACCACCTTAAAAATTAGATTGGAACAAGTGGAAGCTAGTGACTTTATAAGAAACCAAGATATTATAAAACAGAACCAAAGGAATGAAAAAATGGAAGACAATGTGAAATATCTCATTGGAAAAACCACTGACCTGGAGAATAGATCCAGAAGAGATAATTTAAAAATTATTGGACTACCTGAAAGCCATGATTAAAACAAGAGCCTAGAACATCGTCTTTCAAGAAATTATCAAGGAAAACTGCCCTGATATTTTAGAACCAGAGGGTAAAATAGAAATTGAAAGAATCCACCGATCACCTTTTGAAAAAGATCCCGAAAAGAAAACTCCTAGGAATATTGTCGCCAAATTCCAGAGTTTCCAGGTCAAGGAGAAAATAATGCAAGCAGCCAGAAAGAAACAATTTGAGTACTGTGGAAACACAATCAGGATAACACAAGATCTAGCAGCTTCTACATTAAGAGACTGAAGGGCTTGGAATATGATATTTTGGAGGTCAAAGGAGCTAGGATTAAAACCAAGAATCACCTACCCAGCAAAACTAAGTATCATGCTCCAAGACAAAATAAAGACTTTCAATAAAATAGAGGACTTTCAAGCTTTCTCAGTGAAAAGACCAGAGCTGAATAGAAAATTTGACTTTCAAACACAAGAATCAAGAGAAGCATGAAAAGGTAAACAAGAAAGAGAAATCATAAGGGACTTACTCAAGTTGAACTGTTTTGTTTACATTCCTACATGGAAAGATGATGTGTGTAATTCATGAGACCTTTCTCAGTATTAGGGGAGTTGAAGGGAATATAGACAGAGGGCACAGAGTGCGTTGAATATGAAGGGATGATATCTAAAAAAATAAAATAAATTTAAGGAGTGAGAGAGGAATATGCTGAGGGAAAAAGGGAGAGACAGAATGTGGTAAATTATCTCACATAAAAGTGGCAAGAAAAAGCAGTTCAGTGGGAAGGGAACAGGGGGCAGATGAGAGGGAATGAGTGAATCTTGCTCTCATCGGATTCAACTTGAGGAGGGAATAACATACAGACTCAATTGGGTATCTTACTCCACAGGAAAGAAAGGGAAAGGGGATAAAAAAGGGAGGATGATAAAAAGGGAGGGCAGATGGGGGAGGAGGTAATCAAAAGCAAAGGCTTTTGAAAAGGGACAGGGTCAAGGGAGAAAACCGAATAAAGGGAGACAGGACAGGATGGAAGGAAATGTAGTTAGCCTTTCACAACATGAGTGTTGTGTAAGTGTTTTACACAATGATACATGCACGACCTATTGCTTGCCTTCCTAGGGAGGGTGGGTGGAAAGGGAAGAAGGGAGAGATGTTTTAAAAGCAGATGCTCAAAAAAAAAGGTGTTTTTGCATGCAGCTGGGAAACAGGATATATGGGGAATGGGGCATAGAAATCTATCCTGTCCTACAAGAAAGTAAGGGGAAAGGGGATGGGGGGTAGTGGGGTGACAGAAGGGAAGGCTGACTGGGGAACAAGGCAATCAGAATATATACCATCTTGGGATGGGGGGAGGGTAGAAAAGGAAAGAAAATTTGTAATTCAAAATCTTGTGGAAATCAATGCTGAAAACTAAAATATTAAATAAAAATGAAAAAAATTAAAAAAAAGCAATCTGAGGTTTTTAAACAATAACTGAAGTTAGCCCCTGGATCACTGATTTCAAATATTTCAGGGTTCCATGTAACCTCTGGGTTTCCCTTGAAGACTTAAATTATTCCTTGTTAAATTTATTTCCACTGTTTCCAGAGTGGTATCCACGGTTTTTTGTGTTGGGGTCTTTTTTATGTCATTATGTTTTTCCAGACCAATCAACCTTTGATGATCTCAATGATTTCTTTCTTTAAGGTTATCATTTTGGCTAATATAGAATACATGTGTTCGTCCAATATTATCCTGTGATCCCGTTCTTATCAAATTTTCTTCCAATCTATTATATTTCTGAATTCAAAATCTGCCATATCCCTTTTCAGAGCCTCTGTTTAGAAGAGATTTTTCTGCCTTAAGTTCTAAACTGTTGATTTTCATTTGTTCTTTTATTTCTTGAGTGCTCTGATTTCTACCCTAATTTCCATCCTTATTTTCTTCTTTTAATACTTCCAATTATTTTTATTTCCCTTCTAAATCATTCTACAATTTATATTTGCAGCTCCATTATCATGGTGGCAGGGGGAGGAGAGGAGAGGGGTAAAAAGAATCTGCAGAAATTAATGCCTCATTTCCCTTTTAACCAGGATTTGAAACACTATCTCTCATTCTGTGGTATTTACTCATTATTGCACTCTTCTTTGGACTGCTCTGGTTGCTTTCAATCATCTCCGCTTATTAAAGGTGGGGAGGGCCCACCATAGAGGGAGAAAGGATCTGCCGGATCACTGTAGAAGAAAGATACCCAAGGGAAAAACTGTTGCTGTAACTGAATACCCCACCTTTTCTTTGGCACTCTCAGAAGCCCCTTCTCTTCTGTACTATAGAACTATCTAAATGGTTCTCTACTGCTGGACCCTCTCACAATTCTCCCACCCAAGACACCAGGATTGGGCAAGTTCAATGCTCTCCCGTTATTAATGGGCAGGGATGAGTAAGGGGACAAGACAGGAGAAATACTACCACAATCACACAAAGCTACAAGTCCAAGAACAGCAACATAAATAGTCAGTGGGGCAGTGCATTGATTAGATGCCTGGTTTTGGTCTGGTTTGGTTTATTTTTCCCCAAGTGTCTCCCTTCTTTCTCTTGCCATTTTCATCACTTTCTTTTGTACCTTTCTTGCTTTGAAGTGGTGACAGAAGCTAGGCTTAGAATCGACTTTTCACTCTACCACCCTGCTGGACATTCCTCCTTCTTTAAACAACCTTCAAGCTACCACATAAAGAAAGCCAAGAAAAGTAAATCGCCAAGGACCCATAAAAAACTTTTTACAGGAGTACAAATGTATCTTTTTACAGGAGCACAAATATATCTTTCATGCAAGAATTAGCATATTCAAACAACCATGGAAAAATATACAGAAGTTGTTCCAGTAACTGATTTCATTTAATGCTAAATTGCTAATTAGCCTCCTTAAAAAGCAATTATCTAAATTTCAGATTTGTTAATTAATCCAGAAGCAAGACTTTTTTGGTAGTGATGCTGAAATAACTCTTCATGTATTCCAGAAAATAATGCTGAATGACTCAAAAATCTTTGAGTTAGAATAAGAAAGAGTCACTAAGTACCTCCATTCCTTCCAAATCAAAAGTCACAAGCATTTTCATTTTTAATTTAATTTTTTAACATTTTAAATCTGAATGATGACACAAAATCCCCTCAGCCAGCAAGCTGATGAGATCCAAAATCTACACCTATGATCAGTAGTCACACTCTTCTGACTATATTATTGTATTCACATTTACAGTGATGCTGAGCTTATCGGAATAAGTTATACTGGCCCATATCCAGAGAAAAATAAAATAGCCAGTAGAAGACAAGACTTACCTGATCCTTTTCATATTTCATCTGACAAACTGAAGCATTTCGATCACAGCCTGGAACTGGGTTCAAAGATCGACAAATATTTATATAGTATTTCTTCCATGTGCTATGTTCCCCCGAGTTGTCCATTGCATACCAGTTTCTGCCACTACTGTCTTCAGACTTTGCTAAACTAAAATTTCAAAATGAAACAAGCCTTTAAACATCACATATAACACACATCTCCTAAGTATTTGAAATAAGCGGGAAAATATACACCCAATTTCAAACAAAAAGTCCCCTATCATTCAAAGTTAATAAAATTTGCTTAAATTATATACTACTGTGTTAGCTACTGATCCCTATCACTATAAATAACTATTTTTATTAAAAAGTTTCCTAAGGACATAATGAATCTCTAAAAACCAATGGACCTGAAAATATACAAAAAAAATCATTGAGCAATTCAATTGCAATCAACAATTTATTAAGTACCTCCTATTCATAGAGAGTAAAGGAAGATAAGAAAATATAGACCCTGTTTTAAAGTTTACAATATAATAGCAGAGAGGTGAAGAGGAAAAAGGTACATAGACAAATTACTTACTAATGATACAAGGGAGAATATGTTGGAAGCAAGTGAGAGGTCTAGGCAAAATGCAAAGAAAAAACTGTTGAGGGAGATCTCACTTTCAGCTGAGGGGGGAGAAGTAAGGCATTAAAGGAAAGCAACGGTACCCAAGTCATTCCTTGAAGAAAGGGAACAACTTTATACAGAGATAGGAAATGGATTCTTACACTGAATCTTCATTGTGACACACAATGGCTATTAATGTAACATGTCTCCTACCATATACCATAGCTACCTATTTTATAGTTAGAAAACAGAGCCCTGATGATATCTAAAAAAGTAAAATTAAGGGGTAAGAGAGGAATATTTTGGAAGAAGGAGAAAGGGTGAGATAGAATAGGGTAAATTATCTCATATAAAAGTGGCAAGAAAAAGCTGTTATAATGCAAAGGAAGAGGGAGCAGGTGAAAGGAAATGAGTGAACCTTGCTCTTATCGGATTTGGCTTAAGGAGGGAATAACATACATACTCAATTGGGTATCTTACCCTAAAGGAGAGTGGGGTGGGGGGAGGGAATAAAGGGGGGGATGATAGAAGGGAGGGCAGATGGGGGGAGGAGGTAGTCAAAAGCAAACACTTTTGAAAAGGGACAGGGTCAAAGAAGAAAACTGAATAAAGGGGGGCAGGATAGGATGGAAGGAAATATATTTAGTCATTCACAACATGACTATTACGGAAGTGTTTGGCATAATGATACATGTATAACCTATATTGAATTGCTTGCCTTCTCAAGGAGGGTAGATAGGGAGAGAAGGGAGAGAATTTGGAACTCAAAGTTCTAAAAATTAATGTTAAAAAATTGGTTTTTTATGCAACTGGGAAATAAGATATACATGCAATGGGGTACAGAAATCTATCTTGCCCTACAAGAAAATAAGGAGAAAGGGGATGGGGCGGGGGATGGGGTGATAGAAGGGAAGGCAGACTGGGGAAGGGGGCAATCAAAATACATGCCATCTTGGGGTAGGGGAGGGTAGAGATGGGGAGAAAATTTGTAACTCAAAATCTTGTGGAAATGAATGTTGAAAACTGAAAATAAAATAAGAAAATAAAGCCCTGGACTTGGAGTCAGGAGGGTCTGGTTTCAGATTTCACCTCAGACATTTGCTAGATTATTCTGGGAAAGGCAATATTAGCTTCACTATGCCTCAGTTTCCTAAACTTTAAAAATTTGGAGGTTGTACTCTATGGCCTCAAATTCTAAGTTCTAAAATTTAGATCGTTTGATCCAAATCCCCATTTTGTTCATGCACATGCAAAATTAACTACTTCTGAACATCAATTCAGGTGCATATTCATTAACAATTTCTAAAAGACCAGACATGGTTACCTGCACCCACTCTAGTGAGCAATGGAAAGCCATGAACTATCCTACCTGGATAAATCATACTGCTCCAGGGTTTTGGGATCCGTCACCATACATTCCAGTGGTTCCTCTGGACATGCATAACTAGTATACCACCTAAAGTTATAAGTGGAATTATCTTCTTCCTAAGAAAGTATAATGGGGATAGCAAATGGAAGAAGATATAAAAACTTTTCAGAGTGAGGCATAGTAAAAAGCAACACGACCAAGCTTCCTATTAATTTACAAAATAAGTAAAACCTATTATATTCTTAAATTATCACAAAATAAGCAGGGATTTCCAGAATTTTCTTCATATCATCATTGCTAAAGGAGAATGAGAACATAAGAGCCTTATGTTTTATGCTATAAAATTCTGTAGCATTCCACACTATGTACACTGTACTAATACCATCTGGAGCTTAAGTGAAGGCATTCATGACACCAAACGATTTAGAAAATGAATAGCACTAGTGTACTCTGGCAAAACTAAAAGAAGCAATTCAGATCCATAGCAGACAAGAATTTGGCCAGGAAACCAGACTAATAGCTCTACTTCTAAGAAAAACATCATGACAGCTTCCTGGATAAGTTTAGGGGAAAAATATACAGCAGTTAGCATCATAGGCTATGTGTAAAGAACTTTGTGGTTCATACTTTCCCTACTATTCATGATATTTCACTTGCAATTCAGAAGTGTCATAGTAATTTCATTAAACATAGTACTTAGGCTTCTCCCTCTTTTAGCTTTACTTTACTTTTCATATATAAGATGTACTTCTTACCTGGTACTCTGGGACACCTACTCCAGCATCTCTATCACAAAGGAAAGTGATAAGTGTAGCTCGTGGTGTGCTTTTTTCATCATTGTAAGGTGTACCATCTTTGTAGCTCAACTGAATCATCCCATCATAGTAAGAAAGGGCGGAACTCTTCATTCCCAGACTCCAAGCTGTCTCTTGACTAAAAGAAAAACACAAAGCTCTTTCAAAAGAGAAATTAAAAGTGATAACATTTTTGCAACACAAACCTTAATTGTTTGAGGTACTGTTCTCTTTAGGTAAAGAGATACTACCCAAGAGTAAGGGTAGTACATTAAGTGCACATTAGTCACCTATCCTGAGCATTGAGGTATCTAAAGCAGAATTTCACTAATCATGATAATAATAACCAACAACTTACAATTACTATCAATTTTCTAAGTTTTTCCTTACCACAACCCTAAAGGTAACAGTTTCAGGGCTTCACTCTAAGACCAGTGCCTGAACCACACATCTCTTCAAGGAGTTTTATTTCTAATATTAAAAAAATAAGTTATTGCCATACTCCAGTCACAGATTTTCTTAGTACAACCAAGACAAGATTTTAAACATAGAGTAGGCTTCGGCTTTTACCAGGAGACCACAACCTATTCCTGCTCTAAAATATATTTTGTAGTATAAAACCCTCGAAGCATCAATTACTTAAAAGCATACTGAACAGAATAGAAGCTACTTGCCTTTTTTCCACTTGGCATGCTCCTGAATTTCGCTGACAATTATTTTGAGAGACAGCACCACAAACATTTATATAGAAGTTATATTTTTCAGTTTCAACAGAATAGTCTCCATTTTTCTTAGTCAAAGGTGACAAATCAAAAGAAAATCCTAAGTGTAAATAAAAAGTCAAGACACACGTAGTAATTAAGATAGATATTTCTTACAATGGTTCCATTTTTATGCTCAACTAACACCTTTGTCAAGAGAACTAATCCTATGGGCAAAGTTTAAAGCAAAGTAGCCATCAAAATTACAAAATTGATGGGTTAATTTTTTCAGTTAGCCCTGATATGAAATCAGCACAAAGAATATTCACTTGCCCTTCCTTGATTCTGTACTTTATACATAGTAGGCAAGTGAATGAAAACAATTTATTAAGTGCTTACTATTTGGCAAGAATTGTGTTTGCTAACTGCTTGAGATACAAATAGGAAAAGATGGTCATTGCTTTCAAGGAATGCACACTCTTAACTGGGAGAGATAACACTGCTGAGCTCAGCTGCAGGCAGATGGAAAAGCAGTGGGAGTGCTTAGGATGCAGGAGGATGCCTGACCCACCAGAGCAAGACCACTACCGTTGACAGGTGAAGTGGACCTACTTAATGGTCAGAGTGGAGAGGTGATTCTCTCTGGCAGGACTGGGGATAAAGTATCAGGCCAGGAAGAAATGGTGAAAGGAAGCACGGCCAGGAAGAGTGGGGGTGAAATCTAGGCTAGGAAGAAGTTGGTACCATTTGGGTACTACTTAAGTAGAACAAAACTGAAATTAGCCTTTGACAGAACTTAGACCCTCTGCATCTTAGAGATAAGCCCTTATTTCCAACATCACAAAGAGCAAGAAGCCACAATCATATAATTTCACTGGATTTCCAAAAAACTAGATCTCATATTTTAGGGTTCTAAATGTAGTTCCATCCAAAATGTACTCAGGTGGATCAAAAGGGGGAAAACTATAAATATTCCTTACACAAAGCTAACTGAATAGGTAAAAGTTATCTGGACCTTACAGTGCCATAATTCCAAAACAATATTCACAATAATGTAGATTCTGCTAAGATACATACCTGCCTGTGAATCAGTAACTCTGCAGTTTTCTCCTTCAGTCTTAGACAAAACACAGGCAGCAGCTGTATGCCACTCAAATTCGTATAAACAGCCATTATCTCCCGAGTTTCTCAAAACCGGAGCACTTTCAAGATCGCCTATCAGTAAGAAACAAGAGTAATGTTCTCCATTGTCAAAAACCTTCCTTTATTCATCCTAATAAAGCAGCTAAACCAGAATGACCGATCATCTCCACATTAGGGTAATGATCGAAAAGAGTTTTACTCTCATACTCATCAATTTATATTATTTCTAGTTTATTAAATTATCTGTAAAGATTATAGAAGCTCTCCACTTCAAATAATAAGCTTTCATTGCTTTAAGATGTATCAACATGGAGTAACTATCAGGACAGTGATTAAAAGAAAAAACATGCATAATCCAAATACCAGAGCCCAATCAGAAATTTCACCTATTACTCCCAAATCTCAACAAGCACTTATTATGCACCTAGTAGGCGCCAAATGGTAAACAAGATGCAAGATAAATTAAGACAAAATGGAAACAAATACTCCTTGCCTTCAAGTAGTTGACATTCTAAAGACAGAGACACCGACACATAGAAGGAAGTCAAATATATACAAAATAACTATAAGGTTGGAGTAGAGGATGGGAGAGTGGATGTGGAAATCGGGCAAGGCCTCATAAAGGATGCAGTCCCTGAGCTAAGCTATTGAAGCAAAAGGATCAGACTGTTATACAGTGAATGGCTAATAGAAAAAAAAATGCAGGAAATGCACAAGTTTTATGTAAGCCAAGAAAACTAATTAAACATTGTTTTTTACCAGGCTTGCATTTAAGTGTTATGATGGTTGTGATTTTCTTGTTTTGGTCACAGTCATCACCATCAGAGTAAGAAAGCTGAATATTTTCCTTATTCTTTATTGGAGAAGACACAAACTTGCCCAGATTTTTAAAACCTTGATCACCTGGGGGGAGAGAGGGAGAGAGAGAGAGGGAAAAAGACCTGGTCAAGTATAGCTTAAACAAAAAAATGGAAAACAAAAAATTAAATTAATACAATGTATTAATCAAATATTCTAATGAACGTAAGTATAACGTACTAGCGGTATTCCCTCATCATTCGAAGCTTACCTCACCAGTAAACCAACTTTTGTTTCACAGTGAAGTGGTACTCTGGATAGCGACAGACCTAGAGTCAAGGACACCCAAGTTCAGATCTCACCTCAGAAACTTATGTATGTCACTGGGCAAGAAACACCACCTTTTCTGCCTCGGTTTCCCCAGCTGTGAAATGGGTCAAATAATAGCACCCATCTCCCAGGATTACATGCAGTGAGAATCACAAGAGACAATACCCGATAAAGCACTTTGCAAACCTATAAGCTATATAAATACTAGCTAATATCGTAGCTCCTTTACCGTTATGTGTCGCAGTACAAACAACCAAGACCCAAGGACTTGCCCAATGCTGGGTGTGTGTTTGCTTTTATTAGCGCCTAAGGGAGTCTTAGTTCTTTCAGGGTGAAGCAGAGAAGCTGCAATTTGTTCAGTAGTTATAGACAATAAGACAGTAGCTTGGGGGGGGGGGGGGGTGGGGAGACCAGGATTCAAATCGTGCCTGTCATTGTCACATCTTGGCCACGTCAGGAAACCTTTCTGTGCCTCCTTATCTTCATCTGTAAAAGCAGGGGTCGTATGTGCCAGTGTCTAAGGTCCCTTCCAAGTCTCAATCTAGGGACATATCTTCATCCTCAAAATGAGAGAATTGTATCCCTTCCAACACTAAATCCACGAAGCGCATCTTCGTCTGGAAAACGAGGCGGGAGTCCCGTCCAAGTCTTAATCTAGTAACGTATGAATAGTCCAGATGTCCACACAATACAGTATGGCTGTTTTTCATATTCTCCCCCGCCCCCTATTCATAGTCTTAAAAGTTTTGTATATATGCCAGGGATCCTCATTAGGAAGGGTGTGCGTGTGAGTGTGTGTGTGTACCGCGTCAGTCAGTCTGGACAAAAGCTGGCGGAGGCGTCACGGCCCCTTGTTGGTTACCGCGAGTTTCCTTCATGCATGGTGTCAGAGCGCCTCCTAGTGGCCGAGTATGTGGACATGTGCACGTATGTGCACGTGGACGTGTGTATGTATAAATGTCCCTATGTCCGTATGTACAGATAAACGAACACGCACGCCATCGGCAGATGCTTAAGATAGGGGTGCTTCAGAAAGGCCATAAAGTTCTTCCAGAAGGGTTCACAATGAGCCTTCAGTCACAACTTCTGTCCTAAAGCGTGCACCAGACACGCAATATCCGGTATTCCGCTGATGTTATCAAAAAGCGCCACCAAAACGCCGGGGACCCAAAATGAAAAAAAAAAAAACCCACCAAGCCAGGCCGATGACAGCGTGCTCACATCCTGATCTGAACGCCGCAAAGAAACAGGCCGCCGGCGTCAGACCAGTTTTTGCGCCTAAGGACGCCTCGCTTGGAGTCTGCTTTTGGGGACCCTGAGGGTCCGTAGCGGTATCCCCAAGGCTGCTGGCAAGTGAACCACCGGACCGCGGCATACCACGTGGTCCGCCGTCACGTCACATCCGCACGCGACAACCTTCGGACGGGATACACCAAAGCCACGTCGCCATGGGGCCCCCCCCAAACCTCCCAGCTCTCCAAAGGGCCAAGGGGGAGGGGCTCGCCCGGGAATCCCAGCAAAGGCCGCGTGTAGGAAGGGCCTGGTTTTGACCACGAGGAGGCGCTGTGGCCTAGGACATGCCCGGAGACGTGCTTTTAGGCGTCTTAGCGAGACTGCGCAGTCCATGTTTTACCTAGAGCCAGTTCACTTTCTTCCAGATCTTCCAACTAGAGAGTAGGAAGTTCGAAAAACGATGCGTGGTTTTCTTTTTTCTTGTGTAGCCTGAGGTTGGGCTTTTTTTTTTCCGGGGAGGTAAGGAGGGAAAGGTGGAGGGGTGAGAAAAGGTAGTATCTAGCGTGTGTGCGTGTGTGTGCGCGCGTGCGTGTGTGGCCGTATCTACTGAAAATCTTTCACATCTTTCGGGTAGATCTTACTATTCTAGATACCTACGGAAATCTGTGCATCTGTAATCCTATAAAACACTTTTACTTCTAACCGCTCCATCCCGTACTATGTAGCAGTAGAGACGCTGCCCGTTCAAAAAGGCACTGCGCTAGTTTTTCGTGGAGACACCCTGGATTCAAACATTAGCCCAGGCACTCTGTGCACCCTGGGATTTCCGCGGAGACCCTCACTCGTGTGGGCTAAGCCGGGGAGCTGTCGACGTCATTTCCAGTCCAAGGCTTCAAGTGACTTGCTCAAAGTTATCCAAGTGATGCCAGAGGCCGGATTCAAACCCGAGCATCCCACCTTTGATTTTATGATATTGAGAAACGTTTCGGCCAAGGCCACTTTGAGTTATCAGAGGAAAATGGTAGTGGAAGACAGGTCGGACAGGTATATAAATGTGATAGGAACATGGATTACACCCGATAGAGTAAATTCCATGAAGGAAGAAACTCCATCTCTGCACCTTACTTTAGACTTGCTTGGGGAACTGAACTTAAATGACTTCTCCAGTATCAGAAAGCCAATACAGAGAACAAGGGCAAAACTGCAGCGAATATTCCTGGCACCAAGATGGGTATCTGTCCACTAACCCATTCAGTTTCTCTCATATAAATGTGTTATTAACGTTAGTTTGGGGACAACGGTCAGCAACTTGGAAGAGAGGGACTAGAGAAGTATTTAGTGTAACTGTTTGCAAAAAAAAAAAAAAAAAAGTTGAACTCATCAGAGTGAGGAAGACTGCCACAGAGGCATGTCAACTTTAAACATTCCGTTTGAAAGGAATTAGTGAAGAAGGGAAGCTGTCGGGAGAATGCGCATAGCCCTACAATCAAGAAATGAGTCTGTTGTTATAAAGGAGGGATTCTAAGTGGTGTCAAAATTCTTCAGAGAAGCTTACAAAGAGGATGGGAAAAAGTGAGGACATGGCAAACACTGGTAACCTCTTAGGTAGCCTTAGAATGGTGAGGGCAGAAACCACATTCAAACCATGCAAGATTAAGTGGATGATGAAGTGGAGACATGAACAGATTACTTTTACAAATTGTAAAGTAAAAAAGAAGTAGAAAATGAGATCGGTAGCAAATTACTATATAGGAAATCAGCTGGCTGCTATTAGTGAAACTTACCTTAAAGAGGAAGAAGTTTAAGGATGATGGAGAATATTTTCAAAGCAAATGACTATACTCCACCAATAATGGATTACACTTCTCCTCTCTTCTGAACCTCCCTACCCCCACCCCCCCCCAAAAAAAAACACATGGCACCCAGAATTGGATAAAACTCTAAATCTGTAATGACTATGATAGAGAACATCAAGATCTGGCCATGTTCTGGACTCTAGGGGGTCCTTTACACTATTTACGCTATATTAAATAGCCTAGAAGCTAACAAGGTCTGTCCTTCTAAGGTTTCTATAATTCATGGGGGGAGAGGAGGAGGGTGTGGTTATGGAACACTACCTGCTTCACTCTCCTCCACTTGGATAAAAAATAACAACTATAAAACTATAAAATAGGGACAGTATGGTGCAGGGGAAAAAAGATTTTAATTTTAAAATTAATCTGCTTAGTTTTATAAAACAATTCTTTGGGGTAGCAAATACTCAAAATAGCTCAGTCTAAAGAAAAAAAGAATTCTATTGAAAATAGACACATTGTGCATTATAGTTTTCTAACAACTTTTCATCCATAAGATGCAATTTATATTTTGTACCTCAGAAAAACAATTTAGAGGCTTCCAAAAATTTTTACATTAAGCAAGAGGAATCAATGTAGAATTTTTAAAAAACAAAGTAAAAGGGCTGAACTGGGAAATGTACATTTTCTACCATGGGCTACATCTTAGACACTAGGAAGAACCACCAAAATAAGATGCTAAAAGTCAGAAACTATCATCTCTGAACTGCTATTTTCTAAGGGACTACAGGGATTTCCTTCTGTTTCCTTTTAAGCCTTCTAAAAGAAACAACCAACTTTACTATGAGAGGAACAAACAGCCTGAATAAACAGAGCCCAGAGATGACCTTTATGACCTTTCATTTTAAGTGTTCCAATATCATCTCTCCCTCCTTTCTCCCCAACATTTTGCCAAGAAAGTAAATGGGCTCCAGGTTTTACTTGATACTTGGTGGGAGCCAGAAATAGGTATAACCCATCTTTTGGAAACTTGCCAAAAGGGCTGGATACTCAGAGGATGGTGGTAGGGACTGCTTGCTAACCTCCCCACAATTCTCCAAGTGCCAGGAGATTCCATACTTTACCTTGAGGGTAAACTATACAGAGTATCGCAGACCCTGACCCTGACAGTGGCGTGTGTTAAAAGTAAAACATCACAGGCTGTGGCTCTACTGCTACAACTTTATTTTTAATTCCAGAGTTTGGACAATTAAGTTTTTATATGTTATCTTGTGGGCATCTTTAAATGTTCAAGAAAGATGGAAGAATCTATAAAATGCATTAAAAATATTTCCTGTAAGAAGCCCAGATCTAAGTCATGTATTTCATAATGTCTCTATGGGTATCTATGAGTATGTGTGTTTGTGTGTACCCAAGTATTTGGATGAATAAACTGGAAGGTCAAACTAAATTAGCACAACCTCCTCCCAAGTGGGCAACGTCCACAACATGGAGATCCTTGCTGTGCTCTGACCTAGGTTGGTGCCACATTTGAGAAAGGACAATGAAAAACTACAACTTCCAGAGGAGGGTGACACAGATACTGAGCAGACTACAGAACCCGTCACATGAGGGTAAGCACTGATTGAAGCAATAGGGGATATTTATAAACCATGGGGAAGAGAAGGCTTAGGAGTAAACATGACAACTGTCTTCAAATATCTGAAAGGTGTCAAGTGGAAGAATTAGACTCATGCTTCTTAGCCTCAGATTAGAACGCAGGAGCTATGGTTACAAGTCACGAAGAAACACAGACATTTTAAAAATAATCTTTATTTTTCATTCCAAATTCAATACAAACACTCTCATATGCAAAGAACAATAAAGAATTTCTCATATATATATATGAAACCATGAATGTCTGTTTACAAGCATGCTTTTTAAAAAATACAAAGTTAACTCATTACATTAGTTTCAAAGCTGTCTTTCATGACCGTCTCCTTCTGAGTTTTTTTCTGTTTATTTTTTTTAAATAATGTTTTACTTACCCTTCTTTTCCTTTGGCATCACTACTGTTAGTTCTTTGTTCCAGGGTCCCTCTCCAATCCCCTCCACAAATTTTTCTTCCACAATTCTTGGAGAAACTTTTTTAAATTCACATATAAATATATATTCATGTGCAGCTTTTGGTGCCAATAGAGGACTGGTCCTCCATTTAAAAAATATAACAGATATTGATGAAAACATTGTTTAAGAACCAAAAGTAAAATTTTGAGGAAGGATCCCAAAATTTCAGAGTATCAGGGGTATTTTCACAAGAAATAATAATAATAAGCTTAATGTGGTTGGAACACTAGTATCAAAGAAATTAAAACTAAGCTATCAAAAGCTTAAAACTGTACTAAGACTTTTGGCACACCTTGAATATGTCCTTCCACTGAGGAACAGCTAAACAAATGGGAGTAAATTAATATAAATGCCATAAGAATCAACAAAGGCACATGAAATAATGTAAACTGAAGCAAGCAGAACCAGGATGAGAAACACAATGACTGCAGTAACTTAAGTGCAAAGAATAAGAAGAAAACAGTCCAAACTGAATGCTATGAGATGATGGGGAGCATCCTGGATCCAAAGAAGACACAGGAAGCACCCCTCTTTTTCAGACATGGTGGGACTATGTAAGTGGTACCCTGTATATAAAATTGGAGTCTAATGGGTTAATATTCTTGAATTGTTTTCCCTTTTTTTGTTGTTGTGCGTTACCACGGATGAATTTCAGGGAGGAGAAAAGGGGAGAGAGAGGGAGAGAGCAGAATGTTAGGGAATATAGACCAATAAAACAACACTGACGACAAAGCAAATCCCATCAGAATCAGGTCATATTTCTGTGAGTTCGATCATTCAGGTTTTTTCAACCCCTCTTATTTTTTTAATTCTTTACTAAGAAGGATAATCTGCAGGTTAAGGAAAGGGAAATACACAAAAATAAAGGTGATATACAAATAAGGGAGCGATAAAATATATGTTTAAAACAACCTTATTATTTCAAAAACAGGCATCATTCTGTAATATGGTATGCTCTAGTGGCATAAAATCTTTTCTTTACTTTGATAAAAATCACATTGATATAGCCTCTTCACAATGCAAAAATATGGAAAAAATTACTTTTATAAGTCCATATTATTTAGAAGTACATTATCCACAGAGGTGTCAAACACACATGTGGCCTGCAACACTCCAGAGTGCAGCCGAAATTAGATTAATATGTAATTGGGAAATAGTTAACAAAATAAATAAAAATACAATTGTGTTGGCAATCAAAATGGGCCCTTAGCACTCAGTTCAACCAAGTGCCCTTGAAGAATTTGGCCTTTGTTTCCTTGATTAGATTGGGAGTCCTTGGTTTCCTCCTTGCCTCAGGGGAGGGCCTAGTTTACATGGGTTTGAGTGGTATGTTTGGGACATCAGAGGCTTTTAGACCACGTGGGTTTAAGTTGCCTCTTTCTGACGATTTTAGGTCACGTGGGTGAGTCACACATGTGACTCAGCCTTGACCCTGAAAAAGATATAAAACCAGGGGTTGGCTTTCTATTTTTCGGAGCTCTTACCCACAGCCATGGTGGCACGCGTGACTCTGGGCCAGCCCTTGTTGTGAGCTCCTGGGCTGAACCTAGATGTTGATAACTATGAATTGTATTTGGTCTGTGTGTCGATGTTTGCAATTTGTTTGTATTTGCTCTGAAGTTCAGGGTGCTGGCTTTTTCCCCTGAACTACTTGAATGGTACTTGTATGCTGAATTAAAGTAAGCTTGTTAACCCCTTAACGTTGCTTTCCTTAGTAAAAGTAGATCAAAAGAACCTATGCTGGTAGCGTTCTTGTTGTTGGGCTTGTGTTGGTTTTTCACAACCACAGCAGCTGCTAGCCAGATTGTTGAAACAACAGTAGAACACATATATTGTCAATATGTGGTTTTCCAAGTCAATATACAGCCTACAGAGATCCTTACAGTTTAGTGACTCCCAATTCTATTTGAATTTGACAGCATCAATCTATACAAATGCAGGTGTCGCAAACATGCACCACATGAGCAATTCCTACTAAGATTGTCTTTCACTTAGCCAACATTTTCCAGAAGATTGTCTGAAACTGGATTAATATTCTCAGCTGATATATCAATAATCCAGTTAATACACCAACAATCTTACTAATAAATATGTACAGCCCTAGACAAAGAAAAGAAATTAATTGTTCACTTGTTCCACCTGGAAAGATAAAAAGTTAAAAAACTTTAACATTAACTCTGGTATTTTATTTTTTAAAAAGTTTTACTAAGATGTAAAAACTTCTCAATCTTTGGAGTTAGATGAGGGATCATTATGAAGTCCTACTTATTAAAAATTTGTCCATAATTGCTTTATTTTTTGTCCTTGTTGATCAAGATTTCAGTCCAAACAATGTATATGTTACCATGGGGCTATAAGCTAAAGATAGGAAACTCTGATTTTGTCTTCCTGGTGTGATATGCAAATACCATTCCATTTGGGACAAGTTTCATTTTCAAAGAACCATCTTTCTTGTGGTGAAGACTGTGTCTCCTAATCTTGCCCAGGATAAAAGTATAGTGGCCACTCATAAGCTTTCCTCTGATCCATTTCTCACCCCCTCCTTAAGCACCCTAGTGGTTGCCTCTCATCCCAATCCTCCCACCCCCAAGGGCTCCACCTTATTGTTGTTGGGCTGAGTACAGACAAACAATTGCCTTTAGCTCCACTGCAACTCAGAACTCCCTAGCTCCACCAAACTCCACCAGCCTCAGCCTCCTGGGAGCACGGATTATAGTATATACCACTACACCCAGCTAAGAAGTCATCTTTAAAAGGGAATATACATATTATTGATAAAGACAATGACATTTCACTGACCATGAAGTAATGCCAGGTTTCTTCCCATGAGTAATGCCCATAATTACCTTCTTCTGTAGTCTAGACCTCTGACTCAGTTTGGAAACCACCTCCATTGATGTAAATGATTGACATTCAAAAACCAATCAGCAGTTGCTTCTGGATAATCCAAGATACCCTCTACCAGAGCATCAATGTAGGGAACTCAGCCTTAGAGTATCTGGGGCACTGAGAGGTTAAGGGACTTGTTCATAGTCACACTGACAACACGTACAGAAAATGACTTCTTCTAGGATAGAAACTGTTTCCTTTTTGCACTGGTATCCCATTACCCATTATTGTGCTGACACACAGAAAACAATTAGAAATGCTTAAACCAAATTAAATGTGTGAGAGGCAGGACTTTCTTAGGTTTTCTCTAAGGTTGACTCTTTACCCACTATACCATTTTGCCCCTCACTGTAGTCAATCTATTTTGCCTTGCAAGCATAATAGCCCAGGCTTTTATGTATTAATACATGAAATAAAGTTCAGAGGTTTTATAACTGGGAAAAGTAGTAGACGGTTGTTCCCACTACTTTGCCAAGAACACCACAAACATTCATACTACACATGTATATAGTCATAAACATATAAAATACCAGACAATTTGGCTAGATATTTCTAAGAAGTTAGAATATAATTTAAAATAGAAAATCTTTATGAATATTTTGATTAAAATTCAGTCTTGATTCCATCAGTTACTAATTGCTAAAACACTGGAACTTGTAGGCTATTACCTGATTTTAGAGACAATGGAACACATTATTTGAAACTGTGCCTGTCCCAGACCAATCCAGGTGATCATCTGGATAAAGGCTCTTATATTTGGCTTTTTCTTAAACCACAACTTAGGAAAAGACCCGAGTGATTAACTGTAAAAGCACAGTTCATTTATAAAACTGTCAACAATACTGTCTTAAGATCACATAACACAAGAGTGTTCAGGGACAGAGTGTTTTCTTTGTGGTTCTTTATGTTAACAGCCTTGCCCAACACCTTGAAGCCAGTCTCTACTTCTGACCCTCAACTGCAGCCTCAAGTTAGAGAAGCTTTCTCTGAGATTCAAAGTCACTGAGCATCACAACCATATAGCTTATGAAGAAGATATTTATGTCTCTGAAAAAACAACCAAACTCATTTAAAGTGATAAAGTTTTATAAGCCCTAGAAGAAAAGTACCACAGTGTTTTCTAGAGATATTATACTCACCAACAGAACATATAGCTGCATCTTCTGGGCAGCCTTTAGCCTTTCCTTCCTGAAGTACTTTGTGACAAATATTGATGAAAATGTGTTTCTTTCCTGATTCTATGTGGCTGCTGTCCACAACTTCCCAATTTTTCTCCAATTCTAAAACAGAAAAATTTACTTTGAGCCAAAAAAAAGTCTTACTAAGTCGCCACCACCACCACAGACAATTAATCTAAACAAAATTAGAGTTAAATTTCAGTAACCTATACTAGAAACTTAACCCAAATAAAAAACAGATGAGATTTTCATGATTCTATTTTAATGTAACTGAAATACATCATGTCACTGGAATAGGCTTTAAAAAAGGGGGGTGGGGGAAGAGACTCAACATGGTTCTTCAGAGTCCCATAATAAGCTAGCTACTATGTAAGAAACGGAAAAGCCAAAGAAGAAGCTACATGGAAATAAAAAACCCAGCCTGTTTTTTTACATCTAAAAAAAAAACAGAAATGTGATACATAAACATGTCATCAAGTTTTAAACCTGATTCTTCAGTGGCAGTTTTCAACCCTTTATATCACCAAGAAAATTATTAAGTGCTAAGAAGTTCCTTTAGATACCAAAAAAAAAAAAAAAAAGTACGAGACACAATCGTATCCTCAAGGGGCTCCAATATAGTTGAGGGGAAAGCATTTATCTGAAACAGTGGACCCATTCCTTGGTAGAAAGGTTGCTGGCTAGGGCTGTAAAAAGAGTAGTGCATTTTCAGACTTGGCCAGTGGTTTGCCTGACTATGCTTAGTTGTTACTAGAAGGCTATTTGGTGTGCGTGTGAATGGGGAAAGGGTGGGAGAATGAGAAGGAAGTAAGAGAAATTTAAACTTTTATTTAAAGAGCATCACTAAAACATTTTTTAAAATATACAGAAGTTCAGAAGGAGGCACAAACTAACAATTTGTTAGTACCATGCTAAAATTAGCATACACTTTTTTTAAAAAAGTTATGTAACAGGGGGTCATGGTTTCATCTACAATCCCCTTTTTCCCCTCTGTATACTGAAATGTTCATGCTAGCCAAGTTTTAAGTTTATAATAAAAAGGGAAATTTTTAAATAAGATCTGCCCATAAAAAAGTAAAACAATATAAAATTCCAGATGTCAACAATAAATGAGTGGTAAAGACAGTGTGCCCTTCATCAAAACAAAACCTCTGAAAAAGAATCAAAGATTACAATAATCCTGCAAGAAGTCAATCTTTCTTGGCCACAAGGAGCCACAAATCCAAGTGTGAGAGAAACAAAAATGGTCCCCACTTTATTTAGCACTTTTGAGGTTTATAAAGTGCTTATTTCACAAGTTTGTGAAGTCAATTATCATCCCCATTTTACAGACAAGGACACCAAGACTCACAGAATTTAAATGAACTACTACCAAAGGTCACCTAGCTAATTAAGTGATAGTGTGGAAAAGTTTATTTCCACAGTGATCTGATAATCACATAGAAATAACCACAACTAAGGATACCAATAATCTTGAAATAAAAAGATCAGCAGTACACACACTGTTGATATATACTGATGGACATGTGCCCAGAAGGTTTCTGAACAGGTTAGAAAACTAAATAAACATTCACAACAAGGAAGGAGGCACTTCCAGCCAACAAAAGTACAGCAAATTACTACACACGTCAGAAAGTGAGTTATATTAGAGGAATCTAATGTGACATAAAATACACTGGTTACATACCTTAGTGGAGGTACAGGATAAGAAATATAGAATACATGCATACACACGAAGGATTCCTGATTTGCATACTGCTTTAAATGTGTATATACAAATACATATATGCACAGACATGTTATACATGTGTTTATATACATTCATGTAAGGAATCAGGCTTCATATCAAAAAGCAACATTTCCTTTTCACAAATCTAATTTTTAAAAAGAAATCTAGAATTTCTGGTCCAAAACCTGTGATTAGCTATGGGGCTTCAGACAATTCACTTTATGTCTGCTTCTCTTTATTTGTTGTTTTTTTTTTAATTATAAAGATATCTACCCTATTTTGTAGAGTTTGGTGAAGATAAAACAGTACAAAATGAAACAAAGGTGAAAATCTGAGTAGTGGCAAGATCTATACAAGAAGCTATGGAAAATGCTTTAAAGGTCAATTTCTTCTCAATTTAATTATCCAAAGTGACTTTGGGCAGGTGACTTGGCCTCTCTGACTTACTTCCTCCTTACATGTGGAACCTGGATTTTCTCCTCTTTAAGGTCCCTTTCCATCCCTAAAATTCAATATAATTCAAGTATCAGGCAATTATGTCAAGAGAGGTAAGAGTCAGAAATATCTCCATTCACCCACTTGAAAGAATTGGGGGGAGGGGAAGAGTACAAATGCCCACAAGTACTATACCTGAGTGACGAACCAATGAGGACAAATCATATCGCTTGTTCCCATCAGTGACTCTACAAAGAAGATCTTCTTTCTCTTTGACACAAGCATATTTTGTATCCCATGTGAAAAAGTAGGTGCAGTCAACCTCACCCGTGAACACAGGGGTTCCTTTTCCATCATTGCCTATAGAGGGAAACAAGTATACCACACACACATATACATGCATATACAAACATGTAATATGCATACAACACACACACACACACAATATGTGGTTATTATGGTCAAAATCTCAGGATCTCAAATAGTGAGGGAAAATACTAAGGTATTTCTTGCCCAGTCACAAATCCATATCTAGGTTATATTTCTACCAATAAATGGCATAGATATGCATATGATACAAATATAGGAAAACACAAGTTACATATTTTTAGAAAATGTTCAGTGAAGAAATCTAAAAGACTAAAGGGTGGCAAGGAGATATCATACTAAGGCCAATCGCACTGCTAATACTAACATTTCTGAAGGTATACTTTCATCATATACACTCCCTAAATTCCCTCATTGCCTAATGCAGCGTTTCTTGAAAGCCTTAATATGCACTCTTCAAGGCCACCCTATCCACACCATTTGTGATTTTAAAGAATTCCATCCTGCTCTTTTGTAAAGAACTTTATCTTCAGTATGGTTCCTTCAATCCCCTTCATTATTTCAGTTTATCTTATCCAGATTGTTTATAGCTTCATTTATCTCCTTCAGGTTCAAAGGCTAAAATGATACACAGTATTCCAGGTGTGAATACAATACAGTTTTGCCTCATAACACTTTCATCCAACTCTCTCCTGACGATGCAGGGTATTTTGTTGATAAGTTGTATATTGTGCCAATGTCTTCACTAAACAATCTGATTATTAGTTCCCTTTTTTGAAAGACTAATGGGAAATTTGGAGTCTATCATCCTGAAGTTAGTCTAAAGCATTTTTCTCTGACCCGGTAATATCACTATTAGGTTTGTTTCACAAAATAATCAGGAAAAAAGAAAAAGGACCTATATATTCTAAAATATGTACAGCAGTTCTCTTTGTGCTGGCAAAAAAAGGGAAGTTGAAGGGATGCCCATCATCTGGGGAACAGCTAAACAAGTTGTGGTGTGTGTTTGTGATGGAATACTGCTGTGTCCTAAGAAATGATGAGCTCGTTGATTTTAGGAAAACATGGAAAGACTTGCATGAAATAACAAAAGTGAAACAATCAGAACCAAGAAAACATTATATACAGTAACAGCAATATTGCTGGAAGAACAACTGAATGACTAAGCTATTCTAAGATACATGAATATTTAAATCAACTACAAAGAACCTATGAAGAAGATGCTATCTACCTCTAGAGAAAGAATTGATATATGCAACTATGTATTATATAGGGTGGGTGTGTGTGTGCACGTGTGCGTGTGTATGTAATGCTGGCCTCCTCTAGTGCAGAGCTGGGAGACAGAGAAACAGTTTGGAACTCAAATGCAACAAAAAATGTATACATAAATATTTTTTTCTCTCTATTATCTTTGCCCATAATAATGTTTAACTGCTACATTTTTATAACGATAAAAGGCCTTGTGAAATCTTCCTCTGATTTAAAACACTGGACATGCACTTTACTAATTTGAAAAAGCTTTTGCAAAAAAGTCTTTGCAAAGTTACACTTTTTACCACATATTATTTTTTAAATGATTTACAAAAATGTTAAATGAGAGTTTCAGTACTGATCAGTAAGAGACCCTACTACACTACTACTACTACCCTACACTTCCCCATACAGAGAAGAAATCTCTTATTTTTTATTTCCTGTTTCTAAGCTAGTTTCTTATCCACCAAGATGAACACTTTAAACTAATTTCATATTAATTATAATAACTTGTTACTTTCTCTGGTGTAATTAATTCCTGCTATGAATTTTGATAAATCATGTAAGATTTTTCCTTTTTCCCTTATGCAAACCATACTAACTTCTCCTCTATGTTTATTTTTCACACCCTTCACTTTTTCCTCAAGTCATGCCCTATTAATTACTCCCTTTTAAGGTTCAGAAGGGGATGAAGGCTTTGGAAAGTGGCACAGAGAGAGACAGGTAACTTTGACCTAGGAAGTTTACATTCCAGTTAGGGGAAAGACCTCAAACAAAGTGTGGGAAAGGTATTCTAGCAAGAAAAACAAATAATAAAGGATAAGGCATTTAAATAACGGTCATACATGGGTTCTCAAAGGTGACCCTTTAAAGACATGAAAGAAAAGGGAGGGGGATCTTCTGGAAAGCAGTAAAAAGACCAGACAGGTAAAGGACTATGTTGTATGAAAAGGCAGAAAGTTGGGGAAATAGAGTGTTCCACAGAAAAGACAGCTGAAGTATGAAACTTTCTAAGGTCAAATGATCCAAAGAGAAATAACAAAGAGGTTGAACTTCCTAAAAAGAAATACATCACTTGGGAAACACAGTGCTTCCTAAATAATTATAGCCAATTAACATTCATACATCTATGTTTAACATTATAGGCACTTAATATTTGTTTTACTAAACTGACAATCAGTTCGTGTGAACTACAAAAGCCTATGGGTAAATATAAGAGTAGTAGTGTTACTGACTGAAAAAGATAGTATTAAATTAGACCTCTTGGCCAAGGATACTTTCATCTAGAGCTTTACTGTAAATTTAAGCCTGGCCTCACTACACAACAAATTATTCTCATTATTATCATCCTTATCCTATTTATTATTATTATTTACCACCTCAGGCCAGAAATACAGGCCTCACTTCTTCATCCAGGTTCCTCAGGTTTCTAAAGCATAGACCCCTTACCACAAGACTGATATTCAAAAATATCCTATTCTTTACTTGAAACCTAAGCACAGAACAGATTTCTATAGAAAGCTGTATATATGAACTACACAGAAAAAGCTGCTCTATTAGAATATTACAGGAAGGGTATTTGTGGTTTTTTTTAAATGCCCCAGTCCATGTGATTTCAAAAAGCCTTCCCCACTTATATGACTAAGAGGCACAAGGGGAACTGCATGAAAACCAACAAGGACTCAGCTTGACCTTGTGCTGCAAGTCCTAAAATAAGCAGCTGTAGAAATGTCTATTTACCAACAGGCTCCTCTCCTACGCACATAACATACAAGACACATAAGGCAACATGGCACAGTGGAAAGAATGCTAGACCTGAGAGTATTGGCCAGGGTCCAGATATGGCTGCAGATACTTAATACAGACATCCAACTAGGGACAAGTGACTTCTCTGAGCTTTGGTTTCCTCAGCTCTAAACTGGGTCTAATAATCCTCACGCCAGCAACCTTACAGGACGGTTATGAAAAAAAAGCACTTTGAAAACCTTCAAATGATAGAGCAATGTCATTAAAATTACTATAAAAATGCCTATTAAGTGTAAAAAACCCAGATTGTGGCCGAGCTAAAAATCTGTGAAAAACAAATGCCTTATTATTAAATTTAAAATTGTATCACATCACTTAAGACACACAGACCAATGAAACTAGATTTTGTTGTATACTATTCCTCGATGGAATTAGCTTCTTATCTCATGTCTTGAAGGAAGACATTTTGCCAAAACCAGAAAACTGCATAAATAAGGTGTGCATTATTTACACTGATGACTGCTTCAGATGACCTACCTATGTTAGAACAGAGTAAGTTCAGAAAAAAAAATTTAGCCATCTATTATCTTCATACAATCCATTTCCATTAAAGTTTCCTTAAAGTTAATTTCCATGCCACAGAGTTTAGACATTTATTTCAAAATTTGGGATGATGACTAGCACGACAATGACAGCACAAATTTATATCGCACATTAAGGTTTGCAAATGTTTTGCAAATATCTCATCTGTCTTCATAACAACTTTGGGAAGAAGATGCTATTATTATCCCCATTTTACAGATGAGGAAACCCAAGGCAGAAAGAGGTCTGCCTTCTGCAGGATCTATTAAGTGTCTGAGGCCAAATCTGAACTTAGATTTTCCTGACTCCAAGCCCAGTGCTCTAACCATTGCATGACCTAAGTACCTGAGTAAACCTATAAAGGTAATTTCTAATTTTTTAAAAAATATCCTATTATGGAATAACCACTTATTTATTCAACATTAAGTGTCAGTGTCAAATGTATTCCATGTAAAAGGTGCTATGCTAGGCATTAAAGGAGAAAATACATAGATAAGAGATATTCAGTGCCTCCTGAGAGATTATCGAGAAGGAGAAACAAGACAGAAATGTACACAAATAATAAAATTTTAAAAGTAGCCTATAAGTGTACAACAAAAGTGAAAAATACTGAGTTTTGATGAGGGAAAAATCACTACCACCTGGTTAATACCAGGAGAGACTTATAGAAGAAACACATGAGGTGAGCCTGAATGATAAAGACTTCAAGATCAAGATTGTAGGATCTACTTTTATATCCAACACATCAGCACAGAACAAAATGAAAGCGAAACAACAGTTTCTAACAAGCTGCTGGCACAGCAGCCACAAAAGTTTAGGGCCACAGAACAGAACGCCTAGAGAAATACTCCTACCTATTAGGCAATGGAAAAAAAAGTTACCTTGCCAAAGTGAATAATGGCCTGATAGTTACCACTCCATTAAGCTGCCTCCTTTTAACACAAGATCATGAATTCAAATGCAGCAAATAGGTTAAAGAGAACTATAACCTCACCTGCTGTTTTGTTGCATTCAAAGTTGATGACCGTCATTCGCTGAAAACCTGATCTGCATGCATCTCCACCGGGATAGATTAAGGTGAGGTCTCCATCGGAGTATCTAGAATTCATTAACATAAATGTATTGTACAGTCAAAATTCTCCCGCTCTCCTCACTTCCCTCCCTCCATTAAGACTTTTGACACACAAAGAACCAATCAGTTTTCCAATAAGACAGGAAGCTATTCGATGACTGCGAAATTTTTGAAGGAAGTGGGTATCAAGTAAACCAAGTCTTTTAATCATTTTAGCCTGGGTTAAGAATTAGATTTAAGGGGGCAACTAGATGGCAAGGTGAGTAGAGAACTGGCCCTGGAGTCAGAAGGACATGAGCTCAAATCAGGCCTCAGACACTTGACATACCTACTAGCTGTGTGACCTTGGGCAAGTCATTTAATCTCAATTGCCTTGCCTTCCCCTCTCAAGAAAAAAACTAAATTTAAGACAAAAAATTCAAAGATATTTTGCCACAAGATCTAGAACATTTTTCCTCTTTGTAAATAAAACTTCTGGGATTAGTACGTGAGAAAATGCTCAAGATGAAAACATAACAGATATGAAATTAAGTCAACTACAGCAGTTTCCAAAACATTCTATGAAACCCTAATATTCTAGAAAAGATTGTGATGCCTGATTATTTCTAGGGACAAGAAAAGAAAGGAATCCAGACTCTCAAATTGAAAGAGAACCCAGAAGGTATCATGTAAAACCAGTAATTCAAGGATCTAGTTCATACTATACCCTACAAGAAAGAAGTCATTCAACCTTTGCTTGAAGACCTTTAAGTAACAGTCAATCAAGTACCTTCCAAGGCAAGCCATTCATTCCAATTTGAAATCTCAAAATGTTAAGAAATTCTTCTCTTACATCAAGCCTAAATCTGCCTTCCACCCATGCTTTTAGTTCTTCCCTCTAGGGCCAAGAAAACTAGCCTAATCATACTTCCTTTGCTTACTTAATAGCCCTCCAAATACTAAGATAGCTATTATATCCTTCCCATCCCCCTCTCCCTCACAATGCTTTCTCTGCACCCAATTAAACACAGTCTGTTCCTCCAACTAATCCTTTTATCTCATGATCAAGGATTTCACCAGGTTGGCTGCCCTCCTTTGGACACCCTCTAGCTCAGGGCTGTTCAACCTTGGGTTTTTATTGAAACCAACAATGTATTTCCATTTGCCATTTTAGTGAGAGCTCTGAGACTAATCACCTCCTTAATCCTGGACACTATGCTTTTCTTTTAATGTTGTATAAGACTGCATTAGTTTTATTGGCTGTATTGCCAAACTGATGACTCATATGGAGAATGCAGTCCACTAAAACATGCAGATCTTTTTCTGAAGAAGTGGTATCTAAACACCTCTCTCTCATCTTATACTTATGACTGATTTTTTTAACTTCATTATAAGACTTTATGTTTATCACTGTTAAACTTCACCTAAATTGATTCAGATCAATAACCTCTATCCTGTTGAGATATTTGCCTTTCTTGGAATCCCCTGTGCTTATCACAGTGCGTCACATGTGCTAAGTACTTAAGAAATGCTTGTGGACTTGGCTGTCTTGTGTTCTAATATATTAGAAAAGAAGAATCAAGACTTCTCAAGCACTATCGTAGAAAATAAGGTTGGAGGGTAAGAGTTAAAAGTAAGCAAGGGCTAGAGTGGCTTTTCATTTCTTCCTTCAGTTGTAGATCATGAGTTGCTCAGAGTAAGGCACAGAGGTGAGTATATCCTAGAGTGCTGCTAAAGGGCCAATACAGGAAATTGTAATACTGACTTCAGACAAGACAAAGGTCCTGGCATAGTCAAAGACAGAGCTGTAGCCAAATTTAAGTAGAGTATCTCATAGACAAACAAAGCAGGCTGCTTCTAGACCATACACGATGAGAACACAACCCAAACATGTTAGTCTCAGTCTAGAGACATGTGTGCAGCATTAAAGTCTTCACTTACTTCAACGTTTGGTAACACTACTATTTCTAAAATCTTAAACAAGTCACCTAAGTCATGGCAGTTCAAGGTTATGCCAATTGAAATGTGGAAAATTATATGTGGCAGTTATGCAAATTGGCTTAATTTCCTTTATTTTGCTCCCATGTTTCCCTAATATACTTTAATAATGACATTTCACACCCCCAAATCTGCTAGAGACCAGCTATTTGTGAACTCTATAAACATATTTCAAATCTAAAAGTATTACATGGCCAAATTAATTTGGAAACTTTAACTAGAGTGGTAAAAGCCAGTACTTATTCTCACATAGTCACACAGGTCCACAATATTTTTAAAGACAAAAAGCACTCATTTAAATATCAAGAGTTGCATTAAAACTACCTTTGAGAAATTATCTTTTCCCCATAGTTATTTGCAAGCTTCCTTCACACACTATAATTTAGTGTCATTAGACATTAAAGTTGTCATAGAAAAACCAAGATATCGCAAGAAAAACCCCACAGCTTTGAATTTACTGATATAATTACACGTTAATGTAATTATATTACTAATGTAATGTAAATTACATACTATTGTAATTAATATTTATGTGACTTCCATAGAAACGATACCATTTATAACAAATGCCAATTTTAACACAAGATCACTCATCCTTACTACAAAGATAGAATTCCAACTTAACAGTACTTAATCATTTGGGTGATTTGATATCAAAACAATCCTACAAAAACCACAAGCCGAATTGCAGCAGGAAGGAATGCTGGCTCAAGGTCACTGTTCTGTCTCACGTACAGGAGGACTGGGGAGGTGGTGGGCAGGGATAGTAAGGTTCTTAGATTTATTTTTTTAAGGAAATAAGCAGAGGTGTGCGTCAGCACTGCACAAAAGCCACAAAAACACACCGGAGGGTCTGGTTCTGGTATTTTCCTGCCACTTTGACTTGTGTTGGATCAGTCTTCTTCACCTGGCAAACGGCAGCTTCTCTTTTACTACTGCAAACCTGGGCTTCAGTTTCTCCACATACATTCATATAATAAAAATATTCTTTTCCATCTGTAGCATAGTATGGTGATTTATAATCTAAAAATAAAAAATAAAACCAAAATGAAACGCATATTTAATATTCCAAATAAGAGTTCCCTTACATGGGCAGCTAGGTGGCGCAGTGAGTAGAGCACTGGCCCCGGAGTCAGGAGTACCTGAGTTCAAAACTGGCCTCAGATACTTGACACACTTACCAGCAGTGTGACCTTGGGCAAGTCACTTAACCTCAACTGCCCTGACTTCTCCCCTCAAAAAAGAGAAAAGGAAAAAAAGTTCCCTTACCTTACTAGGGATCAGAAACATTTTTCTTACTTCATTTCATTAAAAATTCCTCATTTAGATAGACAGGAGGGCAGACTGGGAGAAGGGGTAATCAGAATGCATGCCCTTTTGAGGTGGGGGTGGGGAGAGAGATGGGGAGAAAATCTGGAACTCAAAATCTTGCGGAAATAAATGGTGAAAACTAAAAATAAATTACTTTAAAAGGAAAAAAAAATTCCTCATTTAAGTCCCAAACTAAGCTCAACATGATTACACAACTTTATTGGCAGGAAATTTCTAATTAATAAAAAACAAGAAGAGGGAGTAAGGGGGAGACTATGGTATACATACCTTTCTTCTGGGTGAGAGGGTTAAGGTCAATGGAGATATCATGTTGTTCACTATTCAAAATACAGGTTTTACTTTCCAAATAATCTCTGTGGCAAGCATACTCTGTGACCCATTCAATTTCATACCGGCAATGGGATTTAGCAGTAAGCTTAGGAACTGTGCCCTAATAAAAACAAACACAAAAAAACAGTTATTTAAAAACACAAAGCTCCATTCATGTTTGATGAGCACACCATAGGCCAAAATGGGAGATTTGCTTTGTCCTCTAACAGCTCAACACACAAAAGGCCAAATATATAAAGGAGATTAATTTGGAGATGACAACTCACTTTAAAGGAGGACTCCCTAAATACTCATCTCTTTAACTGCATTTAAAATGTTATGACTCAGTAACAACTCAATTTATATACAACTTTCCAGGAAATGAGTAAATTATGAGAAAGTATTTTGTACTACATTAACAGGCTTTGCATTAGAAAAGACCTACTAGAAATACAAAGTAGATTATTTTTGATACTTGCTGGGGAGATAAGAATTTAAACTAGAAACACAGGTCACATATACACACGCACATATGCATGTACCTCAGAACATTAACTAGTATTAGAAAATTAAATAATCATACAAAAACAGAAACACATTTGAACAAACATTAGCCAAATTAGAATACTAGGAAATGTAGAGGAAGCATTTTTGGTGACCAAAATGATATCAGTAATTAAACAAAAGCATTATCCAAAGTAGCTAATTAAAACTGAATAAGGATATGCTAGAGAGACTTGCATTACATCTCACATTTGTAAAGCCCAGAAAGCTGCAGTAACTTGCCCTGAGAAATCAGTTGTGCCCCTTGCCCCAGATGTCACCTATCCTCTCTGAGCCTCAACTTTCTCATCTGTAAAATAAAGGATGGGGCTAGATTTACCTCAAAGGGACCTTCTAGCTCTTTAAGTCTACGAAATCATTATCCAAAATCTGAAGACTAAAAAGGAGGTACTTAAGTAACTCTAAAAACAAAAGGTATTCGTTTCATGTACCCATCGTTTGCTTCCTATGCGGTCCTTCAGAGGAAACTTGTACCTCAAGAAATATTCAAATAAGGTCAGTCATCTCAAAACCTAAGTAAGTGGTTAAAATTATGACAAACTATGATAACATTTATCAAGCACTGAATTAGTCTCAATATAAAGATTCAACATGAATCCTGGCCAGTGAATAAGCTTAAAATTAAACCTCTCTAATAATATGAAATTAGCTGCTACCTCAAAAAATGCTACATCAAAGTATCAATATTGAATCACACTAAAAAGTTCCAGAATGCTAATAAAAGAAGTTAAAATTAAATAACCCTGAGTTTCTACAAAATTGGCAAAGATAATGAGATGACAAAATTCAATACTGGTGCAACAGACCCAGAAATATGCAGCAGGAAGAGTTACGTGTTCAAGCACACTGGAAAGTAATATGGAAATATACAAGTTTTAAAATATGCATACACTTTTGACTCAAGAATCCCCACTAGCTGGATTACATCCCAAGGAGGTTATTAAAAAAGTTTTTTTAAAAAATTCCTCTTGGAACGAAAATAGTCCTAATTAATTTTTTTTTTAATGTCAAAAAATTGGAAACAAATTAGGTGTCACGTAATGGATGAATAAGTAACAGTATATACCTATAATGGTATATTATTTCACTAGAAATAACAATGAATATTAAGAATTCAAAGAAAATGGAGAGATGTCTAACAAATGAAAGTTCAATCAAAATAACAATAAACACACTAACTAGAACTATAAGGTCAAAGGTAATAACCACAAAAATTTTTAGTATATATAGTAAAAGAGATCAAAAGAATAAGAACAACATAGGCTTTACAAAATTAAAGTCAATATACACTAATTTTGAAGAAGAGTTAACAATTGTAAAATGTCATAGACATGTAAAATACCATCTTCATCTACTTCAACTTACATATCTGTTTTAACTATACCTTTCTTATTCATTTAGTATGTGTAATTGCCAACGGAAGCCAAAATAAAATTCATACATGTATATATTAAATGTCTCCCTCCTCTGCCATCTCTTGGTTATATAAATACCCAGGTTGCACACAGTAGGTACATTGTAAATGCTTGCTGAATTGAACTGGCATTAAAACCAATTGCTTCTTTCTAAACAAAAAGGACTTTACTGTTACTTACAAAGATAATGCCACAGGATTACTTTAATATTGTAAAGACTGTTAATTTCATGGATATGGGCACTCAACCAAATCATTATATACCTTATTCATTTGCTTAATGAGCTCTTATAGTAATAAACAAACAAAAACAAGAAAACACCAACAAGAACAAATCTGATGGCCAACCTTCTGAAGAAGAGCCCCTTCCCAACTTACCTAGGCTACTTCTCAGACACAACAGGCCAATGCTGCACCTCATATCATAATTCAGCTTTTAAAAAAGAAAAAATTACCACCACCCCCATCAATTAAGTTCTCTTGATTAGGCCATACAGCCTAGTATTACATCTTTACCTGGATATAATGAAGCACTTAGAATGAGGGGTTCTTTTAATAAGGAATGTATTCAGTGTTTTCATAAAAGGCAAAAATAAGTGATGTATAAAACTGGATGTACTAAAAAAAGCAAACCAGTCTTGATTAGACTGTATTCTTGTTATCTTATATAAACAGTACCTTGCTGAAGAGTGCATTAAATTCAGCACAAGTCAGAGCTTAGCAAATAAGATTTCCTAATTCATAATAAAATTCCCTACATCAAAGTCTCTCAGGTTAACAAAAATAAAAACCAAAAAGCAAGCTGCTTGCACCTTTGCATTGTCTTACTGTTTGGCCAAACTTAACTCTAGAGGTCTCATCTCAATTTTACATATTTACTTATGTAGAAACTTAATCTTTTATTGCTCTTCCCTTTTATGTCCAATATTATAGAAACATAGCCACTCCCAGGCTATTTAAACTGCAGCAGTTCTACAGAACCTTCAAGAAGCCACATCACACAATAACTTACTTCTCTTCTCTCCGATGGACAAATAAATGTAACAGTCACTGCTGGAGTATGACCTTCACAGAAAGTGGGATGATCTTCACCTTCTTTCACATAACTAAGAACAAGCCTAAGACACAAGTTAAACAGAAGATATCAGATTAAAAGTCAAATGTACATTTTAAATGTACCATTTGCCTCCAGTGTCTAGAACATTTACTCTTGTTAGGGTTTGCTGAAAAAAAAATTATGAGTAACTCATTAAAACAATAATTTATTTTCTTTATTTCCAAAAAATAAAACCCAATGGAGACCCTGAATGAATACTGTGTGAATAGAGAATTATCTCTTTCAAAAATAAAAATAAAAAGTAACCCTCCTGCCACAGACATAATATAAATCTTAAAAATAAAAGAAACAGTTATTCAGCTTTAAACCTTAATAGTGCATACACTCTATCCCATAATCAAGCAAAAAACCAAACAAGATAAACCCATTTTTAAGCCAATAATCTCTACTACCACTTCCTCTTCAAAGTCAACAGTAAATGGCTGTAAAGACCAAAGCAAGCTGCCAGCTTATTTTTTTTTTAAACTATAAGGCAATAGTACTGGCTTAATCATCACTGGTTTAGAAGCTCTAGGTTCTCTAGTGGGAGTTTTCAGGGAAGGACCCCACATGATTTCACACAAAGCCTTTAAATGGCTGGATATATTCATCACCCAAGTGAAATGTCTTAACTTGAAATCTGGAAAATATCCTAAGGAACCCTTCTACTGAAGATATGAATACAATTTATAAATAAACAACAGAAAAGGTATAAGCCTGTCCTGTTTTCTAGTGTATTCCCAAGCTTTTGCCATTATACCTCAACTTCTGTTATTCAATACTCTTGAAATCCTTTCAGTCACAATCTGAGAAATGACAGCAAATAACAAATCTGTTTCTTTTTTTAAAACATATATCGGATATGACACCAACCCCAGACTGCTGAAAAGACTTAAAATTCCATTATTTATAATATATTGAAAACTTAATCCATAGACTTGGGACTGAATCTAGGAAAATTTTTTAAAATCCAATCACCAGTAGAATTCACTGCCCCCACCCCTCAAGGTACAATATAGGCAGAAAGTATAATCAGTAGAATGATACTAAAATACTACAATGTTTTCTACGTGGGATATTGTTCACCACCCCTTCTCCGACACCATTGTCAATCAACTCCAATGACTTCCCCTTAACTCTGGAATAACATAGGAACCCCTCCTCTGTCTAGCTTCTAAAGTCCCTCATATCTTTCTAGACTCACTGCCCTATGCAATCTAGTCAAACCACACATATTCTCACATATAATCGTCCCTCATCTGTTTGCAGGTCTTTGTGCCAGTTGTCTCACATTTCTGAAATGCACTCTTTCCTTACCTCTACTTCAGAGAATCCCTCCTTCCCTTCACAATGCAGCTCAACTACTGCCTTCTACATGAAACCTTCCCTGAGTCTCCCAAACGGCTAGCCCTCTCCCTCCCTCCCTTCTATTTAACTTCCTTGTATTTGTTTGTATTTTTGGTGCACATTCTTCTACTTAGTGCACATACTTATTGTCTCCCCCAACAGAACATAGACCAGCTTTAGAATAGACAGTGTTTCCTACAGAGTTGAGGAAGGCAAAGAGAAAAAAAGGAGATGTACAGGAGATGACTTTTTGGTTTGCTTTTTTAAATGCCCTCTCCCTCAAGAGGGGCATGCATTTACTCAAGGCTCAACTTCAAAAACCCCACGCAACTATAACACTTATATGAATGTACAGGACCTCAGCAAATCACCCACTTCTGCAGGCAGTAATAGCCTAAAGGTAGCTCAGGAGATTTATACCACCAGAGCAGGCACTGATGAGCATATGGTAGTTATTGGTCCTGAAACCTAAGCAGCTGGTGAACAAGATGTCAATGATTTTCAGTTTCAAATGGTGGCAGAATTACTAACTTAGATCTTCCTCAGCTAATAACACAGTGGGGAAGACTGCTATAGTAGCAGACTGACCTGTCTTTGCCCAATAATTTCAGTCCTTCTTTTGGCCTTCCAACATCATAACCTTGATTTCCCTTCACCAGGCATGCCGCACTACCAGAGGGACAAAAGCGTGTCTCTTGACTTGAGCCACCTAGTTTAAAAGAAAAAAAAAATCAATAGTGATAGATTATATTACAGAAGTAGTAGGTCACCAAACAAGGTCAAGTTTGGGAATCAAGTTTTTTTCATGCATGTTGTTTTTGTTACCATCGGACTTCCTGTCTTTACCATAACTCATACCATACCATATTCATACCGTAACTCCTCTAGGTAAACTGTTCTGCCCATTTCAAGAAATCAAGGACCTCCTGAGACTTTGGTATGTAGACTGTAATTAAGTCATAATTTACAACAGTGGCATCAAACTCCAATTAAAACAGAGCCATTAATATTTCCCAATTACATTTTAGTACAATCAGGGCCACACTCTCCAGCCCTCAAGATTCTTGCTGGTCCCAACATTACCTGTGGCTGTGGCTATGTGTTTAATACCTCTGACTTATAGTCTTAAATATCAAAGAGCTTAGCTGGCTTTCCCATGGTGTCACAGGCAGATTTTGAACATATCTTCCTGACTATAAGAAATCTATCCACAACAATTTACAAGATTTTATTGGCTAATTGTGAAGGAATTTTAGTTTTCAACGTATCTGAGAAAGCCCCAATCTATAAAGAACTATTTTTCTCCAAAGGAATGCATTTGAACAGGATGCCATTGGAAACAAGAAAAATCTCTTGACATAAACTGATACCAAAAGAGGAAAATTATGTTGGATTAGTTTAGATAAAATATTATTCCATACAGCTGCTGGACTAATTTTCAAAAGTTCTTTTTAAAATTTTCCTAGGTCCAAAACCTGAAACACCAAGTGCAGAAAAGGGAAATTAGGGGTAGAAATATCAATTTTTTTTAAAATGCCTTGCAGTTAATAATTTAATAAAAGGCACGCCTTAAAGAACAACACAAAAGTACTCAGCTAACACAACAGAGTGTCTTTTTACTAGATCACCAGCAGAATATACCAGTACTAACATGTCTAATTGAAGACTTAGTATAGAAGAAGTAGGCACTATCTTTGTTCTCCTTAATACCTGTGCCACAGAAAACCTTGGCCTAAAGGAATGACCACGTTGCCCTTGGTGGAAGAGAATAACACTCAGCTTTAAGAATTAAAATAGAGCCAAGTACAAGCCTCGACTAGGTACTTGGGCCTTTAGTCTTCTAGGAGTTATTGAACTGGCCCAAGACTTTTCACAACTATTGTTTGGCAAAAATCTCAGGGCTCCTGTCAATAGGTTCTGGAATGTCTCAGGACAAACACAAACAACTAGAAAATGAAGCACTACATGGGTCAGCAGATGCAAACCCCCCCCAGGTTTTTCCCCTAAAACACAAAGGAATCACAGCCATGCTTAGTCTTATCTTCTCCACTTATGGCACAAATAAGAGATCTAATTTGATCCTCTTCTGGATCACTGACTCAAAGAGTTACCCTAAGTCTCTATTCTACACTTTGCCTTCCCTCTTGCCCAATATCCAACACTACATAACAATGCTAGTCTTGGGGTTCAGATCTACCCTTGGGAGTACTGTTAGGCAGAACACTAATACAGCATAAGGGTTTCACCTTGATCAGTTTGATCAAGAATATGTACTGCCTGAAATAAAGGGCAGGAAATCACTAGGTTGTGAATAGGGAGGGAGGGTAAAATACCTATTTACAGGAGAAAAAAGCTAGGGTGTTTTGCTAGGACAATTATAAATGTCAATTTCAAATGAGAAAAGAGACAAAGTAGCTTCAGAAGCTCAAGGTTTGAGTCTTGAGAAAAATCCCAAACAACAGTACTTCCTCACACACATAGATTCAGACCTATGTCTCTACAAATGTTGATGAACAAGGAAGTATCATGATCGGAGTCATCCACCAAGTAGCTACCAGAGGTATTGATCAATGGATTTAAGTCATGCTTTCTTAACTCTTGATCAAACACATAGCAAGGCACCTAGAAAAAAAGAAAAAAGGTCAGCAAATAAGTGTTTATAATGTAAGCATCAAGTATATTTCATTTATGAAACTGGTATTAAGAATTTTACATATCACAGCACCCAGGTTACTTTGATTCCCCATCAATTATCAGCATAAATATTACTTTACTTTGCAATTATGATAGCTATGTACATAAAATTCAAGCAAATCTGAAACAAATCATATGACTAGGTGTAAGCAAAAAGGAACAAGCTCCATATGAACTTTTGGGCACTGGTAATATAAGGAAAAGAAAACTGTCAAGTTGCATGCGCGAGCGCACGCACACACACACACACTCTCCCAAGTTGCTTATGATCTCACTGATATAGGGAACTCAGGATGAGTAAACATCTACTTCCAAAGAAGATTAGCCTGTGCTTACTTAGCAGCTTACCATTTTAGAGTTGCCTAGGGGCACTGAAAAGGTAAGTAACTTGCCCAGGGTCACACAGCTAGTAAGTGTCTGAGGCTAGATCTGAACTCAAGAAGATGAGTATTCCTGACGCCAAGCCTGGCACTCTATCCATTGTGCCACCTAGCTGCCCCTAATCTCCCATTACTACGTTTGTAAAAAATATTCATTTAACCACATGTTCACAGGCAGGTCTATTTTTAAAATCCAGTTACTTAAAGTTATACTTGACTTACATAACTTACACTTGTGGGAAATTTCTAACCTACTAACCTTTACTTCTACTTGTTTTTTTTTTCAGAGATTTCATTTAGATTTGCCATAGATAGGGTCACACAGCTTCATAGTACTGTATTTCTCATGAGTGTATGGAATCATTCCAATCATATTATTAAAGCAAAGAACTCACAAATTTACCTTTCATTTTGCCAACTCTGTGTGTGTGTGTGTGTGTGTGTGCGTGTGTGTGTGTGTGTACATACATACATCAGGGATCCACTAATGGAGCTTGGACTCTTTAGTGCATGAGGCTTATAGTTACAAAGAGCCAACTGTGCCCATGATATGAACAAATTAAGGCAAAATATCTGTTTTATTTATGAAGTCATTATGGCTCCTTTTAAAATGTTCCATCAGTTCAGGAAAGCAGTGTAAAGGTTGTACTGTCTGGGAAGGGAACTAAAAGAGAGCAAGAAGTAATTACAAAAGATAAAATAAATACACTTCAGATAAAATTTAAAAGCTTTTTGCAAAATACATAATTGTTTTAGTCAGAATGATGACAAGACAACTGTCAAGTTAGGGAAATATCTTTACGTCAAACGCCCTGGATATAGAAATCTGACATCAATTACTAAGATCAAGAACCATTACCCATCATAAGCAGTCAAAAAAAACAAAGTTTTCTAAAGAAGAATTGCAAACTATCAGCAACCACATAAAAATGTTCCCAATTACTAATAAGAGAAATGCCTATGAAAACTCTTTACGGTTTTACCTCACACTAAAATGGCAATTAGGATAAAAGATGAAAATTCAATGCTGAAGGGACTGCAGAAAGATATATTTAAACAGAGCTGGCAGAACTGTGAACTGGTCCAACCAGAATGGAAAGCAACCTAGCTGGAACTGTATAAAAAATGCCCTTCAACTATTCACTCTCAGACCCAGAGATCCCATACCACAGCAGGGGGTCTTAAACATTCATCTCCTTTTGCAGTCTGGTAAAGATTACGGACTCCTCAAAATAATGTTTCTGGAAAAGTGTTATAAATGAAGGAAATGCTATGTTTAAGTTAGATGTTAGTGAAAATAAAGATGTAACCTTTTTTCCTCACCCAAGTTCACAGATCCCCTGAAATTTAGAGTACAGGAAGCATAGATTAAGAGTCCCTATTCTATAGAACATACATCCCAAAGATGTCAAAATAAGAAAAGCTTCATGTAGGCTGAAATATTAAGAGAAAAAAAGCTTCATGTATACTGAAATATTGAGAGAAGCAAAAAATTGGAAGGGAAGTACATAGTGATCAGTTGAGGAATAACTGAACAAATTATGGTATGGTTCTACAACTTGGCCATTCCCAAATCAATGGGTATCTACTTTGTTTCCAGTTCTCTGATACTACAAGAAGTGCTGCTAGAAATATTCTGATGTGCATGTGATCTTTTTTATTTTTTGCTTACCTCCTTATTTGTTGACTGATTCAGCTTGTTGTCTACCAAAATCCCTAGAATTTTTTCAGACACATCTGCTCTCTCATCATGCCTTTCCCATTGATTTTTGGAATCCTCGTATCTATCTTATATTTGTGGCCATGAAATGTCTTCATATTAAATCTGGCTCACCATTCTAGGACGCTGAAATATTTTTGGATCCTGAAGTTACTACCCACTGTGTTAGCCAGCCATTCCAGCTTTGTGACATATGCCCTCTTTGCCTCAAAGAAGTCATTCATAAAAAGAAATTCAACAGCCTAGTGCCAAGGACTGATCAATGGGACTCTCCATTAGAGATCTACTATGAGCTGACATCACACAATTAAAGACACCTTTTTAGTTTAATTCATTCAAACCAGGTCCCAATATACCTATTATAATTTAGCACACGTCTCCCTATCTTGTCCATGAGCACAGCGTAAGACTCTGCTAAACATTTTGTTAAATCCACATAGCCTATATCTATAGCGGCAGTTTGATCTAGTAAACCGGCCAAAAAAAGAGGGGCAAGAAGGAGGAGTTATCTGGCATGACCTGTTCTTGATGAAGCCATGATGGCTCAGAGTGACCTTCTTTTTCTAAAGGTTCACAAAAATCTAAACTTTACCAGGAAATGACTCAAAGCTCATTTGGTTCAAATTTTTAGGCCTCCTTTTGCCCTTTTCCCTTCCCCTCATCAGGCTTTTGCCCTTCCCCCATACTCCCCTCTTCCATATACTTTTTTTTTCCTTTTCTACAAGATCTTTAAGTTTACTGACAATAGATCAGCAATGACACTTGTCATCTCTTTCAGTACCTTGGGAGGAAGACTCAGTTATTACTGTACTAATTTATAAAGATTAAAATTATAAAGTATTATATTATAAAAAATATATAAAATACTATAAAATAAAATTTAATTTTAAATTAAAATAAACAATTTTAAAAGTAACTAATTACTTTAAAAATTAAAAAATTTTAAAACCTTTAAAAAAAGGAAATCCTTTTAAGGCTGATTAGATGATTTAATACTATGGTGAAACTGTTCTTTCTAAAAAGAAATTGAGATTTATACCTTAAGGAAATAAAAACAAAAAACGCATCATTTAGACAAATAGGCAAAGAAAATAAAATTTGCATTTACCTATCTTTTAATTTTTTTTCCTTAGCAGAAGGAAGCTATACAATAGTCAAAACAGCAAAGATAAATGGAACACTTCGATAATAAAAACCAGTGGCAGCTATCAGGTTAAAATGGAAAAACAAAACACAAAAAGGAGGACTGTGGAGTCAAAAAAGGTCAGAAGTCCAAAAAAGGAAATTAAAGACCATGTTAAACTAGTCTGCTCAAGGACACAGTCTAAGATTTCATTTCTAAAGCAAGAGTGCTTTAGTTTCTTTAAAAGAAAATTTATTGCCCTTTTAAGAAAATAGCTGAGCTCCTAGTACAGTAAAAAGACAACTAGACTAGGAGCCTGGAGACCTAGGTTGTACTGCTAGATCTTCCTCTAACTGAGTGATCTCTTAAGCCAGTCATGAACTCTCTCAAACTCCAGGTTTCTCTAAAAAAGGATACAGGATTGGAATCAGGGGTGGGGAACCTGTGGCCTCAAGACAGCAGGTTCCCCATCCTGGATCAGATGATTTCTAAGGACCCATCCAGCTCTAAGATTCTTTATTCAAGCACTCATTTCCTATTAAGTTGTTTAAAAATTGAAAGTAAGAATAGGTGTGATATTAAGCTTTGGTTGGGATATCATTTATGTATTCCCCTCAGATAAAGTAAGGATACTCAAATTTAACATTGATTTCCACTTCAGAATATACTGTCTGCCAAAAACTTCACAAGCTTTGTCATTCCCAACCAATATTCTGCCCCTCTTTGGCCGAGTCACCTCTACTCCGTTCCAGAAGGGAGCTATTTATCTGTCTTCTCTGCTTCTCTATTGTCATGTCTCCTTTTTTCTTCTTTTACTACTTTACAAGTTTGAAATATGTAGCATTAAATTACTTGATAGTATCTATAGCTTTCATTACTACCTGTGGTATAGTCCTTCAATGGATGTTATTAAAACAAAAACAGGCAAACAGCATCTCTTTTAACAGAGTAAAGGACAAATGTATTTTGTTTAGCAGTAAAACAAAGCAGAATCAAGGGAATTAGAATTAAGGAATTAATAATAGCTCACATTTTTCTAGTCCTTTAAGGTGTGCAAAGTACATATCTCACTACAGGTTTGCAGTAGGTAGGTAGTATAAGTTCTCGTTCTCTCTCTCTCTCTCTCTCTCTCTCTCTCTCTCTCTCTCCCCCCCCCCCCTCTCTCCCCTCCTCTCTCTTTCTACCCAGGTAGATCCTCGGTGAGGAAAATCTACAATTTCTAGTCTTGGACAGCTCTGTGGGACACTGAGAGGTTCAGTGCTTTGCTGAGGGTATGTTTCTGAGGTGGGGTTTAAAACAAGTTCTTCCATGGCCCACTTTCTATTCACTAATCCATTCTAACAAAACTGAAGCTGAAACAAGTGAAGTCACTAGCCCAAGGTCACACAGCTAATGTCAAAAACAGAATATGAACCAAGGTCATCAGCCATCATTTCTCTTTCATTTTTAGAAAAGGAAGATTTCAGAAGTTATTAAATGACAAAAATGAGAGCATTACAAGACACTAGCAAAGAATGTGTACTCTCTAGAAAAGTATGAGCAGGATATGCCACAGGAGGGGTTCAAGTGAGTTTGCATGAAAGATAAAACGTAAGACTAGTAAGAAATAGAAGAGAAAAGGCCAATAAAGTGACTGGGAGAATTTGGAAGCAATAGACGAGAATATTAAGGCCATTATGCACAGCTCAATAAGAAATAGCTGTTGTGTTAAAAAAAAAAAAAACCACCACCACAATGAGATGGTCAAGATACATGGAGACAGCAATCATGATAAGGAAGAGGTAGCAAGTTCAATGAAGAGACATAGGTCTCTTCCATCCAAGATCTTTATCCTGTTGGCTCACTTTTTTAAAATAAATAATCTAGTCATAATTAGGGCAACATTTAGCCCATAGAGTCTGAGAAGGTACTTTATTAAATAACGTCCAGGAAGAATTATGTAAGTTAAAAACTTCCAATCTAAGCATCATGACCTTTAAAATTTAGGATCCCTTGTTCTTACCTTAGATATTGCCCAAAACCATTTTAAATAGGCAATTAAGCTGTACTGTAGCTTTGTTAAACTGAGGTTTGATAATCAACATGTTCTTTGTCTCTGAAAACCAGTATTTCAACCCTTGAATATCACCACAGTTTATATGGTAACCATAATAAAATTCACTTGTTACCTCTTTGTTGGCTTTAAATGTGTCTTTTTTGCAAGCCACAGTGCTCCTCCATTCAAAGTAATGCACACATTCTGTTGAGGTTACAAATTCAGGCGTTCCCTATTTTAAAAAATTAAAAATATTAAAACCACAACTATAAAATGTCTTCAGAGATTCTTTAAGATTTTTAAAGTTTCTTTAAAATAAAATCAAGATGACCAAAAGGTTTCAGTCAAGCAAATGAACATGTCCATTCCTATATCAAAGGGTCCCTGGCATTGTCTTAAGCCAACCTGAGACATGACCTTCAATGCATATGAATTTCTCAACTGTACCATTGTTATCATGTTAACATGCAACAACTAGGTGATAATTAAACCATGAAGTGTTTTCTATTCTCAAATTCCAGATTTTTCCTTTTAATCAAATGCCATATACGTCAAGGCTAAGGTACATACCAAAACATGTGAGCTGAGTTAGAACACTCTAATCTTTCCAAAGTATCATCCCTCTGAGCTCAATTCAAATTTAGGTTCCTTCCCTGAAGAATTAACTTATGCTGATACTCAATTTCAGAATAAAAGTGAATGTAAGTGATCTTTGGATGTGCTAGAAGATAACAGGTCTCAACTCCAAATGGCCTAGTAATACGTCTCAGAAGGAGGAGGTATGAGACTAGATACACTTGCTATTTATTGACTTTTAGTTTCTTATGCACTGAAGATGGACTTAATTAAATGAACGTAATTAGCTAAAATTTAAATGCTGGCTGCCTTTCATTGTTAAGCATGCACTTCATAATTTCATAGCATTGTAATTTCAGGCCAAGTGAGTAATAGAGACCAGTCAAAAATTAATACTAAAAGTTCTATTTTCAAATTTCCTGAAAATTTACGGCACCGGTACTTTATAAAGAGTTTTAAAATACTGCCTGAAGCATATAAGTATCACTCACCCTGTATTTCTGAACACAGAAGTATCTGTTCTGCTTTGGGCAGATTTAAATTGGCTGCACCATCAACAGGTAATCAGAATATCATGAGACTTACTCAATAAAAGAAGTTCAGGGGACCATTTAACAGCCCTTAACATCTCCAAATGCTAAAAGCTGCTTCCTAAAAGGATCCTCATGTTAAATTAACAGTGATGGTAACTGACTAATCAAATGACTGTATATTCAGTTTTGTTATTTTTTTAATTTCATTACTTTACACATTCAAATTCACTTTTAGTATTTAGTTTCTCAAGGGTTATGTATGAGCTTTACTCCTTACTAATGGGTGAGGTTTCTCTAAATAGATCCTCTTACTATTTCTCAAGTTTAATATAAAATGGGTGAACTATAAAACATATACTCTCTCTTGGAGAAAGGAAATCTGCTAAGAACAGAAAAACAAATCTGCTAAGAACACAAAAATTGCCCTATAACTAACTTAACTATTCTAAATTGTCACTCTCTACAGAGCATGTATTTCAAGTTTCGCTGAAAACAACTGTACATATAGATTTGAGGTAGTTTAGGACTCTCATGCTTTCTTTTTAGTTTTGTTTTTTCACTTGTGGCCAAAACATACAACTAACAAGAAGGAAACCATGTCGACTAACCAGTGTTTTCCCACATAAGAAGGCAATACTACTATGCACTGTTGTCCTCGTGCCTTGCTGTAAACAGGGATTCCCTGTGTTGAATTCCACCAAGGATTTGGTTCCATTTTTCAAAGATAAGTCTCCTATAAAAGGGGAAAAGAAAAAGTCAACTATAAGATAGATATACCTCAAAGTTAATTCCAATAGAATACAAAAACGTTTGCAGTTTTTCAATAGAGTATTTTATTTAACAACTTAGAGATATACAATCAAACTATGCAACAAAGCATTTCTACATGTACTGCCATCTAAAATTAATTCTGGCTTACATGTTAAAATTTTACTGTGCAAGTATTATCTGTAATGAGTGTGTGAGGTAAATAAAATGTGAAGACTTCACAGGGAAGATATGTATAAATATATATCTATATCTATATTAAGAAACCTAATTAAGAAATCTAAAAATCAAGAAATAGGGAAGTGGAAAAATTCTGAGGCCATGAGAGTCTGATGGCTCAGCCTCTGGGAAAGTTTACTCTGAAACTTTTTGTTCTTTCTTCTGGTTCTGGTTTAAAGATTTGCTCAGTAAGAATAGGGTCACTGTGACCCACTTTCCTTTACTAGTAGTACCAGTAGTACTACTACCTGTAGAAGAATGGAGAGGGTCCCCCCCCCTCCCCTTATCCTATTCTCCTTCTCTAGATTTATAGATGTCACCTCAGTTGTAATCATTAACTAAGGGAATGGGAATTGGAGTTTCTGTGCCTTGATTTCCTGGTTCTTTGTCTAGCTTTCATGCTCAGATTGTAAGCCCACCCACCCACCCCCACCCCCCCCCCAGCTAATGGTGAGAAGAGTCAGAGGTGGGCGGGAATTGTCTTGTGTTAGGTATAATTATTGGTGCTTTGCCCCTTGTAAAGTGCCTCCTCCTGCTAGCCCTGTTGTGGCAGAGGATGCCCTATTCTCGAGAACTGAATAAAATTTATTTCTGTTCCCACCCTGAGATGACTCCTTACTATAAATTAACTTTCAATTGGTGAGGGTCTTTCATCCCACACAGGAGGATAATCTAGAAGCTTTCTCAATATAATCAGGGGTGAAACAAAGATGCCCATTATCACCTCTGTTATTCAGTATTGTACTAGAAATGTTAGCTATAGCAATAAAAGAAAAAGAAATTGAAGAAATTAGAATAGGCAATGAGGAAACAAAACTATCACTTTGCAGATGATATGATGTTACATTTAAAGAATTCTAGAGAATCAACTAAAGAGCTACTTAAAATTTTAACAACTCTAGCAAAGTTGCAGGATACAAAATAAACTCACATAAATCATCAACATTTCTATATATAACCAACAAAGCCCAGCAGCAAGAGACAGAAAGAAAAATTCCATTTAAAATAACTGTAGACAATATAAAATACTTAGGAACTTACCTGCCAAGACGAAACCAGGAACTATATGAATACAATTATAAAATACTTTTCACACAAATAAAGTCAGATCCAAACAACTGGTAAAATATTAATTGCTCATGGGTAGGCTAAGCCAATATAATAAAAATGATAATTCTACCTAAATTAATCTATTCAGTACCATAACAACAAAACTATCAAAAAATTATTTTATAGTACTAGGTAAAACAACAAAATTCATCTGGAAGAACAAAAAAATTAGGCTATCAAAGGAATCAATTAAAAAAAAACCTGTGAAGGAAGGCTAGGGTCTAGCCATACCAGATCTCAACCTGCATTATAAAGCGGTAATTACCAAAACAAGCTGGTACTGGCTAAGAAATAGAGTGGTGGATCAGTAGAACAGATCAGGTATAAATTACATTATAGTAAATGACCATAGTAATCTGGCATATTATAAACCCAAAAATCCAAGCTTTTCGAAGTCATTATTTCACAAAAACTGCTGGAAAACTGCAAAACAGCAAGGCAGGAACTAAGAGCAGACCAACATCTCACACTGTCTACCAAGATTAGTTCAAAATGGTTACATGATTTACATATACAGAACGATACCATAAGCAAATTAGAAGAGCATGGAATAGTATATGTCAAATTTATGCATCAGGAAAGAATTTCTGACCAAACAAGAGATAGACAGCATTACAAAATGTAAAACAGATAATTTTTGACTATATAAAATTTAAAAGTTTTTGCAGAAACAAAACCAATGCAACCAAAATTAGAAGGAAAGTATAAAACTGGGGGTAGACAGGAATTTTGCAATATTTCTGATAGAGGACTCATTTCTCAAATAATATAGAGACCTGAGTCTAATTCACAAAAATACAAGTCATTCCCCAATTGATAAATGGTCAAAGGATATGAACAGGAAGTTTTCAGATAAAGAAATAAAGGCTATCTATAGCCGTACGAAAATATGTTCTAAAAATCAAGATTAATTAGAGAAATGCAAATTAAAATAACTCTGAGGTACTACCTCACACCTATCAGATTGACTACTATGACAAAAAAGGAAAATGATGGATAGTGGAAGGGATGTGGGAAAACTGGGTCACTAATACACTACTGTTGGAGTTGTGAACTGATTCAACCATTGTGAAGAGCAATTTAGAACTGTGCTCAAAAGGCCATAAAACTGTGCTTATACTCTTTGATCCAGTATTACCACTGCTAGGTCTATATCCCAAAGACATTTTTAAAAAAGGCGGGGGGGGGGGGGACCTATATGTACAAAAATATTTATAGCCACTCTTTTTTGTGGTGGTTAAGAATTGGAAATCAAAGGGATGCCCATCAATTGGGGAATAACCAGATGATATGATGATTTTACTTAGAGAATCCTAGAGAATCAAGTAAAAAACTATGTGAAATAATAAACAACTTTAGCAAAGTTGCAGGATAGAAAATAAACCCACATAAATCCTCAGCATTCCTATACATTACTGACAAAGCCCAACAGCAAGAGATGGAAAGAGAAATTCCATTCAAAGTTACTGTAGACACTATAAAATATTTGGGAGTCTACCTGCCAAGACAAACCCAGGGACTATATGAACATAAGTATGAAACAGTTTTCACGTGAATAAAGTCAGATCTAAATAAATGGAAAAATATCAGTTGCTCATGGTTAGGCCAAGCTAATATAATAAAAATGACAATTTTACCTAGATTAATCTATCTATTCAAGGCCATACCAATCAAACTACCAAAAAATTATCTTACATAGCTGGATAAAATAATAACAAAATTCATCTGGAAGAGCAAGAGGTCTAGAGTATCTAAGGTATTAATGAAAAGAAATGCTAGAGAAGGTGGCCTAGCCATACCAGATATTAAACTGTACTATAAAGCAGCAGTCATAAAAACTACCTGGTACTGGCTAAGAAACAGAGTCATGGATCAGTGGAATAGGATAGGTACACAAGATGGAGAAGTCAACGACTATAGCAATTTACTCTTTGATAAACCCAAAGAATTCAGCTTCTGGACTAAGAATTCACTATTTCACAAAAACTGCTGAGAAAATTGGAAAATGGTAGGGCAGAAACTGGGCAGAGACCAATATCTTACACCATATACCAAAATAAAGTCAAAATGGGTTCATGATTTAGGAAAAAAAGGCTGATACTACAAGCATTTGGGAGAGCAAGGAATAATTTACCTATAAGATTTATGGAAAAGAAAAGAATTCATCACACAACAAGAGATGGAGAGCATTACAAAATGCAAAATGGATAATTTTGATTATGTTAAATTGAAATGTTTTTGTACAAAAAAAGCCAATGCAACAAAGATTAGGAGGGAAGAAGAAAACTGGGACAAAATCTTTACAACCAGTGTCTCTGATAAAGGCCTCATCTCTAAAATATACAGGGAACTGAGCCAAATTTATAGGAATGCAAGTCATTCCCCAATTGAGAAACGGTCAAAGGATATGAACAGGCAGTTTACAGAGGAAGAAATTAAAGATATCTACAGGCATATAAAAAATGCTCAAAATCACTACTGATTAGAGAAATGCAAATCAAAACAACTCTTAGGTACGACATCTCTCCTGTCAGATTGGCTAAAATGACAAAACAGGAAAATAATAATGCTGGAGAGGATGTGGGAAAATTGGAACATTGTTACATTGCTGGTGGAGTTGTGAACTGATCCAGCCATTCTGGAGAGCAATTTAGAACTATGCCCAAAGGGTTATAAAAATATTCATACCCTTTGACCCAGCAATACCACTTCTACGGTTGTATCCTAAACAGATCACACAAGTGGAAAAGGACCCATATGTATAAACATATTTATAGCAGCTCTTTTTGTAGTAGCAAAGAATTGGAAATCAAGGGGATGCCCATCAGTTGGGGAATGGCTGAACAAGTTGTGGTATATGAATGTAATGAAATACTATTGTGCTATAAGAAATGGGAGTGATACAGACTATATAACAACCTGGAAAAGCCTACACGATATAATGCTGAGTGAGAGGAGCAGGATCAGGAGAACATTATACACAACATATATGGACTCTGTGAGGACGAATCCTGATAGACTTTGCTCTTCTCAGCAACACAAGGTGCAAAGACAACTCCAAAGGACTCACGATGGAGAATGCTATCTACATCCAAAGAAAGAACTATGAGATATGAATGCAGATTGAGGCATACTTTATGCTTGCCTTTTTTTTCCCCTTTTTTTTCTCTCCCTTTTGTTTTTGGGGGTTTTTTTTTTTGGTTCTGTTTCTTCTTTCTCATGATTCATTCCATTGGTCACAATTCTTCACAACTTGACTAATGTGTAAATAAGTTCAATGCAAAGTTATACGTAGAAGATATATCGGATTCCATGCCATCTTGGGGAGGGAGGGAGGCGGGGGGAAAGAAAATCTGGAACTCAAAATTATGTAGAACTGAGTGTTCCACATTAAAAAAAAATAAAAATAAAATGATGGAAAAAAAAGATTATAATGGAATATTATTGTGCTGTAAGAAATGACAAGCAGGATAATTTCAGAAAAACCTGGAAAAATTTACATGAACTGATGCTAATTGAAGTGAACAGAACCAAGAGAACATTATACACAGCAACAGCAACACTGATGAAGTACTATGAATGACTAAGCTATTCTCAGCAATACAATGATCCAAGAAAATCCCAAAGGACTAACAATGAAGCACACTATCCCCCTCCAAAGAAAGAACTGATATTGTTTGAATACAGACTGAAGCACACTCTTTCTTTCTTTCCTTCTTTTTCTTGTGTTTGAGTCTTCTTGAACAAAATTACTAATAGGAAAATGTTTTACATGATTGCACATGTATAACCTATATTTGATTGCTTACCGTTGGGGGGGTAGGGGGACAAGGAGGGGTGAATAGAATTTGGAACTCAAAACTTTTTTTAAAAAATGTTTTAAAAAATCATTTTAACATGTAATTGGGGGGAAAACTATATTAAAATGTTACTATTACAGCCTATTGCTTATACCTCCTCAAAGCCTTTGCATTTTTTGCCTTTTATTAAATGTTTTTGCATATGTCTTTGCCATGAGTCCTCTTGGGGAATGCCTAACTGTGACATGGAGTTGACTCTGGTTTCTTAAAGGCTAAGCCAACAAAACACAAGCTCTGATAGGTCCTTACAAAACTAGAAAGCTAATTATAGATCTGGCCATGAATCGGATGCTTACTGTCTGAGAATCAGAGTTCAAAAAGTCTATCACCATGGTAGTCTCCGAGTAATGAATTTTATGAATATGGCAACTCTTGATGACTATATACCAAATTAAAGGGACTATGAGTCAAAATGTTGAAAAGAGTATGCTGTTAAATCATAAACTCTTTAAGCAGTCAAAAAATTGCCAAGTTTTATTTCTCTTAAATGAAATAAAGTTCCTTAAGAAAAGTGATAAATGCTTGAACGATTTGAACCTTGGTATCACATATAGTGAAGTGTTATGGGGGCAATGAGAACCACATTAAGTGCTCTATAAACATCAATTAGTTGCAGCTGAATTGTAGGGATCCATTGGATTTCACCCATCCACACAAATCACCTACTTTCAAGATCATCTCAGGATCCAACTTGTGCTATCAAGCTCCCCAGACAGTTAGAAATAAGGTGAAGAAGCCTTATTAAGTACTTTAGGAACAAATTTACTTTGATCTTCTCTGGGGATAAACAAATAAAGTCACTTAAAAACAAAAAACAAAAGCCTATGGGGTTCGAAAATTTTTTAATTCCTTCAATATTCATTAAGCTTTCGCTTTCTTTTTTCATAGCATCCAGGAGAAGCAACCGGGAATCAAGAAGATTCGGGTTCAAATCCTCCTAGAATGACCATGGTCTAGTTACTTAGCCTCTAGATCAGGGCTGTCCAACCTTAGGTTTTTATTGAAACAATGGACAACATATTTAGATTTGCCATTTAGTGAGAGCACTGTGAGAGCTCAGCTTAGTTTACTAAAGCATTTATGTAAATTTCTATGCTTGTAGGCAGGCTGCATAAATCCCCGCATTTTGGACAGCCCTGTTCTAGACAACTCCTTAAAACTGTAAATTATACATCTGCACTGGAACAGTTTCAAAATGTGAGCCTTCCCAATTCCTGGACATCAGATCACAAATCTTGACACTTCCCCCTGCAAAGAGCCACCATAATTCACAAATGTCTCTCTGTGAACCCAGAAGTTGGCAAGCATGCAAAACAGTCTTACTTCCACTATGATACAACTACCAACCCTACAGAAGACAGTCTAGCTAAAAAAGAAAAAGTTTCCAACAACTATATAGAAAACAACAATTTGCCATTACGTCAGATTCAGAACTTGCGAGTATAAACATTTACTATTAAAGATTTTCTTTCATTTTCCTTTCATATTTCATACTCCTTTATCCCCTCTTAAAGACAGAAATAAGACCATAGTATCAAAGATTACTAACATATAAATCATAAATATAGTCTAAATTTATCCTTGTGATAGAAACTGTGGTGATTCAAGTATGTCAACAAAGCATATCAGATTCTTTTAAGGAAAATCGACAAATAAGATGCTTGATATATTCAAACAAGGCTTAGGGGGTAGAGTGGGATGAGGAGTAAGGAAATATCAAGGACAAGAAATTCAGATAGGCATAAGAAGGGTTTAAAAAAAAAGTAGTAAAGAATGTACATGACAACATACAAAGCAGTCATTCAACTACACATAAGAAAATGAAAATGTTCAAAAGGTCAGAGTTTTAGTTCATCCAAATAGATAAAAATGACAGCTGATGAGTTTTATTTTCATAAATAATCTTGTGCTAAAATAAACATGAGTGAAGTTTCTAAAAAGAATGTCAGATATTAAGTGATGAAATAAACATCAAACATCTTACATGTGTTCTAGTCTTTCCCATTGTACAGATCATAACTAGTGATGAAACATACTGTTTCGAATATGGTACAGAAATGAAACATCAAGGCTTGCACTGGAAAATGCCAGCATCTCTGAAACCCATGTCAAAAAACATAAGAGAAGACCATATTGATTTATTTCTTTGTTGGCAATGACACTGCTTACAGAAAATTCATCCATGGGGCCAAAGCGTCAATGCGGTTTACTGTGCAGAAATTCCTCAGCTTCTGTGCAATGTTAAAAAAAAAAATTACGTATGGCCCAATGACTGACTTTATACAGAAAATGCTACAGTTCACAGTAAATCTTTTCAAAAGGTTTAAATTCAAAATAATCACTCCAAAAATTCAACTCCCCCTTAAAAGATGAAGATTTGATGCCATGGTCAATAACCTTATTTCATGGAGTTATTAGCTTTCACTTGGCCAATAATTTTAAGCTACTAATTCTCTTTTTATATCTTTCTTCTGTAACTCCTGCTTTTTTTCATTTTTTTTTCTCTTCTATTCTCATTTGGGTTTTAAAATATTTTTTGGCTTTTTTTTTCAAATCTTGCTCTTAACTCTTCTAGGAATTATTGTTGGACTTGTATCTAACCTGAATTTTTCTTTGAGAAAGCTTGTAGATTTTTTTTTAAGTCATTCTCTTCTGTGTTGTTATCTTGAGCTTCCCTTTCACCAGAGTAGCTTTTTATCTTGGGATTTTTTTGTTTGTTTGCTCATTCTTCCAGCCTTCTTCTTAACTTCAGAATATATGTTAGTTCTGGGATTGGTACACTCCATGGGGGTGGATGCAATGTCTAACTCCCAGCTTCTGTTCCTTTACATCCTTCTTTTGCTTTCATAGCTCAGTTTGGGGGCCTATAAGATTTCAACACTCCCAAAGTGGTGTGATCTGGAGAGAGGTTTGTTCACTGGACTCCTACAAGTTCCTGACTCAAGTCTGGGTCTAGTGGTTTCTCCCTGGCTGGAAGTTTCAGTAAACTGCTGCTGGAGTCAGTCACTGTTAGCCTACTGATGCTAGGCAGGTTCAGAGTGTCTGAACTGCTGGTTCCCTTTAGCTAGTGGACTCCAATCCTTGTTATACGTACTGAGCTAAAGGCTATAACTGAGTCACTGCTCTGCTCCTGGGATCAAAGCCACATAGCTACATTTTTTTTCTAGAGCTTGTCCCTTGCTCAGCACATAGCTAGAGCCCACATTCACAACTTCCCCTTTCCATCCTATATGTATAACCTAGACTAGGGTAATAGGTGGCAGAGCTGCCAGATGGAACCTATTCTTACACTTAGCACTAGGTTCCAGGGTCTCCAATCTCTTTCTAACATGGCAATTCCCGCCCTGGTGCCTCTCTCAGCTTTCTATCAATCCCTGGATAATGGAATGCATGTTTCTGACCAGACTCTGACTCCAGTGTCCATAGGCCTCTTTTTCTCTCTCTCCTTTAGCTGCCCTGGGAAGGAAAAATAACTCTGACTTTCTTGACTGACAGACAGACAGACTGACAGAATTTGGTATGATGCATTAGATCATTGTGGAGCAATGGGAGGTTCTACTGCTTCCTCTTACTCCACTATTTTGGCTCTGCCTCCACAGACAATACTCAAAAGAATGCAAGTTCTAAAGATAATTTCAAAGGGGGAAACCTAAAGACACATTTTGTGCAAAGTTAGCATTTCTGGAATAAAAGTATAGTGTTGACAAGGGCATTCATTAGGATGTGTGGAATAACAAGCAGTGCCTTAGGCATAAAACCCTCCCTACTACGTCTTTCCAATGCTTTCATCTCTATCCAGCTGAATTATAATTCTCTCCAGATTTACTCCACCATTGTTCAACCCTCTGCTAGCCCTTCCAGTGTGCCTTTCGAAAGCCTTATTCTATTTTTTCTTATTTTATTTTTCTGCTTCATTGACAAGAATACATCCATGATGTGAGGTATTATGATAAATCAATCAGCCATGTATTTATTTGCTAACCGCCTACCATAACTATATGCTAGGCTCTAAGGATACAAAAAAAAAAAAAAAAAAAAGAAATAGCTTCTACTCCCAGGAGTTCAGTATAATCAGGGAATCCAACACGTACATATGTAAGTATATAAAGAATACAAAATAGATACAAAGTATTATGTACACAAAATAAATAAAAGGCATGACCAAGTGTTTCATGTTCTGGTAGTATTAGTATTGGTGGAATATTTCAAACCTATCTGCTAAATCTGAAACAGAAAAGAAAACAAAGGCCTCCTCTGTACAATGTATACCTCTCATCACATTTGTTTTATGTAGTATTTGACGTATGGTTATTTTCTACTTGCATGTTTCTTTCCTTGGAAGCTTATTCTTGGAGAAATAGTTTCTGTTCCATTGGACCTAACACAGTAGTCTGTGTTAGTAAAAGTTTCTTCACTAAGTGTTCCCTATATCAGTGAAAATACAGCTTGATTCTCCCAAAAACATAAGAAAATAGGGAGCTATAGGTTCTTGAGAAGAATAATACGATAAAAGTAGAAAATCAGTCCTGGCAGGCAATAAACATGATTTAGAAGGTTGATGCTACCATGAGGTGATGGGACCCTCATCTACAATGAAAGGCAGCAAATAGACATTTGTAGCTAATCACTATCCATAAAATAAGGATTGTAGGAATTACGGCTAAAAAGGACATTAGAGGTGATATAAACCATCATTTTCAGGCTACAGGTTCACATTACTAATCCTTGGATCAAAAATTCACAATAAATATAGCCCTGTTTCTAAAGCTAGAAACCACAGCTGGAGATCTAAAACCAGATCTCTAACCCCAAGGACAACTGAGAAATACAATCTCTTAAGAAAACCAATGCATTTCTTTCCTAGCTAATTCTTGAGTCACAGGCAATAATTTGGAAGATCCAGTCTTTCCAAGGATCTGCACATCTTCCCGCACATGCACATATTTCTGAAATCAGTATAACATCATCAGCCGAATAAAAATGAATTTCACAAATACATACTTGGGCTGAATAGAAAAGGGGAAAGCCCAAGAGTGTTATATCTGCTCCTACAGAGACTGGATGACAGATAATTTTTATGCTACTAACCCTCTCCTACATGTACTTCTGAAAACTATTCAAGAATTTAATTTTCGCCTACACCTTTTCTGCAAATTAGGAAGTTCTCTCTACAAAACTGGTTCACTATGACAGATTCAATCTTTACTTCACTCAGGAGATCATTATTTGGACTTCCTTCTTTTATGAAAAGGGCAAAGAATTTTATATATTCCTGAGAGACATATATAAAAACTAAATTTTTTGACTCAAACCTTACTTTAAATGCACTAGAAGCGCTGGCTGTTAAGACAGAAAGAAAGGTGAGATAAATATTTTTTTTTCATTGTATCACCTTTGGTGACAGCAAGGAACTGAGAAGCAAAGAGTAGGTTCCCAATGTCTAGGGAATTTGGCTTTCAGACAAGACTTACTTTTGTCACTAGTATAAAGAAGTTCCAAAGGAAAACTTAGTAATGCAGGACAGGCTCACCTACTCTGCAACTAATATTCGTAGAGAGAGCTTCCTAGTGGCACTGTGAGGTTAAGAAACTAACCTAAGATTACTATGTATCAGAGGAAGGAATTGAACCCAATGAAGACTGACTTGGAAAATTCTCTGGCCTATGCCAGAATGTCTCTCATTTGGGGTACATGAATTCAGAAAAGCATGGAAAGATTTATATGAACTGACACAGAAGTAAAAAGAAACAGGAAAAAAAAACATACACAGTAATAAAGCAGAAAGAAAAATAATGAAACAAAACTGAAAGTAGTAAAACTATTTTGACCAAGAAAGCAATTTGGAACTATTCCCCCCCACCCAAAGTCACTAAACTGTGCATATTCCTTGACCCAATGATACCATTACTAGGCTTTTACCCCAAAGAAATCAAAGAAAGAAAAAGGCCCATATGTACAAAATTATTAGTAGCAAAGAACCCGAAACAAATGGGGAACCAACTATGAGGAAATGGCTAAACAAATTATGTTTTATGAATGTAAAAGAATATTAGCATACAATAAGAAATGATGATAAGGATGTTTCAGAGAAATCTGGGAAGACCTGTATCAAATGATGTTGAGTGAACAGAATCAGGATCACAATTTGTACAACATTAACAATATGTGAATTCTAAATTATACAATGATCAACTAAAGTTTGAGAGGGCTTATAATGAAGTATGCTATCCACTTAATGAAAGAGAAGTGACAGACTCAAGATGCAAAATGGGACATCTATTTTCAGATTAGGTATAGCTGTTTCAAGAACTTTGTGCTTCTTTTTCTGAGGGGGGTGAGGTGGGCAAAGGTTGGTAAAGAGGACCTATATACCTCATGTCAAAAAAATGTTCCATATACAATAAATTGTTCATAGTTGTGCTTTTTGTAGTGTCAAGTAACTGGAAACAAAGTTGATTCCCATCAACTGGGGAATAACAAGATACTGTGGCATTTATGTGCCCCATCTAATATTATGGAATCATAGTGTCATAAGAAATAATGAACATATGAAATACAAAGTATGAGAAGACTTGTGCACTGATACAAAGTGAAGTAAAAAGAACCAGAAGATAAAATATGCCAACCGCATTGTCAAAACAAAAAAAAAAAAAAAACAGTAATGAGAATGATCAAATTTGGCCTCTCCAAAGCTACTACTCATCTCTTAACTGCAAAATCTGGCAGTATTTTCTCAGTACTCATCCTCCTTCATTCTGTTTTCTGAATATGACAGTAATGGCCACTCTCTGCTCCTGGAGATTCTCTCTTTTTTAACAGATTTCACAAAACTTCATTCCTGGTTCTGCTCCTCCCAATCTGATCTTGTCTTTCTCAATCTCCTTTACTGCATTAGCATCCATTTCAAATACAGGATATACCACAAGAGTTGACCTTAGATCCTCTCTCTAGATAAGCTCACCAATGCCATGAGTTTAATTATCATTATGCAAATAACTCCCAGTTGTACAAATTATCATCAATTGCCCATTAGACTTTTCAAAATGGATGTCCTACAGACATCTAAAATTTAACAAGTCCAAAAGGGAAGTCTAAACGTCCCCATTTATGTCCAGGGCACCACCATCCTTCTAGTCTCTCAGGTTCACAAACAAACATCAGTGCTTGATTCCTCAACCTTCTTCACCCCACCAAGCCAGTTGCCAAATCTTGTTATCTCTTCCCTTGATCCTCTTCTCTCTGCTCACATAGGCACTACACTAGTTCAGACCCTCGTCAGCATTAAATAGTTTCCTTGTCAAGAGCTTCTAACCAGACTAATCCATCCTCCAGAGCTGCCAAAGTGATTTTCCCTAAGCATAAGTCTTAGCATGATACATCCACTAGCCCCCTATTTCCTCTAGGCTAAAATATAAACTCCTGTGCTTGGCAGTTAAAGCCCTTCCCACAAGCCAGTCCCAACCTACCTTTCCAGTCTCACTATACATTGCCTGTCAGATGTATAGACAAGAGAAGAGTTCGTTACCAAACAAGAGAAAGGTAAAATGGATAATTTTAATTATGTAACATTAAAAAGAAGAGAAGCAAATAAACAGGGGGGAAAGTTTTGCAAGTTTCTCTGAAAAAGGTCTCACAGGAAACTGATCGAAATTTAGAGGGATAAGAGCCACTACCAACTGACAAATGGTCAAAGAATATGAACAGGCAGTTTTCAGAGGAAGAAATCCAATCTATCAATAGTCATATGGGGTAAAAATGCTTTGAATCACTGATAATTTTTGTTGTTCTTCAGTCATTTCAGTCATGCCTGACTGTGACCTCATTTGAGGTGTTCTTAGCAAATATACTGGAGAGGTTTGCCGTTTCCTTCTCCAGCTCATCTTATAGATGAGGAAACTGAGGTAAATGGGGTTAAGTGACTTTCCCAGGGTCACAGAACTAGTAAGCATCTGAGGCTGGATTTTTAACTCAAGTGTTCCTGACTCCAGGCCTGGCACTGCATCCACAGAGCCACCTACCTATTCTTTAATAATAACTAGAAAAATGCAAATCTTAGTAACTCTAATGTTCTACCTCCCACCAATTAGAATGGTAAAGTTTATAAAAAGGAAAAATGACAAAGGCTAGAGGGGCTATGGGAAAACAGATACATTTAATTAAATGACAGTAGCAGAGTATAAACTGGTCCAGCCAATCTGGAAAGCAATTTGGAACTGTGCCCAAAAAACTATAAAACTGTACATATACCATTAGGTCAGTACTCCCAAAGAGATAAAAGAAAGAGGAAAAGGGACTCACACAAACAAAAAATATATGTAACAGCTCTTTTTGTGGTGGCAAAGAACTGGAATCTGAGGAAGTGCTGATCAAATGGAGAATGGTTGAACAAGTTATGGTATATATGAATGTAGTGGGATACTTTGTGCTGTAAGAAATTATGAAGGGGATGATTCTGGAAAAACTTAGGAAGACTTTTATGAATTAATGCAAAATGAAGTGAGTAGAACCAGAAGAATAATTTATGTAGTAACAATATTGTAAAGACAAATAATTTCAAAAGACTTAGGAACTCTGATTAGCAATTTGTTTCACCTGATTATACCAATTTGTAGCAAGGATTCTGCTTTTCTTGCATTCTCAGCAAGGGAGGAAATAAAGAAAAAAGGAGGGAAAAAAGGCAGATCTTCATGAAAATAAAATAAAATTTAATTTTGAAAATGCAGTTGTGATACAAAGTATTCTATTATGTAATCTTAAAGAATGTTAGTGAAACATTCAAAAATCTTACAAAGTTAAGACTTTTTTTAAAAGGACCATCTCTTAGCTTTTCTAACCCAGTGACAGATGAGATAAACAAAAAATCCTAAAAACCTCATTTGTTAAATAGTTACAAGAAGTATAGAAGCCAATGAGAGAATAAATAATTTTACATTTAGGATACAATCACTGCAAATGTTTATAATGAAGAAGAGACTTTGGAACTTATTTTTAATAGGTTAAAACTTAGCATCGAACATTTTTCAAAAAGCAAAAAAGAGTAGATTAACTTACCTACTGAATAATAGGATAAATTCTTCAAATCATATGCACAGATGGCACTAGACTCACATTTGGGAATAGGCATATTTTCACAGAGGTTTATTTTATAAAGTATACGCCTTGCAATATCAACAGCTTCCCATGTATAACTAGAAAGAAGAAAAAATAATCATTACATTCTAGTAAAAGTGAGTGAGACAATTTTATAAGTCAATTCTGTTTAAGAAAGTCACTATAACAGAAAAACTTTTAATTCTTCCACAGTCATCATACTGTTTTGACTGCAAGTATACAACAAATAAAGACCACACTCCCTAAAATGATAGATTTTGGAAGGGAAAAAGCACGTAACTATATATGGAAAAATTCTACCAATTATAAACTACATTTAAGTTTTATACCAGCTAGATTTAAGAGAAAAGTACAACCTATATTAAAACTATTATGGTAGCTCTCTGAAGTCATATTCTGTACCTTTCTAGCTCATCTAATTATTTTAATCTCCAGAATCAGATTTACAACTATCCCAGAGTCAAAAAGTGATAGAGCCGGAAGGAACATTCAAGGAAATCTAGACCAACTCCCTTCATTTTGCAATGAGGAAAGTGAGACCCATTTAGGTTAAACAACTTCCCCAAGATCACACAGAAAGGTTAAGGGAAAAACCAAGATTAGAATCCAGTTTTCCTTGACTCACAGTTCAGTGTTTTTAATAAATAACAAATGTCTTAGTGGGTATCTATTGTGTATGGGACTAGGTAACAGGTGCTTGGAGGGAAGGAGAGGGAGAGAGAAGAGAGGGAGGAGAATTAAGTAGTATAAGTACAAAGAAAACACCATCTAAGTGGGGAAACAAAGGACAATTAAATAATAAAATAATACCTTAAAATTAGGGTAAAAAATAATGATATCTTAAATTGAAGTGCTAAATAATAATAAACTAATAGCAGTATTTTCAATGAGTTTAGACAAAACTATAAAAGACATCACAAGACTGACAAATAAAGATATATACACTGGTGATAAACTTAAATTACAAGTTTGGGTTAAATCATGGTACTCATCTGTTTTTATTAGTACTCCATAACACCAAAATATAAATTTTTGCTTCCCTTCACAAAATATTAATTAATTATATACTAACACTGCCATCACCTTAGTTCAGGCCTTCATCACTTCCGTCTTCATCCAATAAAGAGCCTTCTAGTTGGTCTACCTGCCTCTCTTCATTCAATACATCCTCCATTGAGCTACCAAAATGGTCTTCATAAAGCACAAACCTGACCATGCCATCCTCCTAGGTAAAAACTCCAGTGACCCCCTATAAATATGGTGGATTTTAGTGTGTAAGGTGGATTTTTGTTATTCTTTCTTAGAGTTTAGTTTCCCAGGATCCATGGCCATAACAATCTCTATTTCCCAGGCTCATGACTTGTAAACAGCTCTACCATGCTTGTGCAGCATTATATAATGATAAATAATATAAATATTTGTGCTTAAATTGTAAATATCCACTGCGACTGCACAGTGGATATAACAGCGAGGAAATATAAACTTGTGAGGCTATTGCTGGCAAGATACCTTCCTTATCTGTTGCCCTATAAAGCAGGTAGGCACTGGTCAGTGACTGGGGAACTCTGAGGGTTGAATGCACAAGTTGGAATGCTGTACGTGCCTTGATCGTCCCCCATCAAGACTTGGGGGGAATATGTGTTTGCCTCAACTGGCCCCCATTGAGGCTTGAAGGTATTTAGGAGAGTGCACAAGCTGACCCCATAGAGATGTATGAGTAGTTGCCCCTCCCCTTCTCACCAGCCCCTGCAAGAAGGGTGATTAGGGAATACTGCAGGAGTTGGTGCTCCCATCATCAGCAACTCCCACTGAGAAGAACTAGACAAGAATAAAGTGAGATTATTAGCCCCTCCAAAGCTGTCCTCTTGTCTGACTAGATCAAGAGTGAACCTGAGCTAGCAGCCCTCCTATGTGCTAGTGTTTACCTGTCTTACACCCCACTATATTACCTTCAGGAACAAATATAAAATACTGATTGGCTTTTAAAGCCCTTTATAACCTACCCACTTCTTCCTTTCCCAGTCTTCACTCTCTACATACTCCACAATCCAGTGACACTGGCCTCCTCACTATTGCTCAAACAAAATTGTGTATTTTCACTAGCTGTCCTCTGTGACTGGAATACCTCTTCCTCCTCATCTTCAGACTCATCTTCCTTGAAGTCTCAACTAAAATCCCACCTTCTACCCAAGGCCTTTCCTCTCCCCATAATACTAGTGTCTTCCATCTGTTGATTACCTCCAACTTACATTGTATATGATTTCTCAGCATGTACCTAAAGTTTGCATGTTGTCTCCCCCACTAGACTGTGAGCTCCTTGAGGGCAGGAACTATGATTCTGCCTTTCTTTGTATCCCCAAAGCTTATTAGCACAGTGCCTGGTACTAGCAGGTGCTTAATACTTGCTGACATAACACATTCATTTGAACAAAGCTGACAAAAGGCTGGACAACATGTCTTGGAAAGCACTAAGCAGCCCAATCAAAGTAAGCATCTGTGAATTTACCAGAGGAAAGGAACAATGAAAGAGAATAGCAAAAGCAGGAAAAATGGGAAAGGACAAGGAATGTTCAAATAGTGAGTCAGAGAAAACCCATTTTTAAGAGTTAAAAGTGAAGTTAAAGCCCCCCTACTACATTCCTCTGCAGAAAGGCAAAGACCACAGGTCTGATTCACTGTATATGTTTTCAGATTTTTTTCAGTGTATTGATTGGTTTTGCCTACTTTTTCCTCTACTTTCTTTTGTTTAAAAAACATCTGTTATATGGCTCTCAGGAAGAGGGAGGAGAAGGGAGATTGGGAGAAACTCTAGTGATCTACAAAAGAAAAGATACAAAAAAAAAAAATTTAAGAGCTTAAAAATCTAATTTGACTATCAAAATCACAGAATAAGAAAACAAGCCCAATCCGCCTTCCAAATTCATCACTCAAATAAAACTGCTGTCTCCAAAGTTACCAATGATATCTTAATTACCAAATCTACTGGCCTTTTTCTCCACCCTCATCCCTCTTGATCTGTCTTCAATATTTTATACCATCAAACACCCTCTCTTCCTGGATACTCTCTCCTCTTCAGGTTTTCATGACAGGGCTCACTCTGGGTTCTCCTCCTACCTATCTAATTGCACTCCTCAGTCTCTTTTGTCAAATGCCATCATACATTTGAGTGTCCCCAACGGCCCTCTCTTCTCTCTATATACTCTTGTTCCTGGTGATCTCTGATCAGCTCCCATGGATCCAGTTATCATCTCTATGCCGATGCTTCTCAGTTCTACTTATCCAGCCCTAACCTCCAGACTCACATTTCCAACTAACTATTGGACATCTCAAACTGTATGTAGCACAGCACCTCAAATTCAAGATGTCCAAAGCAGAATTATCTTTCTCTCCAAATGTACTCTTTTTCCTATTTCAAATCCTATCTGCACTTCTCCACTCACATGGCTTTAACCACCTCTCTCCTGGGCAACTGCAATAGTTTCTTATTTGCTCTACCTACCTCTAACTTCTCCTCCTTACAGTGAAGCCTCCATATCTCCAAAGTCGTTCATCTGATCATTTTTCTACTTAACAGCTTCTAGGAGCTTCCTCTTATTTCTAAGATCAAATATAAACTCCTATGTCTGGCATTTAAATCTCTTCATGATCTTGATCCCTCTCTACCTCTCCACACACAGCAAGATCCAGACATACTGGCCTACTTGCTGTTCCATACACCTCTGGGCGTCTGTACTGGCTGTTCTCCTTTGACTCAGTAATCCCCAGTTTGCTTCAAGACTCAGTTCATAAATAATCTTCTAGATGAAGACTTTCTTGATCCCTGCAACCATTAATGTATTCCCACACCTAAACACCTGCGATTGTTTTTATTTATTCTATATATACTCATCTTTGTACATGTTGTCTCCCTTAAGAGAAGGGGCTGCTTTAGTTTTGGTTTTGTATTCCCCGCATTTAACAGCGTCTTTCATAAAGAAACAGTCAAATGATTGCTTGTTATTTAAGTAGTCCAAAGCTCTTTCCACTACGTCACGCTGCCTCACAAAACTGAATGTATCTTTTAGAGGGGAAAAGCTCAGAATCATCATTGTCATTTTTAGATAGAACGCAGTTCAAACTAAGCAAAATAATAGCTATGATGAAGTTTTTCAGAAACTTAAAGATACTGGCACTTTGATGTTAAATCTACATCCTATGTTATTCAGATAGAAAACTAGCAATGTGACTCTGATCACACTGGGAGTGGAGCTCGAGGTGGGCACAGAATTGTCCCACAGATTTTTCTTCTGTTTGTAGTGGTAAAAGTTGTAGATCATTTCCAGGTCTACACCAGAAAGGAAGCGAAGAGGTGGTTGGGAAGATGGTGCCTAAGACAGCAGCTCTTATGAAAATATGTTGAGATTTTAGTGTATCATAAGGTTATCAGCCAAAAGGGTGGAGACAATCAAAACAGTTAATTAATTAAAATAGACACTGTCTTAGTTGGACTACATCTAGGGTTCTGCATTCAGTTCTTATCACCATGTTTCAGGAAGAATATGGATAAGCTTAAGAACATCCAAAGGAAATGATGACAGTAAAAGGTCTCAAGATCATTCCATATGAGGAAAACTGAAGTGGTGTTGTTTAGCCTGAAGAAAAGACAGAGATGGGCATATCTTTACAAATGAAAAAACTGAGCCCCCAAGAGGTTGAATTGCCAAAGATCACACAGGTTATTAAAAGCCCATTATATATGTATGTTCCAGGTACCAAGAAACACAAGAATAAAAGCACAGTCTCTGCCCTAGAGAAGCTTACAATCTAAGCAGGAGACATGTACATTATGGGCATGTGCAAAGTAGATACAAGATGACTGGGGGATTCAGAAAAGGGTAGAGGAGAGAAAGAAAGATTTAGAGGAACTAGAGACTAAGAGGCAAGGATAAAGGAGAAATGGATTCCAATTAATGGGAAAAGTACTTTGTCCAATGTAAAGACACAGAATGGGAAATGGAATGTCATGTTGGAGAAACAGTGAAAAAGCTAGATGAAGGGGAGTAATTCAAGAAAAATGAGATTTGTTCTGCTTGTCCCCAGAGGTTAGAGCTTGGAGCCATGTGTAGAAGCCATAGAGAGGCATATTTAGGCTTGAATTAAAGGAAAAGTTAACAATACAAACTGTCTCAAATGTAATGGATCTCTCAGGAGGTGGTAGCTCACCTCTCACTGGACATTTTCAAATAAAGGCTAATTGACCAGCAGGGATGCTGCTGCAGAGAGGATTCTGGTTCACAAAATGGGTCTGAAATTCTATAATCTGGAGTCAAAAGACTTGGCTCTGAGTCCTGGCTCTGATATCTATGATCTGTATGACCCTGGACAAGTCACTTAACCTCTCAGAGTTGGATCAATTGTTGAAATTCTCTCCCACTTCTAAATTCCTTGATCCTAACAAGATTCTTCTGGTAACCAGGGGCCCCTTAAAGGATCCAAAACTGGCCAATTTTATACTGAGTTCCCTACTTATTATTCTTTGAAATCAGTATGTTGGCAAGGATTATTCTTTCATCGAAAAGATAAAATTTGATCATTAGCATCATTCCAGAGCAGGGGAAAGAAAAACCTCTAGATCTTTAGTGCAGCTTCTCAAGTTAGAACAGCAAGCTCACTCATTTATAAATTACAGGTTCAGGTATTGGCAATAACACATTTAAAAAATGGTCTAGACACAACTGCCATTTTTAAAGTATATTTTAAATAGTTCCATATGATCTTCGATTTAGAGCTGAAGGTAACTTAGGCCCTCTAGTCCAATGCCTTTATTTCACAGAGGAGGGAACTAAGCCCCAGAGATATTAATAGATTTCCCTCAAGTCTCACAGAAAGCAAATAGCAGGTTTGGGATTAAAACCCAGGTCTCTTGGCTCTTTCCACTGCTTTGTTTAGTTGGGGGGTGGGGGGAGTTTTGTTTTTAAGCTGAGAAGTTCCACCTTTGGATCTGCCTTTCTATCAGTGTCAAGTCAGACCTGAATAGAAAAAATATAAAGCAAGGACTTAAGTCAAATAATTTCTGAATAAAAAACAGGACAATATCATCAGTTTTGCCAAAATCATATAGTTAATCATTTTCACTTCTCTTCAGGGCTGTCTGACTTGAACTGCATCACCCTCTTTAAAACATGTGCTTCATCTTCCTGAACAACTTAAAAGTATCGTCAGGAAAAAAAAAAGATTCTATTCTACCAAGATTAATTAAACTTACCTACCAATGGCAGAGAGAAGATAGGGTGTCAAGTTCAATTGAAGAAAAAAGTAAGGCAGCCCTCCCAAAGGCAGGAGGAGATGGATAAAACTGGAGTGTGTATCCTAGATAGAGCTGTGTTTGTAGTTATTTGCATGTTATCTCCCTTATTAGATCCAGAGTATGGTAAATGTGGGAGAGAAGAGACTGACTACCAAAGTGAAAGCCTACAGAGCCGTTGTGCTAATCTCATTGTTGTATGCCTGTGAAACCGAGACAGCCTACCAGCACCATGCCAGGAAACTGAATCGATTCCATTTGAATTGCGTTAGGAAGATTCTGAAGATCACCTGGCAGGATGAGGTACCAGACACTGAGGTCCTATCTCGAGCTCAACTGCTAAGCATTCAAATTCTGCTTCAGAGAGCACAACTCCAATTGGGCTGGCCACGTTATTCAAATGCAAAACATACCCTTGCCAAAAAGACTATTTTATGGAGAACTCAGAGAGGGCAATCACTAACACGTTGGTCAGAAGAAGAGATACAAGGACACTCTCAAGGTCTCTCTTAAGAACTGTGGAATTGATTGTGTGATATGGGAGACACTGGCACAAGACCACTCCGGAGCCCACATCAGAGAAGGTGTTGTGCTCTATGAGCAAAGCAGAATTGAAACAGCTCAAAGGAAATAAAGGATGTGCAAATTTAGAGAATCCACCCCAAATGTTCACACGGACTAATTGTGCCCAACCTGTGGTAGAGCATTGCAAGCTTGTATTGGTCTGATCAGCTACAGTCATACACCTTGAAACTTGACTCTAGCATAGTGATGTCATTTTGGTCACCTCTGAGAAGAAAGGACAACCAACCAAGCTCCTTGAGGGCCAGACCGCCTTCTTTTTTTGTATCCCCAGTGCTTGGCACAGGTCCTGGTGCATGGTAGATGCTTAATAAATGTTTATTGAATGACAACTTGAGATTTCTTCCAGCCCTCTAATTTAAGACCTTCCATTTCCAGATAACAGAATACAGTAAAGCTCAGTCATCTAATAGTACTTTTTATCAGGACCGGTAATCTTATCAGCGTAGGGAACTCCCAACTACAAAGAAGAAATGAAGCCAATCAGCATCACATAGAGTTGCCTGGGGCATTGAGAGGTTAAGTGACTCAACAGCCCAGTCACACCAGATATCAGAGGTAGTATTTGCATCCTGACTCAGATATTGATGGCCCTCTATCCACTACCCCATACCATTTTTTTAAACTTAAAGTCTAAAAATAGAACAGAATTCCCATCCCTTCCCACCTTTCATTCAGCATCAATCTTAACAAAATGCTACTAGGCAACAGCCCCCTCACCATCTACAAGCCTCCTTCCAAGGTCTGCATCAACATATCTGGCAGTGAGTTTAAATATCAGTAGTTAAGCTAGGCCTGACTCCAAGCATTCTTCCAGGAGCCAAGAAGAATTAGGTGCCAATCAGAAAAATACATTATGAGCAAAGTTTTAAGGAAGCAATATTTACTCTAGACAGTGACAAAACATTCATCCAACTGGCTTTCAGCTTAACCAAGTGTGAGAGATGGGTAACAGTTAGGTGAAGTTAGGTTTCCACAGAAGAGTTAATTGAGTTCCACAGAATAAATTAATGAAGTGTCAGCCTGAACAAAGGAGTAAAAATTAACCAGGATGAGTGTGCTCAGCCAATGGGAATAGTTTGTGTTTTTGCAGAAACCACAGTTTCAGGATGTTAGGAAAACAGGTCTAAACTGGCCAGATGATGGTCAGGGTTGAAGAGAAAACTGGGTCAGATGGCTACCACAAATGCTTAATTGGCTAATTGAATATCACCTCATACAGCCACAGGGAGGACTTTTCTGCCACTTTTGAACATGGGATGTATGACAAGGAGGGGGGAACATACCGAGGAGTTGCATGTTTAGGGCGTATAGAGAAGATTGTGACCTACAAGGGAGCAGACCAATCCCTTCTCTGAAGGGAGGTACTGAGATGATGGTGCATCAATCTATGTCAGTCTAACAGAATAAAGTTGGTCTCACTCCTGTACACTCCACTACCCATTCCTAAACAAGGGTGGAGTCTGCTCCTGGCCAGGAACAACCAATTCCTTTGAATTCCTCAATAATAACAGATTGCCCTTGATACCGGAATTTCAGTGTCAAGCGTATTTCTAATACAAGTGTTACAAACCTGACATTCAGTAATCCTCAACCAAGCACCAGAACTAATATTCAAAAGCTTGAGTGCACTCCATGAAAATTAAGGCTATGTTTTTGTGAAGAGCAATATCATCATTCTTACAGACTAAGAAAAAAAACCTATTTCCTACCTAATAATGAAATTTTAGAGGTGAAATCACTAAATTGTTTTATACAACTTAAGGTACATGAGGGATTTTTAATGGGGATGAGGAAGTAAGTAGAAGAGATTGGTAGCAACGATAATGACAGTAAAACTTTTTTTTTAAATGCATAGAAGAGAACAGAAGGAAGCACAGATAAGCAGGGCAGTTTTGAAAGTAATGTGCAGAATTACACATTTTTTAACAAGCAAGCAATATGAAATTCAGTTTCAGATATAATCCTTTTTATGTTGTGCTATATACATGGCAATACTCTTTTGACATATAAGTTCAGAACAAAAAAAATTTTTTTAAAGAAAGTGGAGAATGCCAGAGGAAGAAAAAAATGGATTCCCTCTTTTTTCCAACTTACAATCTTGGTGTGTGATACACAGCCCTAAATTCTGTTTGATCAGTACACAAATATTCCCTGTGTGACATCATCCACTTCCTTTTTGTGTATTAACATATATGTATTCTAAAAAAAATTTTAAATAAATGAATATTTAAAATATTTTTTTAAAAGTACATGACAACAGAACAAGTGGTAACCTTTTAGAACTGACTAGGTAGAATTCCATTTTAAAGAGCTTCAGGGCATTCAACATGATACACTACATTCAAACTCTGTGAAAATAGCAGCTCATTGCTACTGTTTACAGAGAGGTAATATTTTGCTGTTTCATTTAAACAAATAAAATAAGCAATCAGTGTACACAGCTGGGGAGGCAGAAGGCAATAAAGAAGATTTTCCTTGCTGGATGGGGGAGGGGATGGCAAGAAGCCTGAATTTGATCACAGAAACTGAGCAACAGCTCCCAGAATAATAAACATTCCCACTACTATTTGAATTTAACACACACTTAAATAATGATGTCACAAACACTTTTTGAAAATGTTGGAAGGGCACAAATCACCAACAAACTTTTTAGGGGTCTCATTAAATTGGCTTTGGAGTGCTTTTCTGTAAGAGCTGGCAGAAGTACTTCCTTTTGGGAACTACAGGGCTGTTGTTATGTAGACTAGGGGATGGAACTGAATTGCCAATCCAGACCAGAGCTGAGTCATGTGAGGGAGAATACCAAGCAAAGTATCAAGACCTAACAGCACTTAGGAACTAAGTCTGTAATAGAAAACTAACAAGTAAATGATTCCTGAGGACAGTACTCCAAGCTATTCCATGAAATGTCTCAACTCTCACAGAATTTGTCAGAGACATCAGCTATTTTTACAGAAAGGAAGCAGGATGTAGTGGTTAAAAAGCTGATCTCAATGGTCCAGGTTCAAGTCTCACCTCTTACACACACTGTATGACCCTGGGCAAGTCCCTCAGACTCAGTGCCCCCACACAACTAAGACAGGCACGATTAGTAGAGGTTTCCTCTCCCGGCACCAATGAAATCACAGGTCTGGGCCCACCATTAAATAAATATATATCGATAGATATAGATATATAGACTTATTTATGTATTTACTCTATAATGGCCAAGTATTCAAATCCATATTTGTGTGGGAACATGAATGCCATAGTCAAGACAATTCAAAAGAGCTCTCCCTGAAAATCCTGGAAAACAAGTTCACTGAATAAGCAATGAACAAAGACAGTTCAACTGATATATATGCTGGTAAACTAAAATAGTTACAGCTATGTTCATGTGTGATAATATATTTCCCTGGTCAGATATCTCCTGGTTCCCCCCATTCCCCAACAAAACTCATTCCTGTAGGACCTAGGTGGTTCCTGGATGGAAAATCTAGAACCAAAGGACTAGAAAAGAAAAATAATAAAAAGCATTTACACAGTGTTTTAGGATTTACAAAATGCCCCAACAAATAAATGGTCAAAGGATATGAACAGGAAGTTTTCAGATGATGAAATCTATAGTCACATGAAAAAATGTTTTAAACCACTATTGATTAGAGAAATGCAAATTAAAACAATTCTGAGGTACCACCTCACACCTATCAGATTGGTAAATAAGACACAAAAGGAAAATAATAAATGGTAGAGGGGATATGTGGGAAAATTGGGACATAATGCATTGTTGATAGAGTTGTGAACTGATCCAATCATTCTGGAGAGCAATTTGGAACAATGCCCAAAGGCTATAAAACTGCATATTTTTTGATCCACCAATACCACTGCTAGGCCTGTATCCAAAAGAGAAAAAAAAAGGGGAGGGAAGGGGGACTCATTAGTATGAAAATATTTTTATTAGTTTATTTTAAACTTAAATACTAAACCTTAAATACAAAATGAGGGGAAAAAAAGCATTGCCATGTGCACAGCAGAATATAAGAGGATTCAAAATATACAGCAATAAATTTCCATTTCAAAAAAGCTACATAATAGAAGATGGCAGCTGGAAAGCAGGGCCTCGCTTAAGCTCTCCCCCAAATCCCTCCAAACACCTGTAAAAAATGGCTCTGAACAAATTCGAGGGCTACAGAACCCACGAAATAGCAGAGGGAAACAGGTCTCCAGCCCAGGACAGCCTGGATGGTCACTGGGAAGGGTCTATCGCACATTGCTGGGAGCAGAACACAGCCCAGTGTGGGCCATGCCAGGACAGACCAGCCCAAGAGTTGGCCAGCCAGAGCAGGCCTTATGGCCATGAACCACTGAGCTGTAGCAGTTACCAGACTTCCCAACCCACAAATGCCAAAGACCACAGAGCAGGTTAGTGGGAAAGCTGCTGGATAGGGGTGAAAGTGGTCCGGCCCCAACCATGGAGGCAGTGGAGGCAGTGCAGTGGTGGCTGCAGCAGGAAGTTCATGCAGCTGCTTCCAGAGCTCCAGCGTCAGCTGCTTCTGGAGTCCCTGGCCCACGCAATGGGAGGAATCGAGTGGCAGATTAGAGCAGGAGTGCAGGGAGTGCTTTGCCCTGCTTGGATCTGGATCACAGTCCCGGTTGGCAGTTCTTGGGGGAGGAGGAGCACTGCTGTGGCAGACCTTGAGGTGACGGTGGAATAGAAGTAGCTCAGAAAACAGCAGCACAGCCCTTCAAGCTTGGGACAAAGTACTCTCTACTCTACAAGCAGTTATAACCCGATGAAAAACTCAAGGGTCAAGTAGTTGGCTGGGAACATGGCCAGGCAGTGAAAACAGACTCAGACTTTAGAATCTTTTTTTGGTGACAAAGAAGATCAAAACATACAGCCAAAAGAAGTCAACGAAGTCATAGAGCCTACATCAAAAGCCTCCAAGAAAAATATGAATTGGTTTCAGGCCATGGAAGAGCTCAAAAAGAATTTGGAAAATCAAGTAAGAGAAGTAGAGGAAACACTGGGAAGAGAAATGAGAGTGATGTGAGAAAATCATGAAAAACAAGTCAATGACTTCCTAAGGAGACCCAAAAAAACACTGAAGAAAATAATACCTTAAAAAATAGACTAACTCAAATGGCAAAAGAGCTCCAAAAAGCCAATGAGGAGAAGAATGCCTTGAAAGGCAGAATTAGCCAAATGGAAAAGGAGGTCCAAAAGACCACTGAAGAAAATACTACCTTCAAAAATAGATTGGAGGACAAGTGGAAGCTAGTGACTTTATGAGAAATCAAGATATTATAAAAACAGAACCAAAGGAATGAAAAAATGGAAGACAATGTGAAATATCTCATTGGAAAAACCACTGACCTAGAAAATAGATCCTGGAGAGAGAATTTAAAAATTATTGGACTACCTGAAAGCCATGATTAAAAAAAGAGCCTAGATATCATCTTTCAAGAAATTATCAAAGAGAACTACCCTGATATTCTAGAGCCAGAGGGTAAAACAGAAATTGAAAGAATCCAGATCGCCTCCTCAAAAAGATTCCAAAAAGAAAACTCCTAGGAATATTGTTGCCAAATTCCAGAATTCCCAAGTCAAGGAGAAAATACTGCAAGCAGCCAGAAAGAAACAATTTCAGTATTATGGAAACACAATCAGGACACCACAAGATCTAGCAGTGTCTATATTAAGGGATCAAAGGGCTTGGAATATGATATTCTGGAGGTCAAAAGAGCTAGGATTAAAATCAAGAATCACCTACCCAGCAAAACTGAGTATAATGATTCAAGGCAAAATATGGACTTTCAATAAAACAGAGGACTTTCAAGCTTTCTCAGTGAAAAAACCAGAGCTTAACAGAAAATCTGACTTTCAAATATGAGAATCAAGAGAAGCATGAAAAGGTAAACAAGAAAGAGATATCATAAGGGACTTACTCAAGTTGAACTGTTTTGTTTACATTCCTACATGGAAAGATGATGTGTTTAATTCATGAGACCTTTCTAAGCATTAGGGTAGTTGAAGGGAATATACATATACATATAGACAGAAGGCATAGGGTGAGTTGAATATGAGGGGATGATATCTAAAAAATAAAATGGAATTAAGGGGTGAGAGAGGAATATATTGAGAGAGGGAGAAAGGGAGAGATAGAAAGGGGTAAATTATCTCACATAAAAGTGGCAAGAAAAAGCAGTTCTGTTGGAAGGGAAGAGGGAGCAGGTGAGGGGGAATGAATGTATCTTGCTGTCATCGAATTTGACTTGAGGAGGAAATAACATACACACTCAAATGGGTATCTTACCCCACAGGAAAGTAGGGGGAAAGGGAAAAGAAAGTGGGGATGACAGAAGGGTGGGCAGATAGGGGGAGGAGGTAATCAAAAACAAACACTTTTGAAAAGGGACAAGGTCAAGGGAGAAAACTGAAAAAGGGAGACAAGATAGGAAATATAGTTAGTCTTTCACAACGTAACTATTGTGGAAGTGTTTTGCATATTGATACATGTGTGGCCTATGTTGAATTGCTTGCCTTCTTGGGGAGGGTGGGTGGGGAGGGAAGAGGGGAGAGAATTTGGAACTCAAAGTTCTAAAAGCGGATGCTCAAAAGAAAAGTTGTTTTTGCATGCAACTGAGAAATAAGATATACAGACAATGGGGTATAGAAATCTATCTTGCCCTACAAGAAAGTAAGGAGAAGGGAGGGGAAGTGGGGTGACAGAAGGGTGGGCTGACTGGGGTACGGGACAATTAGAATATATGCCATCTTGGAGTGGGGGGAGGGTAGAAATGGGGAGAAAATTTGTAACTTGAAATCTTGTGGAAATCAATGTTGAAAACTAAAAATAATAAATATTTTTTAAAAAGCTACATAATACTATGTATTGTATTCAGAGCTGTCCATCTTTTCGCTGCTCTCTTGTATGTTTTCTATGTTCTATGCTGTACACTTTTGAATTTGTTCTTTTCTCCCCCTTCTCCGCCATCCAGAAGGTTATAATTAAGCCTTGTGTGTATACACATACACATATACACACAAACACATATATATGCACATATACATACATACACACACACATATAACATCTCTTTGTGTAGTAGCAAAGAATTTGAATTTGAGGGGCTGCTCATCAATTGGGGAACTGCCGAACAAGGCGTGGCATATGATTGTGACAGAATATTACTGTACTATAAGAAATGATTAGCAGGCTGATCTCACAAAAACCTGAAAAGACTATATGAACTGATGCAAAGTGAAGTGAGCAAAACCAGAACACTATACACAGTAACAGCAATATTGTACGCTGATCAACTCTGAAAGACTTAGCTATTCTTAGCAATACAATGATCCAAAACAACTCCAAAAGATTCATGATGAAAAATACCATCCCCCTCCAGAGAAAGAACTGATGGAATCTCACTGCAGATTACAGCACACAGTTTTCCACTTTCCGTATTTTTTGTGTTTTTTTTCCATTGGGTTTGTGTCTTCTTTCACAATATTACCAATATGGCAGTATGTTTTGCATGACTGAATAACTGCCTACCATCTCATAGAGGGGAAGAAATGGAAGGGGGAATGGAGATAATTTGGAAATCAAAAATTTTTTAAATGAATGTTAAAAATTGTCTTTACATGTAATTGGAGAAAAAATTAAAAATTATTTTTTAAGAAAAGATTTGCAAAATGCTTTGCATGCTATCCTTTTTGGTCTTCACGACTCTGTAAAATAGTTAGCTTTTTACAGATTAGGAAACTCAGGCCGACAGATTAAGTGATTTACCCAAAGTCAGGAGAAGAATTTGAACTGAGTCTTCCTGACTCCATGTCCAGGACTATCTACAATGCCATTTACACTGTATGGACGAGGAAACTGAAGCCTACAAGGAAGCACATGGGTAAGTGCAAATGAATGTGGACTTGATGTCTCAGAAGTGGGGGAGGTATCTGAGGAAAAGAAAGGGGATTAGGAATAAATAAATTGACACCAGGGTTGAGAAGCAATGAGACTTCGCTAGTCTCCAGTGGCATCTTGGGTCAAACTACAAATTCAGGGACACCTCAAATCTTCTTTACCTTACCAAGGACAAGAATGGAATAAAATAAATTATCCTGAGTTTAAATTATACCTCAGACACTAGCTGTGCAACCCTGGCTAAGTCGCTGAACGGGTCAGCCTTAGTTTGGGGAAAGGTAGGGGAATTTAAAGGGGAGATTTCAAAGTGACGAGCTGCTTACTGTAATCTAGCAGCGTTTCCTGATTGAAGGGATGTGCATTGGGGAAATGGCTGCTTCAGTTTTTCTCCCACTTCCCTTTCTCCATTAGATCATTTCTTCCTTTATTTTTCCGGTCCCCTATTAGCTCATTAACAAGTTACTTCACCTGTCTTGGGCCTCAATTTCCTCCATCTGGAAAATGGGAGAACTGAACTTGCTGAGCCTCCCAGTTCTAAATCCTTCTATCCTTATGACATACACAAATTACTGTTCAAATACAATCTAGCTACTTATTAGCCAATGGTGTCAAGCTGTATAGATGGGATGAACATCAACAAAGGAAGCTAAATTCTGGACTCAAGCATAAGTTATCTGAGTCACAACATGAGCAAGCAAAAGGGAAACAATGGGAAAACGTATCTAAACCAACATACAAAGGAACTGAAATATGATATGAAAAACTAATTAAACACCACAGCAAGAAGCAAAACCCGACGCTATTAACAATCTATTTTTAATTTTCAGTAAGTTAAAAATTTTAATTTTATTAAATAAAAACCCATTATTTAACCTCCACAGCCTTAATTTTTTTAAAAATTGACCTTTTTTTTTTAATTAGAGGAAAAAAATTAAGAGCAGCAATTTCCCAAATGTATATCCATTCATTCAGGAATACAGTAAGCAGCCTTTTAAAATCCCCCTTTCAATCTCTCACTCCTCCCCCAAATCCTGTCCAGTGACCTAGGACTGTGAAATTTTCCTTAATCTACCCAGAAGTAGTAGTTCAATCCTAGTTAGAACTGCTCTCCTGAGCACAAAACAGCCTATTCAAGGAGTTGGCGGGTGAGCCCAGCTTTGGAATTCACAAAGGTAAGCAAAATTTTCTGCTGCCTAGCATCACTATTTAGCATACTGAACACAGTTAAGCACACAAAAACTGAACCTGCGTATTCCAAATAGATATGAAAGGCCATAAAAACCTCTCCCGGTCACTTGACTTTTCTCTTTTCTATAGCACTTGCTGTCTAAATACTTCATATACTATTAAGACATTTATCTCATGTACTCATAATTACCTTTCTCACGTATATACACAAAACTGTAAGCTTCTTGAAGGTAGGGCTATGTTATTTCTTTTTTTCTCCCATGTCACCCAGAACACAGCAGTTGTTCAATAAATGTCTGTTGACACTGAAGTGAAAAAGAAATAGCTGGGTCACTTGGGATGACAAAGGGTGCCAGCCACCAGCTCTTACTATTTCAAAGCAGCAGATTCCAAATGGCAAGTCATATTATATTATAATTTAGGTGAGATGTCATTAAGAGAAAAAATGTCACAAGATCTTAATCTTGGAGCTGAAAAGAATCACAGCCCAGGCCCTAGCACATAGTAGGCATTTAATAAATGATTGCTGATGAATCACCTGGTCCAAAATCATTTTATAGAGCTAGAACTGGATCCCAGGCCCACTTACTCTGAATCCAGCACTCTTTCCACTACACCATTATAACTTTCTATTCAGCAGAAGGATTTTCCACTTGTTTACAGGCTGTATGTAGCAAATGGTCACTACAAAAAAGTTCCTATATAATACAAAAATTTGGCTGATCCTTCAGAGTTCTTTATCATGGTGTGTGATCTTCTCTATTCTTTCAATGTGAAGTCATCACAGATTGCCAACAGCACTGGTTTAGTCCAAAGTGGCTAAGCCTCTCTGATGATGTCTCAGAGAAGAGCTGTGGATTTTTAAAAAGGGTAACCTTACATCAGATCATACTGACCAAGACATCACATGCTATTTTTTGCTCAAGTTCTTCTCCACCCTGATAGCAGATTCTACTATTGGCTCCTGAAGCAGTTCTGCTTACTCCTTCCTAATACTCAAATGGTCAAACCTCTTAGGAGAGATCTTTGTTACTAATCCATGACTGCCCTCTCTAAAATAACCATCAGTTTACCTCGTTCCTCTCACTGACTGCATTCTCACCATGATTTACATCCAAATTTAGGCTCTGAGCCTCAGAGAGAACACATGTATATTTACCTTAGTCATCTCAAATTCATACTTTGTAGAAAGATAACCGGGTAGCTACCAAATGACAAGTCCAAGCTAATGGGCCAAGCTACAATTGTACTCACTAACTCTGGAGCCTTTCCTTTGGCTAATATATCAGGCACAGAAAGTAAAAGTTCAAAAAGAAAGAAAAAAAAGGCGCATGTAACTAAAAACCCCCCTAATATCCAGAAATCTTGTGGTTTAAAAGTTATTCTAGGCATCAAGTCACATGCAACCTAAGCCAACAACTTTCCCTCTATCTTGCTAGTTCTGAAGTAACACCTTTTCCCCTCCTTTCCAACTTCCTTACTCCAGCTGAAGCTGCCAGTAGGTGTGACCACCAATCAACATCTGCATGCAGAGCACAAGGGTTTCATTTTAATTTTATTTAGTTTAAATTTCATAACATCCTGAAGATTTTGGCAGAGTACCAAGTAGATGGAAATATACAAGTTCTACACTGTCAACCAACTCTGAGGAAGGAAGAAGTTGCTCCTTTCCTGATATTGTAACAACTTGGATACCACATTTAATGTAAAAACATAGCTGGTTCCATAACCAGACTCATCCAATATAAGGAAAGGGGAATAAGCATTTACTAAGTGAATACTATGTCAGGCACCATGCTAAGCACATTACAAAGGTTATTAAATACTCAACACGGGATTTTTTTTTTTTTGCAGGGGGGAAGGTAGGGCATTTGGAGTTAAGTGACTTGCCCAAGGTCACACAGCTAGTAAGTGTGTTGAGTGTCTGAGGCTGAATTCGTACTCAAGTCCTCCTGACAGGGTCGGTGCTCTACTCACTGTGCCACCCAGCAGGCCCTAAACACAGGATTTTATATCAGATCCTATAGGTGATAGGGAGCCGTTGGAGTTTATTGAACACAAGGTGGTGACATGCTCAGATCTACACTTTAGGAAGATTATTTTGAGAAGTGAGTGGAAGATGGAATGGAGTGGGGAGAGACTTAAGGCAGGCAAACCCACCAAGTAGGCTGCTAAGATTGTCTAGGCATGAGGTGATAAGAACCTAAAGAGTGGTGGCCATGTCAAAGGAGAGAAGGGGATGTACAGAGACGTGGAAAAGGTAGAATCAACGGGACTCGGCAACAGTCTGGACATCACCACTCACAGTTCTAAAAACTCAGTGAAATGTGGATTTTCCCAAATATCTATGAAAAAGACTCAAATGTATCATATTACGCCTCCCAACTTGTGTTCTCTTACTCTAGCAATATGCAGAGCAAGAAAAGAAAAATGAGGTGAGATAAAGGGAAACGTTATTGATGAGTGGATATAGAATGTCAAAGTATGAACATTTAGGTCAAAAAACATACAATCCAGGGTGTCTATTAATAACAACTAAATTCAAGGGGCAGCTAGGTGGCGCAGTGAATAAAGCACTGACCCTGGAGTCAGGAGGACCTGAGTTCAAATTCGACCTCAGACTCTTGACACACTTACTAGCTGTGTGACCTTAGGCAAGTCACTTAACCCCAACTGCCCTGCCCTCCCCCTCCAAAAAACAAATAAATTAACATAATAAAGGATACTGTATATAAACCCCGGGCCTAGATCACCTTTTGTCATCTTATTTAAGTAATATAACTCTTTAGAATTTTTTTTAACATTTTCCATTTGACTATTCCCTAAGGTTTTGACACTCCTTATTACACAAGCTATTAAAATAAGTTACTCATCCAATCAATTTACTTAGTCCTGCCATTTTCCACAGTTAGTTTTCCAGGTCATAAGCCTAGGGGAGAGGGAGAGAGAGGTGGGGAGAGAAGAGGAGGGAGGGAACACACACAAACCTTCCAAATCCAGGGAAAGAAGGGAAATGGGGAAGAGAATTGGAATGCACATTTAGAGCAGTGTGTGCCAAGAGGGAAGCAAATACCCAGAAAGGGGTAGAAAAACCTACCTTATCGGGAACGATGGATTTCTGCCCTGATCTGGGGGTTATGAAAACAATGCAACACAGCAACTAACACTTATACAGGAAATAATTCACTTCCTATTTTAACAAACCCACAAAGCTGAGTATAGAGATCTATGACCTAGAGAGAAAGGCAAGGAAACATAAGACATTAATCTTCAATTTCCATGGATAGCTTTATGCAGTGTCAGGAATCAGAATGTACACGTAAGTGGTGTAAGCCACTGTAAACCAGGATTTGAAATCCTAAGTCAGAAATTACCCTCAAATATAGTACAAGAACAAATAGGTGAAAATCTTTTTTCTAATCTTTTTAAATGCTGACCAAAGATATAGTTTATTACATATATATTAATGGTACTATATTTCCAAAAGTGATCATGACATGAGTTTTTCATCATTTCAAAACATTTATTAAGCACCTACTATGGGTAAGGGGCTAGGTTAGGCAATTGGGACACAAAGGCAAATATAACATAAACTATAGAGTTTAAAATCTAATGGAGAGGAAAGACACAAATAGCTACAATATAAAAGAGGATATGATAAGGAGAGATATAGGTAAAATGGTACAATAAATCTGTAAAGAGAGAAATTAATTTCAAGTAGAGTGGAATCAGGAAAGCCTTCATGGAGAAGTTTGGCATCTAACTTGGAAGTCAAGGGAGGGAAACACCTTCAAAAAGTAGGAATGGAGGAAGATAAGAATAGAAAAAAGTCTCTTCCAGGCCTTAGAAGTGAAGATGCAATATAAACAAAGGCTCAAAGACAGAATGGGACAGGATCAGAACAGAAAATGAAGAACCCTATTTTATCTGGATTTGGAAAGTTAGATTGCATTCATATACAGTGAAGCAACTTGAATGTCAAGATCCAAAATTCCTTTTTCATTTGAAAGCAATCATAGTGATACATTATAAAATTTACTCCAGAGTTGTATAAAACACAAACTGGAAAGAGAACACTATTGAGGCAGGAAGATTCACATGGAGGCTATAAATATCTAGACAAGAATTAAGGTACAACTAAGTTCCTTGCAGTGGAAATGGAAAGGAGGAGAATGATATGAGCAAACAACACACTTCAGCAACTGAATGGAAATGTAAAGTGGGGGAATAGGAAAGTCAAATATAATTCTGAGGTTATCAGTTGGACAAACAGAAAGAGAGCCAAGGGAAAAAGCAAGGTTTGAGGAGAAAATGATGAGTTCAAAGTACCTAAGGGACCAACTATATCCAGTAAGAGATGTCTAGTTGGCAATAAGAAATATGGGACTGGTGTTCCAGCTAGGTAGCACAGTGGATCACTGGACTGGGAGTAGATTCAAATCCAGCCTTGACACTTAGTAGCATGTGACTATGAGCAAGTCCCTTAACTTCCTGGTGTGTCAGTTTCCAGATCTGTAAAATGGAGATGATAATACTAGTACTTGCCTCACAGGATTATTTCAAAAATCATGAGTTAAAAAATGTAAAGTATTTTGCCAACCTTAAAATGCTATAAAAATGCTGTTATTACCATAATAATATGAGGGTATCGATTGTCTTTCTTTCTTCACCTTAGTAATCTAAATAACTCCAGTTTTTCCTTTGAGTAGGTGGAAAGGTCCCCAATAACCTAAGAACACACAAGAAACTACTTTGGCCCAGGGGCCAAAGATACCCCAGGATATCTTTGCTGAGGCAAAGGAACACAATGACCAATCTAACAACAAATCATATAAGAGAAAGATGAGGGCCTCTTCTGTGACATAGCCTTTCCACTTGCTTTTCTGTTTTTCGTGGCTAATACCAGATTTGGTTATCTCTCTGGACCAGCTCACTCCATCAGAGTGATGCTAATGAGGCCCAGGTCAGGTGCTTTACCTCCATAAAGGCCAATTAGCTTCATAGAGAAAAACCTGGCAAGCAGGTTTTTCACAAGGGGGATTAGACAACACAACATGGATGGCTAGCCAATGGAAAATACAACAGTACAAGCTGTGATAGTAAATAGGCATTACAGATTCATTTGATGACTGATTTAAAACACGTATATGCACTTATACATACCCACCCCAAGAAGTCTTTAGATAGACAAATACTAACTTATAATAAACTTTAATAGAAAAGCATGTACTGGATTGCAAATAGATCCATTCTTAGAAGGCAGCAAAGGGCACAAGTTTTGGAGTTAGAAGACCCAAGTTCGCATCCCATTCTGCCACTTACTACTTTTGCGATCAATTCATCTTTCTGGGCCTCAGTATCTTCATCTCTAAAAGGAGTATATTGGACTAGGTAATTTAAGGACACTTCTAGCTCTGAATCTATAATTCAATCCTAAAAGTTATTTGAGTGATTTGGTGGCAAGCAGATGGCACAGCAGATAGGACACTGGAGTTAAGAGTCTGAAAGACTTAAGTTCAAAACTTGCTTCCAGTACTAGCTATGTGACTGAGCAAGCAGTTAACCTCTCAGCCTCAATTTCCTCATCTATAAAATACGGGTGATAGTAGCACCTACCTCACAGAGTTGCTGTAATGATCAAATGAGATGACATATATAAAATGCTTTACAAATCTTAACATGCTTTACAAATACCAGCTATTATTATTATTACTATTATTAAATGTACAATGCAAAGGTCAAAAACTAACTGGTCCCTTGAACTGAGCCAGGCGAATTCTAAAAAGTCAAGAGTCTGCAAAGTCACAGCTGAGCTTGCTCTAAACAGAACACCAAGAGCAGGCTTTAAGTCTGTATCTGTCTTGTGGTGAGTGAAATACTTAAAGGACAGGTGGAAAAACTAAGTCAAAAGGGATCTCGCACCAACAAAAAAGATGACTAATTTTAGCCAGAATGGATTTGCGAGAAACACTTCCCCCTTACCTTTTTATAGAAAATATTTAAGTTTTAATGGAAAAAAAAACTCAAAAAACTAAAACTGAGGCTAAAATAAAGACCACTTTTACAAAATTACTCTTATCAAAATCTAACAGTTAATTCTGAATGAGTTATCCCAAGTTAAGACCCACTCCTACCCAATTAACTTTAAATAAATTTGCACAAAGGACAAAAATTGCATACTTCCTCTTGTACTTTCTAAATTTTGAGCCAAAGGTCTCCTTTTGTTGCACTGTTATTGGTTTCCCCTTCTCTCAAACCAATGCTTCATTAACATAAACTCCAGTTCTAGGTTTCCTATGTAACCTTTTTTTTGTATCAAGGGACACTTCCAAGTCTCCCCTGCCTCTGCCTAGTCTGGTGTTTCTAAATGCTTAAAATATGAAGGATTGCAAAGGTAATCAAAGGTTAGTGAAAATAAAAATTAAAAAAAAAATTTCCTATCCAAACACAACTGATTCTCTGAAGTATGTCAATTAAGAACTCTTGCACAGGCTCTTTCCCTTTCCCCCAATTCAATGAATACCATTAACTAAAGGCATCTGCTCTTCCCCACAACAGAATACTCTCCCCATTTTAACTGTCAAAGTGTAGAAGACTCAAAAGGTCCCAGACCACACATAGTGAAAAGTCCTATTAAGGGTTTTCTCTTCAAAGGGAAGCCTTCTAACAAGTTCCCAAATCTGCTTGACAAGCACAAAGCTAACCAAAGCACTCCACTGAATATGTGTCTAACTATTCACCACTCAAAACATCAGCACTACTAGCCAAGAGCTTCCGTATTCTCTAAAATTTTATGTGTAAGTTAGAAGAGGACTAGATTCATGGATGAGGAAACCAAGACCCACAAAGAGGTGATTTATAATCATCAGAATGCCAAAGCCGGAAGAGACACTGGCAACACAAGCCCTAAGAGATGAAGTGATTTGTCCAAGGTCACAGTGCGAAGACAAGATCTCCAGATTCCCAGGACACTTCTCTTTGCACCATATTCAATCAATCAACAAGCATTTACTGAGTGCAACTATGCCTGGCATTAGACATTAAAAAAAAAAAGAATCTTTACTCTAAAGGACCTTAACATTCTATCAAGGAAGACCATGTATCTATGTAACTATATAAAGACTATGATTGTTTAATATAAGGTAATTAGGGAAAAGGGCCACCAGAAGTGGGGATTATCAAGAAAGGTTTCAAGTATAAGGCAGTGGTGCTTTTGTAAAAAGTCTCTAAGGAAAGAGTGATTCTATGGGGTACACGAGAAGACAGTGCATTTCAGATACAAGATGGCCAGCACAAAATATGGACATGAGAAACAGAGTGCTGTTTGTGGGGAACAGAGAGAAGGCCAGTTTGGCTGGATTGCACAGTGAGAGAAAAGTAGTAAAGCATTAAGAGACTGGAAAAATAGAGTGGGGCCCGGGTATGAAGAGCTTTTTTAAAAAACAGAATGTATATATAGTCATCCTAAGGTTATTTAGGGATGAAAATGGAAAGACAACAGAAGAAAAATGGAAAAGATCTGCAAAGATTCTGACTGCAGTCTCTTGACTTTTTAGAATTCCCCTGGCTCAATTTAAGGCACCAGAAGGAATTCCATTGAACCCCAGAGGCTATTTGCAATTTGAAATACTATTCATAGCACAGATATACCGAGATCCTCACCCAGCTAAATCCTTTTTATGTTCTGTAACATGATGACCAATCTGATAACATAAAATCAACTCTTTTAAATGCTACAGATTTTTTTTTTCCTATGTACAAGAAATCCATCTCCCCTGGGATTTGAATTAACAATCTCCATCAGCCCTGAAGTAAAGTTAACCAGCACTTACCGGTTTTACCACTTTGTTTTTACACTGCTTAATACTGTTTATTATATTTTTATGATACGTCATTCAATAAATTTTTATTATATAATGTCTATCATGTTCAAGAAATCATGGTGGAGAATATATGTACTGCCCTACCAACTAAATTCTAAGTTTCTTGAAGAAAGGGACTATGTCTTACATTCTTTGTATCCTCCCACTCTTTCCAGTGTGCAATAGTAAATATTCAATAAATGCTTACTGAAGAAAAAAGGACAAAAATATTTATAGAAGCTCTTTTTATGATGACAAAGAACTGGAAATAGAGAGGATAACTACCAATTGGGGGAATGGCTGAACAAGTTTGTAGTATACGATTGTGATGCAATATTATCATGTTGTAAGAAATGATGAGCAGGATGGTTTCAGAAAAACCTGGGAAGATGTATACAAACTGACACAAAGTGAAGTGAGCAGAATCAGAACACTGTACATAGCAAACAATATTGTAACCATGATCAACAATGAAAGACTTCGCTACTCTGATCAATACAGTGATAAAAAATAATTCCGAAGGACTTATGATGAAAAATGCTATCCACCTCCAGCAAGAGAACTGATAGACTCTACTTGCAGATTTGAAGTATTTTTTTCACCTTTTTCTTTCTTTCTTTACAACATGGCTAATATGGAAATATGTTTCACATAACTTCACATGTATTAATGGGTGTCATATTTCTTGCCTTTTCAATGGGTAGGGGAGGGGCTGGAGAGGAGAGAATTTGGACCCAAAATTTTTTAAATGTTGAAAAATAACTAAATAAATGGAGATTTTTTAAAAAACCTTATTGAGAGATTTGGGGAGAAATGGCACAGCACTTTGCCATTCGTCATTTGCTATCATTACCTCAACAGAGCCTCGGAACAAGCCTAAGATGTAGGAAGGGAAGGGATTTCCCCCATTTTACAACTGAAGAAAACTGAGGCTCAGCTACTTGACCAAGGTCACATACCTAGCAAGTGAATGAATGAAAAAGCACTCATGAATGCAATAAGGAGCCATCAAAATTGAGCAGGGAAGTGACATGATGAAGATACATTTACGGAAAATCACTTTTGAAAATGTAATTGGAATAGAGACTTGAGGGAGAGAGAATAATTAGGAGCCCCACTGTAACAGTCCAGACAAGAAATGAATGTGTGAACTATGGTAGAAAAGAGGAAAGGTGTAAAAGATGTTGTAGAGGAAATAACACCAAGATTTTGCAATTAATTGTAAATGTTTAGTAAAGGAGAATGAGACATTGAAAACAAAACCTGAGAGGCTGAAAGGCTGGTAATACCTTGAACAGAAATAGTAAAGTTTGGTTGGGAGCACAGGTGGTTAGGGAAAAGGAGGTAATGCATTTGGTTCTGGATCTGTTGAGTTAGATATGATATGTGTATACATACATGTATATACATACATACACACATACATACATAAATATGCATATATATAAATACTTCAGTTGATGGAGATAAATCGATAAAACATTTTTTAAAGATTTGTATTATCTTGTTTTTATAACACCTAGCACTTTTCCTCCCTCACAATGAGCCATCTTTTACAACTCTTTTTTAAAAAAGGAAAAGAAACCAATTCATGAATCCAAAAAATCTAAATATCTTCAATGTGTCACACCCACTGACCTCCAGGTCTCTGAGAGGAGATGTTTTCTTGAAACTCTTCTTCGAGGCCAACTTTGTTTTTATGGGTTGGCAGCATTTGGCTTCAGTAGATCTGGTTGCTGTTCTTACCATTTATCCTGACATAGTCATTGTGCTGTTTCCTTGGCTCTGCTTACTTCACTTTGCAATAGTTCATGTAAGCCTTTCCATGCTTCCTGTAATCATCATTAGCAATAACTTATTAGGCACCAACTATGTGCCAAACACTATGCTAGATACTAAAGATAAAAAGTGTTTTTCTTTTATCTTTACTGTTAAAGAGATTACATTACATTTTGAAGGGGTAAAACATGTATACATAAATAAAAATAAATATAAAGTCAATAAATATGAAGCAGTTAGAAAAGAAGAACTGCATTAGCACTGGTGCAGAACACAAAAAGGGAAAAGAAGGAATCACGTCACTGGCTCAAATGGACCTATCCGGAACAGCTGCTGCTTATGGAGTAGGTGCTTTGGTATGGAGAATCTTTCAGATCTAATGTGCTCTTTCCATCTTGAAACTGTCAATCTCAAGATTAGCAATAGTGAAATGTACAATAGACTGCACAAGGGCTCTGCTTATCTCCGTAAAACTGATTCCGTAGTTTGGAAACCAGCAACTTACTAATGAAAATTCACAGCGATAATAAAAACCTCTCATCTGAACAGCACTGTGCCATTCATTATTTGCTATCATTACCTCAACAGAGCCTTGGAACAAGCCTCAGATGTAGGAAGGGAAGGGATTTCCCCCATTTTACAACTGAAGAAAACTAAGGCTCAGCTACTTGACCAAGGTCACCTACCTAGCAAGTGAACGAATGAAAAAGCACTCATAAAGCAGTGACTGTGCCAGGCACTATGCTAAGTGTTCAGGACACAAACACAAAAGGGCAGTGGTAACCAGAGAAGGGTGTCATGGTAGCGGATGTCAAAGGGCTGGGGAGTGGAATGGTCTCTAGATCTTCAGACTCCAAAGAAGCGTCCTTTGCACTATGCCACTCTATGTCTCTCAAATGAGAATCCCTCTTTTCCCTCTCAAGAAGGATGTATTTGAGAAGTCTTAGGAAGTTGTCAGCCTAATGTGAAAATATGTTTAATACAATTGTACATGGATAACCTACATCAAATTACTTGCTGTCTTGGCGGGGGGGAAGGAAGGGGAGGACGGAGGGAGAAAAATATTTGGAACTCAAAATCTTACAAAAGTGAATGTTGAAAAAAATAATAAAAAGAAAAAGAAAAAAAGGAAGTCAAGTCACCAAGCATTTATGAAGTGTTTATTATGTGTCAGGCATTGTATTAATGCTGGGGACACAAATCAAAGCTAAAAGGAAGACAGTTCTTGCCTTCAAGGAGCTGACATTCTAATGGGTGAAGATCACATATAAAGGGGAGTGGAAAGTAGGGGGTGGAGGGAGGAAAGAACTCAGAGAGAGACATAGTGGATAAATGGCAGAGAAGCAGAGATGGTTGGTCTCGGGCTCTTACCCAAAATAGAGGTTCCAAGAAGAATTCACCAGAGGAAGAAAGAGCCTACAGACCAGAAGAAAAAAGTGGCCACAGTAAAGAATCTGGATATGTCTTATCATACTCTGCATACATTACAGCCCTGAAGTCAAGGATATAGAGATTTAAAAAAAGAAAACATGAACATGAAAAGGGAGAAGATAAAGAGAAGAGAGCTGGTGGAACTAAAAGAGGCTGTAACAGAAGCTAAAGGTAGAAACAGCTACAGCAGTGGCAAGGAATTGTGGAGGGAAGACAGAATAAATTATTTAGAAAGCAAACCACTAAGAAGACACTGAGACAAGAAAGTTTTGGGTAAGAGGTGGTACTCCTGGCAGGTATCTCCAGTTGAGAAGAGAACAGGTAAGCTACTCTGTATATACTGTCCAGATCTAGAAATCCTTGAGGGTTCTTCACCTGCCAATGTCAGGGCTACCATAACCCATGTCAAGGAGACATGAGCTGAAGTCTTTTTTTCCTCTGGGCTTCAGTTCCTCATCTGTAAAAGGTCTGCCTAGATGAGCTCTAAGGTCTTTTCCAGGTTTTCCCCATCAGTGTCTTTTTCTCCTCCACTTTGCCCTTCTACAATACCTCTTCTCTCCCAAAGAGAAAGAAGGAAAAGAGGGTCTGGCTGGGGAATAATTTGCTGGGAATTGTTGAGAGGCTGTTCTCAGAATTCATTTGTCCTCAATAGAGGACAGAGCAAATGCACCCATGATTACCAATTTTAAAGATGTCTTCTCTACAGAAACACATATACATTAAAGGCTGTGGTTCACATTCAACATGTGGTTCAAATTCAACATGCATGCATTGTTCCTCTGGCAAATGGTCCCGAAATCAGAGAAGACAGCTAAAACAACCTCAACTCCCAGCTGAATTATTCTCTCATCCTCAAAACATAGCAAGATTTTCATCCAGTATTTTCCCAAAAACAATTTATAGGACAATCTTCCCCCCAAGAAATATAAAGGTGCTTAACTCATGTAAATTAGGCAAAGGTTTAAAACATTCTTTTATAATTATGTAAGCCCACTTGGTCCCCATTCATTAAAGATTTTATCAATACTTTATTCTCAAAACCAAAAAAAGACCAACATCGTTCAATGTCATTTATGCAGTGGAAAGGAACTTACTGGGGATCTAGTCTAATTCTCTCATTCATATCCAGAGAAATGAAATAACTTGCTCAAAGTCTTAAAGTTAGTGGCAGAGTAAGTAATAGACCCCAGTAGTAATAACTACTAGGTAGGCCAGCCTTCTTCCAACTACATTATGCATTATAAGGAGTAGAAGTGCAGCATTTGGGGTTGTAAAATGTCTAACACCATTGAAGCTTATGCTTTCCATGGTTTAGCAATCATTTTAATAAGTAACACATGAAAACTCAAACAATGAAGAATGTATATCACAAATTACAAGCCATCTGTTACTCAGTACCAAGTCTTCAGGAGTTGCTTAAGCCATATAAATGAGAAATGACATGCCAATGTTACCAAGCTGTGTGTCAGAGGCTGTATTTGAATCCAGGTCTTCCTGATTCCAAACCCAATATTCTATCCACTCCAGGATGCTACTTAATACACACACACACATACACACACACATGCACGTGCAAATCACGAACTTAGGACAAAAAGTGAGGGGAGAGAGAAATAATTTTGACCCTAGGCAAGTCCAGAAGTCAAAGACCTACCTTCCTAGGTGGAGAGATTCTCACCACCTGGAAAGGAAAGAAGGGAAACACTCATAACCCCACAAAACACAGGCCTCTAGGCCTCAGGCAAAAGCCTAGGACTTCTCCATACCAGGAGTTGCTGATGAAATTCACAGATCCTCCATGTGTTCACGTATGCACACACTCCAGTTAGGCTGAGATAGTTAACTTTCTAATTTTGTTTATCCCTTGAAAAATGAAATTTGAGATGAAAGAACATACACTAGAATGGAATTAGGAAAAATTTACACAGCATATTCACTTGTGGCCTATATAGAAAATTCAGATTTACTTTGCAGATTAAGTTCTATACAAGGGTAGACTGGGAGTAAGAAAACCTGTTTGTAAATAAGTACATGCTGACTCCATTCCAAAATACTAAATTACTAAGAGATCCTCTAATGGGAGGGGGAGTGGAGAGACACAAGCTACTATGGCGGACCTTCATTGATTGCCAGATAACCGCGGCAGGTACTACAGCTACAAAGGCAGCAAGCTGTAGTGGAAAGGGAATGGAGTTTGAGTCAGAGGAGCTGGACTGGAAGCCTGGCCATGCTACTTACTAGCTAGGCCTCAGTTTTCTCTTCTACAAAAGGAAAGGGATTGGACCAAATTATCTCTCTGAATTCTCTAGTTGTCTGGAGTTTAAGATCCAGTAATCCCTCACCTGCACAAAGGGAAATGAGAGAAATCCCACACCCACCCCCAGTACTCAGAGGATCACTCCTCAGTCATCCCCAGCCTCCACCTACCAGTCACCACAAAGCAAAACAGGAGACAGACTTTGGGGGGGGGACAAGGGAAGAAGAGAAATGAAGAAGTAGCATATTGTATCTCTCTATAGCACCTAACTAGCCCTTAATTCATTGAACAAACACACTTGCTGAAGAATAATTTCATATGCTGCCTTTCCTTCCAAACCCTAAGGATTCTTTCTGACATCAACTAAACTGTCTTGGATCAACACCACCAACTTCTGACCTATATGGAAACTGTCCTATCTGCATCAAAAGCTGGAAAGGATGGCGTCTAAACTGATAAGGTCATTTAGGACAGGAAACTAAGGCAGGTCTTTTCCTACTACTTGCTTCCTCCCTACATTTTCCTATAGTTTTTCAGTGCTCACAACTCAGTTAATCCTTCTCCCCAGCTCCTCAAGGCAGACCACAGATCTTAAAAGAAAGTATAGAGTGCCCTAGTTAACAAACAAGAAAATAACAAAGAATTTCAAAATTAAAAAAACGCCTTAGAAATTATCAAATCCAACCCCTTTATTTTGCAGATAAGAAAGCTAAGGAACACAGAAGGTTAAATAATTTGTCCAAAGTTATACAGCTAGTTGCTAATAGAGGTGGAATGAGGATAACAACAAAAATAATGGCTCATATTTATGTAGTTCTTTAAAGTTTTCGAAGTGATTTCTTTACTGAAGCTGGGTCAGATAATTATCCCTGTTTTGCAAATGAAAAAACTGAAGCTGAGAGAGGTAAAGCAACTAGCTGAGAATAAGACAGCCAGCAAACTTCCAAAGCAGGACTCCAACCCAAGCCAAATCCCACTACTCTCCCTTACCTTCTAATATTAGCCAGACTCCACTAGGCCTCTTCTCAATTACTAACCATCACCTTAACTAGAAATTTCCAATTCTACCTCATATCATGTTCTTATGGCAAATGCATAATGTTCTTGATAAACTGTCATATCTTTAGGATTCTACTCAATTATTCCAAAGTAATATGTAATTAGATATTCTCATGTCTTTTCTTATAAACCCACCACAGTTATCTTTTCTCCAGTGGTTAAATCCAAGAGATTAGGAGGATTCTCCAAAACTGAGCATTTGATCATTGCTCCCTTTGGTGAACACTGCAGGAAGTAACTTTATTTCATATTCTTTGTAAGTGTTTTAAAAGAAACAGAAAAATTCTCCAATTCACCATGTACCTAAGTGACATGCTGAGTGCACAGCCAATCAAGAGAATGACCTGAGTGAGACAAGCCCTTTCTGAATTCCAAAGGGACTATTACATAAGTCTATGAAACCAGATGGCAGCCTGTGAAGAAATGCTGAGGCAAAATCTTGGTTGTAATACAAAAATACTTATATACACACAATGAAATATAGCACCAAGATGATAAAGGGCCATTTAATGGTATTTAAATTTACTCAGCATTGCAGAATATAATTTGTATAACTCAAAAAACATTCTTCTCCAAAACCCACCTGAATTAATCAGGTTTCAGATTATTAATCAATTCTCTACCATGCCCCAAAAACTTCAATCAGGAAGATCACTTCAGCCCAGAAATTCACACCTCAGAAACACCCACTGTCCCAGGGTCCTCCCTTTAATCCATTTCAAGAGGATACTTAGGTAGGCCAGCCATCATCCTTTTCATTTCCCACCAGCTAGCACCTCTTGACTACATCATGCCCCCTGCCCCCAGTTTCCTTTAATGTGTTATCTTCAAATGTAAGCTCCTAGAGAGGAAAGACAGTCTTTCTTTACATATGTGTGTATACATATATATGTATGTGTATATATGTACATAGGTACACATATATGCATACATACGTGTGTGCGCACGCGCGCGCGCACACACACACACACACATACATATACATATCCCATCACTCAGCACAGTGCCAGCACATTGTTGTTGTTCAGTTAGTCGTGTCTGACTCTTGTCCATGGGGTTTTCTTGGCAAAGATACTGGAGTGATTTGCCATTTCTTTCTCTAGTGTGTCCCCATTTTACAGATGAAGAACTGAGGCAAATAGGGGTTAAGTGATTTGCCCAAGGTAACAGCTAATAAGTGATTAAGGCAGAATTTAAACTCAGATATTCCCAACTCCAGGCCAAACATTCTATGCATTGCACCATCTAGCTGCCCCGCCTGGCACATAGTAAGGGCTTAATAAATATTTTTCGACTAATCGATCAACAAGTATTGGGGGAATGGGGAAGAGAAGTGTTTATTAAGTCAAGCACTACGCTAAATAATTTATAAATATCATCTCATCTGTTCCTTACAACAATCCTGAGAAGTTAATGATTGTCTCCATTTTATAGTTGAGGAATCAGAGACAGAGGTTAAGTGATTTTCCCAGGGTCACAGGGCTGGTAAGTGCCTGAGGCCACATCTAAACTCAGGTTGTCCAGAGTCCAGGCTCAGGTGCTGTACTCACCTAGCTCATTCTGGAGTACTTTGACATTCAACACAGTTCAGAAGGTGCTAGAAGCACTTATAACTGAGAGCAATTAGAGAATTCATCCATGTATAATTAAATGTTAACAGACTGTGTTACTAGAGGTCAGGGAACCTTAAAGGATAGGAAGAGAAGGATGAGATGGGTAGAGAAGGAAAGGAAAGACATTTTAGGCGTGGGATACAATATAGACAAGTGCATTGATACAATGTGAAACAACAAGGAGCTTGGCCTAAAACAAAGTATACTGGAAGGCATGGAGAGAAATAACCTTTGGATTGGTTAAGTGGGGCCAGACTATTATTGGTCTTAAAAATAAAACAGGAGTTTGGACTTGCTGTAGTAGATAAATGTGGGATGCCATGCACTTCAAGATAAATGAGCCGAATCCCCATTTTCCAAAAGAATGCTCAATTATATATGGGCAAGTGTTAAAATTAAGTAAATGGTTCACTGTGGGAGAGTGTGAGTTTGCAAATTTACCCAAATAGAGATAAAATTATCTGTACCTACCAGTGTATGTTTGAAGATTTAAAGAAAGAGAAGACAGTTCAGTCTATGCTGCTAAAATATTTTAAACAAGAATAATAACATTTTCATCATATAATCAGTTATAGACTTAATTTCAGTATGAGGCTCAGTAATTTTTTTTATTTTTAACTTTTTAAAAATTGCTTTTTATAATAAACTTGAGTTAGAAATACACTTTTTCTTATCCTTTGTTATTATATTATTAAACAAAATACTTATTTAAAAATTTTTTCATTGCATATTTCCATTACACTGAAACCAATTACGATATTTTACATCTAATTATAACTTAAAATAACGTTAAGTTTGAATGTTATCACTTCACAGGATTTATAATTCAAAGTAATTGGGACCTAGCTATATACTTTGTTTTTGTTTTTTTTTTGGGGGGGGGGGGGAGGCAGGCAATTGGGGTTAAGTGACTTACCCAAGGTCACACAGCTAGTGTGTCAAGTGTCTGAGGCAGGATTTGAATTCAGGTCCTCCTGACTCCAGGGCTGGTGCTCTACTCACTGTGCCACTTAGCTGCCCCCTAACTATATACTTTGACCAGGTATATACTGGGGAATGACTCTTGGTTTTATATATTCATGTTAGTTTTCTATATGCCTTGAACATTACACCATTATCAGAGATGTTTGATACAAAGATTCCTTCTCCTCCACCCGCACCTACACTTTTCCCTTCTACTTTAGTATTGATTTTATTGAGACAAGAGCTTTTCAAATCCATGTAATAAAATTATTTTATATTTTGTGATTACCTATATCCCCAGTCTTGTTATGACCTCGCACTAGCTGTACATGTCAAAGGTACTTCTAAATGTTTTTATAGTTTGACCTTAAATATTTAGGTCAGATAACACCATTTTGAGACTGTTAGGGTACACTGTATCACCTATTGGTCTATATTTAATTTTTGCCAAATTACTCTCCAGTTTTCCTAGCAGTTCTTATGAAATAAGGAGCTCTTTCACAAGTAATCTGTGTTCTCAAGTTTACTGAATTTGGGTCATTGAGTTCAATTTCTTCTTGATTCTTCCTCACCTAGTCTGTTCAACTGATTTGCGCTTTCTATTTTTTAACTAGAGTTTTGATGATTACTGCTTTATAATAATTTCAAGTCTGATACTGGTATTCTGCCTTAATTCCTACTTTTTCCCATTATTTCCCATGAGATTCTAGACCTTTTATTCTCTAAATGAATTGTGTGACACTTTATTTAGATTCATACAATAATCCCTTGATATGTTGATTCATAGAGCACTAAATCCATAAATTAATATTGGAAGTATTATCACTTGTATTATATTGGCATGGCCTGATCACAAACAATAAATAGTTCTTCAGTGTCTAAAAAAAAATTTTTTTTAAATAAAATCAAGTAAAGTCGGTTAAATTGTTTTTAAGGTAAAATATGCTCTCCAACAATTACGCATTTTTGAGAACTAGAAATCTAACCATTTTAGTAACTAAAGTTTTTTTTTTATTTACCAAATCTTACTTTTCTCAAAGAATGATAAAAGCATTGTTTGGCAATTCTGAAAATATCTGTCTGCATAAAATTATATCCTTCACAATAGCATGACAATTTTCATTGTTTCAATTGCTTGCACTGGCAAAAATGACTAAGCAAATTTAGAAGTGGGTTAGAAGGTTTATTAAAAGTGACTCTGCAAAGTCTGAAACCAAACAGGTATTTTAAGAACTGCCCAAATAAAGCTTTCTGATTGCTTTGGCCTTGTTATGACTATCAGTATTTCTTTCCAAATGACAATAGGATGTCACAAAAAATGAGCATGAATATATACATGCTCATTCTCTCTTACTTTACTTTCATCAAAGGAGCTTTATATTTAGAAGGTATTAGTGTCTCTGATAAAGGCCTCATCTCTAAAATATACAGGGAACTGAGCCAAATTTATAGGAATGCAAGTCATTCCCCAATTGAGAAATGGTCAAAGGATATGAACAGGCAGTTTTCAGAGGAAGAAATTAAAGATATCTATAGGCATATGAAAAAATGCTCAAAATCACTAATGATTAGAGAAATGCAAATCAAAACAACTCTTAGGTTCCACATCTCTCCTCTCAGATTGGCTAAAATGACAAAACAGGAAAACGATAAATGCTGGAGAGGATGTGGGAAAATTGGAACACTGTTACATTGCTGGTGGAGTCGTGAACTGATCCAGCCACTCTGGAGGGCAATTTGGAACTATGCCCGAAGGGCTATAAAAATGTTCATACCCTCTGACCCAGCAATACCACTTCTAGGGTTGTATCCCAAAGAGATCACACAAGTGGGAAAAGGACCCAAATGTACAAAAATATTTATAGTGGCTCTTTTTGTGGTAGCAAAGAATTGGAAATCAAGGGGATGCCCATCAATTGGAGAATGGCTGAACAAGTTGTGGTATATGAAGGTAATGGAATACTATTGTGCTATAAGAAATGAGGAAGATACAGACTTCATAATAACCTGGAAAAACCTATACGATATAATGCTGAGTGAGCAGAGCAGAACCAGGAGAACATTATACACAACCACAGATATATGGTTTCTGTGATGACTAACCTTGATAGACTTCGCACATCTCAGCAATACAAGGTTCAAAGACAACTCCAAAGGACTCATGAGGGAGAGAGCTACCTACATCCAGAGACAGAACTATGGAGACTGAATGCAGATTGAGGCACACTGTTTGCTCTCCTTTTTATTTTTCTCTTGTTTTTTCCTCTTGTGTTTTTGGTCTTATATTTTTGGTTTTGTTTCTTCTTCCTCATGATTCATTCCACTGGTCATAATTCCTCTTTACAACTTGACTATTGTGTAAATAAGTTCAATGCGAAGTTATATGTAGAAGATATATTGGATTCCATGCCATCTTGGGGAGGGTGGGGGAGAAGGGCAGGAGAAGAAAATCTGGAAATCAAAATCATGTGGAACTGAGTGTTGTAAACTAAAAATAAAAAATCTTAATAAATAAAAAGAAGGTACAGAATGCAAATAGCTTTTTTTATTTTAATTTTTATCTTTTGTTTTTATGTTGCCTAAATTTCCCTTTGTATCCTTTCTCTTCTCCCCTCCCAGAGAATCATCCCAAATAATAAAGAATTTAGCTGAGTTTTAAAACGTTACTTCCCCAGTTCAAGAACCTAAGATGGCACCCAATTATTCTTTGTCCTTATTACCACCTTTAGTCCATCCTTCCCCTTTCCCTAGTAGTGGCCATCACTCCTGCTCTATCTAGCCTCAGTCTCCATCAGTCTTAATAAAATGGTTAATTAAGCTAAACAAAATCCTCAATCCTTGAGTCTCTTGTCCCCTTGCCCTAGGCATGACTTATTGTCATGGCAAATTCCAACATTTGTATTACCTCTACTTCAACCCTTCTCTTACCCTCTCCCAAAGACAATTGCCAATTGGGTCCATACAACATTATCTAACTTCAACTGGGCCCTCTCCTTCACAGCAATAATTTATTCTTGTTGGTCTGACTCTGACAGAGGCTGTTCCAAACCTTCCTCCTCTTGCTCCTCTTCCCTGTCAGCAAAGAATTTTGCCTCCTACTATACTGAGAAAAATGGAGTCATCCATTGTGAGCTCTTTTTATTACATTCTTCAAAATGTCCACCCCATTCAACCTCTGTGCCAGTCTAAAAGAGATGGCCCTTCTCTTTATGAAGGCCAACCCCCATTTGGATAACTGATCCCTCCCCCTCTCATCTCCTCAGGGTGTCATTCCAGCTCCCTTGATCACCTCAAATCTCTCATCTTCAATCTCTCTTATCTGTCAGGGTCAGTATTAAGTTCTTCAAAAACCTTAAGTTGGCCTGGTCATCCCAACAGGCTCTTGTCCGAAACCTCTCTTCCCATTCACTGCCAAATTCCTCTTTTTCCTCACACATCACAAACTTCTCACCTCCCTCCAAAGTGACTTCTAACCCCACCAATGGACTAAAGCGGCTTTGTCCAGAATTACCAAAATATCTTTTAATCACTAGACCCAATGATCTTTTGTACCCCAAAAAGGTGAAAGACAGAAAGTTCCCACATGTACCAAAATATTCAAGGCTACACTTTTTGCAGTATCAAAGAACTTTAATCAAACTGGGGGTCTATAAATTTGAGAATGATCAAATAAACTATGGTCTATGACTGTAATGGAATATTATTGTACAGTAAAAAATGATGAATATGAGGAATTTGGAGACATAGGAAAATTAGTATGAACTAGGAAAGATTGAAGAAATAAGAAGTAATAGAATATACATAATGTCATCAATAATGTAAATGAGGAGGAAAAACTAAAAGGAAGCTGAGTAACTCTAAGAATCAATATTTATTCTAGAGAATAGCACCTCCCTCATAGGGAACATTACACACATTAAATGAGATCACTGTCAGTTGATTTTGAGGGTGGGATGGAGAATTTAGAAACAATTTTTTTTAAGCACCAGTAAAAGTTGTTTTGAAAAATAAGCAAATCCAGTGGCCTCTCAATCTTCATTTTCCTTGATTTCTATTTACCTTTTGATACTATGGAATTGTAGGGAAGAAAAACAGATCTGAAGTCAGATGACATGGGTTCAAATTCCACTTTACTACCTTCTGTGACCTTGGTCCACCCTCCTCCTGTGCCTCAATTTTTCTCATCTATTAAATGAAGGGTTGGTTTGGACAGCCTCTAAAACCCTTCCTAGCTGTAAATCTGTGATCCTACATATTCTCCTTCCCTCTTGAATATTAACAATTTTTAGAAAGCACAGGTCTGACCATGGCACCTCCTCTCCTATTCAAACTGGCTCCCTATTACCTCTAGGATCAAATCTAAAACCCCATTTGAAGCCCTTTTACAATCTGGCCCCATCCTATATTTCCACCTTTCTCACACTCTTTACTGCCCTCCCTACACACTACAATCCAGCTACAAGAGATTAACTTGCTGTTCCTCACACACTACAATCCATCTTGTGATTCCATGCCTTCATGCTGTCCACAATGCCTGAAATGCTTTCCTCCACTCCCTACCTTACCTGGTTTTCTTCAAGACTCAGCTCAAATCCCACCTTCTACAGGAAATCTCTTCCACTCTCCTTCATCTCTACAGCCAATCAACTGTCAAGTCTTGTTCATTCCATCCTCTCGTCTTTAATATCACATGGCCACCAGCCTAGTTCAAGCCTTCATCAACTCTCACCAGGACTATTGCACCAGCCTACTTTTACAATTACTCCCCTACACAAACTTTACAATCCAACACGAGCACTCTTATCTTCATACTTTGCTGTCCCCATGTCTGAAGTGTTCTCCCTCCTCACCTTTGCAGGATTCCTGGCTTCCTTTAAGACTTGGCTTGGGGCAGCTAGGTGGCACAGTGAATAGAGCACTGGCCCTGGAGTCAGGAGGACCTGAGTTCAAATCCGACCTCAGACACTTGACACACTTACTGTGTGACCTTGGGCAAGTCACTTAACCCCCCTCCAAAAAAGAAAATTTGGCTTCGATTCAACTTTCTGCAGGAGGTCTTTCTCAGTTACTTCTCCCCGAAAAGGCATCCCTGTGAGACACCCTTCCATCTGCTTTGTAGATCTCTTTTATGCGCATTATTTGTTTGCATGTTAGACTGTGAGCTCCTTGAGTGTCAAGACAACGTATGTCTTTCTTTCAGTAAACATTTAATAAGTGCTTGTTGGCTGACTAAGTGGACTGTTTGTCTCCTTTCTTCCTGTATCTCCCTTATCCAACCCGTCCTCACCCTTGACAATCTTTGAACAGTCTTTCTGGGCTTATTGTATGTTATTCCCCTTTATAAACTCTAAATTCCAGATAAATTGGCCTATTTGCTCTTTCTCAAGTCTCTATCTCCCACTTCTGTGCCTGTACAGGCTATCCCCCATAACTGATATGCACTCTCTCCTTATTTTAGAACCCTTATCTTTCTTCAAAAAACTCAGTTCAGATGCCTCTCCGCCTACGGCTTTCCTGATCACCTTAGTTTAAGGTGTTCTATCCCTCCTCAAAGTATCTTCTATCTATTGATCTGTTATACTCCTCTTCATCCGAGGATGAAAGTTTCTTGAGGCATTTTGTGCAAAGTAGGCTAAAATACTAGTTCAAATGGCAATTAATTGAATCTACATAATCACATCCAAATTACTTTCCTGTAACATAGAACCACCACCCTATTATTATTTTGTGCAGTATTATTTTAGAGGCAGCTAGGTGGTACGGTAGATAGTCACGAAGACCAAGGGAGCCAGCCTCAAATACTTAGTAGCTGTGTAACCCTGCACGACTCACTTAATCTTTGCCTGCCTCAGTTTCCTCAACTGTAAAATAAAGATAACAGTTGCACCTACTTTCCAGGATGTTGTGAGGATCAAATGAGATAATATCTATAAAAGTGGTTAGCACAGTTCCCTTGCTTGTTCCTTCCCTTTTTTCTCCACTGCTGCCCATCAAAAACCTCCTACCTAGTCAAAACTAGCCTGCTCTCCACACCTATAATGTTCTCTTCAGGCTCCATGTACTGGCTGTCCCCTTTAACTAGATACAGGGGTGGGGAACCTTCAGCCTATAGGCCACATGTGGCCGTCTAGATCCTCAAGTGTGGCCCTTTGACTGAATCCAAACTTCACAGAACAAAACCTTTTATTAAGCCCACAAGTTCCCCATCCTGAACTAGGATGTATGCCCTCCTCACACCCATTTTCTTACTACCTCTAGTTTCTTCCAGAGCTCAGCTCAAGTACTGCTTCCATGTATATATGGCCTTTCATGATCTTTCCCAGCTAATAGTGCTTCCTCCTCAACATTACCTTATGTACACACTGTCTTCTCCATAGAATGTAAGGTCCTTGAAAGCAGAGGCTGTTTCATTTTTTATTTATCTCCAGCACCCAGAACATAGACGCTAACTAAACACTTATAAATTGAGTGAGCCTTTGTTCAAAATGCTCTCCCCACTTTGCATGGAAAATCAGAAGACTCTAGTTCAAATCCCAACCCTACCATTAACTAGCTAGTCACTTAGCCTTACTGAGTCACCATCAGGGGACAGCACAGACAGTTTCTAAAGGTACCTTCTAACTCTAGCATTTCATGATTCTACTCAGCCCACACTGAATTCTCCTTCTCTGAAAACCTATTAAACTGTGTGGTACTGAATTATATACTAGTTTGGATTGGCCTAATTGTTAATCTTGTCTTCCTGACTAGTATATGCTCCTGACAATTAGAGACATTATACTTTTCCTTTTTTATCTCTAACCCCTCTACTACTCACTCCCCCACCACACACACAGAGCAAGTGTTTAGCATCCCGCTGATCACATAGCAGGCATTAAAGATACATGTTGCTTAGTCATTATCATTCTCTTCAAGGACACAGTATTTAGCAATAAAGACATTATTTACTTTTAAAAGATTAAAAACATTCAAAATGGCAACACAAAGTTAGGGATACTCTGGGAAACCTTTATTTTGACTTGTATTTCCCCCACCCCCAAACAGAGTCAAGTCCAGGTAACATGAGAACAAGTCAAAAAAAAGGGAGAATGTTAAGCTCGAAGAGAAGGCTCAGGAAAGAACATGACAACTATCTTCCAAGTTTCTGAAGGGTTGTCATTTGGAAGAGAATGAGACTTGTTCTGCTTTGTCCCAAAGGACAGAGCCAAGAACAACGTGTGAAGTTTCAAAAAGGCAAATTTATGTTTCATGTCAAAAAAAAATTTCTAAATAATTAGAGTTATCCACAAGTGTAACAGGATACTTCCAAAGGGCCTCAGGAGGCTCCCCCTCATTGACAGTCTTCAACCAAAGGTTAGTTACTTGGCAACTACATCATGGAAGCAGACTAAGAGGTCCCTTGCAGCTCTAAAATTCAATCATCAACATCTATTATTGATAAACTGGCCAGGAACATGGTTATGAGAACTCTTCTTCAGTAGCATCTTCCTTCCTTCCCACCACCACTGCAACCAGGGATCCGATATCCCTACCCCTCACCCAAACTGGCAATGCTGAGAGCCTCTGTATCCCCATAAAGAGCTTCAGCCTCCCAATATGAGGAGCAAAAATTACTCTCATCCTCCTCCACCTACCATCACTGCCAAAGACCAACTAGCTCTCACACATCTTCCCTTACCAATGCCCTAGAGTTCCTGGCTCACCTTCCAATACCTCCCTCCTCCCCAACCAGAGCCCCTCAGGGAGCCCCTGCTGCAGTCTCCCCTCCATTACGGGGTTCACCTCTCTATACATTATAGAGATGGAGAGAGTGAATCTCCTCTCACTACTGAAGGAATCTGTTCCTACAGTTCAAGAGTGAGGAAATGTTTATCAGTATTAACCACCTACTATGTGCCAGGCACTGTACTAAATGCTGCTGAAGGTTCACCCAGTTCCCAGCTGTAGGCAAGACCTATTTTCCTCCACAGGAACTTATAGTTCTATCAGTAAAGCTCAATTACAGCATGAGAACACAAAGAAGGTGAGACTGCGCAGGTTAGCCAAGTTCGGAGAAGTTGTCCCAACAGGGTAAATAGGTACTGAAGTATTAGATTACAAACCAAGAGGTCTGTCTTAAGAAGCTGGAGAAGGAAAAGTTTAAAACCAAATACTAGAGAAGAACTAAGGCCAACCTTCTGGAGCAGAACAGCTTTGTGGGATGACAACAGATATAAATAAGTACTGGCCAGCTCCATGAACTTAACAAATGAGGGACTGGCAAAACCAGTCCTGTCCATAACATGGGCAAGCCATAAGGGGCTCCCAGGCTCCAAGTTTTCAGGGCACTCAGGTGTATTATATATTCTCTTAACCAGAGGGCATGCTGGGGGCTGAGCAGTTATAACTCTCCCTTCTTCTCCTCCCCTGCCTAGTCTTACCTGGGCATTTCCTCTTCTCCCAAGGACTAGGTATTTCCTTTACATGCAAGACATGCAATATTATGTGTATAACACAAAATAACAACTCTACAAATGAGGGGAAGATAGGGACTTCTTGGCTGTATGGTTTCTGGAGTCATACAAGACATGTCTGACCTGAAAGGCCTGCCCAACCAAGGCTAGAATTCCCAGCCTTTGGGGAGTAAGAATTCAGCCAGTCAGCCTAAAGGTGCAATGAGTATGTACAGAAAGGGACAATTCAGGGACCATTTAGGAAGCAGCGTATTACTGAAGTGCTATAAACTCTGGATATCTCCTCCCTTTTCCTCCCCTCCTACACAATTTTCATTTCAACCCACACACAGCTAGGTTGTGGATCATCAGCCCCAGCACACCTGACTGAAAAAAATATATTTTATAATCTCAGAAAATATAGTATTATCCATTCTTCAATATCTAATTCAAGTCCTCATCTTCTGTATGAATGCTACAATAGAAAGATTAAAAATATGGAAGTCAGGAGAAGTGAAGTCTAATGCCAGCTCTACCATTTACTTACTCCAAGTAAGGCAACAGAAGAGGACTACAGGGTAACATGGGCACTAATGAGTGATTGTAACTCTGAGAGAACATATATACTAAGTGCCAAGCAATTTACCTAGCTTTTAGAATGTATTAATAAACTGGGAACAGATTATAAATGACAAGTTGCAGAAACAATTCAAGCATTTGCAGAGTTTAAGATACCTTTTCCACCCATAGTCAGTAGTTTGAGGGAGAGGGAACCAGTGCAAGTATGAATATTTTAATGTCAACAATAAACGCTGTACCACCATACCAAACAGCTGCCTTACCACATCCTGCTTTAGCAGTACAGTAAACACTCAGCACTGCCACCTGGATTAAAAAACCTGATCTGATCACATTCTTCAAAAATATACTGCAGTTTAAAAATTCTTAGTTGTTCTACACCCTGAAGGTCACACATTTCTTAACAGAATCAAAATATTATACAGGCATGAAATATGTGTATTAGAGCAGGGGAACATGGAGCAGGACAAAATGTGTGAATTTATACATTGTAAAGCAACTTTAACAAACTTCAGCACTCTGATCCATGGAAATGATCCCTCATTTCCAGAGGACAGAAGATGAAGCGTGTTCTCATTGCTTGTCAGGAAGGTGATGGAATCAGAATGAGACATACATTTTTAGACATGGTTAATTAGGGAATTTGCTTTGACTATGCATATTTGTTATAAAGTTTTTATTTTTCTTCTTTTTTAGTGTTCAATAGAGGGGAAAAAGACAAAATAAATACTTGGTAACTGAAAAATAACAAAATTAATTTTTGAAAAAAATGGTGTATGTATCCAAAGCTAAGGGAAAGGAGAGATAATAATCACTATAGTAAATATAGAGAAGCCATACAATTTAAAATGAGAACAAACCTGAGGCATCGTCTTAGTTATATCCCTCATTTAACAGGTGAGAAAAATATAGGAAGTCAGTGCCAACAGGTCATCACCAAAGCAAGTTAATCTTTAATTACCATTCTGTTTTGAAGGTTGCCTTTTATTTAAAATGGATAACCCTTGACTTTCACAGTTATATTCCCATAACCCCAGGGCCTATTACAAATAATGTAGACTAAATATGCATTCAATTCTTTACAGCTGAGGGGTGGAAAAATGTCAGAAGGCTAATATGATTGCTGTTTTCTTTTTCACCTTAGGTGGACTTGCAGAAAAGCATAAACACCTCTCCCTCTAATACACTCTAAGATTACAATAGCAGATCTTACCCAATTTATTTAATATTTTTAATAACTTTCATTTCTTTTAACTTTCACTATTACTTTCATTTTGAACACTTTAATAAAAGTATTATCTACAGCACAGTTTGATCTGTAATCTAGGCACAAGTGTGATTGCAACCAGAAATCTTTAAAGATAAAAAAAAATATACTTCCTACTTAACTGAAACATTAGCAGAGTATGAGCTAATAGACTCATGTGACTATCACAATGTAACACCAAGTGTCTCATTTACCAGAGGCACAAGGTACTATCACAATGTAAAACCCAATGTCTTATTCACCAGAGGCACATGGTACACCGCTTTACCCTTAAAATCCACCTATAAACTTACAAGACAATGAATAAAATTATCAGGCCTGAGCGTTCAAAGTTATTAGCATATTCTCAAATTCAAACTCTGAATGTTCATCTGAGTGAACAAGTCTTAAGTAGTTTTGTGGGGGGTTTCTCTTTTCTACAGATTACAATATCTTTTTTTTTGTCCATCTCCTTTGAAGTCACAGAATCACAGGGGAAGGGGCCTCAGAGATGACTGGGCCTGACCTTTTCACTAGACTAAGAAGAAAACTGAGGTCCAGAGAACTGAAGTTATTGCCCAAGGTTGCCCAGCTGATAAGTAACAAAGTTGGGCAATTTCTTCTAAGTTTGAGGCTCCTGTCACTATGAACCCAATGATACCATGATCTTGCTTCAGAAGTCATCCTATTTAGTATTTCAGGGATCTCTTCTGTAAAGTACATTATGCATTTTAGTGCCAGCAACAAGCTACTCCTCTATATGCTAACATAAGCTCAATAAAATGGTGGCCCTCTCTGTAGTATTTTTGCTACTCTTTCTAAAATAGAAATCAGTCAAACAAAAATATCTTAAGCTCCTACTACATGCTAAGCATTTTGCCAAGTGCTGGGGATCCAAAAACAAAAAGCAGTCCCTGTTCTCAAGGAGCTCACAGTGTAATGGCGGAAATAACATATAATCAACTATGTACAAAGAAGATGGACGCAAGATAAATCAGAAATCGACAGAGTTAAGGAGGATCAGGAAAGATTTCTTGTAGAAGGCAGGATTGAGAGCTCCTACAAGTACTAACTTCATGGGTGCTCGGTTAAAAAAAAAAATTCAACAACCAAAATTTTAGTAAGCATTTATTGTGAGTGAGGAACTATGCTAGAGGACAAATATGAATAGGGATTCTACCTGGGATGCCATCAATGCAGAGTACTCCCTGGTGGAGCAAATTCTATCTACCAAGTCTAGTCAGCAACTTCTCTGCAATTTTTAATCTTAGAAAGCTCACTAGAACACTGATAAATTAAGTGACCTGCCCAGGATCACATAGCCAATACATGTAGGGAGACAGGGCTTGAACCTAGGTCTTCCAAGGCAGTTAATTCCCTATCCACTACACCACAGCCGCCCCTTAAGAAAGTGAGCCAACTAGCCAAACCAAAAAAGAAGAGAAATAGTCCTTTCCCTCAAGGAACTTACATTTTAAGGAGTAATACATAGCCATAGATAAGTATATACCGGCTCAATTATGAAGCACAATTCTGGAAGGAGGATGCTACTATCGCCATTTTACAAATAAGCAAACACCACATACAAAAAAAAAAAAAACACACACACACGCAGGGAGGGACTAACAACTGGAGAAATAAGGAAAGACCTTTTGTAGGATATGGACTTGAACTGAGCCTAGAAAGGAGCTATGGGTCCCAGGAGGCTGTAGCATAGTCTTTACTGGCAAGCAGTTTATAATCCACTAGGGAGGGAGGCAATAGCAACATAAATAAGTATACAATACAGGATCTAACAAGCATTCATAAAATTTCTATTATGTTCAGGGCTGCAAACATAGGCAAGCAGATTCAGTACAGAATGTCTATGGAGATTCAAGAAGGGAGGAACCACTTCTAAATGAGAAGGATCTCAGCTGAAAGCTTTAAGATCCCAGAAGGAAGGAAAAGATGATATCAACTGATTGAAATGAAGGAAGCTATTCCAAGACAAGAGATGGTCCAAAAAAAAAGACACTGTACTAAGAGAGGCCAGGATAGTATCTGGAAATGAGTAGTGGTACAATCTGGCTGGAACACAGCCTGTAATGGGTAATACTGGGAAAAGAAAAAGGATAAAAAAGGTAGGTAGGAGCCAGCTAATAGAGCTTGACTACCAATATGCATTAACGCCTAACGTAAGTTTAGAGTAAAAGTTCTGCTAGATTGCAAAGACTGGGTCTTCTATATCTTTGTATTTTGCTCAGTCCCTAGCACTGTCTTTATATTTACATCCAGCCTTCCATCTCCTTTTCAAATAACAGAATCACAGAAGTGTACCTAGTTGCACACAAAGGGTGCTCAATAACCATTTGGGGAATAAAAAAAAAATGGATCTTACTCATTCAGTCTCATTTGTGGGTTCAACTACATATAGCCTTTCGGAACTCTTCATACTACTTTGTTTTTATGAGAGGGGTTTTTTTTTAAATCTGTGTTTCACTGTTTATTTTACATAGCCCCAAGAAATATGATTTAAAGGTCCACCCAAAAGGAAGATCTACCAATATACAGTCATTTAATATCACACAACAGATGCAGCAATAATACATCTGTGGTTCCTGGGGCAAATAGACCCTAAGTGGAATGAATAATCCTCCTCATCTAAGGAAGTGACTTATCGACCATGATGCAAGAAAATAGCTACCAGTTGGGTAAAGGGTAATTTCTGAAAGGCAGAGTTCGGATAGATTGATTCCTCCCTTCCTGCCCTCCCTCACCCATTTCACACCTAGGGCAGGAAACCCACCAGTTACTTGAGAAAAAAAAAAATCCATGGTGCAATAGGCAAGTGAAACAAAAAGCAGCTATTACGAATTTGTGATGGGGGAACTTGGTCTGTCTTAGGAGACTCACTAGGAGAGCCTCTACTCAAGAACCTCGAAAAGAAGTTTCTATCTTCCTTCTCCACACACACACACACACACACACACACACACACACACACACACACACGCCCCTTCTACTAGCCGCCTCCTCCTCCCTTCTTCCCACTCCTACACACACCCCTCCCCTCTCCTAGCCTACCCTTTCCTTCTTCCCACCCCCTCCTACACATACACGCGCACACCCTTCCCTTCGCCTGGCCTCCCCCTTCCTTCTTCCCACCCCTCCTACTCACATACACATACACATACATACATACATAAACACACACACACGCACACAAAGAAACAACTTTCCCAGATGCACCGTGATGCAAAGCAGGGACTAGCCAGCAGCCGCCTGTCATCCAGATGGGCCACGGCAGCCGGGCGAAAGTGCCCCTCCGCCCGAACACAAAGCAGCCCCGCACTTAATGACAGCCACAAGTGGTCAGGGCCCCAGGGCTGCTAGTTCCAGCACTCCGCCTCCTCCCCAAGCCAGGTGAAAGAAGCCCTCGGGGTTCGCCCTCCTCCCCCCCCCCCTCCCGAAAGGTTACAACTTAAAGGAAAAAAAGAGTAGCAAGCCCCGGCAGGGCCCGCAGCGGGGGAGGGGGGAGCGCTCCCCGCGCCCCCACCGCCCCCGGGCAGCAGGAGGGGGGGCTGGCGGAAAGGTGGAGGAGGAGGGAAGCTCGGGAGACGTCGCCGCCGCCGCCCTGGAAGCAGGCCCCCACCCACCCCCCCGCACCTCCCTACCTGCACAGCTCCGGGAACTCGAAGCTCTGGGCCTCGGCGACCTCTCCGGCGGCAACGAGGAGCAGGAGCAGCAGCAGCAGCGGCGGCGCCGGCGGCAGCGGCCGAGGCAGACGCCGAGTCCAGGGCCGCAGGTGGGCGCTGGGCGCCGGGGCGGCGACGGCGCTGGCGAGGGCGGCAGCGGCGGTGGCGGCGCCTCCCATCGTACTCAGGGCTCCGGCCGGGCTGGGGACTGGATGCGCGGGCGAGGGGCTAGCGGCGCGCGGCGGCTCCGGGCTGCTCCCGGGTCATGCTCGTGCCGCCAAGGCCGGAAAGGGAGGGAAGGAGGAAAAGGAGGAGGAGGAGGAGAACGCAGATCCAGCGGCTGCGGCGGAGACCCAGTAACTGCGCGTCACATGACCCGCAGCCTCCCGGGCACCGCCCCCACCCCTTCGCCTCCTCCCCCCTCCCCTGTCCCCCCTCCCTCCTCCCCAGCAGCCTCACATGACCGCCTTGTTCAGGTGATCCTCGCGCTGCCCTCGCTCGTGCTGGGCCTCCCTGGTCACGTAGGGGTGGGGCACCGGGGACCAGGGGAGAGGTCGTGGGCTGCAAGGCCGCGTCGGACCCTGCACCTGGTCACCGCCGGCATCCAGGTCGGGGCCTCGCGGGCGGAACGGCGTGCCTGCCTAGCTTCTGGGAAGTAATAACCCCAGGCTTCCCAGGATGCCTCACGGACGCCGGACTAATGGGCTTCTATGGCCCGGCTTCCCAAGTGAACGGGAGCCGGTGCTTTTGTTACCTCCCGCGCCCGTAAAGTTTGAGGCGTTGTTTGGGGGGCTTGGGGTCCTTCTAGCACCTATCCCCAGGGATGTACTGAGGAGGAGATGAGCTAGCTTATGGAAACCTTAAAGCGCCCCGTAAACGCTCCCCGTTATGATTTTTTTGTATCAACAGTGCCCGCCACGCAGCCGGCTCTAATGGATCGGCTGGATCCCTTCACCTGTAGCCACTGCGTGCGGGTACATACAAATGTCCTGGAAATCCAAGCTCCTCAAAGGGACCCTGGTTCTTTCATCAGACAGTTACTGAAAGCCTACCTTGAAGAACAAATGGAGAACAGAATCAGGAATCCGAAAGATAATATTAGCGCACGGTTATGTGTTACCTGTGTGATAATGGGCAAGATAGCCATTATCTCCATGAACCCAGGCAAGTCACTTAATCTCTTTGGGCTTCTCCTCATCTATCAAGATGAGATAAATGGCCTCTCAGTGTTCTTCCAGTTTTAAAAATGAGGTTACAAATTCTTAAAAGATACAGTTTAGCAGAAATTAATGTGAAGCCCTACAACTGAGTTTTTAAAAAACAGCTTCATAAGTCAAACATAAGAGAGACAGCATAGAGGTTTTTTTCAAGTGAAAAAGATCTGGAGATTTTAGTGGACTGCCCACCGAGTCAACAGCATGGCATGTTAGCCAAAAATATTGATGTGAGCTTAGGCTTCAATGACAGAAACAGTATCCAGAACAGGAAAGCTAACAGTGGTTGGTCTACCCTGTTCAAATAGTATCCTGGATTATTGTGTTCAACAAACAATTCAATTTAATAAGCTTGTACTACTTAAAGCCATATTAGGGAAAAGAGAAGGCACATTTTTGGGTTAAGGCAGCAATAACACGAAAGAGAAAAGGCATTGCTGCTCCACTGTTATTTTGCTTCTGTTTCCATGCCAATGGGAATGATCTTTGAACCAGAAAAGAGAATAAAAAATGGATATCGAGGGGAGGTTAATGGCCAAGATAAGGAAGGAAGGTGTGTGATAGCACCTAGACATCCTTGATGAGTTTGTCACCTGATCCAGATAAACAGCTTGACACCCAAAGAATTGGCAAATGTTATTGCTGAACCATTGTCAGTGAACTTGGAGAGATCTTAGAAAATGGGAGAGATAACAAGAATTAAAGAAAAGCAGCAACAATTGTTGCTTCAGCCTCCAGCTTCACAGTGAGGCCAGGAGCGGGGCATGGCCTGTTTCTACATATTTAGGTATCTGAGGGAAATGGAAGTGTGAATTAGAAAAGGCTTTGAGGTGTGGTAAAGGACACCTGTTGGATCATGTTTTATTGCTTGGTAGAACTTTTAAAAAGAGCAGATTCGTGTCCTTGTGGCTTTTAGTGCTTCTGGTGTTTTTTCTCTTGTTAACTGGGCTGGAGTGTGAGGAGGCAGCAGCAACACTGAGAGATGTCTCAAGCATTTGACCATATGGGAAGCCTGAATCAGGAAATTTTCCTGGGAGCTAGTTCATAGAATTACCAAGCAAATGACAGGCCCGTGGGCTTTCAATTGTATTAGTTAAATAGGACTTAATCTAAAGTTCAGTTAAAATGTTTGGAGGAGAGCAAGTTGTCTGAGTCTGACTCCAGGGGAGTCTGGTGCTTCAGCTTCAGAAGTGGAATGAGAGGAGATACTTGTAGACCATTGAGAAGCTAACAAAAAGGACCTTTATTTAGCCTGTGGCATGGAAAGGGTACTCGGCAAAGATATAGTATTGATTCAGTTGAACACAGCTTCCCTGTTTCCATGTTGGCTATGAGTACTCTCTCAGAGTAACTCTTGCAGGCTGGCTCTTGTACTTGAGCAACCAGGAAACTATGTCAGTGGCCCAAGCCTTAGTCCCATGAGCCAATTAAGTCTCGAGGATATTTTCAATTCCTCTTAAGGAAAAATTAACCTAAAGTACAAGGCAGATATTTCCCCTACCACAGAGACTATGTTGAGTAGGAAAGAGATATTTAGATTCAACATATAAGGGCAGTGAGCCAAGTGTATTATGAATTATTATAGGGATATCTGTGTAATCCCCTCTTTGGGTTATTCCCCAACTCATAATCTTAGATTGAATAGCCTGGGCAACAAACTACCCAAGCTTCAAGTTACTCTGTGGATTCAGACTCTTGGAACTATAGGTCACAAGTTGCACTAACAGGTCTACCCTTCTACTAGTTAGCCAGAGAACACAACAAGCTCAAAGCAAAGGTATTTATTAAAATGGCATGTTAAAAAAAATAGCAGTAAAAACATGTCCCCATAAACCTGGGGCTCACTCTTGAATAAATACATCTAGTTATCAGTAAGAAAACTTCTTACTCAGAGAGGTAACAGGTAGAGAGGTATATATATGGAACACATGTGACTAAGGTATATTCCAGGAGAGCCAACTCACTCCTCTGATGCTGCAGGGCAGAAGGGCCACAAGTGTTTTTATACTTTTCTTTCTGACTGACTTTGATCTCTAAGTTTCCACTGGGTGCTATTCTACTAGTCCCTGCTAGACATTGCTTCTCTGGATGCTGCTTTTTTTGGCTGTGGTCATGACTTCTTCAAGCTTCTGACTTGGCTGAAATCCTTCATAGTTTTCTGCTTCAAGTAGGACACTGCACAGGAACCATGTCAACTGTCTTCTTCCTTCTCCAAGGAGGACACATTAAGAATTTTCTCCCTAGAACAGGAGTTTTTAACCTAGGATATGGGAACTTGTTTTTAAAAGATATTATGAAAACTGGGCCTGGAATCAGAAGACCTGAGTTCAAATTTGGCTTCAGACACTTACTAGCTATGTTTGCTTCAGTCTCCTCAAGGGTAAAACGGGGATAATAATAGCATCTACCCCCGAGAGTTGTGAGGATCAAATGAGATAATTTTTGGAAAACACTTAACACAGTGCCTGATACATAGTAGGAGCTATATAAATGCTGGCTATTGTTATTAATGTTATTATTGTTACATAATTGGTTTCCTTTGTAAGCCTATATATTTTATTTTATACATTTAAAAACATCATTGTGATAACAGGTCCATAGGCTTTACCTGACTAATAAAAGGGTCATGTCATGATGCAAAAATGTTAAGAACTCCTGCTCTAAAAGATCTAATACTTGGAACTCAAATGAAAGAACTCTTGAACTTGGAGTGAACCATAAGGGAATTCTCAAAACTGGTACTTCCCTGGAAATCTTCCCCTTTTTGCCTCTGTCCAAAGAATTCCAAATTCTCCCTCCTCTGCATGGAAGACCATAGTTCAGGAAGTAATGTCCTCAGACTCTCCTCTCAAGCTTTGTGTAAACACATCTCCTGCAGAATGTGTTTTTACTGTAAGATTCAATTGACAATGTAATGGGAGAAGGAAGAGAGATTACTTCCCCTCTCACCCCCCAACCCAGGTTGCCAAATTTTCCAGGAGACACAAGGGAAAAGATGAGAGGCAAACTCTTTGGACCTGACTCTTGCTTTTTAAAAACCATAAAAGATAAAGCCAATCCCTCGGCCAGCCAACAGGTGGACATTCCCTCTGTCGTGTCAGTTACTTTCACCCAGTGGTGAATGCCTTATAATTGTTCAGACTCATTGAGGAATGTCTTCAATTTGGTCAGTGTTTTGCAATGGCCCTTATGTGATTGTAGAGTTGTTTACGGTTATTTAAGAGAATTCCTAAATACCTCCTTTATAGCCTTGCCCCTATATAGGCCCCCAGAAGCATAAGGGAATTTAATTTAATTTAGGTTTGGAAGATTCGAAAAACTAGTGCTATCTGGTATGTGTAGAGAGAATGAGCTCATAGCTCAAGGACAGAGACATCCTTGTTTTGCACAAGCCCAACTGAGTGAGCTGGTACAGCTCAAATTTGGAGTGTCACCTGATAGCTTACCAAGATATAGCACTCTGAGAGGCTACTACAGGCATACTCCCTAGTGCCAGGGGAACAGCTGTCGTATGAGGTACTGTTTAGCAACTTTGGTACCCCAGGCAATCACCACCAGAGGAAGCATGAAATGTGCCCTAAAATTAACTTAAGACAAACATAGTTGAAGAGAAAGGAGACCTGTTAAGAGATGCCTCAGAAGTCAAGACACAGTCCCCTATCAAGCCAGAGACTCAAGGAAACAGTAAAGCACTACTGGGGAGGCTGCTGCTGAAGGAGGGAGAAGGGTATGGCCTGGTTGGGAAAGGGCCTGAATGTGGTTTGGGAAGACTTCTAGCACCTACTCTCTGCTAGCGTGCTTTCACCTTTGTTGCTACAAGTGGATTTTATACAACTTCTTGACTTACATATGTTAGATTCCTTGGATGTAATCCAAGATGGATGGATAGAGTAGAAAAGAATCCCTAGGCAGCTCTTTGAAAAAGATTTGGAGGTTTTAGTGGACTGCGACCTCAACATGAGTCAGCAGTGTTGTGGCAGCCAAAAAAGCTAATGCTAATGAGATCTTGGGATGCATTAAGAGAAGCAGAGCTTCCAGGAATAAGGAGGTGATGGTCTCTATGGATCCTGCCTCAGTCAAAGCACATCTGGAGTAGCACAGTTCTGGGCACTATGTTTAATAAGGACATCAACAAGCCAGAGAGTATCCAGAGGAGGACAACAAGGATAGGTGAAAGGCCTCGAGTTTGTCATATAAGGATACATGAAAAGGACTAAGTTTCCCTTAGGGAAGAGAAGGTTTAGGGGCAGACATCTAGCTGTCTTCAAGTATTTGATGAGCTATTGTGTAAAAGAAATTGTTTTGTTTGGTCCCAGAGGACCGACAAGGAGCAATAGGTGAAAACTACAAAGGGGCAACTTTTGGCTTGATGTTAGGAAAAACTCCCTGACAATTAGAAATGTCCAAAAGTGAGTGGGCCACCTCTAGAGGTGGTGGGTTGCCCCAGGTTGGAGATCTTTGAGCAGAGGCTGGCCACTTGTCAGGTAAGTTATAGAAAGGATTCTTTTCCTGCTGTGGAGTGGTCCAGTTAGCCACTGAGATCCCTTCCAACTCTGGAATTCTAGGTTCTTAAGATTTTGTGATTCTGTTATTTGCAGACAGATGTAGTTTTGCAGCAGCATCCCTCAAATCATATCTCATAGATTTCCAGCTATTCTGCTCCTGCCTTTGAAGTAGTCGAAAGAAGAGCCTACCAATGAGAACAAAAAGCAAGGGATAATCCATGCAAATGTTTAATTGACGCTGAAATAAAACAAGTTGGCTCTGCTGACCTGCATTATGTGGAGGTGATTATATTATTTGTAATATACTTTGAAAATATGAAGGAGTTTTGCTGAACCCCCTTTTCCCTCTCTTCAGTATTCTGTTACAAGGGGTGGCTTTCTGGGAATGAGAGATAAATTTGAAAAAGGTGATAAAAATACCAATAAAATATTTTTTAAAATAAAATATGAAGCCAATAATTTTAAAAGATTAGCTACATTTGAGAAATATTAATGAAAATCAAAGATGTGACTGAAGATTTCACCTAAGAGGAATATAAAAAGCTGGAGCTTGCTCAGAAGGACATATATAGGGTTGTTGTGATAAAGGACTTTGAGAAACTTCTCTCCTTAGGGCTTCCAGTTTTGAAACCAGATATGATCTCCCATTTGGAGAGAGGAGAAGCACCACTGAAGTCAGAGGGAGAATTCCCAAGAGGTTTCTATCCTGATAAGCATACTCCCTAAGTAGCCCAATCCAAACCAACTATGTTCATCGCTTGCTGCTCTCCAGCAATCTTCGTGCGAAGTCTTCTAGCCTCCAACAAGACTCTACCAGCTCCTGCCCTGGGGCTCTACTTTCTCCTAATTTATGAGAGTTCTCTATAATTAGCCCCACCTAGACCCACAACTTCTGCCAGCTATTCTCCAACCATCTTCATGTTGAATATTCTTGCATTATACTTCCTTTCCTCCTTTCCCTTTCTAGCTTAGGGAACAGAAATCAAATTAACGTTACCATTCCTGGAGAGGATATGTTAATCAGTTTCCAGACCAAAACACCTCTCCTTTTCCATTCCTCCCTTATTTGTATTGGCTTCTTTTATTAGAATAGAAGCTCCTTGAGAGCAGAGACTGTCTTGATTTTTTGTTAATATGATTCTCATCACAGTACAATTCTTGGCACATAGTGCGTTTTCATTCATTTCCAGTCTGAGAAAATATAGGCCCACTTAGGAGCTAATAAAATGGAGACCTGAAGTAGGGAATGGTTGGAAAGTATAAAGAAGCTTTAGAAGCATCCAGCCCCGCACTCCCCAACTGTAGAATTATTCCTTCTTTGACCTGACATACTTGGAAAGCCCAATGGGGCTCTGTAGCTTGAGGATAGGAATTGGGATTCTCTGTCATCAACACCTTTATTAAGCTCTTAAAATGCATGGAGCTTTGTGCTAGGCACTATGGGAATGCAAAGATTTTAAGTTGATCATCTGCTTTACCCTCATCATTTTATAAATGAGGAAACTAAGACCTAGAGAGATTGTGACTTTCTCAGGATCGTACATGTGGTGAACATCACTGCCAGGATTTGAAACAGATCCTATGACCTCAAGTCCAATTTCCAATAAACTTACCATCTAGTTGTTATTGAACCCACTTTGGAGGCTTTCTCTCTCGGTCTTTATACAATAGTCAGCACACCACAATGATCCTTACTGAATCCTCATCTCCTTGATGCAGGAGTTCAGGAGGATTGGTGGTCTTGTTGTTGGTCCTTTGTTTGGAAGAGGACATCAGAGAGGGATATCTTGACTCACTAGTGAATTGTATTTAAGTGAGACAGAGTTGCATAAAGTCATCAGCCTCACTCTCCCAGAGTCACTGAAGTCCAGAGGTAGGATAAAAGTCAAGATGATCCAGGATGCAGTGGACAACCTAGACATCTCTGATGTCTGACCAAGCTCTAAGCACTGCACAGCGCCTTCTTCAGCCTCCTTCATGACCGTTTGAACATATTGTTTTCATTTGCCCATTCTGCCAGGGGAAGTCTTCACATGCTTGGGGTAGATACCACCCACCCCCCAACTCACTGACAGGTTTGAGGCCTATTAGTTACTGTCAAAGTGGTTTAGTCCTTCTGCTGAAATAGGTTTACTGGGATGTGGCTGCTGTGAATGTTATAGCTTCTTGGAGCTACAGGTGAGAGCTGGGTGAAGGTAGAAACCAAAGGTGAATGAACAGCCCTGAAAAGGGCTCAGCAAACCCTCACACCAGGGGTGCTGATCCTTCCTGAACACCATATTTACCTCATTGGTGATCTTAGAAAACTGGTATCAGAGGTCTCTCCTCAACCCCACCCATCACTGGAGAGCAAATACAGTCATACTATATGTTTCATACCTATATTCCCCTTAACATCTTGTTTCTTTCTCCAATTACAAAAATAAAGTCACAAAATTGTCTTTATTATGTATCTTAGTTTGAGTTCCCCAACCCACACCAAAGAAAAACCAGTGTGTGGGGGATGTAGTAGTGATTATTAACCTGTCAAAATGATGTGGAAACAGTATTCTAATAGTCATCGTGGGTGTGATGAGATTCCACATGCCGGAGAAATAGTTGAGTGGGTTAAAAATGAAGTTGTGGGATGAGGATTTTCAGGAGAAAGTAGGCCTTCCACAAATGTCCATCATTTCTGTCCCTAATGTCTGAAAAATGTAAATAGAAACTTGTGTATTATTATTTACTAAAGCCAACAATATTAGATGTGTTGGTCATACCTCTGGGAAGAGGACAGGTCTTTGGGAAAGTTTAGAACTCAAGGTAGAGGGAAGTGAGTCATTTAGAAGGAGCAGCAAGCCTGCCAGCTTATCCGCAGGGTCCTTGGCCCCAGCAACATACCTCATAAGAATGGAAATACCAGTAGTTATCATGTTGCATTTATGGCCTCCAAAAGTACTGGCTGGCAAGAAGAAGGGTTTTACATAAACCCTTACATGGACGTTTGTGACTCTCCATTTAGCACCATCAGAGGAATGTATGGATATGAACACAGGTGCAGGAGCTCATAAGAAATTGACTTCCTTTTGTATGTGAGAGCTATTCCAGCTTTAAGTTCAGATAGAACTGGTCTTGATCCAACTTCCAGGAAGTCTGAAGGTGCTCCAGGTTTTTATCATTGGTGTGGATGCTAATGAGATATCATGCTCCTTTGAGATGGTGCTCGAAAGCACTTGTTTCCTTCTCCTGTATTGTGTATTTAATTTCTGTGATGGTCAAGTTGCAGCAGCACATATAGGACCAGGGCATAAGAGAAGGCAGGGTGGCCCATGGGAAGATGACTCCAAAGGTGACGCTAGATTATTATGGCTTTAAGGTGAACCATTAATATGGATTTAGATGGATTCAATTAAATTCAGTCCATTTTAACAAGCATTTATTAAGCACCTGCCCTTTGCCAGGGACAATCCTAGACTCTAGGGATAAACCAACAAAAAAAAAGCTACCCCTGCCCTTAAAGAGCTTATATTCTGCTAGGGGAAAATAACATCGAGTTAAAATGTAAATTCAAAATGCATATAAAATAACAGGTGTGTGGGGGAGTGGAGTATTAACAATTTAAGGGATCATGATGAGGCCTAAGGCATCTCTGTAATTGAGCTGATACAAGTATCTTCTGCCTCCAGTGTCCACTGGAAAATCTTGGAGTACTTCAGCTGGTTGATGAGAAGCACTTCTACAGTGGAAAACTGTAGAAGGAATGGCAAGAACCCCAAAACTTGAGAAACCACCAAAGTTGTTTTACAGATGTCAGGGATACTCAGCAGTAAGGCTATGCCTCGTGGGGAACAGGGCCAGTGAGAGAAGGGCCATGACACCACCACACAACATTGATGGCCCTGGAGCATTGGAGGAATGAGTTATTCCCTCCTCAAAGGTGTCCTGGCCTCACTTGTTCCCCACATGTATGCCCTACATCCATGATACTTATGTGTGCCACTTTACCCCTTGATGGCCTGTATATTGGTAGGATAATACCTCCCCTATTTATGGAGGGAGTGTTCTATTGTGGCTTTTATTGTTATGCTACTTCATTAGATGTCTTTTCTATGGACTTTATATGTCCTTTGATTAACTAGAAAAAATAGTAAATATGCAGTAGGAGTTCATGAGTTAGTTTTGTATAGATTCAGATCCACAAGCATTCTTTGAATTTGGGGCAGCTAATCTGGAGGTGCCACATATGACAAGAGGGCCCAGGTCCTACTTTACATATTACCCTCAATTTTACAACTACCTTGTTGAAAGTTCTGAATAACTTGATCCATTAGTACATGTTTTTGGCCCTTTGAAAAGGGGGACCACTTTATTTTCTATAGGCAGCAGGTGGCACTATCAAGCAAAGGAAACCTAAGCTGCTAATGTGTTGGGGAAAGGGGAGAATTTTCTTCCCTAATTGCTCCCTCACAGTCTGTCACTCTCCTCAGCTCCTATTTTCTTCAAGCAGTACATGAATCCCAAATTCATATGCCAGCCTCTTATGGTTCTGTATCACTCTTGTCCTAATAGATCCAAGCCCCAGGATCAGCTACCACTGACCAAACCTTTTGTCTCCCTTATCTTTTCCCTATTTATGAGCTTTAAATAAAATAGACACATAAGGTTAATGTGTCTGCAGTCCAACAGTGCTTTACAGCAAGTAAATAAATTCTATATTGAAAGCAACAAAAACAGATCAGACCAGCTAGCGCACCTGGATAGCCAGAAAAGAGACAAAGTGACCTTGGCTAGGAAGGAAAAGGCCACTTAGAACAGTCTCCCCCATTGGACTGGTTCTCACCACCCCAGAGCTTGGCATCCTCTCCCTGCTGCTGCTCCCACTCTCACTATATCACAGCACAGGATCAGGCCAGATTTTCAAAGAGGTATCTCTCATAGCTTAATTCCCAACATCTGCTTACTTTCATTTCAGATCTCTAGTCCTCTCTTCCTGCTTGGGCATAAAGTTCAGTCCTTCCCCTGAAGTCTCAACCCCAAAGCGGGTTACATCTTCCTTATTATGGAAAAGCTGCCAGTCAAACCCCTTAGTCTTATTGGAGATTTTAAGCTAATGTGAGGTAGTTCAATGTAACAAAAAAGGGTACTAACTTGAATAAAAATTGTCAAAAGACCTATTTTCTAGTCCAGTATCCACAATTTGTGGACCTTGGGAAAGTCAGTTGTCAGTTTATTAAGCACCTACAATGTGCCAAGAATCGTACTAAACTCTGCAGATACAAATTTGAAAAAAGAAAGATAGTCCCTGACCTCAAGAAGCTAATAATCTAAAGGGGGAAGACAGTACACAAAAGGAAGCTGAAAAGGCAGAAAAGGGGGAAAGTATTCCAGGAGAGGCATGATGGAGAAGTCTGAAAGTAGTAAAGCCAGGTGGAAAATGAAAAAATTTCTGTACTGCCTCTTCCTTAAATGGAGATTTTGGAGTTCATGGTTCTGCCCTCCAATCACAAGGGCAGAAAATAATGATGAGGTATGAATACCAACTAGGTGGCATAATGGATAGATTCAGGAAGACTCATCTTCCTGAGTTCAAATCTGGCCTTAGACACTGACTAGCTGTGTGACCTCGGGCAAGTCACAACCCTGTTTACTTCAGTTTCCTCATCTGTAAAATGAGATGGAGAAGGAAATGGCAAATGACTCCAGTATCTCTTCCAAGAAAACCCCAAATGGGATCATGAAGAGTGAGACACAATTGAAAACAACTGAACAACAACAAATAAGCACCAACGCTGAGTGGATCTTGAAAGATGATAAGGTTTTCCCAATAATGAGCTTTCTGGGACATGGTAGAAAAGTCAGATAATCTCTGAGCAGGTTCTATAGTGAAAAATGGACTTGGAGTAAGAGAACTTTATTTGGAATTCAAGTTACTACTTACTACTCATGTGACCTTGGGCATATCAATTCACCTCTCTTTGCCTCAGTTTCCTCATCTGTAAAAAGAAGGGGCTGGACTAGATGACCCGTAAGGTCTTTCTGGGTCTAAATCTATTATCCTATGGCTATATGATAGCTGAACTTCTAGACACATTCCTTGTACTTCTTAGGTGCAAGAATCTCCTACCAAGATTGTTCTACCAAGGAGCTAGGAAACATTTACAAATGAAATCAACAAGTATTCACATTCCTTCACATCAATACTTGTCCTTCCTGTAACATTTTTATTTTCTTAACTATTGTGTATAATAAAGCCAAAGGTAAGGATGTCCTCTGACATTAAAAATGTATCATTCAGATATGTTGCCTACAGTGATACAACTTAAGCTTGTTACTATTCCTCTTTAAAATTTAATTTGCTCCACAGTCACAACATCTGTCCTCAACACCTGCTGAAAGTTCAGCCTCTCCTTTAAGCATCTTAATAAATATACTGAGTCCTTGCCTTGTTTCCGCTTCAGGGGAAGCTTAGGGAGGGAAGGCCTACAATGGCTACAATTTAGTAGCACTTCTTAATTAGCTTAGAGCCAGAGGCGTCCCTGGTTAGAGAAAGAACATTGTCCAAGCCAGGATCCCAGTGAGAAAACAGAAAACCAGGTCAAGGTCAAAACCAGGAGCTCACAAAAGGGGCCAATCCAGAGAGTTAAGCGTAAAATCATGAACTGAGTTTGAAAGAAGCAGGACCAATACCAAGAGGAGGATGGCATGGATAGAGATCAGGAAGAAACCCAAGGAGTAGGAGCAGCACAAAGTGGATTACAGTTTGTCTTGAACAAAGAATCAGGCAGGACAGTGCCTTTGTATGACGGTGGTCTGCTAACCTTATGGGACTGTTGTAAGAAAAGCATTTCATAAGCCTTCAAATGCTATATAAATGTGAACTATTATTATTAACTATGCCTCCTTGTAGCATCATAGGATTTAGATCTGGAAAAGAACTTAGGAATCATCTAGTTCAACCCCTTCATTTTACCAATGAAGAAACAGAATTCCAAAGTGGTAATGCTATTCCTAAGGTCACACAGGTAATATATGCAGTCAATCCAGGAATAAAGTGGGGGGGGAGGGTCTTCTGAATCCAGTTCCTGGGCCAGTCTGTTTGGCTGCATATGCCCAGCTGTGAGCTTGATGTTCACAAAGTGTTCACAATCACAGGCTTCCATTGCACAGCAAAACCACTGGAAACCAGCTGTTTTAATTGTTTTCCTTATCTGGGCATTTATTCTCCTTGCCAAAGATAGAAGTTGTACTTTACTGCTCTTAGGAGCTTGTGAAATATTTATGATCTAATTATGGGGTAGCAGTTATAGTGACTTCCTCTTTCCCAAGGGTTTTTCTCCAGCAACTGTGGTTATAGATGTTAGAAAAGACTGGGTGGAGTTTGGGAGTATTTTCTGTGGGTTATTGCATCATAATTGTCTGCTGACTCAATGCAGAACATGTGGACTTCCATGCTTCATGGACAAGTGTGCAAGGGAAAAGCCAGGAAATTTAGGACTAGTTTCATAGGCACCAGTGGTATATCCTATTCAGGTTCAAGCAATCATCAAAGAGATCCTTTTGCATTTACTTATAAATGAGGGGAAGGAGGTCATCCCATGACATTCTCGACACAGAAATGGGCATAGGTTATTGTTGAAGGCAGAAACACCAGCATCCCCAAGATAGTTTAAAAAAAAAAACTAACCCCAGGTTAGGTTTTTAAAAATGAGTTACATCCCAAGAGAAAATAATTATAAGTCTGTCCTGGGGCTTTCATTGATTATTCAGTCAGAGATTAAAATTAACCAAGATTGTGTTTAGGAGGGGGAAGGGGGTATTGAGTTTTCCCCATTCTACTTGATGAAATGACAGTTTGTAAGAGAAAGGTGACAGAATCAATGAGGTTTTATGATTTTAAAGGAAATGTGAAGTTTTTATACTGTTACTACTTTAGGAAAAGTGACAATTTTTAATCAACTTCTTGAAAGAATTATAGGACTACTAGCCACTGGCTGGCTGAAGGATCTGTCATGCCCCAGTACCCATGTGTTTCAGCAATCTTGCTAGCAGCTATTGTGGCTGTGTAAAACCAACAACAAACAGCACACAGAATGCTGCAAGCTCAGGTTCTTTTGATCTGCTTTACTAAGGAAAGCAACGTTAAAGGGTCAACAATCTTACTTTAATGCAGCACACAAATATCATTTGCTTAGTTCAGGGGAAAAAGCCGGCACCCTGAACTTCAGAATAAATACAAACAAATTACAAACATCAACAGACAGACCTTGTCTGATTTCAAATCTCAATGCTTAGTTACCAGAGTTTAACAAAGTCCAAACATCCGGGTTTACAAGCTGGAGGGCTCTTAACTACAGCTGCCCAGAGTCTCCACATCAGCACACCACCAAGAGTGAAAGTCCTAAGCAAATAGCTCTGTCTTCTCTTTTTATGCACTCTTTAGCCTTCATCAAACTGTCATCTGAGTGACCAGAACTTAAGCTCTTACTATTGGCTCTGGTCTTAGCAACTCCCCTTAGGACCCATGGGGCTTCATGCCCACATTGGCTTAGCACCTAGTAACTGGGGGTTTTAGGCCTACTTGGGAGTGAAAATATAATCAGACCTCCCTTCATTGGCTCCACCTGGAGGCCCACCTTAGTTACCTATGCACCATGAAAAGTTAGAATACAGTCCTGAAGAGAGTGAGCTCAGGTAATGGAAAAAAATGAGGGAAGCAGTAAGGATGAGATTTTCCATTGCCTCCCCCTTTCTCAAATCAATGGTGTCTTGCTTGGGAAATACTTGCAAAGACTAGGCCTAAGTGCAGAGTCAGGAAGAGGTCTGTGAATCAAGAGTTAGCCTAGCAGTTAGGAATTGAGCTGCACAGAGGAGCAGGCCCATGGACCAACACTTGAACATCCAGTCAAATAGGCACTGCCCTTAGAAGGTAGAAAAGAAGAGAAGGCATCAACAGCACTGGAGGCATCAATTTCTTTGGCCACAGTTCCTTTGGACTAAATGTGTTCCTCTCCCTCAAATGTGTGCCTACCCTTCCCACTGCTGCTATGTGTATTTACGGCAGAGTACTCCCAGGTTTATGGAGGAACGTTTTGTTATTATTGTTCAAGCCTTTGCTTTGAGCTAATTATATCAGCTGGTTCGCTATTGAAGTTAAACCATCTGTGGGTGCTCATGAGCTATAGTTTTAGGAGTGTGGACCACAGAATACTTTGAATCTGAGGTAGTTAGCCCCCAGAAGACCCAACCTGCAAATGCCAGTTAGGACAATATCCCAGAGGGGAAACTACATTTACAAAATATATTGAACATTTTTTCAACTAATTATTGACATTAATCAAAAACTGGGAGGGAAGACCAGCATTTTAGGGAAACAGAATAGAATTCAAAATGAAACCCTGAAAAGATGAGAAACAGCATACAGTGAGGTAAGCGTAATTCACTTAGGGAGAAAAAATGAACTTTACAGATATAAGACAGGGATTGCCCGAGTAAGGCAGAAAAAAAAAGGACATCTTAGTTAAATATCAATCTGGAATATTCAAGCACATTCCCATTTGATAATGGTAGCTGGCTCTTTTAAAATACATTAGTGGGCAGAACAATGTTATAAATGGATGATTAGCTGAAATACATCCTAGCAGGTTTCATACCACCATACTTTAGTAAGATTGCTTTTGTAAAATGATACCAATTGGAGCAATAGCAGGTATCTATCTCTTCAGGTATCTCTGTAGTACCAATGATAGAGGAAATATGATCCTGAGATTTTTAAATGGGCATATAAAGTGGTTGACTATGAATTAATAAGTAACGAATTAATTATGACAGCAAAATGAAATCATTAATCTTCCACTGAACCAACAATAAATTGTCATAGCTATCATAAAATTGAACATATTAGTGAAATTAGCAAATAAGCACATGGGCAAATTAGAATATGATTTACTTCTAATAATCTCAGAATATTATGAAAACTGTATAATGATTTTGTTCATATTAGTTTGTGGGACAGTTATCTTTGAAAAGCAATGTCACCAAGTTTCACAGATGAAGGATTGAATGAACATTATACAATAATAAGGAAAAGTACATAACAACAAAGGAAGAGGAAACAAAAACTCTTCAGAGAGAGGGGGTTGACTGCCTCAGACTTAGCAGAATTCCATTGGAAAAAAAAATATTAGCATGACAGAAAAATAGAGGAAATTTTTATATAAAATGATCCAGTAAAATGGAGTTTTCTGAGGATTTCACCAGGCATGTAACTAAATCTGCTTTATTTCTGCAATTCCTCTGCTTCCCGTTGCTGTAACCAGGGTCTGACTCCAGTCCATATGAGCTTATGGGCATCAGGTAAATAACCTTGTATAAAAATGAGTGTATGTCACTATATGAATGTGAGCTATTCTTTTTGTGAGGGGAGTAGGGACTATTTCCCCATGTATAAATCATGCTCAGAATTGTCCTTACTGGTTCCATTTGACCTTTGGGTCTAGCTCCATGGATGACTCATTACTGAGGAGTAGGTACTCTTCTACAGCTGAATGGCTTGCTTTTTTGAGAGTGAGTGAGAGAGAGAGAGAGAGAGAGAATATAACTATTTTATCTACCTATCTTACTATCTATCTGCCTATCTGTACACATTCAAGGTATGACTGATTCTCTTAGCCAATCACAGGATATTTCCTTTGTGATGTTAGTCACTTTCATCCAATGACCAAGCCTCTAATAATCCTAAAGCTGCCTGAAGGAATTTCTTCATGTATTGTGGGGTTGTGGGAAAATTCTTTAACATCTTCTTCATACTTTTAAAATACTTTCTAGGTGTTCTGTGACTATTTCAGCTGAAGTGGGGAGGGGAACTACATCTCCTCAGATAAATATTTGCTATTCCAAGCAAATTACCTGGAGTACTTTTGGCAAAGTCCAAGTTCCAAGTTCTGGATAATTCTCAGTTGACTGGGGGAAGCTCAAGCATTGTCTGTTTGAGTGCCTTCCCCCAGAGCTTTGTACTAAAGAGTCTCAGAAGAGTCCATGTGGAAGTGTTCACAGATAATTAGAAATTTACATTCTTCCATACTCCCAAACA